>NC_141286.1:4849964-6049964 GCF_037954325.1 Fistularia commersonii
TGACCTTAATATTTGAGATGGGCGCCGGTGACTAGATGAGCGAGTTGCTCTTTTCAGACAGTAACAAGAAACGTCTCCCCGCAGTGGAGGGCTGGAAAGAGGAGCCAGGCGCTGACATTTAGAGGCCCACCCCGTAATCTCGTTTTGCAAATCTGATTTGTAGAGTGACGAGGACGCGCAGGTATGTGGGGGAGCGTCGGGCCCAGGAGGGGTCTCAACGCCGTTCGGGGTGCTGAACTGATGGACCGTCCAGATGTGGCTGTTTCACTCTTGCAGGGATGGCGTGTGTGATGCCTGGGCGCTCGAGTTTTTTTGTTGTTTTTTTTTTTTTGACCCTCACCTCCACCCTAAGCAAAATGACGCCACCAAAATAAATGTGTTGGTTATTCATTATCCTAGGAAAGTAAGTATGGGCACATAATCATCTTGCTGGGCATCCGCCCCAGCAACAATGTAGGGATGGCATGTGTGATGCCTGGGCGCTCGAGTTATTTTTTATTTTTATTTTTTTTTGACCCCCACCTCCACCCTAAGCAAAATGACGCCACCAAAATAAATGTGTCGGTCATTCATTATCCTAGGAAAGTGAGTATGGGCAAATAATCATCTTGCTGTGCATCCACCCCAGCAACAATGAAGGGATGGCATGTGTGATGCCTGGGCGCTCAAGTTTTTTTTTTTTTTTTTTGCCCCCCACCTCCACCCTAAGCAAAATAACACCACCAAAATAAATGTGTCGGTCATTCATTATCCTAGGAAAGTAAGTATGGGCGAATATTCATCTTGCTGGGCATCCAGCCCAGCAACAATGTTCGCTTCTGATTGAGGATCTCCAGGCAGCAGACCTGGATCTATGAACAGAAACCAGGAAGTTGTTTGGCGACGTTCGGTGTCTTTGTGTCTGCCAGCTCACGTCACGCAAATTTGTATTTTTTAAGCAATTTCGTTTCACGCCACGACAGGCGTGGTCCTTTTGACAAGCCTTACACTCCTTCTCTTCCCCCGATTATACGGAGCAAACGTCCTAGAAGCTTGGGCTGCTGCCTTACCTGCATGACATGACGGCATGGCTTTAAAATGCATGGGGGAAGGCACTGCGCCCTCAGAGGCCACATTATTTCACTACACAGTGTGCTACAATAAGTCGAGTCATCTATCTTAGACACCTGGAGTTAGGAGCCTGAACAGAAATATGAAGTCCATATAGATGAGCTCTGAAATATGCTTTAGATTTAGATTTTATACCGTCTTGAGTGAGGTGAAATTCCTCAAAGAACACATTTGTCCTGCCTCTTTTCAACACCGCGTCCTTATATTGGACGATCTCATTTTGATACGGTATCGCCTCTTCAGCAGATCCATCGGTAAAAAGCGAAAGAGACGAAACCATTAAAAACGATCATCGTCTCAATTGTTTTTTTTTCCCTTGTTTTTCAAGGTTTGCGATTTTCTTGAAGAAAATCAAAGTGAACAAGCTTCAAAATTGCTTATTGAAGAATATCTTTTCTGGAGTTACCCAATCATCTTTCTATCACACAACGCTAACATTATTAGACACTTGTGGTGTTTGCTTGGTGCCTTTGACGGGTCGAGTTTGGAGGCATGGGTCGGCATGACGAATGCAAGTGGAACCACTCAGTACAAGCTGTAGTGTACTTCTTAAAACTCATAGACCTCATTGCTCCAGTTATATTGCGTTTGTTGTGAGACAAAATTCTAATCGTGCGTGTTGTTGTCATAGTATGCGGCTTGTATTTCTAAACCAACTGGAGCGGCTGTGAGTTTTAAGACGGTAACTCTGCTTCTAATCTTCACGTGGCTCTCTTCCTCCCGACAGTGGCGGTCGACGGTTCGTTGCGCGTGGACTGGAGCGCGTCGAGTTCCCTGTCTGACCTTGCACTTTTGGGAAGCACTCGGACCTGCTTGGTGCGCAGACTGATTCTGACCGCACCTTTGGGTGCACTGGACTTCAGCGAGGTGCCCCTAACATTTTTTATTTTTCTAATTTGGATAGGATTTATAAGGTGGACATTTTTTTGCACAGCGACGTAGTCCTACTTTTTGTCGTAGGTTCTCAGTTAACTGTTGACCACTGATGTTTTAAGCCTCTGTCTGAAGATACCCCACTGAGGGACAGCGTTGCAGTTGAATCCCTGCTGTTCAAGTAACGATGTACAAGTTTGAGTTCAGTCACACACTCTTCTGTCTGAGCCCTAACTTTAATTGTGCCACGAGGGAGGGTAGGTAAAGAAAGAAGCTTGAATTATGCCTCCTCACTTTAAAAAGTGACATCAAAATCCAATTAAAATAAATACTTGCGGCCGAGTCCTCGAAATGATATACCGCGGCACTCAAAAGTTACGTTTAAATCCTTCAATGCTGGAGTCTGAAAATGATGGCACTTTTTGAATTAAGGCCTAATCAGAAAGAATACCATAGGAGATGAGTGAGTAAGCAGAGTTTGCACAGAAATAGCCTAACATTGCTAAATTCATACTCGGATCATGAATATATTTAATCACGCCAAGTAAACACTAAAAAGGATGTAGTTAATTAATCTTAACTAATCTTCTCTTAATCAGTCTTAACTACACGCTTTTTAAAGATAGCATTGTCTGTTTTTCTTCTACTGCCAGTGTAAGGTTTTCATTTTATTACTATTTTTTTCCTGTTAGGTTAAGATTGATTTTAATTGCAGTAATTCAGTAAACATAATACATTTAATAATCAATAAGAAATTATTAGTAAAAATAGAAAAGCACATAAGCATTCAAAAAAAACAAAAACAAACAAGTGGTACAGTGTAATATAATGAAGTATATTATAGTAGATTTATTGTATTTATTTTGTAAATTTATTTTCTTCTGCTCGTTCCTCTTCTTTAGAAGATCACTATTGAAAACTATCAAGCCAAAAAATCTATCAGGCTCTTTAAAAAGGGAGAAATAAGTAGGTGAGTCAATTAAATGAGATCGATGAAATAAATATACTGATGACTTTAAGTGTAAAGCTGCATTTCAATGGTGATTCCCCAATGATTAAAAAATAATTCTTTGATTTCAACTGGATAAAATATAAGGCAGTAGAGATGGAACTTAAAAAGTTTTATGAAGAAATATCCATTTTTTTTTTTCAAATTTTGTCTCTTAAAAAAAAAGTACTGTGTATTTCCACAGTTGACGCCGTCATCTTTAGTGAAAGTTAATTGATCACTTACCAGATATGCCTGATCACAGATAATAGTTTCAATAATTCACCACATGAAGCAGAAAATTATTTTCTCATCCCTCTGTGGCAGGGGTCGGGAACCCTTGTGACTGGGAGAGCCATAAAAGCCAAATATTTCTAAATATATTTTATCGAGAGCCATATAGTATTTTTAACGTATAATAAATTAAATATGTCTAACTTTTAACGCGACCTCTGGTGCCGCGTGGATTTGTTCCAAGTGCTGCTTTATATTTGACCGTTTCATCGATGCAATTTTATCGTCGCATATTAGACATACCGCAGATCCAAATGCAAATTCCTCTCTCCACGCAGTCCAGATTGACTGTAATCATCTTCTTTTTTTTTTTCCTTTTTTCCCCATCTTTTCTGTTACGAGGGTTGAAGCGGATAAACTCGTTGGCTATCTGATAAAATTGATTTCTTCACCTTCACAATGACCTGAAGGTGCTCGGACGCCAATGGTTCCCGAACCGACTGACGGGTGACCCGTGAAATTTATCTTCTATTTACTTTAAAATGACACAGTAATATGAAGAAATATCACGAATATTTTGAAAATCAGTTCCCAACTGATTTTTTTCTTTTTCAACTCAAAATTGTCCGGGAGCCGTACGGAAGAACCGTACACGTCTCGCGAGCCGTAGCTTCCCGACCGCTGCTCTGTGGTTTGATACCCGAGTCATAAATTGAGACACCGGAGTCTTTAAATGTGCTTTTCAACTCGGGATTCTTTTACCTTTCTCGTTTCGTGAACGTGAACCAGTTGGGTTTGGAATGATTTGCTTCTTGTTCTGCATAGAATAGAATCTCAGCGACGTAAAGCGTAAAGCTGCATGTCTTGGGACCGAATGTAACATAAAAAGGTGGGCATAACCTTCATATTATGTTAAGGGTCAATTTGACCCATTGGGTCAATGGGTGAAATGGGTCAAATCGACCCTTAACATAATATGAGGGTTAAAGACCTTAAACCGCTCCGCTATTTGTCAATCATGACTAGATCTGCCGTGCGGTGACATGTTTCATCGGCCAACTTCATTCGAACGTACTGAGACTTTATTTAGTCCCAGCCTGTTGGGATTCTTTCACCCCGCTGCGTTGTTTGCCTTTCGAATTTCTTTTACTTCCCACGAAGTCTGCGACGGCGTTAGTATTAGTCTGATAATTGGCTCAGAGATGGCCCTTTTATCCATTAGTGTGCACCATATGGGTGCGAGCCAGGCAATGATTAGCTGCCCCTAAGTGATCCATTATAAGCCTCTCAGGCTTCATGGGCACTGAGAGTCAGGTTGGCTGGAACGCTTCATCTTTTTGCACTTCAGCAGACGGACTCACGTTGGTCTCCGCTGGGTCCGATTGCGTCCGTCGAGATGTTTTAGTCGGGCTCAATGCAGAAACACATAAATGCAGGCAAAGCGATTACTTGGTAAATTACATTTTCGAGCCTCATTAATGTGAACCAACATTCGGTTAAATCGGGGCTTTCTTTTTTTTTCGGCGATAGATTTCCGCTTCATTAATATAATACAACCGGTGGGTGTAAATCGTGTTTACGTCAGACTTGATAGCAGCGTCAACACCTCCTCAAAACGCGAGGCATATTGAATATTAATTTAGCTGTTTTTGCCATCTGTCGGAGTTTGAGTGAGCGAAGTCATCGACGAATAAGACTTGCAGGTCCTCCCGGAGGAAAAGTGACATAACGGCATTTTTCCATAGAATTGTGACACAAATCAAGGCAGGGACAGGTGAGAAAGAAATGGAGCAGAGTGACAGCTTTGAAGGAGGAGAGTGATCAGGTTCCTTCCCGCCAGGGTGTGGAGTCGTGTGTGTGTGTGTGTGTGTGTGTGACCAAATGTTTTCTTTGCTGTTCAGTAGAGCGGTGGGGGATCACAAGGGAGGACGAATGATGAGCATGGCGAGCGGTCAGAAGTGACCATCAATCCAATAACCTCGAGGTTTTCTCAAGGTTATTATTAAAATATATATTTTTAATAACGCTGAATCCCAGTAAAGATGACCATTTTTGAATTACATCTTAAAATCTCTTCAGTTGCTGTAACAGTTTGTTCAAGAGATTCTTGTTTCAAATGTTAATTTATCCACATCAGGATATAAGGTTGAGAGAATTTGAAATTTACCTTAACTTTTCACATAACTCACATGGATACGTAAATGAATAAATATGAAAAATGACAAAACTGTAATACCAATTATAGTGTAAAAACACTTATATTGACATTGCAGGGGATTTTATTTTGAAAGTTTGATACTAGACATGATTTTAATATACAATTCTTTTACTGAATGTGAAAAAAAAAATGATGTGAACTTGCGTTCAGTTTTGGCAAATGACAAAAGTGGCCCTTAGATCGCCTCAAACTTCTAACACTATAACTTAAGAATCTTTAAATTCTCGTAGAATTTTTATATTAGATGAACATGAAAGTTAGAAATGTAATGGCTAATGGTTGGTTCTTATATTTCAAATATTATTTGACATCTAATTTGTCAACAGTGGGCACCTGACATTTACAACTAATGCCGCAAATAATAAAACATCTCACAATGCAATACAAAATTATGATAAGTAGTATCACAAGACATGGATTCTGCAATTATTGACATTTTGAAAGACAATTATGCTGTGATACTTCAGTAAAATGAAGAAATACTGACAAAATGTACTTTCCTAAAATGAGAGGTTCACTTATTACAGTGTAAGAGAAATCTGTTGACTCCAACCTCAGCTTTACTGTATATACATACATATATACACACATATACAGACACACACACACATATGTATATATATATATATATATATATACATATGTGTGTGTGTGTCTGTAAGCTTTTTTACATAAGCTTAAATATATATTGCATGCTTCTCTTGTTGCCTTTGGTCCAGGCCATCACGTTAAATGACTATTGGCTCTAAACTGACTGACTTGATTAAATTCTATCAATGAACAAATAAGGAATGAAAATCATGTGCCAGATGTCAGGAAAAATTGGATGGAGCACATGGAACGAATATTCTAATTCACCATATCATGTTTTCTATCTTCAGACGATCGAACTGAAATGATCATTTCAAAGGGCGAGTCCTCTCTGCTCTTGAGTGACATTCATCATGCCAGTTTTGTGAAACTCGCTCTGCGCTCACTCAAAACAAAACGCATCATTTTTGAAAATGTAACTTGTTTTCCCTGTCGCGCATTTAGCGGCTGCACTGACTCGTTAAGTTACATCTAACTTATAATTTAAAAGTCATAGATGATCAACTCCTCCTGTGGGGCAACGAGACATCCTTTCTGCTGTCTGTGGTCAGGAAACCGTGAAGAATCATAGCTTTTTGATGCTGTGTGTGTGTGCGTGTGTGTGTGTGTGTGTGTGTGTGTGTGCGGGCATGTGATCATACCTTTCTTATGAGGGCTGCTCCGATGCTGCTGGGGAGTGTGACAGAAGAGATGCATCACAGTGAAGCTGCTTTCCCCTGTGTGTGTGTGTGTGTGTGTGTGTGTGTGTGTGTGTGTGTGTGTGTGTGTCTTGATGAGAAGGGTGAGGAGGGTGTATTGAAGAGCAGAACACCAACCCAATAGCTGAATTGGGTTCATAGGTCCACACCAATGCACAAACCTGTAGGCACCGTCTCTTCAGGATTAGGTCTCAATGTATCCTTCGGTAGCAATGGAAAAAGTTAAATATATATAATTCCTCAAAGGACATTTTTTTTTTGAATACATAGATATATCTACAGGACTGTCTCAGAAAATTAGAATTTTGTGATAAAATTCTTTATCTTCTCTAATGCAATTAAAAAGACAAAACTTACTTTTTCATGATATTCTAAAATTTTGAGATAGGATTTTTGAGTTTTCTTAAGATGTAAGCCATAATTAGCAATATTAAAATAACAAAAGGCTTGCAATATTTCATTTGATTGTAATGAATCCAGAATGTATGACATTTTTGTTTTTGTAATTGCATTACAGAAGATAAAGAACTTTGTCATAATATTCTAATTTTCTGAGACAGTCCTGTTTACCAAACAAATATAGAAAAAAATAAATAAAAAACGACTATTTTTTTTTCTATGTTTGTTTGGAATAGATATAAGCATTTGCTAGTTATTGCAAAGTTAATTCTTTTTCTTAGAATTTATTCCCTAATCTTAGATTTCCTGCTATCAGGCGCTGTCGTACCATATCATATTCCTGCGTACATTGTATATTCGGTGATTAAAAAGAATCTGATTATGATTCAAGGAGGCTTTTTAGCCATTCTTGTTTTAAGGTGTTCCTTTATCCATCATTTGATACATAAATATTCTTTCTCCGACGAGTGGTCGTTTTGTGGAGTCGGCAGGTTCTCCCCATGTCCTCATAGGTTCTCCACTTTCCTTCCTACCATTCAAAACCTGCAGTGGCTTCATAGGAGACCCCAAATTTCCCAGACGTATAAATAAAAAATTGAATGTTTTTTCTTTATTTGTCAGCCCCGCCTCTTGCCCAATGAAAGCCGTTACAGGCTCAATTCCCCCCGCGACCCTGGGTGCAGGATAAGCGTTAAAGAAAATGAAAGAATGAATGAATGGTTGAAATCTTAATAACAGCATCGAGCTCCACGAAAACATAGCAATATATGGTCCGTCCCCTATGGAAGGGAAAAGATCTCTGTGGTGGAGACAACTTATCTTTTTGACAGGTTAGTTTGTCCATCGATTTTATAAGCAACTGCTTCCCCTTGTTAACTGAAACGGGAACATCGGAGGAGAAATTCCTTGATAACTTTATAAACTGATAGTGCAAAAAAAAAAAAAATGCAAATGTACAAATGTTCTGTCAATGACAACTCTGTGCTGCTTTTAATTAAGAACACTTTATAGATCAGACCTGGGCATTTTACGACCATTTTGCTTTTTTATCTGCCCCCGCCATACCGTTTTCTTTTAATATCTTAAGAAGTATTTTCAATCAATATTGAATTTCAAATTCCTTATTCTTTCCTTTTGTTTAATTCTGTATGGATGATTCCATCCAAAATAATGTCGGTCTATTTATATGATCATTCATGATTTTAAAGTTGAAAAAAATGCCAAAAAATGTAAACATTTCAATTGCAATTTTCGTTTGGTTCAATTGACATGATACTTAGTTGGCCCGCGCGTAAAAATTAAATAAGACATCTGGCCCAACAGCCAAAATAAATAAATGGACATGAACTTCTAGACAAGGGTGTCTTGAATACATGAGTTTAATAAAATAGTTTGTTCAATAAAACACTCATGCAATCAGTGATCTGTTTATTTTGCCATACATTTACTATTAGTATTAAATGCAAAAGAAAACAGATTTAGCTGATGATCCCAGTAATCCATGAAATAAAAAGAAGTGTTATTCAAGATTTTACCATTAGATGGACCTTTATCGGCACTTCAGCTAAGAGGAACATACTGCACGTATGTTGCAGCATATATTTAATTCAATCAAATTTATACGACGACACTGCTTACATCAGGGGTCTGAGACTCGCGGCCCGCGGAGCAATATTTTGTGTCCCCCTGCCCAAAATCAAACCTTTCTGTTAGTGCGGCCTATGCATTTTTTCTCACATGCATCTGGGGGGTTTATACAGTGGGTTTAAAAAAGAGGAAAAAAAATGAAAAAGTAACTTTGCAATGTATGTTTTGCTTCAAAATTTGAAAACAAAATGATTTTTTGATGAAAAAACGTCTAGTGACATTGTTAAAATTATCTTTTCTTTTCTTATTTCTATAAAGCCACAAAAATGATAGGAAAAAAAAAAAAAAAAAAAACGGGTAAAATTGAAAACATTGATTAGCCTTGTAAACATTATACTTCCTCTTCTACATGCTACCAATCAATTTTCTGATAAATTCTTGTGGCACATTTTCCCACAGTGACCAGATTTTCTCTTTTAACTCAACAAAATTTTTTTGTCATGTATTTTTTTAGACAAACAATTCATCACATATACAGATTGTACATTACATATGAAATTTTTATAATTGACCTGGTTACCTCCTTTACACTAAAATAAAAGAAAAATTTGGTCTTAGCGTTACTTCTAGGTAATGATTTTACTGGTCCGGCCCCCTTGGCACCAAATTAGGTCGAGTGGCCAAAATGAGTTTGACATCCCTGGCTTACATTATTCGATTACGCAGTCGGTTGAAAAGTTGGAATTTCTCAATTAATTTAAAAAATGTGCGGCTTGAAACTACAGACTCGAACCATTTTTTTCCTCCCCTGTCTGTTAAGGAAGCCATGCCTCAGACAGCTTTGGTGTAAGAAAGAGAGATGAAAAATGAGTTCAAGAGCTTTAGTCAGTGGAGTGTCTGAGTTAGATGCCCCTCAAGTAAAATCCTCCCACACAAACCCATTCCTCCAGTCAACCATCTGTTAAAAAATAAAACTTTTTCTCTGTGGGAGGACACATTAGCTGTCTAGCATCAGTTTTTTTAATTAAAAATCAACACAATATATCCTCGGAACCCTCCTCGAGGGTATATGTCACGTCTCTTACAGATTATCCTCTGTCTGATCTGTGAGCTGCTCTGCGGCACAAGAGGATTATCGTGCCTCGAGGCAGCCGCTGATACCATCGCCATCTCGGGATCCCCCCTTTTGCTCCGGCAGGGCCCTTCTTTTCACAGATAGTCTTTTTTTTTTTTTTTTTTTATGTATTTTTTTTTATGTTTGTTTGGTATTCGGCTGCTGTCCCGCAGGTGTTAAGTGGAATTGACAGGACAAGGTCAGGGCCGACGCTTCTGAGACAAGCCAGACTTGTCGGCTTGTTTCTCATTCAGCGCAAATCAAATCTGTTATGCAATGAGGGAGAGGGAAAGAGAAACATTAGAGTGACCTAACAATTTAAATTCTTCAATTGTTCGGCCACAGGTATGGGATGCAATTTTCCGAAATGACGGGTCCGTCACGCTCTTTATTCACGCGTTAATTTCCTGACCTTTTACATGAATCTTATTATTCTCAGCTTCGACTCCCCAGAGTCACATCGCACCATCCCAGAGTTGAGGCACGTTGGAAGAGCATGTGGTTGCGCAAAGATGACGAACGGAAAAAAGAAAGAAAAAAATAAAAATAAATAAAGAGGCTTTAGACATAATCTTGTGTTGATGGATTATATGTGTCGTGACCAGACGCAGTGGGGAAAGCTGCATAATGATACATTAGATAAGACTTAAAGTTCTGTTTTGACTACTTAAATCAATCATATTTGGCATCTGTGCCAAGTGTCTCAGTTTCCCCTCAGGTCTTGGCATGCAGATCCTGGTTCTGATCGCTTTTTTTTAAGGTAAAGGACTCCCATTTGAATCCGCGACTACATCTCGCCGTCCCCCCAACCTCTTAAATCGCCCCAAATTGTCCACCATTTTTCCACAGTCCCCATTGCTTTTTTTTTTTTTGTTTTCTTATCACCACGGCTGACAAAAACCCAAATCCAGATGTTTACAGCCGTGATTCTTCAACAATATGCATCTGTTGTGTGCCGTATTTGTGGAATTGTCCTCTCCACCATGTGTGCTCACCCGTATTGAGTAACAGCTGTAGTCCCGCTCTGCATGTGGGCCGGTGCTGCCGATGCACATGTTCCCCCCTTGAGATCAGGCACGGCTATAAAAAGAGTCATTGGACAAAAGAACTTGTCAATACCTGATACCCCCTGTGGGGTTTGACTTTACAGATTTAATGAAGGACTGACTGGACGACGAGGGTTCGGCTTCCGTCCGCCGCAAAGACGACAGAGGCTTTTCAACTTGTCCTGACGGGGTCATGTGTTTTTTTTTAAACCCCTTTTTTTTTTTTTTTTTTCCCCGTTTTCTTGTACGTAATCGATGACATCGCTGTTCTCATTCTCAGGCACGGATGGCTACCCGTGCAAATATAAAACAATCAAGCAGGAATTTTTTTTTTTTTTTGTTCATAAGAATTAGAATAAGAACAACTTTATTCATCCCGAAGGAAATTTTTGATTTTTTTTTCTTTTTTTTTTTTTAAGAATAATTGTTTATACGTGTAATAATACGTGTAGGTCTTATCCTGTGAGAACACCCTCTCCCTTACCTGTTTCCCAAAGCATTGACTTTATTTAACAAAATCGCTGAAGCCATCGGACATTTAAAAATAGTCACTGGTTTTGAATGATATGCAAAGTGAGGCACGTTTGCAGAAAAAAAAAGAAAAAAAAAAGCAATGATGTGATGCAACACGGCATGAACATAAATGTATTACAGCCGCTCTGGAATTTGTCATTTTTCACTCTTTGCATGAACAAACTGTTAACTATACGCACTGTTATTTTTGAGAAAGCTGTTTGTAGAGGGTGTTTATTTGTATGGTTGCTGTATCACGCCGTTGCTGACGCCATCATAGATTACAGGGGGATTCCTTATAATCTGACCAACCTTATTTGTGTAAAAGGGAGCAGGGAAACTTAGTATAACGCTGAAACAGATCTAAGAGCCGTGCTTTGTCGCCCTCATGAAAGGAGAACTCTTGTTTTATTTAGATCTCAGAGTAGAGAATGCATTTGTAAGGGACATAGGCGTGTTGTCGCTAAACGGTTTATGTCGGAGTCGGTATTTCAGGGATCTGAGGAAGAACATTCGGTGTCAAGGCCTGACGAATATTTGAGGCACTTTGAACACAAGAGCCTCTTTTCCTTCAAACACAACACCGGATTTCCCTGTGACTCATCGCAGGATGTATTAAGAAGCCGCCCTTATATTCATGCTGAGCTGAGCTGCCGTGCCAGTTTTCCCTCGAGTCACGGACGTTTTTTTTTTTTTTTTTTTCTTTTCGTTCCAGGTGAATGTTGATGACACCATTGAAATGCTACCAAAATCAAGAAGAGCTCTAACTATTCAAGAGATTGCTGCATTAGCACGATCATCCCTGCATGGTGAGAGCGACGCAAGCGGAATATTCCACGTTGTCATATAAAGCACGAAAGTATCATCAATACAAATATCTGTCCTAAAGGTATTTCCCAGGTAGTGAAAGACCATGTCACAAAGCCTACGGCCATGGCTCAGGGCAGAGTCGCCCACCTCATCGAGTGGAAGGGCTGGTGTAAGCCGATGGAAACCCCGGCAGCCCTGGAGTCGGACTTTAACTCCTACTCCGATCTCACCGAGGGAGAGCAGGAGGCGCGTTTCGCAGCGGGTAAGATCTACATACCGTTTTGGTTCGTTTTGTTTATTTGGTTTGTGCTAATTGGGTTTTTCGTTATTGGTTTACAGTACAATATCGACGTGATGCATTTAGGTGATTTTTCCCTTGCGGATGTGTATTAAGTAACTGACCTTCATTTCTGCCAAAACATCCCAAAAAAATCACTAATAAGCAACTATGCAGTCATTATAATGTACATATTGGGTTTTTCTTTTCTTCAGTTTCATTTTTTTATGTGGATGTTGGGTGGATATGATTTACTTTGCACATCTTTTCTCTACATGTTTTTTATTTTTCATTTTATTGAAGACTTTTTGGCAACTTCTCACAAAATCTACATAATCTTGCAGAAACATCACAAATGCATTTGCCGATAAATCGGAATCCTGTCAAAGTACAGAGATATTTTGAATGCGGAGCACCTGAAATAACTTGATAATTCAAATAACAAATGGGAAATTTGAGGCAAACTGTTGCATGAAATGCAATGGAACTCAATTATGTTCAATATTTTTGGTGAGAATCACCATCATCCTTTATCGCTAAGCTATAAATGTGTTATCTGAGCAATTTAGATGTAGGTAAGGACAGCAAAGTTAAAGACACCTCTCACATATTGCCCGTCCATTAGTTTTAGATTTAAAATATTAAATGTTGCGGCTGTTCTATTGGCCAGGAGCTGAAGGACACACCCGATCGAATTGCAATATAACGTTTGATTCCAGTCAGCGATCATCGGCGCGTATCGTACGCCTCTTTATCTCTCTGCATTTTTCTTTTCTGAATTACCGCAGCGAGAGATCCCGATTGTTTGCCTTTGTGAGTTGGAAGTTCATGGATTTTAAAGCTTAATTAAAGCCACTCCGCTCAGCAAACCCCCTCCCGAGCATCTTAGAAATGCCTAATATGCATTTTGTAAATCCGCAGTTTTAACCCCAGGGCTGAAGAAGACATTTCAATACTCCAAGACATACTGTATATTTCCCTTTGTGAGAAGTGACATCTGCGGGACGTGGCTGGATGATCCAATTTTATGTTCCCCTCGCTTAATTTTCACATAGATATGAGAAGAAGATTCAGGTAAAGGAAAACATCCGACCTTAACTGAGCTCCCTCATGAAAATAAAGTAGGTGTTCTTTTCAAAACACTGCCTGCACTTTTTCCTTTTACTCAGATTGGTCCTTTCTATTCATCATCTCCATCTCAAATCCACCTTTACTACCCTCTGTCTCTTTATCTCCTCCGTTCCTCTGTCTCTTTCACCCCGTCCCTCCTGACTACCGGCCCTCCACGGTCCTGCTTCGCTCCCTGCAATGCAGACTCTCAAGGTTAATTTGCACAGTAAGGTTTTGCTCCCGGCTACTGCCACCGTGACTGAGCGATTTTCCTCTCTGTCTTCTCTGTACCCCTCTTCTTCTTCTTCTTCTTCTTCTTTTTTTTTTTTTTTCCCCCCCGTCCTTTCTTCTATCTCACGATTTCTCTGCTCTCTTCTCTTCATTTAATTGATTATCACAGTTGAATATTTTTAGTGGCATGGCTGATTATATTGGGACGGCAGATTTGTTACATAACCCGCATTTCCTTAAATTGATAATTTATCGAGCCTTGCGCATTTGCACAAAACGATGTGTTAAAAACAAAATGAAAAACAGAATTTACCAGAATGCCATTTCTCATATTGTGCTTAAAAAAAATGGCCGAGGCAGAGGATCAGTGCATTTCTCAGAAAAGGTATTAACTGGTACTCGATGCAAAAAATACTTGATATTTCTACTTTTATAGAGCAAGCATGTTAGATACTCTGAACACAATGTATCACCCCCGTCTACTTAAATGACATTCAAATAAGGTTATTGTAGGCTTCTGAAAATGGTATCAAAATAAGCAAATCAAACATTTATACGTAAACACTTTTATTTAACTGTCCGGAGGTTCTAAACACCAAGTACCCCATAATGACCAATTAACTGGCTCCTTATTATCTGATTTCGAGTGTTGTCATTGTAGAAATGTGACATCGTGTGATCGGGTGATGTCAATTAGCACAGCATTGCACGCGGTCCGCCGTGCACGCAGTGTGTGAGTTTGTTAAAGGAAGTATCCGAGTGTATGAAAAGTAGAGAAATCACTAAAATGAGTGCGCTTGAAGCAGGCGCTCTGGGAACTGAATATTTAGACACTTTGTTTGCAGCTACAAGTGCACTTTCCATATACTTGATAAAAACGAGGTGTGAACTGACAAAGCGCTGGATGTGCATCTTTATTCTTAATTCCACTGTCTGAAAGAAATGAAAAGAAATGGTCCGACATGTAGGGTTCCTCGGGTTCTTCCAGGGGGGAAATTAACCTTTTGAATCACGGGAATGTATAATAATAACAAAATCGCTATGCTTTATTTGAATCATTTGTCGCTAAATGTATATGAAATGTATGCGCATGTATGTTGTTCAGCATATTATTTTATTCTATTAAATTGCACATCTCATGATTGAACACTTATGCATTTGAGAGCGGAGGGTTAAATTTGATTCTTGTTCATTATCTCAGTAAATAAGCTACAGAACTTTTCTTCATCAAAGATGTTGATATTTAGGTTTTGATACAGTCACCTGCCGAACGGTCGAGTGTTTACTTCGCTTCTTGCCTAACGTCAGCTGGGATCGCTTCCGATCCATCAGAGACAATGAATGAAGTCCTGGTAAATTATTTTACCGTATACTTTTATTCATTAATCATCAACTGGTATGAATCTAATCATAGTTGGCTGTAGTTTAGTTAAGGTAATTATATGCTCGCTACTTGATTGACTGATTGATTGCTAGCCAGAAAATAATGGGATTGTTGAAAATCTACTCATAAAATGAATCCAAACAATTTATAAATGGTATAAGAAAATAGAGCTGGTTGACAAACTGGAAATGTTAGCGTTCGAGATTTTGAGATTGAAACGTGCTGTATATCTTCATTAGGAGAACGAGGAAATGTACATGAATTCATGGCACCTCATAGCTTTTGATACGTATTACTCAAAACCACTAACTTAGTTCCTATTTTGCTTTTATGAAAACAAAAGGGTAACATCGTAGCCATTATGGTCAATCCTGTATGAATTCTAGGGTCGGTTGGTCTTCTCACCACCTTGCATTTTCATCCCTGAACAAGAACTTTTGTCTTCATATTTTGGAATTAAACATGACATCATTCATTCATTCAGCATAGAACCAGATCACCTCCTACAACAACTGTTATTTGTTGTATATGCAGGTCTATGGCTTAAAACTGCAAAGGTGCGTGTATAGGATTTTACGCCCAGGAATGCATTGAGAATGTATTATTTGTATAAGAATTTTATAGCGATAATCAGACGATGGTAGTGATGGAATTCCTCTTAGAATCAAGCAAGGCAAAACAAACGTGACATCCTAATATGCCGCTATGTCTACCAGAGATAGGCCTGGTTCGGAAATGTTTTTGGCGTCTGCACAGCAGAGCGCGATCGGAGAGGAGGGATCGAAGTGAAAGCAAATGTTAGGAGCATGGAAAGACACAAGCACATCATGATGGTGGAGAGGGAAGTGACTCCTTGGAACGCGGATGCTGCGACAGCAAAAGTGAATGAGAGCATTGATCTCTCACTCTGTGAGAGACAATGCATGAATACAGAGCATTGACCAGAGAGCAAGTAAGAGAGGGATAGAATAAGAGGTGGAAAGAGAATAGAAAAAGGAGCGAGGACCCAGTGATTACGCTTGGAAAACAGTCGAGATTGTTGAGAGCCAGGAGAATGAAGTGAATTGATGCGGCGTTTTAGTCGAGGGCGACAACTGGAGACAAAACGGGATTGGTTAGGATGAGTGGATTTGTTAGAAACAAAGGTGAGGCTGTCTTGTGGGGTTATAGGAAAAAAACAAACAAAAAAAAAAACAAAGAAGCTTTATTTTCTCTTTGGACGGTTTCTGATGAAGATGGAAGGTGACTCGTAACTTCTACCACATGCCTTCGTGTGGCTGCGTCACCTCAGACATACACACACTTGCCTGCGCGTACACACACAGTTTTTGAAACCTACATTCAATGTAAACAAGGTTGCTGTTCAGTCGGTGGATGGCAAACAGTCAGAGATATAAACATACTGATCATTCTGATCCCATACATTTTGTATTTTATTTTTTCTTGAGTATTTTATTTTTTCTTGAGTATTTTATTTTTTCTTGAGTATTTTATTTTTTCTTGAGTATTTTATTTTATTTTATTTTATTCTATTTTATTTTATTTTATTTTATTGATTTTTCCTTTAAGCTTTTATTCGCTTTAACAGTGATCAGAAAAAAACAGATGGTGCGGTTAATATAAGAACTCAAATAACTCCACAGTATCATAACATGTTTAGTACAAGAATTTATGGTCAAAGATAATTGCAAGAAAATATATAGATACCACACACACACACACACACACACACAATGAAATAAGAATGATATAAACTCTAGATATCAGTCTCCATAGGTTCACCGTAATTGTTGAATATGATTACATTTCAAGCGAGGGAAGAGGGTAAAGGCAATAAAACCAGACACTAAGATCAATAGCTAGAGATATGCATCTTCATTATTTCATTTGAAATGACAATCACTTTGCTGCTCCCCAAGGGACAAAAAAGGTTTTTGTTGTTTTCATTCTTTTTTTTTTTTTTTCTTCCTGCGCCTTCATTGCATTACCCCGATGCCTCTTCCACCTTTCCGCCTCCTCGACGCCGGCAGGAGCGCAACCTGCATGACCTCGGTGACAAACGCTCAACGACAGCCATCTAGAGAGCGAAATGAATCGCGGAGACTGTAACGGGAATGCCGTCTGTATCCAGATTTATACAAGACCGTGCACGTCATACCCCACACGGGCCTGCTATCAGAAACACCGAGACACACCGGCCAACTGTTACTATGTCAACCGTGATCCGACGTGTCCGATTGTACGCAGGTGTGGCCGAGCAGTTTGCCATCGCAGAGGCGAAGCTGAGAGCCTGGTCGTCTGTGGACGGCGACGAGTCCAACGATGACTCGTACGACGAAGACTTTTTGCCTGCTAATGAGCCCAACACACAGAGCACAGGTATGCAGACTCCAATACAAAAATACACACACACATCAATGCAACTACATCACATTTAGTGCCATCGTAGCGATCGTACCCCCCGCTTTTGTATATCCCTCCCCCTCCCCTCCCCCGGCTCTCGGTATCGTTCACCGTCCCACTGCCCTAGTTTTCATCCACGCCTGACATTTTTTCTTTTTTTTTTTTTTTGCCCCCCCCCTGCGTAATTTGATATCCTCCTGCAAATTTAATATCATTCCCTTTGCAGCAGAGGCGGTGTCTAAATGAGGATGGTGTGTGAGGCAGTGACAAATACAGTCCGTATTGGACCACGATTGTGTATGTGTGTGTATACGTGTTCACGGAGCTCTCATCTTGATTACACTCCAGCAAGAATACCGTGAACTCCAGGTAATAAGACTCAGCTGAGAGCTGTTTGAGGTGAAGGGTCTGCATTTTGATGCCTCTTAACGTCTTTCTTATACACTTTGACGTTTAGAGCATAATTGTAGATAAGATCATACATTTAGATAAGTTCGATTTTTTTTTTTTTATCCAATAAAACAAAGTTTTGAATATAGATTTTTTTTTTTTTGCTCAGGTTTTAATACACTCATCGCAAATGCTCTTTTTACCTTTAGATTCGAAAGGCCATGTAACGAAACTCAAATGGTCGATACCGTATAAAAAGTTTGATTTGCCAATTTTCTTCCGTGTGCAATTTTGTTGCTTTGAAATTAATGTATAGCCGTTTTGTATGCAGGTATTTATTCTGTCAACAGGGGTTGGTAAATATACCAATATACCGAAGAAAAAACAAACATAAAGCTATTTGACATAACAGCACGTAACCTCAATGAGAATTATAAGACCGCATTTCATCATCCAATCTCTCTCTCCACGCTGCGGTTCTTGATCCACTCTGCCGAATGTTAATATTGTGAAAAAAACAGGGTCTGTAAAAAATATGGTGATCTTACAACTAAAGCTACTGTATAAATCGAGTCGGGATTTTTTCTTAACCTCACAAAAGAGTTTTTTGTCTAAACACAATACATATACACACTGAGAATACAGAACTAGGGTACTCAAACTGTTTTTGATCCTTTTGCTGATCAGTGTATATGATGCTGTAACATGAACGTGGTTTAGGGTGTCCGTAAGCTCAGTTCTAAATATGTTGAATAAATGTGTTTTTTTTCCTAATTGATTCCCTGTTGTGTTTACATCCATACTGCATCCAGGCAGTTACAATGTGCTGATATCAGTGTATGAGCTAATTTCCTTAGTGATGAATAATGGAGAGCATGAATCCGATCTGATACAAAATGCATCGGCCTTAACCGTAATACGTCCTCGCTCTATTATCTCTGTATGCAATTATATGGGAAAATCAATTCTCTTTTTTTTAACAGTAGTTCAAGCCTATGTAGGACAATTCTACTGGCTTGGAAAATAATTTGTCTCTGGATAGGCTATTATAACATTGATTGGAAAGAGGAAACTAATCATCATTGGTCCATCATTGGTCTGAGTGAAATAAAGTAAACTATAAAAAACAATGAATTTAAGGGGAATGCGTTTTGTTTATAGGCGGGTAATTGAGAGCACAACTGTCAAAGTAGGTCCTTCATTGTTAGTATTTGTTCATACTTTACAAAGTCTGCATCCGGAACAACAGTCTTGCAATAATAATGATGTCATATGACATCCATTCAAGATTAGTAGTATATAAAAATATCAAACATGGATAAGAGGTAAAAGAAGTGTCATCTAGAGGAAAAGCCTTTTTAACCTATTCCGTGTTCTTTTTCAGATGTTGTAGAAAGTCTTCCTGTAAAGAATTAAAAAAATTGCATCGAACCATTGCTCAATATTGATATACAGGTTTTCCCAGGATACTTGAAGAGTTCATATGTGAAGTTGTTATATTGTTATACTAATGCCATTAGAGGTTCAAGCAAAGTTTCTTTGTCCAATCATGATACTCGATTTTCATATATGACCTATATGACTGAATGGATCAATTAAGCTAGGTTTTAAAAATAAGTAAAAATACTGAATTTTTTTTCTTCTTTTTTTTACATTTTAAAAAATTTAATTTTTAAATTTTTTTTAAATTTCAAAATCCCATTAAAAGAAAAGAGCCGGGTGGATGAAGTTAAGACCGCAAAGTCGTGACAGTCGGCATATCAGTCTCAAGTAACGCTTCTCCATTTTACCGTGCGTGTGTGTTTGCATCCAGATGTGCCATCGTATCCTCCTTACTTGAAGGACCTGATTCACAGCCAGCTTTGTCAACATCTGGGCCTGCGAGGGCCGTCCAGCGATGGAGGAGGAGGCGGAGGAAGAGAGGGAGGCGGCAGCGGTGACCCTTCACCCACCGCCGGCTCACCTGACACCTTGTGTTCCAGCCTCTGCAGCTTGGATGAGCATCACCCGTTGTTGCGGGACCTCGGCAGCCACCACAGCTGTCACTCGCACAGTAACGCGGCCGAGCTCGCCGCAAAGATCCTGTCCGCGCTGCAGGGAGGGGAGGAGCTTCTCTTGGCCCGACTTCAGCGGGTAGGGCAAATAGGGCCCGGCGGGGTGGACTGCGGTTTCCACAGCCTCGGGGGGAGCGGGCGAGGCATCAGGCCGTGCGGAGGGCAGGAGTCTCCTTGCTACTCCATGTCTTACTCTGAGACCTACCTGTCGCCGGGTGAAGACGACGACACCCCCTGCAAGGATTGTGAGAGCGCCGTGTGTCAGGCGGATGCGGAGGGCAACGGGGTGGAGGGCCCCCCCGACTACGATCCGCGAAGGAGAGTTTCCGATGTGGCTTCGTCCGGAGTCGTGTCTCTCGATGAGGAGGATGAAGACGAAGAAGACACTGTGGGAGAGCCAAACACCCAATGATTCCCCTGTTCTTGATTCAGTGTTTTTTTCTTTTATATCCTCTCCTCCGTGGCATCTGAACAGTTTGTGCATGTTTTTTTTTTTGTTTTTTTTTTTTACATATTTTTCCCCCTTTCAGACTGAATTCCAAATCATCTGTCTTTGCCTTACTCGCAGCATTTTAACCCCCCTCTCCACTTTGTAACTGCTTGAGCCCTATTCCAGCGTGTCAACTCTGATTTTCTTTCCGAGGCGTCCAAACAATCTTTTTTTTAATCTGTGTGATAAAAGGCGTTCTGGACTCAGTGCGGCAGGTTTCGGTCAAAATGAGACAAGGTCTAAGTTGTGATGCTCTGAGTTTTTGACCGTCCTCCCTTTCGGCGAGGTGACGGAAACTCCATTCACGCAGACGGACTTATATTTGCATGTGTTTTGCAAGTGCTGAAATCGATGAGCTGCCCGGGTCTTGAGCTCAATTTTTAATCCCAGCTGTTCTGTATAACCACCCGCTCATCTCCCCCAAACAGGGGAGGGCAGGCTGCAATGCATTCTGGGACCTGCCCACCTCCGTATCCCATCTCCCCCTTTGCAAGAGACAAAAAATAAAAAAGCATCCTTTTATTGGCATGGCTTGCTGAGTATGCCAAAATATTTAATCCTGTCACTACCAACTATGAGCAAATGCTGGAATGTCTTTTAAAGTGACAGGACATAGTATGTATTTTAAAATACTAAAGTTAAAAAAAAAAACAATTGACAGAAATGATATGCTTTTATTGTAATAGTTTTCTATCACTTAAACATGTTGCTGTTCACATTATTCCAAACGTCATCGTACTCGGATATAGCGACTGGAAATCTTCGGAGTTTGGTGTATCCCCCGAACGGAAGACGCAGGAATTTGGGGGGGGGGTCATACAAAAATACACAACAGCAACAACGGCGACGACAACAAATAGAATGTTCCTGAAGTGACCCTTCAGTGAATTCGGGAGGCGGCGCGGGCCGACGAGGCAGAAAAGTTCTTTTGTTTTTAGTTTTTTGCCGTGAGGAGACGAGATGCATCGGAGAGTTTCTATATTTTTGTATGCATTGTCTTGCTTTTGATCTCTTTGCCTATGCGGCGTGCCAGTGTATGTGTTTTTTTTGCACGAAGCTAACGTGGCTGTAGATTTCTCCTTCTCTTTGTTATCACTGTGTGATATAGTCTACTGGGAAAAAAAAAGAAAAAAAACAAACAAAAAAAAAAAAACAAACAACAAATGTGAAGAAAAAGTTTTATTTTTTTGATTTTAAAAGAGGATACTGTGATACGGTCTGTTTTTGCCATTTGTCATAATCCTCTCAAAGAGTTTTTTGCAAGTATTTGTAAATGGTTCTTTCCTCTCATACTAATCCCTGAAATGTCATTCCATGTATTCAGTATTTTAATTTATTTTCTATGATCTCTGCAAAAGGACATGTTTCTGTGCCATGGGCAGAAACACACATCTTGATGATGATATGAGGAGCCCTGTTTGGGTCCACCCAGGGGGACTGTCATTCATACAACTCAGGAAATCCCATCAGAGCAGAGCATCAGTGCATCCTGCCAGCATCCATGACACCACTTGTCTCTCATCCTCCGACTTCAGCGTGCATGTGCATTTTTCTGACTCTGAGTGTGGTTGTGCAAAAAAAAAAAAAAAAAAAAAAAAAACCTTGTGTGCATAGTTATTTTATAAAAAAAAAAGAAAAAAAAGAAATATAATTAAAGCACAGATCCCGTCCCCATGTCCTTTTTATTAGTTTAGAAATGCCTCAATGTGAGTCCTTGTGTCTGTGTACGTGTGATCGATACGTGCGTGGATTTACCGTAAGATGTCAGCAAGCTACAAAAGTTTGCGCTGTTTATTCATTCCAAAATCCCTCCCAATGCAGCGATTCCCTTTAAAACAGTGTCTGGTGAAGTTTAATGTTTACTGGTGCTGGAGGTAATAAATAATAATAATACATTAAAATTTCGAAACACAGAGCTACGGTGTTGCTACATCGTTCGAATTCAGAACTCAAAACTACTCAAAATATGGGGGAAAGACTGGGAAGTTGGAAAAGACAGCGACAACTCAGGGGGAACCATTGAAGCTGTGCCTTTCATTTGTTACCTTTGACCTTTCAAGTTGCACCATTATCATCATTTACCGTCCGATCATAGCTTGGCTTCCTTCTTTCGAATCCATCCCGTTTCCTCTTTTCGAACGAGCGAAAGCTAAGCGTTATGCCGAGCATCTATTTAGCGGAGTACCCTGTTGCATGCGTCCGCGCGTAGCTGCAGGTCACAGGCTGCAGTTTACGTCACTGTCCTTTTAGGTGACATTAAAAGCCGAGCGATGCCGGCGAGGCGAGGTTGCGCTTTTGTCCGGACACGGTGACGCAGGCCAATTTGCCCGCTCCCTCCCTCTACTCCCCGCCGCCGCCGCCGCCGCCGCACCCCCTTTCTATTCATCTCTGTGCTCTGTATGTGTCTGTGCATCCCTGTCCTGGGCTGTGTGTGAGAAACAGAAAAAGAGAGGGACGGAAAAACGGCGCGTATCTTTGTATGACGTGCATGCATGTTTAGATTTAATGCACTTCCGAGTACCCGAACCCAATCTGTGCGAACCTATCCTTTACCCTTGTTGGAGCAAGTTTGTTTGATTTCCGTTTTCCACTCTATATCTGAGAACAAAATGTTTGTACGTTTGCAGAAACTAATGAATTTGGACACACACACACACACCTAATAACCCAAATAGACAGACAGCGTGATGAATGTCTCTTGTCTCCATCACTCTGTCGCCAACTAACCCTCTTTTGTCCCCGTCCTTTCGCTTCCACCATTTCTCCTTCCTATCTTTCCTCTTCGTCCAACCTCCCCTTCCTTTCTATTCCCACGGGTTCCGTTATGTAACCGAGAAGATATCTTGAGTGCTACCTTTTGCCAACAGGCAATTAGCCTGCGATTATGAAAATGCCTGATGAATAGATGATGCGTATCTCTCCGCTGTCTGACTTTTTCCCCTTCAATCACATCTTTTGAGGTTGGTTGTCACGGGAAACTATCGGCGGTTTGCCGAAAGCGACGGGTGACGAGGGGAAATCTTTCTACCTCGGCTCCGTTCGGAAGTGATCGATATTTTTTCGTGGACGTAGAACGTTAAAAACGCCCGACTGTCCTCGAGTCCGACTGATGTCTTTAGAATGAAACATGTTCCTCTGTTTCTCCATTTATGTGTGTGTGTGTGTGTGTGTGTGTGTGTGTCTGGGGAGTGTGTTTTGGCTTGTTGCTTCAGGCAAACGCTGACATTGATACTTATTAGAGAAGTGCTCCAGATTATGTGCATAAGCTATAAAAAGACATCAAAACATTTGTTGGGACTGTGTCAGGGCAGCGGGACTCATGACTGTTCAGTCCACGGTGTCAGCTTTGAAAAACTACAGCCCTCTTGTCATTTTAGGACAAAGCTGAAGGGCTTCGGAGAAAGGGCTGCTTTCACCATACCAACATGCAACCGACAACAAGAAGCGAGCGTTAGGCCCGGAGAACATCTGTACGAGGTGAGGAGAGAGGGTGTAATCTTGATAAATTGGAATAGTTTACTGTTAAACCCATATCAGCCGGGACGTGTACAGCTAGTCTTGATCATGGGGGATGCCGGAAACACGCGGAAAATGAAGAATCGCGGTGTGTGTGAGATGTTCAGCTCGTGAAGCAGTGCAACGGATAAAAGAACACAATGAACGGACAGGGTACACGGAAAACGATGATTTTATAGGAACGTTCATCCATTCATCGTTTCGCCCACGCCGTCTGAACATGTTCAATCCTCCCTGTCTGAAATCTACTTGGTCTTTTTTTTTTTTCCTTTACCTTCTGATTCCCCGTGTAATACTTTTTCCTCCTCTTTTAGCTGAATGTAATGAATTGAATATTGCCACCTCGGGTTTGAAAAACAATGATCTTTGTTTGCTGCATCAAATTAGATTTTCTGTTAATAAAATATTGTTATTGTTCTTTGCAAAAAACATACTTGTGTTTGTTTGTTTTTATTTTATTATTTTTTTAGTATTCAATGTTATTTAATATAAACACTCATAGACGATAAGAGTAGTCGTGTGGAGAGATCCATTTGTCCCGAGGGTTTTCATGTAGTGTTTTATGGTCATGATTTGATAATGAATTATTACAACAGCTCACCTCCCTTACAGCCCTTACAAGATTCCACACCATAAAGTCTGCTGCAATTACCACGGTGACATGATGACACTGTCATTATTAATTTATCATCAGGGCAAAGGGCAGCAATCAGAAAGAAGCCACGCAGTCGCTATGATCTAAGTAATGCTAAACATAGGGAATATTTCATTTTCCCATGGCATGATGGGCCCCGAGGGAGCTCACGCAGCCGCTAGGATCCAAGGGAGAGACATATAGGATATGACGGATTTCCAAACAGTTAAGAAGTGTATTATTACGATCTTACTCACCCCTTTTCACATATTGATCTGACACGTTCAGGGTCGCGGGGCTGCTGGAGCCTATCATCGAGCAAGAGGAGGGAATGGACTGGTCGCCAGTCAATCGTAGAGCCACATATACGGACAACCATCTACTCGCTCACTCATTCGGGGCAATTTTCCCAATTTTTTCCCCGATCGCATCAAACAAATCTCTCGTTTAGCTTTAATTTCCTTTGTCAAATCAACTGTAATTCTTAACTTCTTTCTAACACTACTATCACAAGCTCTTTTAAGCTTTCTGGGAGCCATAATGAGGGCTAACTTACTGACGAAAGCCCGAAAAAGTTTGAACGATGTAAGTGCAAACCACGCTACAACGCAACAAGGCAGAAAGCCCTTGAGTTTGTTTATGTGCTCGTGCATTGAGGCTTGTTTGCAGCTCGATTCAAAATTTGAGCGAAAACTGTCTATAGGCCAATTTGTTTGTAATTGTGTATGTCAAGGTTCTACTACAAATCAATTAATGAAGTAATTGCTGCCATTGTTGTGGATGCCAATACACGGTAAATTTGTTTAATTTTCAAATGATGATTAAACACGATATTTTCACGGTGAAGAAACATTTAATTGCAACATGTGTATTTATAGTCTATCTCCGCAGACTTGGTAGTGAATCTGCCCTTGTATTTTTCGACTGTTTGCTCCGTCGCGCATTCTGAATACAGGACTGTCTCAGAAAATTAGAATATTGTGATAAAGTTCTTTATCTTCTGTAGTGGAATGACAAACACAAAAATGTTATATATTCTGGATTCATCACAAATCAACTGAAATATTGCAAACCTTTTATTATTTTAATATTGCTGATTATGGCTTACATCTGAAGGAAACTCAAAAATCCTATCTCAAAATATTAGAATATCATGAAAAAGTAATTTTTGTTTTTTTTAATTGCATTACAGAAGATAAAGAACTTTATCACAATATTCTATAGGTTCAGCCAATATATTTTTTCTATGTAAATCCAAAATTAAAGTTTAAAGACCAAACCCATTCACATTGCCCACATAGTCTCGTGACATCAGGCGAGCTGAAATAAAAACATATAACAAAATAACAAAGGTGGTAAAATTAAGCATAGTGCTAATGAATTACAAAAATGCAGAGTTACAGTTGATATTTCACAAGAGTAATGACACTAACAGCGATTCAAACAGGCAGTGGTGTGACATGACCAATGATAGGTTGATACAATTCACTCCAAAATGTGTTTTGGAAGAAATGGTGGATTATCTACTCTTGATATGTCTGCTGTTTGCTGCATCAGGCTTTACAGAGTGGAATAGGGGAAGATGAACTAGATTTCCTGAAATTGCAGTTGTAGCCCCATTGCTCCATCTGCAGAGTTACTAGGACAATAATACATACAATTATTTTATTTTATTTTATTTTATTTTAGTTCATTTTAATTTATTTTATTAGTTTTCATTTTATTTTCGATGTATCCCATTGTGCATGAAAACACCTGAAAGTAATTAAAGCACCTATGATTCCTCATTATTCATGAAATTTGTATTACCTAGATGAGAAGTTGAACAGAAAAGAGAATATAATAGATTTTTGTGCATGAGAGGAGGCTTTTACATAAGTGATTTTTGGTTTCCCCCTCAGTTATCATTGTGTATACCAGGCTAAGCACATTTCTTAGCTCTCGCTGCACTGCGAAGTTATGAGTTGAGTGGGTACGTACATTTCCAGAAAATAATCAGTCTTTCTAATTTCCCAGTCCGAGTAAATTTGTTGTGGGAATTCAGAAACAAACTGTTCACCTGAAGTCGTTTGATGAGTGCGGGTTTACCACAGAAAGCCTTGGGTTAAATTCAGTGGCACAAAATATTTGGTCAAAAACAATTCAAATATCAGTGTCGAGCTGAATTTAAATAAACATTTTTTGATCACCTAAAATTTTCGTAGTACCTAACCCGAGGATTATGTAGTACTTAGCTTACCTCTTGATTACTTGGTGTTTTGGGTTGGATGTGTGCTGGTGAAAGTGTATAACTTCACACACCAGATGGTTTATCACACAGAACCATCTGGAAAGGGCCTGGTACAAACCGTTAGAGGGAAAGGCACGTCCAAAAAGTTACTTGGCAGGTGAGTGTCCAAACCATCTGTCTCCCACTGCCCACCACCTCCAGCTGATAAATCAATCCTGAAGGTGTTTGGAAAGTGAAAAAGCTTTTGCTTTCAATGAGAAAAGGCGTCGGTGCAGTTCTTTGCCTTTTGTTCAGTCACAGAATACTCGTATTAATGCTAATATAATTGATGATCTTGCAGCACATCTGGAAATAACCACTTCGAGAAGTGCAGAAATTGTTCAATTTTATGTAAAAGCTAAATATATCAACAGCTATCCATGATAAACTCATGAAAATTGCACAGTTATGACTGGGAGGTTGGAATATTGACACAAATCCAATTGGTTACAGTCATTGGCATCGCCTTTGGTCGACTCATTTCGAAAACTATTCTTTTTAAGGTGTTTTGGTGATCCGGGTGAAACACGCCAAAGTTTTTTGGATGCTTCTGGCCACAAGAGTCAGTAGAAATGAGTGCTGACTGAAAATCTGGCCGATGGGCCCAGACTTTCTGCCATGGTTTGAAATGTAAAACGTATTGGAATTGGAGGGACAGGGCCAACCTACTGCAAAAACACAAAAAAATATTCTCCCATCCTTAAATAAGGATAACTGTTATTTTGTTGCATATCGCTGCACTCACACAAGTGACTGTGTTTATACTTTCATAAGATTTAATGTTACTGCCTTACCCCATGTCGATTCCGGTCTCCAGACCGAAACTCTTGGAAAAAACACATTAAATGTGTATTTAAAAAAAGTATTTCAGCTGACAGGTTTGTGTCTGTATTAGTTCAGCCTGAAGAAATCCGAGAAAATAATAAAACCTGCCGAGATTGCAGCGACTAAGCCAAAATCATAGACCTGGATGGATGGATGGATGGATGGATGGATGGATGGATGGATGGATGGATGGATGGATGGATGGATGGATGGATGGATAGATAGATAGATAGATAGATAGATAGATAGATAGATAGATAGATAGATAGATAGATAGATAGATAGATAGATAGATAGATAGATAGATAGATAGATAGATGGATGGATGGATGGATGGATGGATGGATGGATGGATGGATGGATGGATGGATGGATGGATGGATGGATGGATGGATGGATGGATAGATAGATAGATAGATAGATAGATAGATAGATAGATAGATAGATAGATAGATAGATAGATAGATAGATAGATAGATAGATAGATAGATAGATAGATAGATAGACAGACCCGGTGTGATTGGATCGGTCACCACTAAGACACTGTAAACAGTCCAACTCTAATTGAGTCATCCAGGATAAGAAATGCTTAACGGAGCTTTTTTCCGATGATATTTGACTTTCCTCGGTCGTTCCACGGCTCATCTGCTTTTTGCCTCATTATCATAATTTCATTGATCCTTCTAAATTCTGCCCATCTGTCAGAGATTAGGTGAGATACAGTTTCCCAGTCCCCGGGCCACCCAGAGATTAGAACAATTTCCAGTGGAGATGCTGAATGTCTGGCAGCAGCTGAATAGACGACCTCCTTTGCCGCTGACGGGGGAGATATGAAGGAGACAGCTGAGTCCCTACATTTAGTCTACTTCGGATTCTGCTCAGGTTCAATCGGACATATTAGGTATTTTCTTTGAAGTTACAATTCCTCAACCCCTTTTGAATTATGTTACGAATGATTTATTAGTGTCTAATACCCTACACAAGGACAGATAGAGGGAAAGGCTTCAACTGGAGAGGACACGTTGGAGCTGTCACTGATGTATACTGATGTGTGTTGACTGCATTGTTGCGTTTTTATCGCTTACACAAGGATTGCCCCAACTGCCACCGAGGCGGCATTACCTTGAAGGGTAAAGTGACAGACTGGTGAATGTCATATTTTACATCCTCCGGTGGAAAAACCGGCACGTACAATGAAAGTGTTATATGACAGGCCTAAATGTCATTGTACTTGGAGGAGAACTGTTGTCAGAAGGCAAATGTTGCTGCAATTAAAGATTCGCAGAGTGATTTTTTCTTTAGGTCATCGAGGCTGTGTTTTATTGGGCGTTTATCGGACCAAAGGCTATTTTGTCTGCTTTTTTCGGAAAATGGCCTCAAATCCACACTCTGAAGAGAAGCCTTCTGTGTCAGATGTGATGTTCTGGTATTCCATTAGCGGGCGAGCACGAGTCAAACGGTTGTTGTTTTTTCCTTTGAATTATTGATAAAGAGCCGGGTCGGTCCAACGGACGATCTGACCACTTCGCCACTTTGCTATTTCTGACCACAGGCCAGAAGCATCTACGAGAGGCCCCCTTCAAGTCTTATCGCTGTGGTGCGTGTGTTTGAATAAAAGGGGGTCTTTGCTCCTTATCAGTCGGTCCGTTACATTCTTGACTCAAGTGCTTGGATCTTTTGCCATTTATGGCCAATGGTGGGGAATGTTACAGCGCCCGTGTTGCTCTCAGTTGACCCACAATGTGCCGGGGCTTTAGCTTATATAAAGCAAACTCAGCTCCCTGAACACAAAGGTATCTTTCAGTTGAAGCCGTTAACCCAAAGAACCGTTGCGCAGCTTGAGGTATGGCATCGCTGGCATCTTCCAGCCGCAGATCCTCCTCGTCCTATCGCTCGTCGTCTCGCTACAGCACCTCCAGCTCCTTTCGGTCGGGGAGCTCGCTCGGCGGATCGTCCGACTCCATCCTTTTTGAGCCCTTTGACTCGCCGGATGCTTCCCTCGTGTTCAGCAATGAGGATTACGAAGGGCCCAACTCTTTGGCCCCTGTCAGTAAGCACAGCCGATCCTCCTATGGAAATACAGGTAAGGGTACCGAGCTTGGAGAAGACGGCTTTTTTTTTTTTTTTTTTTTCTTCCCTGGGATTAGTTAGACAACTTCAAATTCTATATTTTTAAAAACACCGGCGATGAAAAGACTTTCTGTCTGTTGCGGTAGTCATTATCATAATCGAGTTTCAGTCCGAGATTTTATTTAGTCCTTTGGATCACATTATATTTCTTCTAGTACAAAGTTATTAATCATCTTATCCTGCTTCATATGTCAAAGCACAAAGAATTAATAATATAATATTGTTTTGTTTACATATAAATCAAATTTGACTCACACTAAGACCAGATTAACCATCACCATGTTCAATAACGTAATCTTTGACAATATGTCTCAGCTAGGCATCAGATCAATACAAGATTTAGTTTTGTCTCACACATATCTGAAATACATAAATATCTCCAAAGCTGATTTATTGTCCAAGTTTGCACAGTTTCAATATCTTTGCCCTCAAAACAACAGAAAACCTCACTCATAGTAATTTCTGCAGTTTATTTTTTGTGGTTTGTCAGAAATAACTGGAGTGTAACTTTAAAAAAAAAAAAAAAAAGATTGAAGAAGGGGAAGAGGAAATAGTGATTGCTTTCTTGTTAATATTATCAGAAATTATATCTAAATCAACCACTCATGAGAAAAGTGACTGGTGACCTGAATATCTTGAATATTCTGAGGATGACACTGCATTTGAAGTTTAAACAGACAGAAACTTAAAAAAAACAAACAAAAAAAAAAACAATCCAACTAAATATGGCTCTCACTAAATTCCTCCAACATAAAAAACAAGCTCAAAATACAGTTGATAAACAAAGGACCAGTAAATTCAGCAGAGTTAACACATGAGGACTATCCTGCCTCTAATAGTCTTAATATGATGCAATAAAAGCAGGATGTTTCCTCATTTCATATGTAAACTAAAAGCAATGTCATATCATCAGACAGTGAAGGATGTGTGACTTTACCTCATATAGTGTCAAAATATCTGAAATGTTCTCTATAATGTCCCTGCTGCCTCCTCACCTCTGTACAAATTACCCTCTAGTGCGTTCCAATAACATTGCAGGATTTTTGGAGTGGAGAGTCCGAAACTCTATGGACCAGTGGTCCCCAAACTACGGCCCGCGGGCCGAATACAGCCCGCCTCCACATTTTGCCCGGCCCCTGAACAATACCAGAGATGCATTACGATTTTTTTTTTCATTCTGACCATATAATCCTGACTTGTACATGCATAGAACATATCCACCTTTCTACAGTCTGTCTGTGCCTCATCTGAAACCCCTCCCTCGAAAAAAAAAAAAAAAAATCCAAATAACACGGAATAATGGCGAAAAGATTTGTTGAGAGAAAATAGATTCAGAATGCAGGGTATTTAACCGTGTAGGTGTATTTAAGTTGGTAAGTGTTGGTATCAGTTTGGTTTCATAGCCTGCTTGCTTTCTGGTTTTTGCAGTGAATTTGATACGAGATTTGCAAACAGTTGTGTCTACAAGAAAGTTAACGTTCCTCGGTCTTTTTTTCTGTGAAAAACTTGAAAAGGGTCATTTGGTTATTATTTATTTCATAAATAGTGTTATGTATTTCATTAATAATATTATTATTTATTTTCTGATTTTTTTTTTTCACGTGTGGCTTTCTGGAAAACAGTGAATGTTTACATTTAGACAACAAAGTGTTACGATTTTTGTTACAAACCGGCCCCCTGTCAGAGAAGGGAAAAGTTATTTGGCCCTCGCAGGAAAAAGTTTGGGGACCCCTGCTACAGACTGTATCTCATATAAAATATATCTGGAATTGAATATTGACATTAAGTCATGAAAGAATGTTTACAGATGCAGCCCCATATTGATTTTGATGTGAAATCCACAGGTAGAAAAAAAACGAAAAATATTTAGCCAATCAGCTGCAGCCAGGAAACACCTGCCTGGATGGATGGCCAGTAATGGAAGACAAAATTGACAGGAGGATGAGATATTAAAAACCAGACCTAACAACAAAATAACTTAAATTGCATGAGTGCTTATCAAAGATATTATTTTTATGATGTATTTATTTATATAGGTTTTATGCTAGGGCCGACCAGATGTGCCATGTTGTAGTTAATAACAATGTATTCAGGTTATTTTTCATTGCAAGAGCCATGCTTCTGGGAAATACCGACAAACGTAAATGAGAATGAAATTTCAACTCAAATTTTAAGTCATCTTAAATTGCACAAGCGCGGCGCTCATGGGCACAACGGCAGCCCTATCAGAAGTTCGTGGTTAATTCCTCCTGCGGCGAGAAAGAAAGAGCAGCATGCCATGATATGCCGCGGTGGAAAGCAGCTTCTAGCGCAGGACATGTGATGGGTCTGAGCCGTAAGAGTGTCTGCAATCAGAGAGAGTCTGTATGACTGCAGACGTTCTCTACTGGGTCTCATAAAGGGCCAAAGGCGTGGTGAAAATATTAGGTGAAGTTCAAATATACAACACAATCGCCTCTGCTGCATCTTATTGAAACTATTGTACTGCTGCACAAAGCAGTAACTGTTACACCAGTGGTTTTTATTGCCAGTGTGATGCTACTAGCAGATTGAAGGCTATGCTTTTATTACTTTGTATCCCACATAATCAGTGACAATGACAAACCTCAGAGGACTGTTGAAATAAATAAATTTAATTATTTCAATATTTCAACAGTGTTATTAAAGACTCACAGAAGTGATTCTAACTCGTCCTTTTCTGATTATTATAAAATCCAACTTACAGCCCACACAGAAGCGTCAGTCTCATATTACTTTTAATGTGTGTAAAAAAGAAAAACTCCAAACTTACTTATAAAACACACTAATGAATGGCATCAATTGGGAACCAAAACATGTTTTGGATCAAATAAAAAAAAAATCTCGGCGGGCGGGCCAACTGAACTAAAAGATCACAAAATGAACAAGATATAAGGAGGATTTGAAAATAAACATATGTGATGATATTATATTATGTCAAATATGTGAATAAAATGCCACAGAATTTTGTATTTTTTACTGTTTGTGTTGTATATGCATCAATACAACATGCAAATATAATGATATCACTTCATTATTTCTTTGGTTTTGTACATTTTGTTCATCATGATTCGACTTTTAAAAAATATTAAGTATTAAAAACAATTAAAAATTGATTCCATCAAAGTGATTTCGAAACCAAGAATCTCATTGATCCAGTCAAAGATTTTTGTTGCAAAAAATAAAGCAATACCCTTAACACTTAGACATTAATTAAAGGAACTATTTTGGACGTTTTAAAAATCTACGTCATCCAGTTAACAATTTTATCATTTTGATATCCTTTTCATTGATTATATAACAGTGAAGAATTTGTGTAGCCTTTATTTCCAACAGTACATGAAAAAAACGGCATGACATTTAATTTATAGCATAGGATTTTTTTTTTTTAGTATATTTGTATGGTATACATTAATAAAATCTACCTTTATTTCTGTTGTACTCACTTTGTATTCCATTGTGTATGTATAATTAGATCAAGCATTATTGTATTATTTTGATAAATTTGATTTGTACATGAAAATGTTTCCAGTGCACATTAGACTTTTTTAGACTCATGCAAATCTCTGCCTGATATATGTCCCACCCTGCACCCTCCACCCCACGCTTCCCTCTCCAGCTTCAGCAGGTGTTGCTGTGTCGGGTGGTGGAGTGCGATGCGTGGCAGACCGTTACTACATGTCCGCTGACGTCAGCCAGTTTGAGCCACATGATGTGGTTGTGATGGCGTACAACCACTATGTTGTTATTCATGCTGAGAAGGTGCGTATGCGCTCGTCTTTGCATGTGTGTGTGTGTTTGTTTGTCTGTATGTGTGCACAGGAGTGAGTAATTAGCCACGCTTATGTGAATATGATTTCAGTATCTTTCCCTCCAACAAGTTTGTAATTCATGTGTGACTGAATAAGTGAATCAGAGGTTATAATTAATTTGCTGAGGTTTAGATCTTCAGTGTAACGTCACGGCTCACATTAGACAAGCCCTGTGAAAAGTAATTCGTCATTTATATACCTCATTATCTAATCAGAAAATGTATTGCCAACCAGGGAATGATAAGGATAAAAGCATCCTGTTTTGGGGAAAAGAAATCCTAAATTTTCTATTTTTTTTTGCCCTGGATGCTTTAAGCATTTAAGTGTAATAGAGGTTCTTCAAACAAACAAACAAACAAAGAGTAAATATAGAGAAAGGTTAAGATTTAAAAGAAAAGTCATTTATAGTAAAATTATAGCATCTAAAGAAAAGAGATGGAAGATGTAATAGATCTTCCACCTTTAATTGCTCTAAAGTTAAATTTGGTTTTAAAAGCATAGCTTTAAAAATACATGCTTTTGACCAGACAATCCAGGATTTGCCCCGACAATTAAAACATTCATAACAGTCCAATATTGATTAATATATCACAAAAAAAGCTAGATCATATCTGTGACTTAATATAAAATATACCACATAGTAAAATAATATGAGGATGACGTGCTCGGAGCTCTGCAGGCGCAATATTTTTAACCATTTGAATGGAGAAGATTATATGCTCAAATATTTTAGATTGATGGTTGCTAGTACTAATAGCAGGTTGCAGATTGTATTCAAAACAGAGAACTTCAATGACCCCCCCCCTTTTTTGCAGAGAACTGTGGGACTTTTGCAGTCATTTAAATAGCCGGGTGGAACCATTGAAAATAAAATACCGGTATCATTGAAATCTGATGTCTGATTTCTGCTTCCTTAAGGAACCCTTGCTGTAAGTGGTTTATCATTAAGTCCGGTTATTTACTGCGTGTTGTTGTGATGATCGCAGAAGCAGTCGTTTACCGAAAATCTCAACGCAGCCAACAACCTATCTGGTATTCTGAAGTTGTAAATTTTCACCACTGAACTATATTCAAAGGGTTATCCTGAGTCCCCTTATCAATTCATAAATGCGTTTTTGGTTGAAATAGCGATAAGCCTACCCAAAGGTCAGCTCTCAAGCCCCTTTGGTGGCGGAAACACCGGTAACATATCTTGTTGCCATGGTGACATGATTTTTTTTTTTCTTTCGGGGGCAAGATACAAACAAGAGCAGGGACAATCTTCTTTTCTTTGTTTTTGAAGGGGAAATAGACCAGACAGAATTGAAAAAAACAAAAACAAAACTAAAAGCATAATAGTCTCAATCCCTCAGGACCCTCCTTGGTAAATATAGAGTTGGACATCTAAATTACTATGGAAAAAAAAACATACACACACCCACACATACTAACAGAATCTCACCGACTGGGAAAACATCATAAAACTGATAGTCGGGCATCTTGAAAGATATTAGATAAATTGGTTCAGTTACTCACAGTTTATCTCAAGAAGATAACTATTTTCAGCAAAAATAGACTGATATCAGACTTCTTTACTCGCCACTAACTCTGCCTAAAGTCTCCAGCATAAGTGATCACATGATCAGGAAAGAAAACCAGATTGGATCCTTACCTGCATCTCAAATGACACATTATTCATTTTTTTACATCACCATCCCAAATAATTAGACACTGTTTACATTATACAGTGATTTGGTTTGTGTGAAGGGCGTTTGTACGCATAGAATTAGAATATCATTCATAGATGCATATGAAGCACAAATGTTGTAGCTCAAAATTACTACTCCCCTGCTCTGACTCAGGAATTTACGACATATTTATTTGAGTAACAGTCCCAACAGTGCACAGGCTTAAATGATTACATAATATATTTCACCCCCGGGTCGAGATAAACATCTGTATTTCACAGCTTTCGACCCGAAACACGATGCTTCGTGCCTCAGCGCAACCAAAACACACCATAAATCCACCACAATCAGATTTCTTCTTTCATTCATGATCTAAACCGCTTATCCTGCGCTCTCATTGGGCGACAGACGGGGTTAACCCTGAACCAGTCGATGCATTTATGCCTTTCCAATGCATGTTTTTGGACCAAAATCACAGAAAGGCTTCCTTCTGAATCTAACTGAGGACCTTATTTTCAGGCAGATGCACTAAACACCACATCAACCCTTTTTTCTTAAGAAAACCAAAACGCCAGATACTCAAAATGTTGCAAGCTTTGAGGTCATGTGACCCTACTATCAGCTTTTAGAAGAAGAGATTTAAGAAGAGATCAACGTATCTTTGGGCATCAAAACAAGTGCTTTGTGTCTCTGAGTACGTCGAGGATAGAGAACTTTCTTAGGATATGTTTCCCCTTTTTTTCTTCCCTCTGGGATTCTTTCTCCAGTAGTTTTATGAATCACACTTTCACCCGGTCAGAAATAGCTTTTTGTCAATAGTTATTTTCTCCTCTCCTGTCACATCGCTTTCTCTCAATTCTCTCCTCCCTCTGCCGGATGTCCAGATCTTTAGCTTTCGCTACTTCTCACCTCTGCTCTTTCGCAGTCCCGTCCTCCATCGCTCGATGACATTTCCCGTCGACGTCTTTTTTTTCTTTCAGTTTCCCGCTTGACATCATCAGAGCCTTCCTGCAAGAGATGAATCATCAGTTCCATCTTCTCTTATGCTCTCTGTGTTCTGCAGGTAATGGATGACGGAAGTGTCAGTGATACTTTCACCCATAAGTCTTTGTTTCCGCTGGATATGGATCCGCTGACCGTCAGTGGGACAATGAACCCCGACGGTACGCTGGTCATAAGCGTCCGCCGCGTGGGAACGGTGACTGGACCAGATCCTCAGCGCATTCCCACCTACTGCAGTGAGGCTCACCTTTGACCTCACACCTTATAGTTCTCCTGGTTGTATTTATAAATTCTGGTGTTATGAATGAACGGCACAGTTTCTAACACATTATGTTCAAGGAGTGTTTGCATTTTCCTCATGTGGATTTTATGGGAAAACTGCTGGACAGATAGTGAGGATTTCTCGTGAGGCGATGCACAATCGGCCTCCAACGAAATTATACGTTTGAATCGAAATCTTACGAAACCACAAACCCACGGTTTGAGGAATTATTCAGCCGTCTGCTTCCTCTTGAAAAACAAAAAAAGCAGATTGAAGAACAGGATAGGACTCCTGTGTCCAGGCCTGTTTCTCCCTTCATGTGGCTCATTACTTTTTACAAGGTAATGCATGATAAAGTATTTAAAAAAAATCATTTTCTAAAAACAACAAGACAATTACCACTGTTAAAAGTCACTTAAATTTTATGAATTCATTTCTTTCTGTGATTTCTTGTGAAGGCTGCTTTTGAAATTAAACATCAGACTCACTTCATTTTCCAAACTTCAAGTTTCCATTTTCATTCTTTATAAAACAGATATGAAATTAAAACTTTTTTTTTTTTTTTTTTTTATTTCTTAATTGTAAAAGTTTGCTTTTTTCCTCTTTCCTCTTATTTCCATCAAATTTGAGGAGCAGTGCTGATTTACAACCTCTAAGAGTTTGTAACTTTTGCATTTCGTGACTTGTATGTTTTTCTTATAATGCAGACAATAAATGTATACAAACCTGTGCATATTTCTCAAAAAAATTTGAAAATAGGTCATCTGAATTTTTTTTGCAATATTAAATAGGTTTTAGAGCATTTAAAAAGCCGCATTTTAGTCAGTTAAGAGATACAAAAAAGAAAGTCCTAAGGACAATTTTCAGCACTTGAAATGGTACATTTTTAGCAAATGATACCAAAAGGCCACTTGTCCTGCATTGGTTGCAATGATGATGATGATGATGACGGCTTGACTGATGGAAGGTTTAAATGGACAAAATGAAATTTCATGCCTGCCGCTGCTAATCACCTCTACCTGACCACACACACACACACACACACACACACACACACGCACACACACACACACAGACAGATTCACACACGTGTAGATGACCTCAAAGTGCCTCCAACCAAGAGCTTGTGAAACGATTCACTGTGTGATTTTAACACAGAACGGCAGAGACTGGAGTATAAAATTTAGTTATTGAGTTAAATGTGCCATTAGATCTAGTTTGACAGCCTCATCCAATAAGATTCCATTCAAGTTAAAAATGGTGACTTGGGTCGGGTAAAGTTTATCTAATTTTACTCTCAAAGTCTGTCAACTGGCAAGACTTTTGAACCTAATGCCCAAAATAAACTTGTAAAATAATGTTCCTGGATTATCCCTGAAAGTAGTGGAGGTGCACACATGGATGGGTTCATTAACAATCATATAATCAAAGCATTCATGTTGGTAGATTATGAATAAAAAAAAATAAATAAAAGTTGTGGCAAAATAGGGCTGCTTTAGCAGGAAACATACAATTGCGTCGTAAGTTGAACTTTAGTTGTAAAATTAAAAAAAAAGGACATATTCACATTTTTCTCAGATTATATTCTGCAGGTGTTCAAAAGGTATTAATGTGGTAATTTTGTGCAAATATATTTCAGACAGGCAGAGTAGTACTTTATCTTTTTTTATAGACATATTAACTTGCGGAAGAATATTTTAATATTTATCAGAGGAAGGACTGAGTCAGCATGGACAGATGGTGCTCGGCACAGCAGAGCTCATTGCTTCTCAAGTACTTCTCACTTCATTCATCTCCATATCAACCGGCACAGCGGTTTGTTGAGAGGATGTCTGCTTCTTTCTCCACTTTTCCGATTCAACTTTGAAGAAGACGCCATTGTGATATCAAGGTATATTTCTCACATATGCACTTGAGTCAAAATTGATCAAAGATTATATGGGAGCCCTGAGGAGCATTGAAAAGTTTTAGAAGTAAAGAAATTCAATAAAAAAAATAATAAATCTGCTCTTAAAGAAGCAAAGAAGTAGAGAGCTTCAGGTCTTTACTTGTTTGGCATTTGAATCTTTTTGTCATTAGACCTGGCATGCAGTTCTGTCCTACCAACAGCAACTACTATCTGCTTTTTTTTTTTATTGATGTATTTTTCAATGTATTTATTGATTCATTATTCATCTGCTTATCTATTAAATTGTGTCTGTATTTATTCATTTATTTGTAAATACAGAAAACAGGAAACTATCTCCATAAATGCCTCTAGGAGTTTCATGTAATTCATTCATTCATCATTCACTGCCCCAAGTCTGTGGGTGCAGATTACGATGGCGGCGGTCTGAATAATTCAACACAACTGATTCAAGGACTACTAGGAAATACAAGCGTGTGGACATAATCAGGACATTTAATTTTTGCATTGAGTGGGTGGAAGATGTTCTGGAAAGGCTCTCTTGCATTTAGGTCATGGTAGTGGCTAATCTTCCAAAAATATGTTTTACAGATAATGTATATTAATACCAAGACTGTCAACCAGACTTTATTGTCTGGGATAAAATAGCAAGAATTACAATGATTATTGAATTATGAATTGTCAGTATTCTTTAACTTTTTTTTTTTTTACTTTTTTTGACAACAATCAGATCAAAACAAGGTTGAAGAACCACATCGGGAAGCAAACAGAAAGAGGCCAACTGCATGTGGCATATACATTTTTCTAAAAAAAATATTATCAATTTGTGTTTGACAGCATTGTGAAAAATTGCACATATCCAATGAACTATTATTTTTCTTAAAAAAATTTAAGAAACCCATTTCTCCATTTAGATTGTGATTATAATGGAAGGTGAATAAATAAATAAATAGATCAATAAATAAATAAGAAGGTCAAAATCAACAGCAAAACAAGTGTCTCCATTTGAATAATTTCACACCTTGTGGAGGTAAATTTACATCTAGAATGCAATCATCCATCCATCCATCTTTCTCTGCTCAGCAGCCGGAGCAGTGATACCCACATGGTCCAGAGGAGCTGGACCACGTGGTCCCAAGGCATTCCCAGGCCGGCCTGGAGACATCGTCTCTCTAGCGTATCCTGAGTTTTCACCGCCTCCTCCCAGATGGACATACCTCATCGCTCTCGTGGGAGTTGTCCAGGAGGCATCCTGGCAAGATGCCTCCCAATCACGCCCTTCCAAGTCCCACTGTTGTTGCCCACGTGAGGGTTGAAGTCTCCCGGTAGAACGAGGGTGTCCCCGGTAAGAGCGCCCCTCTCGGGACCCCAAGAAGGGTAGGTCAACTGGTCTGTTGTTGGGTGCATAGCCACAAACAACAATTAGAACCCGTCCCCCCACCGGAAGGCAAAGGGAGGCTACCCTTTCGTCCACCGGGTTGAACCCCAACGTACAGGCGCTCGTACAGGAGTCAGGGGGCAATCAGTATGCTCACTGGGGGCAACTCCAGAGTGAAAAAAACCAGGACTCTCTCGAGAGCTGTGCGTTGAGGTGAATCCGACTAAATCTCAGCCTCACGCACCAGCTCGGGCTCCTTCCAGGCCAAAAAGGTGACATTCCATGTCCCAAGAGAGCTCCTGTAGCCAAGGATCGGACCGCCCAAGGTCCCCCGCTCCGGCCACTGCACCCGACCCCCTTGGCCCTTCCTGTGGGAGGTGAGCCCAGGGGAAGAGGCACCCGTGTCAATCCTTTGGGCCAGCGAGCCACATACGGTGAAGGCAGGCACTCGCTGTCCAGCCCTGCCGCAGGCCTGGCTCCAATGAAGAGCCCCAGTGACCTGCGTCCGGGCGAAGGCAAAATGGATCAAAAGTTTGTATTCTTCATGAGGGTCAATCAACCAGCCCAACTAAAACATATTTTGGATATTTACTCCATTTTTAGTCAATAAATGTATCAGTGATTATATCATGACACTAAACGCTATAAAGAGGTGTAGAATATCAAGATACTGATTAAAAGTCGTGATCATCGATCAGGTGTTCCTCGTGGCTCGCCGCAAATAAGTAAGATTATCAAATCAAGCAACCGTGCACAAGAACCTGCACAGAGGTCTGTCTTGCTTGGTTGCCCAATGCTTTGCTGGCCGCAAAAGTCGCAGACTCTTGCAGATTAGCCAAAGTAGATATTTTTATGGTCACTCAACCTTTTTCTTGACTATACTTTGATAGAGGCTCTCATTACTACCTTAACTTTGTCAGAAGCAATGACATCATCAGGTTATTTGTAAATAAAGACATTAGAATAAATAAATGAGGTACTGGACACTGCAAACCTTGATAACAGATATATTTCTAGATAGATAGATATATTTATAGATGGATGGATGGATGGATGGATGGATGGATGGATGGATGGATGGATGGATGGATGGATGGATGGATGGATGGATGGATGGATGGATAGATAGATAGATAGATAGATAGATAGATAGATAGATAGATAGATAGATAGATAGATAGATAGATAGATAGATAGATAGATAGATAGATAGATAGATAGATAGATAGATAGATAGATAGATAGATAGATAGATAGATAGATAGATAGATAGATAGATAGATAGATAGATAGATATTTTTACAGTCAGTAATTACATACTGGCATAATACAAGGTATGGTTTATTTTCCTAAAATTAAGACCACTGTCTGTGAAAAGTGGATTAAATGTGTTGACAGCAAAGGTTGTGTAATTCTGGTCAGGATGAAACTGTCTTTGCTTGAAAAAAATACTAAATTTCGGCCTTGGGTTTAATTGGATGAGTGACATTTACTTTTTTTTTTTATTATTCATTTTAGGCTGGATGTGAATTCAGCACACATTTCAAGTCATTAAGTTGAGTGTCTGGGTTACATGTGGCACGAGCCTTTTCTTTGATTTCCTCTCAGCTTGCGATTGATTTGTGTGTGTGCACGCACATGTGACATTTTTTTTTTTGTCATTTCAAGAGACACAAAACAGTGACTCATCACTAGAAAAAGATATAATGCAGAGGCTAGAGATGTATGTACAAGTGAAGAAAATTTGAATAAGAAGGATGGAAAGGAGCGAACAACAGGGGAGGCTATGGGAGATTATAAATATTATGAATATACAACATGCAGTATTGACTGAGTGTTTTTACGCTTGTCTGTATCGGCTGATTTTTCGATAAGTCTGGCTCCCTTGGACAGGCTGGGTGAGACGTGATGGTGCAGATGGTTGATGGATGGGGTCGGATGAATCAGCTTTGAGGGCCTTTTCCTTTTAGCTTCGGTCTCAGAGAGCCTGAGTTATGGTCCAGAGTCCTGAAGCCTGAGTTAAATTTTATATATTTTTTTCTCACCCAGACAGAGCTAATTTGTCCACTCTGCAGAAGTTACTAGTGAGCGGATCCTCATATATCACTCTATTTATATTGTTGTTTAGTTCTAGTTGTGTATTTTTCACCCTCACTGTTCCTTGATGTTCCCAATTGTCATCCCTGATGTTGTTGATGTATTTTTTTTTTGTTTTTCTATCTTCTGTCTTCTGCCTTTCTAATAAATTAATATTTATTTCCTTTTTTTTTAACATTATAACTGTTACACTGCTGTGAGGAATTTCCCTTAAAATCAAAATTCTCGTCCGGAGGAACAATAAATCAGAATGTTCATATTTGTTTAGAAATGTGCACAGACATTCAAACTCATAATATTTGCCTTCACATCCACAGTGTCAAGGGGGAGTAGCCAAATCAACAAGAAAACATCTTCTGTAGTGTGTGTGTGTGTGTGTGTGAGTACTTCCCCATACTTTAAAAATTTTTGGGATTTTGACAAAAGAACTATAGTTACACATGGACACAAACACATTATTTTCCATCCATTCATCCATACTCATATATTGCATATCCTGCATCCCGAGGGGAGTTGGAGCCTTTCCCAGCTGTTATTGGGTGAGAGGCGGGGTTCGCCATGGCACGTTAGCTGGTCCACATATAGAGAAATACAACAATTCACTCTCACATTTACACATCAGCAACAACATGCTTTTGGACTGTTGGAGGAAACCAGAGAACTGGAAGGAAACCTACGTGGATGTGTGGCAGAAAGGGCGAACCGTGTCACCCTCGGTATTTAAAATGAATGGAATAATTGAACAACAACCAGGCAGACTCATTTTTGACGCCTTCTGACATGCATTGCCAGAGACCCTACGGACTTGGACAGATTTATATTTACAGTAAAGCCGACGCCCCCGAGTCTGTCTGGTCCATTATCTGATATGGGGGTCATGAATCAGTCACTGAGGTTGAGTCTCGGCCAGCATCTCTCCCTTTCCCTGAGTACACCTTTTGTCATTCAGCATGACCGCGGGCCGATGACGCCTTGTTGTCAGGACTATCTGCTGCCAAATGGCGGGTCTTGCTAGGGATGAAACTAAAATCTAAGCTACTATTATCTTGCGTTCTCTCTCATTTGGGCTGACCAAGTGAACAAGATCATCCGGATTAACTGATTTGCATGATTAAAAACATTGACACAATTTATGCATAAACAGCCAAAAAAGATGCAAAACGTCACAAATCTACTCACCGGCGGGGATTGGTGATCCATCTTTACCTGGTGGAAGAACCCCCAAGGTGACGACAGGCAATCCTAAACAACTTATTGTTCACTTGATGGGACCTTTGAGTCCGAAAAAACCCAAGATGGGACAAGCGTCTGACATGGAGTAGTTGTCACACTCTGCTGGAAGTTTTTTTTTTGACAAATAAAGTACCACGTCAACGCCAAGGAGACATTGGTTGAGATTTCCTCTGCGAGGTGTTTAGCAATGGTAATGCTATGCTTAAGCCAAATGCTCAACAGATCATTGGGAACTGAGATAATGTAATAAAAATAGTATTTTTTTAGACTAAAAGAGAGTAGATTAATTTGGGTATTTATTTGATTGAATAAAACCTCAAAAAAAAAAAAAATTGCTCAATTATTTTAATTTTATTAATATGGGCAATATTTGTTTCTAGTTAAAAAAGAAAAAAAAACACAGTGAGTTAGAATGATTTGTCTCAAATTGATCTTAATTAATTCACAGTGGTTCTTTAATTAATCTGATCAAAAATTTTAATCTTAACACACCACACATACTATACACACACACATATATATATATATATATATCAATTATATAAAAATGGTATTGCGTTCAAATTTAATCCATATATATATATATTATCCATAAATGTGTCTTTATCATATAAGCACCCTAATTCTCTACCATTATATGGAAAATGAACCGTCTGTTGTTCTGTATCCTTTTAAACAATCTTGTGTAAATTAATTGTACACAAGAGTTTGCTTAGTCTCCAATTTTAAACTGTTTTTCTCCCTCTCCCTCCCTCTCCTTCCTTTAGCTTTGACTTGTATGTGTATTTTCCAAATACGCTTCATGTATGGAGTTCTCTTCTGTCTAGGATTTCGAAGAAAAAATAATCAGCCTGGTCTTGCCCCAGTGACTGGTTGGCCAGACACAATTTCAAAAAAATTATTGCAAGAGCCACCATTGATCACGAACCGTCTCTCTTCTCATCTAGAGACCAAAGAAAAAGCCACCTATGTTTTTCTTTTTTTTTTTCAAATCAGGCTACTTTATTTCTTAAGCTTCTGCCATCCCTAACCTTTATTCGTTTACATAAAAGTGCGTTCGCATTACCACCTTAATCTGTGAGCATTCATGACTGTATTCATGATTGTGATTGCGATTTTCGGGTAAAATTAGTGTAAAAGCTCATAAGTGGAGAGAAAAATTGAAAAATATTAAAAATTCTCCCTTATAAGGACAACAACTTTGGCTGACAGATTACCGAAAAGTACTCAAAATGACAAAAAAGAATAAGCAGTAACCCTCTTTTGTTACCCAAAGTACTTTGAAATGGTAAAGTCAAAACAACATTTATACACATACAAATTATTTACTACTCTCAGGATATCAGGGCACTCGTTGCAAAAAAGGGGATACGATATTAGTCCTTATTTTACATAATATTATAATATAATAATAATATTATAAAATATTATGTTTTTTCTGCCATTTAGCAAACCTTATTTTACATGCTTTTCCTTGGCTTAATTCTTTTTGCGCGGCCTGGGATATATGGTTGGAGTGTTTGGTTTGGTTTGATGTCGCTTCCCAGAAATTCCTAGTGAAATATTGAAACGCGTAGAAGCGAAACCCTGTTTTTAAGCTGTAACTTAACTTGACAAAGCCAGGCAAACATTGAAAAAAAAGCAGGACTTTTTTTTTGGCAGGTTGGAAACTGATAAAAAAAAGCATGAAGGCTGTTGTTTTTTTTTTTCTCTCCATTGTGTTCTTGAAAATACATACTATGTCTCTGTGTGTAAATGTTTTCATTACACACAAATTATTCTGACACCTTTCTTTGTTAACATATGTGTCTCCTTACCGTGCACATCTACCAACTGAATTTTGATATCTGCTGACTCAATAATTAAAAATAGATGTTGTTGAATGTGCACTCAGCACAAGTAAGATCTGCAGAATTATTTTTTAATCCTGCTTTCAGAATGATTTCTGATGTAGGTTTCTTAGTGACAGCCAGCAACATTGTGACGTGACTGAACCAAGTCAGTGACAGCAGCTAACAGCTTATCAGTAGGAAACAAACCAGGAACCTTCTTGTTGTGAGGATAAATTGATCAATACTTCACCATTGTGCCACGTAATAAATGAAAATATTGGAAATATTAGTCAATTATTTAATTGTATACAGTAGCTGTCAATAAGAAACATGATCTATAGGAAAGTATGTGAACCAAAACCCTTTAAATATGCTTAATGCAACTTGTTCATCAATATTGCCACCTCGAAATTTCAAATTACTCATATATACCACAAAACTGTAGTAGCACACAATACTTTTGTATATGACTAAAACGTGAACTAAATGAGCACTCCTTTTAGTAGCCTCAAAATGCAACTCTGCTTAAATCCCGCTCAAATAAAAAAGCCAGCGGCATTGAAAACAACTCTCCCTGAACCCTCATCCTGGATTTTCTACTGAAACAAAACCAATATCTAATTACCTGGACTTAGTCGAGAAATTTCTATCCTTCAAAATAAAAGTTCACATTAAGGCAAGCAGTAAACTTACAGTTTTCCCGGGCGATTACTTTCCCTCCACACATTCATGTAAAGTGCCATGCAACCCTTTTTCCAGGTGCATCGCATCAGTTGATAAGCGGTGCCTTATGGTGTACAGGTGTCACATCATTGGAGGCCAAACAGCTAAATAGCCTTGCGGCACTTGACACCCCCAATCCAACACCTCTGTGTTATCAGTTTTAGTCGTGCCAGGCAGAGAGAGTCATTTGTTATCCATCTGTACGGTTGTCGTATCATCCGACGAACTGCTGCAACAGTAAATACAAAAAAAGGGAGAATAACAGACATTAATAACATGAAAGTCTTTAAGTAATGATCTGAAAATATTGAGTCAAATTAATACCAAGAAATGTGCAAGCTGTTACCTAGAAATGATTAGAAAATAATAAATCTGCATGAACTGGAGTTATTTAATTAGGGTGTCATGCACTGAATCTGAAATATTCATCTCTGCTGCCAAGTTCCTATTATTTTGGAATTTACTTTTCTAGTTATTTGCGGCTTGACGGACGACCGTACGTCTACACTGTCATTCTTGGCGAGTCATAAGACATCAACCGAAAGCTGCCGCTTCCTCTCTTCATCTTCATTAGATAGTGACATCTTGAAACGTTCGATATCGATACCGAGTATTTTGCGCTGACCCCGCCTTGGTTGATCACAGGGCCACATATGGGTAAAACAACCATTAAATCTTAGACAATTTAAGTAAAGTTTTTGAACTTTGGGGGGGGGGAGACGCAGATGAAACCCACAATATAAGATAACAGACAACCTACACATGAGCAAAATAAAAAAAACAACAAAAACTTTTAGATGAAGCAAGTATTGCAAGATTATATATTATAGAGGCATGAATGTCCAGGTAAGGAAGCACATCAGTAATTTTGTGGCTACATGCATTGCTCCTTTTGTGTTTGCGCTAAATTTGTTGCGTTATCAGCGAGGGAGTGTGTTGGAGTGTGTTTTGCCCAAAGGTAAGTCAGAAGCAGTGGTTACAGACACAGTCAATGAATCCTCGCTTTGGAAACAAACCGTTTCGTGATATTCCATTGATTACGTGCCTCATTTCATTACTTTTTCTTCATGCGGTCTGAAATACGAGCAGCCACTGAGAAGGAAAACAATAACTTCAGCTGTTGGACTCACATTTAAATCATTTTGTACTTATCACTGTTTTCCTTTACCATAGCAAAATGAAGTAGATTGAAATTGGCACAAGAGTTTTTGGCTGATATTTTAGGTTCTGGAACTTGGGCATATAAATGTTCTGTTTGTAGAAATAAATACTCATGAATACATTTATTTACAATACATTTTAGTTTAACATTAATGAAACAGACATGAATGTCTTATAGAGAAGATTACATGTAGTCAAAGCACATTTTTTCTGAAACATGCAAAGTCTCGGACTCTTGTTCGCTCTGCAAAAACGACTCGTGCCAAAATAAACCAATTAGAAAGTGATTGTAACGTCAGTATCCACCGAGGACAAAAATATATGTTCTGGTCTGCAGCTGCTGCTGTGAGGAGAGAAGAAGTCTACAAAACACAGCTGTAGAGTAGCAGCTGTCGGGGGAAAAAAAAAAAAAAAAAAGTAAAACAAAAGCCATGACATGATGCAGAGACAGCGCTCTTTTGTTAAAATCTCATTTATTCAACCCCGATATACAAAAAAAAACAATGTTTACATTTTTCTGTGCGAAAAATATCTCTGGATTTTGTTCCAACTCCATCTGGTTCGGCCTCTACATTATATACAATGAATAGTCTTGAGATAAAACATGGTCCTCGGCGAATGATGCAATGATCGGGGCCGTTCGGACCCTCTCGTACTTCAAGAGAGGATGAGGAGTGTGACAGGACCCACCGAGTCATTCAGCGCCGGCTACTGATTTACCAGAGTGTCTTTCAGACAGAACAGGAAAGGCTTCCCAAAGCTGAGCAAGAGAGTGTTGCCTGTTTGCCTGCTGAATATCTTTATAAGATTCTTGCTTCTGGGAATCCTCCCCCCTTTCAACTGTCACTGTCACAAAATTACATTTTTTTTTTTTTTTTTTTTTTTGCACACATATGTCTGTGTGTGTGTTTGTGTCCATCGTTGTCATATACATACACGTTTTTATCTTTTTTTTTTTTCAGGTTTCTTTACAAAAATAAGGTTATCTTGCATTCATACCGTAAATCAAAACTGGGTTACAAAGTGAGACAAACAATTGTTATTGGACAAATTGATTACTCAGAAGTAGATCACCCCCTATCCCCCCCCCCCCAAAAAAAAAGAAGAAAATGTATATCCTCTGCTTCAATTAATATGGCCAAATAAATATTTATCTACATCAATCCATGGCTGTCTGATAGTCAGTGAGATGAACTGTTTCGAGATATCTGCAGGGGGGATGCTTTAGAGAGTCATGAAAATGACGACAGGGACAAAAAAACGAAAAAAAATGAACAAAACGACATTACAACAGTGGTTTTTTTTCGGTCATTTGCTGGAGCAAGCAGATGGAAGTAGGGGTGGGATGATGATGGCGGGTATGTTTATAATTTCACCCGGCTCCAGCACATCATCAACCGTGCATCTTTATTTGTGTGCGTGAAAAGTGCCTCATCACATGAGTGTAAAAACAATTAAACTGCATTCAGACAGATTTTTAAAATGACCAAAAAAAAAAAAGAGCAGGCACTTGAGGAATGGCTATGTCACCAGCTAAGCATATGCTGGTCCCGTCAACATTATCTTCTCTTAGTGTTATTTGTACTGTAAAAATGTTTTAGCATAGTTGAAATGTTTAAGACAGCATGTCAAAAGAGAAACGACAATATATATATATATATATATGTGTAAAATAAAAAAAATCATCCACACCTAAAAAAAAAACAACCATTGATAAAAACACGTCCTGCTTCTCTTACGGAAAAAACAAATGAACATTATTGATTAAGACATTAAATTATAATTTTACATTACAGTCATGATGCTGTTAAATATATTAATCTATTGCAGACTCAAAGATCCCATTCCCAGATTAAAATCAGGCCATGGATAAAGCTCATTGCATGAACGAGTGACGGTGAAACATGTACAGGCACAAGATGGTAATCACTCTGTATTCATGACCATCAAGCTGTTTTCTTTTTTTTTTTGTTGTTGTTTTTTTTGGTACATTTCGCTCTTATAAAACTCTCCATATTCATGCTCTCATGCAAAACCATGCTGTTGTTGTTAAATGCTAAAAAAAAAAAAAAAAAAAAAATTGGAATCCATGCAGAGCCTTGAGTGCTGAAACCACAGCCAGGTCCGGTATGAGTTTCTATTTAAGGCATCCGAACAGTGGAGAGAATCTGCGGTAGTGGGCATCCGTCACTTGTCGAAAATTCTCACACACGCACACACACACGTACACACACACACACACACACACACACACACACACACACACACACACACACACACACACACACATAAATAGGGGAGTGTGTCTTTTTGGGGTGAGTCACTCATGCCAGTGTAAAAAAGAAAGCCAGTCGGACATGGAAGACGGATCAATGTTTTTCTTTCGATGAGCGCAGAGCACACTGACAGAGACATGAATTATTAAATACACAGTACTTATACATTATCTATCACGTCGGGTTGATCGCCGACTGCTGCCACCATGAAAACATTAATGGCTCATGTTCTGGGAATAATCACTCAATCATGCGTTTTCTTTTTTTTTTTTTTTTCTTATTTTTTGGCAAAAACTCAGCAATGATCTGGAACTTTGGGCTGCTCATGAAGTTACATGCAGAGAAATCAACAATAAACCTCATTTTGAACTTTGATTTTGAGAATTTTCATATCGGTCGCTTAAGGATATAAGTGTTTGGACCTAGTTTCAGGGGTTCATGCAATAGTATATGCTAAAATTCTTACATCATCCAGCGAGGATGGAGGTCTCCGTAAGTAATGGCAGTTAGTTAACACTGCAATCAAATGTAGATTGATGAGAGAGCCAAGAGTAGCTGGTTAGGTAATGATGAATTCATTCTTTCAGCCGCCCATTTCTCTTCCTTGCTTGCTCACTTCCTGCCTCCTCTGAATGGTTATTAAGAGCTATACTTAGATTGGCTGAAAATTCAACTCTTAAGAGGACATAACCGGAGCCGTGTTTTCATGTCTGTGTGTGTGTGTGTCCTTGTTGAAAAGGAGAGCACGTCATGAAAAACAACCGTAGGTATTTTTGGTTCCAGACACGTCTGCTTTAGTAGTCTGCATAAATCCCAACTATAAGATTGAAGAGATGGGATTACTGACGGTAACTATGGCATCCGTCCTCATTTGAATTTATTGCTTAATAACGGGACAAAGTCAACTGAAGTGTAATCTGCAAGACAAAAAAAAAAAAAAAGGTATTTCAAATCCAGCTCAACCCGGGCGACCTGTTCCGTCGACTGTCGTGAGACTCAAAATGCCGAATGAAGCCTGAAATATTTAAAATATAATAACAGCATAAAAAAGGTCAGTTTGCTACTTCCCACTTCATAACACAAACGTGCAATTTCTCGGTCCATACGCTCATACTAACACACACACACACGCGCACGCGTTCCTCCTCCTCATCGCACGTGATGAATTTATCAAGTGGAAGACTCGTTCCGAGAAGATATCTATTCTCAGTTCAGACGTAACCCTAACAAAGTCGGCTAAAAAAATATTCCCTTTTTTTTTTTGTTTTTTTTTTTGTTTTTTAAAGATTTCAACCCAGGTTTTGCCGCCGTGTCCCACTAATCCACATTCTTCTCTCTGCCGCGGGTTCTCCGAGGGTGAACGAAAAGCAGGGCACGGGCTGGAGTGTCAGTGCGAACATCCAGTGGAAAGCGTCGGTTGAAGGCGGAGAGGAAGGAGGGGATTTCGAGGGGGGAGGAAGTGGGGTTGCGGTTGTGAGGAGGCTGGCAGAGCAGTAGAACCCTTTCCAAAAATTTAATTTTGATTCTAAGCCCTGAGGATTTTTGCATGTTTGTAGCTTTTTTTTTTTTTTTTCTAGGAAGGGGGTGCAATAAACCTCTATATTTCCTCTTCCTCACCCTCTACGTTCTCTCACTGGGACTTCTCGTCAGACTCGGAAGGTGTGTGTTCACGGGGCAGCGACATGCTCTTGTGACGATCCCACAGCTTGTGGAGCTCGGTGGCCTCGTTCTCGCTGCTGCTGGTGCCGCTGTCCCGGAAGCTGGCCAGAGGGGGACGCACCTTCACGCCCTTCACCGTCACCGAGCCCTCGATGGCTTTGCGTAGCTGGATGGAGAAAACGGCAGAGGGTTAAGCTGAGGAGATCGGATGCGTTTTGCCACGCTGAATTTTGCATTTTCCCCTTTTTTCTTTTACTCGTACGATCTCAAATGTCCTCTTGAGTCCATTTTTGAGGGAAAAATATAAAAAGGAGAAAATAGCAAACATTTTGTCAGAACATCGCATCTGGACACACTGAACACTTCCGCTCACAGCAGTTAAATCCAACTGAATTTTCATTCTGATTAACATTGAGGAATAACAACAACTTCTGCCTGTGCGAATAAGAATAGTTATACTCCCATGCAGAGTAACTTTACCCGAAGTGCAGCACAACAAAGTCAACAATTATTTTTTAATTTTTTTTTTTTTTTTTTTTTTTTTTTTTTTTTGCCACAAGTGCAATACTTTACCTATTAATGAATTCTGTGTATTTATTACTTACGATACTTTTTTTTAATTGAGTGAATGTGTGATGCATGATGAGTGTGTAATTATATATTCATTTATTTATTGATTGAGTCTCACCACTGTAAGAGATGCAGCAATGCAAACGCCACTGTACTTAAAAAGGTCCACAGAACACAAAGTCATAGACATTTTGCCACATAAAAAGCAACTAAAGAAATAATTCAAAAAATGTAAATGAAATGTGAACGAGGACACTTTTGTTACGGAATCCTTATCCTCTTTCAGATTCAGATCATATTTTGTTTAGTCGACGCCAATCTTCCGAGCGTGTTAATATGCCTTGCAGCGTTCGTTTTTTTTCCCCGGTGGAAATGGAAGCGCTGACCCCGACACGACACCGGCCTCACTCTACAGTTGGAAGATTATGTCAGTGGTTTACAATCTGATCCGCAGCCACACAAGCCATTATCTTTTTTACACAGGAATCTCTTCTGGAGAATGTAATGGGGGGGAAAGATCATGATCAGATGGCAGCGTGCACAAGAGAGAGGGGTCACGGTGACTTGGACTTTTGCTGCTGTCTGCTGAAGCGTTTTACGGACTAACCGGCGGTGAGAGGATGGAATGACCGCACATCTATTAAGCTCGGTACCATCTACGCACAGCAAGAATAAAAGTAGTGCTTAAAAAAAATATGCGGTAATATTTCCTTCATCTTAAACACTGCAGCCTTTTAAGGAAGGATCATCAAAAAGCCAATCAAAATAGAAAAAAATCCATCCGCGATAAATCAGATATTATAGCTAATTCCGCTTGCCCAAGTTTGCAGAAAAGCCGATTCAATTGTTGTCTCGTAATCCAGTCCAACTTCTACAGTTCTGAACGTATTTCTTTTGTTGTATATTTTCAAACTAAGTTTTATACTCCGTTCCCAACCAATTCAATGCTAGGAAATTCAGAACTGAGACAAATGTTGATGAAGAACTCACAATTAGTAAAAGTCATAGGACTTTTCCGATGCCTCGTCCTCGCCTCCGTTGACATTACCGCCGTTTGCCGCGTCAAATCCCCATAAATGTGTTGTGCCTTTTCACAGAAGATGCTCTCGGGCATGGTATCTCACCAAGAACAACTCCTTCTCTCCATGGACAAGTTGACATCAGGCACACCTTGATCGTGTTTTTCGATAATTTTCGCCGGGCTACCGAGTGGCAGGCGATGCATATGACTGTTCTCGAACGCCACTCCATGGACGGCGGAGGCTACATCGATGTTAAATACTCATCACGCTACTCATAAGTCACATCTCAGCTTATACCATAAAAGCAAAAAAACAACTGGGCGACGGCTCATATAATGGAAAACTCGTAAGTCAAGCCTTCACTGTATAGGGACATATGGACAATGGAAAACTTGCCAAATTTTTCCAATTTTCAACCATTTAAATGCTCCCTTTCTTGATCTATTTTCATGATCCCTTTCTCATTCATCGCACAGTCATACAATACCTAGATACAGCCTAGTCTTCATACAATAAAATGCAAATTCTATGCAAAAAAAAAAAATTCTGAGCCAATAAACCATGGCTGTACAGAATGCCTTCTTGTTTGTTCTAAATGCCAGAGTCCATGCAAAATTTGAAAACTGTATTTTTTTTTTTTTTCACTTCAGAATGTCTAGAATTCCTAAATATATTATTCATTAGAATAGAAAGTGAATTTTGTTCTCTGTGAATTTTTTTTTTAACATGCATCTGTGTGTGATATAACAACGTTAGGCAACGTTTGTCATCTGGCTGGTAGATGGAAGGATTTGGTCGCCGCACATCTGGTGGCGGCGCAAAGAATAATTTCTTAATTCTGAAGGATTGAAACGATCACATAGACACACAAGAAACCCCCAAAAAACATCCCTTGCAATTCTTCTCTTCCATATGGTGGAGGGAGACAGTGATATAACAGTTTGTCTGTGTGACGGAGAGGAAGAACGGGAGAGGCTGGGCTTTATCTGCCTCGGTGGGGCTTTTGTCTGCTGTTGAAGCGCAGAACAAAAAGCCTAAATGTCAGGGACAGGCAAGTACCGCTTCACTTAGCAACAATCCTCTCCCCACTTCCTGGACAATTCACAAAGAGCGAGGGTGTTTTTCAGTTGTTAGTGAGGCAGTACAGATCGGGGGGGTTGAATAGACAGAGAGACAAAAGATTGAGACAGCAATATTAAGCAGGTTTTCTTTTTTTTTTTTTTTTTCTGTCAGAGTACAAAACGGGCTGAGGGAGGAGGAATCATTAATGTTGACTTAGCTACGTCGATGCGTGCGGCGTGGCGGTGTTGATGATGTCGACAAGAGATTGTGCGGTTATGAAATCAGGGAAATGAAGCCGGTCACGACTTTTGGTGCCAGGCCGGGCGGCTCTGGTCACAAGGATCACGGGGTTGCAAATAAGAAATGCGCGGCAATTATGTGAAACGGCCCCACGTTATGAACCGGGAAGAGGCTCAATATTCTCACCTCTTTGAGGGACACAACACCGATGAGACGTCCGATACTGGTGACGTAGGCGTGATCCAGGCCCAGCAGGGAGAAGATGGTGTGGGTCTGTGGGAATAACTCAAATAAGTGATTCTGGAAAAGAAGTTTTAATTCTTCATCAATATTGAGAAATACTCCACAAAATATCCAACGTCAAGGATTCATTAAAACAATTGGATGTTTGATTAAAGTGAATACATGTTGGGGTTATTTGTGTTGGTCTATAACAAGGAGAGAAAAGCTAGCCTTGAAATTGACCTTGAACAAATGAAAATAAGGAAAAAATCTAAACAAACAGTAGGTTAAATCAAATATTTGTAGTTAACAGTTAACAGTTGAGACAATTTATATTTCATTGTATTTCTTATTCTTCCTCCTTCCTACTATTATCTATTACCGTTATGTTTTTGCTTGAAACTCTGGCACAACTTTCCTTTGAGATAAATAAAGTTGTTCTCATTCTCATTCTAAAAAGCCGCCAGGTCTATGACTGAGAGCAGCTGGGAAGTTTTTTTTGTTTTTTTTTTAATATTTAAATCCATTGTGGTGTGTGACTTTGTATAAAAGAAAATGATTATGAGACAAGAAGAGCAAAAAAATACAAGTAAGATGAGAGTAATGTGTCATGACACTGTGACATAAGACAACATTAGCATCAACACAAGCCGGCCCAGTTTGTTTTACTGAGACACTCTGGTTATTGGTAAAAGCAAATAGCATGTCCGGTCAAATAGGCAAAAATTTAAATCAGAATATAATCGCAGAATAGAATGTCTTACATTTGTTTATTATGTTTGCCGCGGTAGTGGTCGGACTGGAACCAATCCCAGCCAACGTTTAGCAGCCGGTCGGTTGAACAAATGGCTTCATGTGGAGACGAGCAACCATTTGATTTTTAATTTACCAACTGCAATTGTTTGGAGTAATGGGAGGAAGCGAAAGACCTCTGAGGCATGGAGAGAACATGCGACATCAGAGGGGCCCCTGCTGGCCACCTCCGATTCATTTGATAAAAAGATTTGATTATCGAATGACCAAATAAAGTGCCTTTTTTTTTTTTGCATGGTTTATCACAGTGATGACAGGAACAAACTAAGGAATTATGTGAATTTCCTCGTCAATGTTATTGAAAAAAATAAACCATCACATTTGTAAAAGAGCTCCTTCAGTCAGACGCAGCAACACTCGATGCCAAAAATGCCATTTCTGGGAATTAAGCTCAAGTTGAGGAGAGAGCCATTCTTCTAAATCCCTGTCTGAAATTGGCATTTTACAAACAATACGATTAATGAGCGTTGTCACCTTTTCCTCAGGAAATGAAGTCACAAGTGGTTCTTTCTGCAAGGCTTGAGGAGTGTTGATATTCAAGGTGACTTATATAACATTGCGCAATATTTGCGGGGAAAAAAAAAAAGAGGTTGTCGTCAATAAAATAAAAAATGCATTAACTTAAAATTGCACATAATTCTGACAGAGCTGTCAGTTTATGATAAATCATCAATGTTTGGAGAGACAAAATGCAGAAGTCTCTGCAAAGATGCATCAAAGTTCTTTAAAACCACATTGCAGTCATTACTGACTGTTTTAAATCAAAACTGAATCAAAACTTGTTAAAGTTAGATTTAAATATGCTTCACTTGTAGCACTTTCTGCTGATGTGCTGTAAATCACAGACTAGCGTTTGCTTTTCAAACCTAGTTGCTCTTGTAGTTTTTGAGTAGATGTAAATGCATCTGCCTTTTAAAGTGAGGGATTTCTTAATGCCAAATCAGTGGCATATCCCCAATATATCACAAAATGCAAAAGCCAGATTGAATATATATATATTTAATGTTTTATTTTTAAATTCCCACTCAAGAAAAATGATCTACGAATATTGGCATGTAGCTTTCATAAAATGGCTTCATGATAAACCAGTTATGGATCGGCTTGGGTTTCGCAAAAGTAACCATGTGACTTTGATTGTAGTAATTTAATTTGATTTTAGTAAGTATGCATTTGCTTTTGGGCAAAAGGATGTTACATAAGTCAGAAAATAAATAAATGGTGGTGTTTCTATATTCTATTTTTCTACTGACTGAGTAATTACACCAACAAACCGAGTGCAAATACAAAAATACTGCCCATTGAGGAAGTTTCATTTAATCTCCTCTCTGCAACTGGAGTTACAGTAGCGGAGAAGAACGGCAGGAAGCTAAAAGCAAAATCAGCAGGAGATCAAAAAAATCTCAGAGGTAGATGAGAAGAGTTGCAAGGCTGATGCCAGCTGGACTCTTTGTTTAAGACCTTTTTAGTGTTAAATGGGACTTCCGGCACAGCCAGAATAGGCATTAGGGACGTTCAAAATTGATCCTACTGTGCCCTGGAAATGGATGCTGTGCCAAGGAAATATTGTTAAGTGTTTTTAGGCCAGAGCCAGCTATAATGAAATCTGCCAAAGAGTTCTCCCACAAGAGGATGTGGTACTTTCTCGGGGAACAGAGTCAGCTCACCTCCAATGCGACTCATTTACCTCCTATTTAAACTACAATTCACTGATTAAAGGTGCTGGAAACAGCATTTTAGCACCAACTGATCATCGGCGTAGTCGTTTGAGACAACGGGAACTCCAAACAAACAGAAGCTGGGCTGGAAGCCAGAGTGTGTCCATCCTCTTTTAACAGACATTCAAACCATTGGCACAATGGCATCGTGCTTGTAGAAAATGCGGTTATAACTTGGACAGGCAACGCTATTAACAAGCGGCTACAATTAATCATTGCTCTGTTTCAACGAAATTATGGCAGGATCGTTTTCCTTTGAAATGTTACGTTAAGACAGATGGAAAAATATGATGTAATGGTAATATGATGGTAGTAACAATGGCAATAACTTTTTTATATGCTATGATATAAAAAAAAAAAAAAATGCTTATAATGATGTGCTATACAACATTAAAGAAACTCATGTGTTGTGTCAATTCCACTTGTAGACCGAGGTTTTAACTGACCTCAGCCAAAAACCACTTGTCTATCTTATTGAATTTGTGAAGTATTTTGGGCTGAATATCACTGTTTTAAAAGCACCGGTTAAAAAGCACCTGAAAATGTCAAGAAATTTGCAAAAAAACACCTTACTTACCTTACTTTACCAGTACATGTACTGTGGTGCGTATTCAAACCAATGCCTTAAGGAGTTTTTTTACCATTGAATTTGTGAATCATATTCTGCTAAATATCACTGTTTTAAAAAGCATCAGTTAAAAAGCACCTGAAAATGTCAAGAAATTTGCAAAAAACACCTGACTTACCTTACTTTACCGGTGCATGTACTGTAGTGGATATTTAAAGCAATGTCTTAAGGAGTTTTTTTTCCTTGACAAAAAGTAATTTCAAATAACATGTTGATCTTGGTCTAAGCCACCAACTTAAATGATCTATAGTCTGTCAGGGGCCTAAAAACCAGAGTGAGACGAAAAACGTATAATTTATTAAATACCCCATTCTACACTTCACACACAACAGCTATAAACAATAAACGGACGTCGTTGTCAAAGGAAAAAGGGGACGGTAACACGAAGGCATACATTTCTACAAGCACCACCAGCGGTGACATAGGGCAGTGTTTAATATGCTGGAGGAGATGGTGCATGGTATTGTCTTTTGGCAGTGTGCAGCGGAGTGGAGGGAGATGGATTGGTACAGGATCTCACTCTTAAATGTTTAAAAAGTATTCACACCGCACTCGGACGATGACGGAGAGCGAGCGGGGGAAGAGGTAGCATTATAAATGGTGGATATTAGATTCTGTCACGGCCACTGGCGGGCAAAAAGAGTCAAAAAGATTCGTAGTCGGTAGGAAGGCGTCTCGATGCTAAAGCGCGCTTGTGTGTTAACACTTCATCATCTGGAGCGCGTGGCCGAGACATGATAAGAAAACTAAAGCGGCACGGAATCAAACTGCAGTTTTGGTGAGCTACTTTGTCACATGAGACATGTATGTCACCAAGAACACCGAACTTACAAAGATTCAAGATTAATATCGAGAAAAAAAAAAAAAATCGCGGCTGATTTATGTCACAAACTTCTTTCTCGTAGATTTTCTTTGCCCGAGTCCCTATAAAAAACGAAAAAAAAAAAAAAAAAAAAAAATCTCAGCTTTGACCTGGCGTTTCAGTGTAAAAAAGGTCAGTTAAATCTTGTGATTTATGCCAAATATAGGCGACAAAAAATGCGCGTCTGTTTTACAGGGTCAATATGACCTCTCCGTGCCCAGAAATACTGCCAGTCACCGTGGTGGTGCAGAGCTGACAAAGAGATACTGGCTGCTGCGTGTTCGCTCGAACCGCTCGCCGCTTGATTCAGGAGGAAACGTCTGGGGTGAGATATATATCAACACCGGGGTACACGGATAGGACCCCCAATATTCCTTTCAGAGGGCCTTTCATAACTCACACCGCCTCCGACTTTTTCTACTCTTGAGTAGAGAAAAAAGTTTTTTTTTTTTTTTTTTTTAGACTTCTAGCCTCATTAGAAAACAATGGGAAGACATGGTGCCATCATGGAGGCGCGGGTCGACGATCATGACCTATAATGAGAATCAAAATGATGGCGGAAACTATCAGACCTTATGAAGTGACGTTCGCTCAACCAGCTGGAACGGGGCGGGGTCAATCTTGCAGTTGTTAAAGTTGACCTGCTCATCGAGCTGCTTTTCCTCCCACTCAGCAATCTGGAAATCACGTACAGGAGAGAGAGTAGGATTAAAAGTTGGAAAAAGAAAAACTCATCATATATAAATGAGAGAATGAGAACAACTTTATTTATCCCGAAGGAAATTGTTGTGCCGGAGTTTCAAGCAAAAACATAACAGTAATAGATAATAGTAGGAAGGAGGAAGAATAAGAAATACAATGAAATATAAATTGTCTTAACTGTTAACTGTTAACTACAAAGATTTGAACATTCCCTGCGGCTGAGGGACAAGGAATTAAAAAGTCTGATAAACTGCTGACCTTTCCTTGTTAATAGGATACATAACAGAAATGGGCAAATGACAGTATGCGGAAACGTATTTGCACCGTTAAACCCTCAGTATCTTCAAATTCTTTTTTATGATAATAATGTCATTGTTAAAAAAAAAAACTAACGTATCAATGTTAGCATATATTTTAGCCAATTCATTTTTTTTTCCCACAATAAATTAATCAACAAAAAAAAAAATGAAAACCAGCAAGAACCCCTTTAAATTCAACATTTCAGAAAATAAAAACAATAGTATTAATTGGGATTAATGAAAATGAGCAGGAGATTTTGCACTAGTATGAGCAGGTTATTATTTCAGTGCAAGATAATGGCATGAAAGTCTTTCTCGCCAGGATACCTGTTGACGTTTCTCGGGTTGGGCACATTAAGTTACGGTGCATTGACTCTATATTTAGTATCTTTGTCTTCATCCACAGCTTTAGAAATATAGTATCCTTTGACAAGATAGCGGCATTGTCTTTCTTTCAACGTAAGCTGCGAATGCGATCGTAAGTCATGCTGCTGTTATAAAATGGTGAATAACTTTGAAATACAATATGAATACATAGTGTGACAGCGTATATTATTATTCGTCGCAGGATTTCAAGTAAACAGGTGATGTAGACTGTGCATATGAGAAAGAGCGGCAGTGTCATCATTTTTCATTTTTATCGATTATTGAAGCCATTTGATTTGTCAATCGAGAAGACAACCACGCCTTTAAATATATTCCGGCTCATTAAACCTTGTCCTATCTTTTGTTCAGCCTTTGCTCATAACGTGGATTGACAAAAAGCTTCATAGATGCTGCTACCGGAGGATGTTTTTACGTGCGCTGTCAGTCACTAATCAGGAGGCGAGGGAAAATGGGAAAAAAATATTAAATAGATCGAATAATCCTGACAAAAACCTCCCTCTGATAGGCGATCGCTGGGCTTGCATTGGGCCACGCACTGAATGACTCCATAAATCACATGAGGCCTGGTGCATAGGATGGCGAGGAAGAGGTGAACGGTGAACACGGAAGGGAGACGCATTGTGAAGCGACGTGTGACAAGTGAACCATGAGAGGGGGGAGAAAGAAAAAGGGACGGAAGGAGGGGGTGTGAGAAATGTGCAGCTGACAGAAAGGAAATGAGCGGTTCTGTTGATGGATGAATTCTGAATTATGTCAAATCCAAAAATATAAGACTTCGGGTTATTGACCCGTCTGTGGATATTGAGGAATGTGAAAAGCCTGAACGGTCTGTCGGAGAATGACGTCATCAAGCGCGGGTTGGTGTTTAAGTTTATTTCAAGACTTACGGCAAGAATCCAACATAAAGGAAGCCGTCGTTGAAAGACAAGGCTTGACATGTACGTGACACTGCGGCCAAATTTGAAAAAGATTAGGGAAAAAAAGAACAGATATCACAAACGAGATTTGCTTATAAATTTGCCGGAATAACTGACTGACAATCAGAGCAAGGTACTGCGGTTACATAAAATTCGCATCCAAACACATTCGTGCAAATTTGGAACTTAAACCCAAATTCTTGATGAGGTAACAAAGAGGGAAAAAGGGGACTGACATTCCCTGCATGAAGCATACCGACATGCAAATGTAGAAATAATTAGCAAAAAGCTCTGTTTTGAAGGAGCTCAAGTGATGGAAAAATAACTTTTTTCAAGTGAAATCTTCAAGAAACTAAAATTCACCGTTCATGAGGGCCGGACACTCAAATAAATCGAGAGGGAAATCAAAATCATTCCTTTTACTACCTAGATTGACTTCGAACTTTTTAAAATCCAACAATCCTTGTAAAACCACTTGTGTTGCGTGAATCCCTTCTTACCCAGCGGATGACTTTCACCGAGAAAAAAAATAAACATGCTTTTATAACGAAGGATGAGATATATTCGGAGGCTCAGAGACTAACTGTTACTGTCTAGTTTGAGGTGAGGTCATTTTACTTTATTTACAAGACTTACAAAGATGGAAAGAAACGACAATTAAATCGGGCGTCCCACTATTTCCTTAGAATCCTGGACGGAACAAGTGTGGAAAAACAAGATTGTATCTGTATACAGAGGAAACACCACATCTGCAAATCCCCTGACAACTCTAGATATTTTCTTTCTACAACAGTGTCGTCTCTGAGTGTTTTCTTTTTCTATTTTCTTTTTTTTTTTTTTGTGTGGATTTCCAGCTCACCTCTCTGATGGTCATATCATCCTCAACGTCTCCATCATCCTGCGGAGGCGAAGGACACCGATTAGAGAAACGAAAATGAAAATCTCAAGGTAGAAAATACACAAGAAGGAAACGGGACGGTACGTGAACACCGACAGACGGCTGGTCATAACATTGACAATTCACATATTTGCATTATTTTCAGTTTCAGGAGTTCACCTGTGCCATGTCGGTGACCAGGGATAACTCATGCATCGCGACACAAGTGTCAAAAAAGAAATGGCATGAGTGACTAAAGAAGCGACTACGGTACATCTAATGAGTGAGGGGGGGATGTGATATATGAGATGTCGGAGCAGATGATAATTATACTGATGGATATGTCGCACTCTCGGAGCTCGTGGGTCAAAACTGTCCGTCCGACGCTGGCGATGATATCTGAAAAGCTGGAATACAACTAGCGACCCTGCGCTCTGAAGAAACCTCTGAGAATCAGGTAAAGGAGCTGAGTGACCGTGTGAACAGGGTATAAAAAAAGCTTGCGTGTGGGTGAAATGCAATTAAAGTCAACTTTATTGTCCATTCTGCCATACGTTCACACATACGGAGCACGGAAATAGCATTACTCTAAGACCCACGGTGCAAAAAATGATAAATAATTTGTCGCAAAAAAACAATGACGAGTTATGCTGAGGTAGTTATGGTTAAAGTGCAATTTTCTTTTGATTTGTTTTTAAAGTGACAGAGTGTTTAGTCGTACGCTCGAGTACAGTGGGTCATTTTCTTGGGTTTTAATACTGCAAAAACAAGTGGTTGGAGAGGCATGGAGAAAGGTAAAGTGAGTATAACTCGGGAGCTCGTGGAGCCCCGAGCTCATTTATCCTTATCGCTGTGGCGGCCTAGCCGGTCGGTAACCCTGGTAACCGTCGCTGCATGGCAAAAAAAAAAAAAGAGAAGCGCCTTACTGTAGTGTTATACAAGCGGAGGCCAGACGTGCCTGGAGTTGAACAGGTAACTCACGCGCTCGCAGCACTTCACTGCACCGTCTCACTCATCAATCCATCCGTCAAACAATGTAAGGGCACTTTGAAAGACGCCGAGACACACTGCTGTTCCAAGAGGTAATATGTAACCTCAGAGAAAATGACGAGAACAACTTGCTCGTTTGCTCTTCTTTAGGAGAGTGAGATAGACTAATGCATGCTAAATGTATACAGTGATCCCTCGCTATAACGCGGTTTACTTTTCACGGTTTCCCTACTTCACGGATTTGCATCGCGCATTGTGTTCTGCATTCTGATTGGCTAAAAAGTCACTCCGCTTCTTCTCTACCTGTGCGTCAATAACGTTGGAGTTTAATATGTACACGTACGTAAAACAGCTTGCCAAATTTACATTACGTACGTGCAAATTCTCTTGCGATTTTGAGTGTCTCTAAAACCCATAATGTTTACCAAACGCTCTGGACCGACAAAAGCACCTGCGGCAGGGGGCCGAAAGGCAGCGGAAGATGCTATCTATCGCAGATAAAGTTAAACTTCTGGACATGCTAAGGGAAGGTAAAAGCTATGCGGCTGTAGGTCGGCATTACGGAATTAATGAATCTCCCATTCGTTCCATAAAGAACGAATGGCCATTCGTTCCATAAAGAAGGAGGAAAAAAAAAACATAAGGACGACAGCAGCAATGTATAATAGAGTATTTAATTGTATCATAATTGTAAAAAAAAAAAATCAAGGTTTCTACTTCACGGATTTTGCCTATCACGGGTTCTTTTTGGAACGTAACCCCCGTGGGAAACAAGGGTATACTGTGCATATTATTAGTAGTGGCTGTTCAACCATGAGAGAAGTGTTGACACGTTTTCTACTGTAGCAGCAGAGCGTGTGTCTGCAGCAGCTGACTGTGAAATCAGAACAGTGAGGATTTAATGATTGAAGACATGTGAGAGAACTGACAAAAAGCCACGCCGCTCGCTATACTGTGACCACTGGCCCCTTCCTTTCCTCTGCCCCAGCCACCCTTCTTGACACCCATCACCCCATTAGCTGCAACCATTCAAGACTGGGTCAGTAGGGCAAGCAATCTAAGATTAAAAAACGCATTATAACGCACACACACACACACACATACACATAAACACCCGCGGATGAAAAGGAGATTTTTTTTTTTTTTCCATTTGTAAACCCGTACTTCACCTGGAAATGAAAAAAAAAAAAAAAAAAAGTATTTTCCTCACATATCACAAAATAATATTATTGAGAGATACACTAGTGGCATATCTGCGGTGATATGAAGGTTTTCAAGTATCCTTACCATTAAATTGGAGTGCAACCTGCGTGCAATGGAAGCAGACATATCAACAGTTGGCAGTGTTTATAAGAGTTATAAATGATCTAATAGCAATACTAACACAGCAGATGCTCGTGAGGCTCGTTCTACAACTACATTTAGGTGATTTCTGCTTGAAAAAAGCTCGAAAAACATCAATTTATTTGTGACATATTGAACGAAAATGATAAAAAAAAAATTAAAAAAAAAAAATTAAAAAAAAAGACCATGCAAACCCCACAGGAGATAAATAAGGCATTATTTCTCTGTCTATCTCTTGTCTCATGTCACCATATAAAGGACAGCGAAGAATTAAAATCGTGTGTGAAAAGCTAGCTATGTGAAATGTTGTTTATGGGAAATATACACTGATACACATTTCATAGATAACACTAATATTGATTTAAAATATAACCTTAAAATACGAGGGAGGCACTGTTTTATTGTTTGATATTATTTTTCATTTTTTTTCTTTGATATTTTCTACCCGAGTCATATTATTCTTTGAACCCACAGGAATGCAAAATATAAGAAAAATTGGAAACTTTCTGTACATGTAAAAGAGCTAATTAATCACAGATTCCTTTACTATGAATGTGCTGCTAATCAATGAAGACCAGAATTTTCCTTTTTAGAAAAATGCACTTTGTTAATAATCAACCGACCAAACTTTCACTGTTACTGCAGCCCAATTAATCACATGGCTTGTCTCAATTACACATTTTTCTTTTTCTAAAATTTGATAACAGATTAAGTTTCAGAAAGGGTTATTATGGTGACCCATTAACTTAACTGCCTCCAAGCATAATCCATCCTAAAGGTGCCACAGAGCAGAAATAAAATCAATATTTCCCAACCTCAGCAACATGGGTCTGTCTGTCTGTCTGGTAATGTCAACATGAGTTTAGTTGACTTAAAACAGTACTTGTCTGCTGTTATATTGAAATAAGATCATTGATGACACGGAAAGTTAAAACAAATGAAGGGGAATCCGGCTGATCAGATGATCAGAAGGTGGAAGGAAAAAAAAAAAAAAACGTATCGAAGGTCTTGTTTTCTCGCTTTAAACGCTATACATTAGTTTCTGCTGACAAATTAATTTGTGAAATATGAATTTGTGCTGCGGGAGTATCGGATCCCGGGATCATTAAGAAGAGCCGTCCGGTCTCCGTGCAACCGCTCTGAGAGTCGTGTCTGGATTCTCTGCAAAATGTTAAACAAGTTTCCAACGCGGCTGCCCTTTGTAATTGAATCTGTTTGAGGTTTGATGGACAGGGACTCAAGCATAGTTAGCAGGTTGCTAAAAAGTTGAAGTGGCTCTGCCTGCAGGTATCAAGGTAGTTTACATTGGGGATGAGAGTCAGTATCTATTCTGGTTTGCTTCTGTCCAAATGGCAAATTGTCAACTTTCTTGGCCCACAAGACTAACCAGATTTTATATCAAGTCCGGACTTTTTCCTCTCCAGGATTTATTGAAGCGTGTCGCCGGGGGCAGGGTGGCTTTGACTTACTCAGTCTGTTACCGCTGAATAGCAGCCCCGATGAAAACAGGTGGACGGATTATATTTTCATATCACTTCTCAGATTTTCAGTTTGGGTGCTGGTTCACCTTGGAATTCGTAAAAAGGAAACAACTCCAGGCGTGCAATGTTAAGCATCCTGGTCTTTTTCAACTCCGCCGGAAGCATCAGCAAAGACAATACCGCCATGTCTGACTTTTCCCCCCATACAACTGCCTACATCTGAAACTAAACTGTGCAAGGGGAGGAAACATAAAAACAGGCAATTTAGTGGCTGTTCCTTTGTTTGAACATGAAAAATTATGTCTGGACCAATGAATGCTGTGCAGTGGTGCAGTTGGAGGAGATGTAGTTACAATGGTAGTTTGCATTGGTCGGGATGTGGAAGTTGTAGGTAGTGAACCTTTGGGTTGGTCCTGTTATTGTGAAAAAAAAAATTGTTTTTGAGTGTTGGGAATCCTTCGTATTGATACTCAACCATATCGGACATGAATGTGACTTCAAGCAGCAATTTAGCGACCTAACAGAACAATTTGCTGGAATAATTTCCTTGTCTTCCTTGTGTTGGTTGAAGGTATTCAGGGATTGTAAATCCTTCTTTAACTGTGACTATTTCTCCTGTCACCAATCATCCATTAAGGCAGTTTGAATTTAAATATGTTTTATTCTAGTGCTAACAGTTACCCTTGACCTTCCATGATAATAATCTTATTGATTTTGTTTTTTTTGGTACGACATAGAGGCACGACCTCAATTACCTCGGCCGACCTCAGTATTACAATGATGCTTATGAGCCGTCAGCTCAGAAAAGAATGGACGTCTCCAAACTTTTCATCATTTATAACGCTTGTCTTCTTCGCTGCTCTTTCTCAGACTCATTTGAGCAGCTCCTCCGCACGCTCAGAGCCGACAGTCACGCCGTTTTACAGTTTTTCCCAAAAGTGCCACAATTCCGGCCAAAAAAGAAAAGAGTAAATCCAAACGGGCTTCTTTTACACTTTACTCGACTGCAGCAATTTGTTAAGTGAGTTTTTACTCTCTCCATCCAGGTCGTGGATCTTAAATGGCACCTTATCACTGATTGCGTCATTGTATAAATGTCCCATCAGGTTTGCACAAAGTACGAAGGAACATAATGAAAAAAAAAAAACAAAAACACATTCTCCTCTGACGTTTCAACAACATTGTTTTGAAAAAAAAATTGTCAAGTGTCTGGAAAAGCCTTTCGTCTAACATGTTTTCACCTTAGCAGTTCTATTGAGAACTAACATGCTTTGCAAATATATCTTTTCACTGTAATGGGAAATTACTGGGAAGTACTTGAAATTGGCCCTCAAGGACATCTCTTTTTGTATCTTCTCTCTTTTGTAAATGACTCTGTGAGTGTTTCATCTCACCACCTGTATATTTGACAGTGAGTACTCACAACATGCACATGCATGGATGCCAAAAACATGAGAAAAAGCGGAGAGTTCTTTACTTGTTTGTGCTTCCACTATCTGGTGGGTGATCCTGATGCAGAAAACTGCGACCAAACAAACAGCTACTCAGAATTCAATATAAACAGGGAGGCTGGGAGCTCATTACGTAAATCCGTAAAGTCTGTTGTTCAGATAACTGTCATGAACTAGACATGTCTCTCTGACGTATGTGTGTGTGTGTGTGTGTGCATGCATGTCAACATGCATGGAATGAGGGAAAGGATCTTGAGAAACAAAACCGGAAATGGGAAAAAAGACAGAAAAGGGAAAGGGAAAGGAGAGGTTGCATGTAAAAAAAAAAAAAAAAAAAAAAAAAAAAAGAGCCCACAAGCCATCATAAATAAAGCATGGAGGCGTTTGGAAGATGCAAGAGGGGGGGGGGAATAATGAGAAAAACAGCGAGCAGAGACTGAGAGGCTGGGCGGCATCATTTCTCTGAAACAGTCTACTGATGTCATTTACTCTGCATCAATATTTCACGGCCGTGATGGAAGGAGAGAGGGAGGGGATGGAGGTGGGCGTGGGGTTTAAGGGCTTTGGGAAAGTCATAAAGATGGACGAAGAGAGTGAAGTTGAGCTACAGAGATTAGTCCTTCTCCATAAACAAAGAGTGAAAGAGGAAAGCGCTGTGGCGGGAAAGACGGCGAATAAGAAACGGTAGTAATAACATTCAAGGCCCAAGATTCAATTGGTCATTACCATTTCAGTGACCCCACTGACTGCTTTTTATAAACGTATGCTCAGTGCAGGACAGAATGATACTTCAGTGTAGGAGGATCATCTATCTTTTTTTTTTCAAGCGTTTGCTCAGGTATAGAAGACAAATATCACAAACATTCAATGAGCAATATTTAAAATAATATAGGCTGATTTTTCAGCTATCACGTGACAGAAACACACACACACACAAACACACATAAACACACAGAGTAAATTCAAACTAATACTATGACAAAAGGTTCCATAAAGACTAAATAGGGGAATTATCAAGTAACAAGTTTCTTTGGAAATTAAATATGATAACACTTTTTGGGGTAGTTACTGGATCAGAGGTGGAAAGGGAAATATATATTAACATGCATTTAATATATAACCTTGCAATATAGGGCGACCAGTGTTTTATTGTGCAAATATTTTTTGTTTTCTAATTGATTTTTTTTATGCCCAAATAGATAGTAACATGAATTTGTAATTTGTTACACATACATTTCTGTGACTATAGAATTTGAACCTACGGAAATGCAAAATATACGTCGATCGGAAACGTTCTGCACTGTGAATGTACAAGTAAAAGAGCTAATTAATCATAGCATTCTTTGCTAATTAATGCACTGCTAAGCAATTAAGACCAGCATCCTTTTTAGGAAAATGCAGTTTGGTGGTTAATAAACCACCATCTGTCTCTGCACTGACCACACAATATGCTCCTATAAACAGCTGTAATTCCTAAATTTCTAACCAACTCTGGCAGTTGCGACCATTGGGACACTGAAATGGTGCCACCAATTAATATTTGGAGCAATTATGTGAAAGATTTTCACAGAATCAGGTCCATAACTTGACTAGATGATTGTCAAAGCAAGAGGGACAGTGATTATACTAAATGGAAACCCATGATTTGAGGGAAATAACAACAGCTTATTGCAGTAACTGGCCTTTGGTGCTGGTGGAAGAATATTAATCAAGCAAATGTACATTCTATAAGTCCTGTCAGCAAAATGTATCAAAGAATATAAACAAATTACATTAACCATAAAGGACATTGCATTGAAATTATCATTTATATTTATGGATTCATTGAAAACTCCGTAGTATTTAATTACAGATGACTGCAACATTGTTAAATAGTGTGTTAAAACTACCTGTTTGATATCAAAAAAGCTATTTGACATAAAAGGCCAGCCAACAATTGATTTTTAGTTTGTATTTCAAAACAGTCTTCTCACATCTAAGTGTTAAGTTACATTTATGTGTGTGTTTTTTATGCATCTTCATAAGTAGGTTACATCCTCTCTGGGGCATGTTAAACTGTAAGGTGGATTAGTATATTTGCATATAAATCCAACCCTATGCATTTTAATGTTGATTTAAATGCAAAGTAGCAGTCCAATTCGGTGTAAGCCGCCGTCTTTGGAGTTGACAAAGATTAATATTAAAAAAAAAAAAAAAAAAATTTAAAGTGTTGGACATGCACCTATTAAATTGAACAAGGAAGTGTATACGAAGGTATAGGTCATTTTCTGAAATATAAGAAGGAGCAAATCATTTCTCTGGTGAATAATTTAGAAAAAAAATTAGACCTCATGTAAACAGTCCGCTACAATTGTTCAAAACATGCGCTTTCTATTGTTCATTACTATATTAGAAGAAATGCATTTTGTCAGTTACCCCAAAGTAGTTTGAATCTGAAGTTTCTCTGGTGTAATAGGCACTGTTGTCTTTTCCCGCCACATTATTCAGCAAGAACACTGTGGTGTCCAAGTGTGAAACAAGCCTGAGGCTTCGCATTTGACGCCAGTATATGAAAAAAAAAAAAAAAAAAAAAAAAAAAAAAACCACCTCCAGTCTCTTTTGCTATCAATATTTGCTGAGTTCCTTGAGGCAGGTTGTATAATTTCACACCACGGACTGTGCTGGAATTTGGGACTATTTTGGATTTAGCTCAAACCTAAGAATGACTTTTTTAAAAAAAAAAAGAACAGAGTTTAGATATTAAATAAATTATGCCAGCAGTGGGTTTGTAAACCATTAGAGGGAGAAGGATTTGACTGTTGCAGGGAAAAAATGGAAAAATAAAACCTTTACTTACCAACAAAATGAAGTGTTCACAGTGTAATTCATCAACTGCATACCAAGAGAGAACACATGTGCCTCAGAGCGTTAGATGAAGAACGACCCGACTCTGCTCTGTGCTTGTGAATGATTGAAAAAGCGTACAGACTTCAATAATTGTCAGTGACATGTGAGACTAATGGACCCCCTTAAGTGCCTCAAGTATAAATCATTAATAGTGTTAATAGAGTTACACTGACACAATACCAACATGGAATCATGAGTAGGAACTTCATGATCTTGTTTTTTATTTATATCTAAGTGATGACTGTGACATTCCAGAATAAGATCTGTGTTTAAAAAAGCAGAAAAGTGACTTCGTTTTGGAGAAATACTCGGATGAAAACCAGGATGTTGATGTTTGGAGAACTAGTGGGAGAGAATATCGTACCGTTGTATTAAATTACATATACATTAACTAATTTAAAGAAATTGACAAACAATGAAACATCTAAAATTTTACTTTGGGTAAAGGGATTTAACAAGCCTGTAATTATAAAACAAAGAAAATGTTCCTTAGCTTGTGGCTTTGCCAGAAAAAGAGGCAATGTAGGAGGCAAATAAATGATAAAGATGCGGGTGAACTTTTAGCTTAACACGTTCTGAGATGCAAACGGACGAAAAGAACTGAAGGAAACCCCCTCTAACATTGGATAGAATCATCCCTGTTATTTAGATGTCACTTTATGAATAAAATGATATTTTCTATTTGCTTTCAATTCCAATTGAATCCATACGCAACACAAATATACCGAACAATTGTACAGTATTTGCGTGCCTATCAGTAAATTATAGTTCGCTTAACTTAAGGCCATTCTTTGTATAATAGCTGCTCTCTGGATCATTGAGGGTCGGCGAATCGAAGGAAACATGGCTGCTATTCAAGCAAAAACCTGAATGTAGGCAAGAGAGGGTCTGCGATGTGACTTTTTAAACCCAGATTTAGATGAAAAAACCCAGATGAAATGCTTCTAAATGCAATTGTGCTCACAAAATAAAGGCGCTCAGGGCATGTAATCGAACAAGCTCCTTGAAACCGTCTGTCGGTGATTGTTATATAAATGTTTCAAAAAAATTAAGAAAAATTAAAAACTGACAACATGCTCACCCCATAGATATTCTTTAAGCCAGGTGGTGGCTCCTAGTGAAGAATGACAATATATATAGTGAGAGGAAAATAATTGCGTGTTGTAGATTTGCGTCACTGCGTACATAAATCATCAAAACTGATAAAATACAGACTTGAACCTACGAATATATTCTGTATAATCATGCGCCGCTGTGGATAATTTGTCATGCAACACTGAATGATCTTGTTTCATGGAATTACTATTTTCTCTTCATAATCAGACACTTGTTTTATCGATTGACATGCATCGATGAGTGTACGATTGTTGGTAATTAGACGTTCAGCTCCATGCCACAGGTATTTTCCAATACCTCCTTAGAGACGCCCCATGAATCACCTCATTGAAGCCGTCACTGATACTGAAAGAGTCAGTTTAACGGGAAAAAAAAAATTAAAAAATCAAAAATTCTTATATTGATCTCTGTATATTCCGTCCCACCTCAACTGTCCTCTGAATATTTGACACATCGTTTCAATAATTTAAAAAAATCAGACACTCCAGCAACAGGGCGACACCTACGCTGGGAGGCCGTCACTGATTGGACGCCTCGGGTGAAATGGCTGATGATGGATAAAGACGGCATGCCGAGTTGAACAGCGTCATCCTTGCAAACCGCTCGACCACAAGATGACCATTTGAGGTTTGGGATAAAGAACGGAGCTGATGGAAAAAGAAAGGACTTGTTTCTGTAGCGTTCTTAAATGGCTATAAATGTATGAAATGGTGAAATGGCATTTTCTGAAAAGGATTGATCAAGAAGGCTGTGCAGGGAGCAAATGGTGCTAGGAATTTAAAGTACTTTTAACCAAACTATAATAATTGAGGTCATGTTTGTGATTTGGAAACTGATGTTTTTTCCATGGCTTGGAAGACAAATGAAAGGGTTTGACACACATGTGAGCTATTACAAATTGAATCCCATTTACTCACTGAGACGCTGACCTACGTTATGAGATAGTTTAACTTGTTTAGGGCCTATTTGGGGACAGCAACGGGGGATTTGGGTAAACAATCAAATAAATAACAGTAATAACCAAACAACGATGAAACCCAAATTAGTTCAAAATTTGAAAGACTATCTAAAATGATATTGCATTGTTCAATGACTCAATAATAAAATACTCCACTAATGATTCTGGTTCTTTGCACTCATTAAGAGTTAATTGTGTTAATTTCTAAGTCCTGGATTTATCATCCTCGAGCATTTCAAGGCACTACCTGCTATTTGAGATAAACAATTTTGAAAATAAATGACAATATTCAATAAATGCATGTATCTAGTCTAGACACAAATATCCAAGATAGGTAAATCTTATTTTAGCGAGAAGCATAAGTATGAGGGATTAAAGAATATTCAAAAGCAAACACCCTGTACTATCTGCTTTGAATAATGAACAACTCTTGAACTTTTGCTTTATATTTAATCATTAGATAATGCTTTATATTCATTTTTTTCAATAATTTAATGCCCAAAAGCAGCAATAATGGTTCAAAAATTAATATAACAGCGGAAGCGGTATTTTTCTGGTCATATAGTCTCCATCCCATTTAGTGACCCTTGGACCGATGAATGTTCAATTGGGTGGATGGATTTTAGCTGTGTCAGTCATTTAGCAGTAAATGGCCGGCAGGTCGGTTTCTAGGTGGAACAAGGAAGAGGCTGTTCAACGCTCTTTGGCACGATGGCACTGACGGGCTTTGGCTCAGCCCGGCCCAGATGGCAGGCCATCGGCAGAAGGGATTAGCCCTGGAATGGAATGATGGGGTGACAATTGGTTGATTGGCTGATGAACCTCTTGCCTGGCGGATTCCGGGCATTCGGGCAGCCCCAAAAGGTGGCTCTTACCACGACGGATATCCGGACACGTTTGGACGGCCTCCTGATCTCAGGAGACGTGGGGCTCTCCACGTTGTTGTTTTTCTTACGCCAACCAGAGACAAGTAAACAATGTTAACAAACAAATCCATCAGCGAAAAGAGGTTCTTGGCCGTTCGGCCGAACTTAACCGCAACGCCGGCGAGGAGACGAATGAATCGATTTCTTAAAAAAAAAAAAAAAAAAAAAAGAGGAAACTTCTGAGGCCGATGCGAAAGTGGAGTGATTTCTCAAAGTCTTGCAGGACGCCAAGACGAAGCGAAAAAGACTCTTTATTGAGGTCGGCTGAAACAGTGTGCCTGTGTTCCGGATAAGTGTGTGTCTGTTTGTGTGGGAGGTGCTGTACTGTAGAGCGTGAAGGACTGTATGTGAGAGATAGGACAGCACAGTCAGGGTGTACAGAATGTGTCAATGACTACTGCAAGTGTATGTACGATATGTGTGTAGTTGTGGGGCATTCAAGGACAAAACTCTCTTACCTCCACGCCTTCTGTGTCCGGACTGGCACAAAACAGGTTCTTCAAAGCGATGCTCGAGTGATCATGTGGGCCTGAAAAACAGATCGCGTTGCATCTACATCATAGGTGTAAAACACGTGTTTTTGTAGGGGTGGATTACAATAAAAACGAGGAGACTTTTTTTTTTTTTTTTTTGAACCAACCGATTTGCTGTCTCCCTTCACTTAGTGGGTAATTATTTTGGCTGGCGGGCCACATTTCTTAATTATTTTTTTATGCACGGGCTGACTAAGGATCATGTAAATTGAACAAATAACAATTGGAATTTAAATTTTGAAATTTTAGGGCATTTTATTTCAACTATAAAATCATTAATGATCATATAAATGCACCGATATTATTTTGCATGTAATCATCCATACAAAATTTAACAAAAGGAAAAAAAAATGAGGATTTTTTTTAAAATTCAAATTGATTGAAAATACTTATTTAAAGAAAATTGTTTGGCGGGCCGCATAAAAAAGCAAAACGGGTCGGATGTGACTCGAGGGCCATAAAATGCCCAGGTCTGATATCGGTACTCCACCCAAATTATTTTTTAGCATGAAGATATGAAAACAAAGACTGTTTCCTTGTTTTTGTAAGAGTACATCTTCATGATACATGTATCTTCAAAATAAAACAATGTTTTCATAATCTACATGACAGAGAGAGAGAGAGATTTTGTTTTATTATTTTAAAGAGTTTACTGGCTGTGGCTGAAGCTTATTGATGTTTTGAATATTCCAATTTTCTTTTTAATTTCCTTGTCTTTGAGTAAGTGTTTGCGTATTTATGCGTGTACATAACCGTCTTACTTGTGGGGATCTCGGTGGGTCGCTCCACCACGGAGGGTCTCTTCAGTGCAGGTTTGAGGGGCTTCTGGGGAACTGGACGAGTGGGACTGAAGGATGACTCCTCAGTAGAGATCTACACACACACACACACACACACACACACATACACACACAAACACACACACACACACGCACAGGCAGTTATAAATAAGAAAAACAGCACTCAAAACTCTCCAATCCTGCTTAAGAGATTAACTGCAGACTCATTAAAAAAATGGATGCTCTTCCAGGGAGTGATGAAATAGAGACAAAATGAAGTAGGAGAAAGTCAAACCAAAAGAAACACTTTGAGGACAAAAAGGAAACATTGGGAGTTCAGAGATAAATTAAAGGGTATTATAATATTGTACAACTTTAGGGACTTGGTATGACCTCAAAAAATTTGGTAGCTTTGATAAACTAAGTTTTAATACACAGAAAATGTGTGATTAATGTTTTAGGAGTATTAAAGAATGGGGCCCGGGCTTCGCAACAAGAAAAGAACGCCATTTATCATCTATTGATTTTAAGTACAATGCACTATACATTTTGGAGAATAACATGTCAGATATAAAATGCAAATATATGAACAGATTCCCCCGCGCATGAAGGCATTGTGCCCTTTCCTACATCACGTGAGAACCATTTGATCTTAAATAATGCGGCATGTCAATGATCAAAACTTTATAATATAGAATTGATTGAATGTTCTTTTATCTCCTATTTTTTTCAGATTCTGTTTGTAAATTTAATCAGATAATATATATAATATAATAATATAACGTAGTAAAATATAATATGTATATGTAATAAAATCTTTTTTTTTTTATTCTGCTGATTTTTTGATAATTGCGGTTAATTCTTGTTCATTAGACAGAGAATTTTTTGACATAAAACAACGGATATTCTTGTATGACGGATATTGATCAGCCCTCCTGAAGAAACTATAAAGTTTCCAACATTTTCTATAAGCTCATCAAAATTTAGAGCACGGCAGCAGTTTGAGAACGAAGCTAAAAGATCAAATGGGATTTCTGTTGGATTGACATTTGCAGCAATCTTAAGACTTCTACCAGGGATTACATGTAACTGATCTGATTGATTTGCCCCGACAGTGAGTCAGGCGGGATTTTTCGTTCCACATCTCCAACTCCCGAAACTCCAGAAAAGAGGGCAAGAGTTAGATTCATGCACAGGTAGACGCCGTGGTCTGCGCCGTTCGAGTCATCCGCTCTCGACAAAACTGATAAAAGCAAAATGAGGGTTGGGAAAATTCGATGATTCGACATATTGGAGACAGCGGTGCAATACCTGAGAGCAAGTCCAATAAACCTAGGCCACCTGGATCCCTTCTGCAAGGCACACAACTGCTACTCCTACTGGTTATATCAGCTACTGACAAATGCACAAACCATTCAGAAAGCAGCGCACTATCCATCTGTCCCTAAACGCCTTCATCGTCCCTTTACTTTTTTGAACTAACCAAGCAGCAAACTTTTTCTTTCATATCTATAAATCTCAAAATGTTTTTGGAATTTTCTTTTGGATCTTTCAGAAATTTTTACTGCTAACGCCTACATGTTCACGGAGTTTGTGTCTTCTTTCCTTTTTTTTTTTTATTTTAAAAAAAGAATTGAAGATGCTTGTTCAGTTCTGGCATACTTGCTAATCAACTGTATTGTTTAGACTTATACCACGTTAGAATGCTAAATGCTAGTTAGCATCTTGGTCTTTTTAAAAAGCAGCTTTGACCAAGATGTTATTTTCCATTTCATTTTTGCGTGTAGCCATGCAAAGACAAGTCAGACATGCGAAAAACTGTTCATATTCTACATATGTTGTTAATTTACACATAAATTGGTTGCGGGAATAATGTACTGGCCTATTTCCTTTACCGGCCAAATTCCAGGACCTCTTCATGAATGTGAAGAGAACTCGTAAGCGAAAGGTAAACAGACATCGGGGATTTTCCTCTGACCTGGAATCGGACCTCCTGACTTGCTCTTTGACTGGCGATGTCACTCCCTTGGTCGGACACAACAGAAAGACGTTTTTTCTCCTCGGCAGCTCGCTCCCTAATATACTCCAGTCGCCGGGGCCGGCCCAGCTGCTGAGACAGCAGTGACTGGAGCTGGGCGCGTTCGATGGATCCCAGCAGGATCATGGACTCTGAGGGAGCAAAGAAAGAGTGAGTAGATCTTTTATTTTTTATTTTTTGTTGGTCAAAAGCAAGGAGTAGATGCAGTTAAAGGAGAAATTTCTTAATGGAGAAAGTGAGTTTGAGGTATACATGAAAAGTTTTCACAAGATGAGACCCTTATAAGAATAAGAACAACTTTGTTCATCCTGAAGGAAATTTCATCCCGAGTTTCAAGTAAAACATAATAATAAATAATAGTAGGAAATTTTATAAACAGTCAAAAAAAAAAAAAAGGGGGGGGGATAAGAAATATAAAAAAAAAACATAAAGTGTCAAAGTCAAGGCTATAAAGTGTTTTAAGGTTATCTTGATTTATCCAATAATGTGAAAAGGATAAGCATCAACTTTTTGCACATTAGTAAGAAAATCAAATCAGCATTAATGTGACTTTATGTAAGTGTAAATGAATCAGTTACTGTTTCCTGGAAGTTTAATTCTATATCTTTTGGCTTGGTAGATATTTAAAACTTTAACATAGGTATTCAGTAACATACAGGAAAGAATCAAATTAAACCTGTATTTTTATGGGGGAAAAATGTTTTCTGGTACTGAAAAACAGGCAGATGTAATCACTGCTCGGGGATGATGACGTCAGTGAAAAGTTAACAGCTTTAAATCTTGGTTCAATCCAATGTCACGAGTTTGTTACGCTGCACTTTTCAGGGGGGGACGGCGTAAAGTCTCGCGCGGACTTGCTGATCTGATCGTTTTCTGTTTTAGTTTGTGCACCAATTGTGGATAAGAGGCTTAATGATGTACATTTTTCTTATTTTTTCCTTTTTTTCAAGATGCAGTAGTTTTAGCCAGTTCCTAGTTTGATACGCTGCATCAACAAAGTTGCAACAGCTCGGTTACTTAGTTTTAAAAAATGGTCCTCTATTCTCACACACACACACACACACACACACACACACACACACACACACACACACACACACGGAGCAAAAGTGCCATGAGTTGCAACCTGAAAATCAAAAAGATATCATACTGGGCATGTGTCTTCCTGCTCTTCCTCACCTGCTCTGTAAAAACGGACAAGGCTTCAATCAAAAGTAGCAAAAAAAAAAAAAAAAAATCAATGTTTTTGTTTTGTTTTTTTTGAAGAAAATATTGCGTTTTTTGACCATGACCAGGCTCAGATGGGGACAAGGGGGGAATAAGTTCAACAAAGTTTAATACTGGTAGGTTTGAAAAATGTTCAATATTCAATCAAAAATTCAAACAGTAGGAAAGTTTGAAAAATTGCAGTGGTCCAGTGAATTTGTGTGACATCATCAGCGCGTGTGCGATTTTACATCCCCATGATACGTGGACATAAACCTCCAGAATACATGGGAGGACAGTGGAACTTGGGGTAAAGTAGATGGCGTTAGAGGAGAAGCGGGACGGTTTTGTCCAAGCCCACAACACTGGCTCCGACTGGCGCCCTCTAGCGGATGTATAGTTGAACGTTCATTCCAACGCAAAGGATGCACGGAAGTCTGAAGGTTTCAGAAGGTTCAAAAAGTTCCAAATGTACACATCTATTTTCATGCGTAGCTAGAACATTGAAACAATCAGGTGAACAGCAAAACAAACAGAGAAAATGAAAAGTAGCAATAACTGAGCAAATGGTCAAAAGGGGATGGGTGCTAAGAGGCAGCGTGAGAATGGATTGGATTAAAAAAAAGAAAAAAAAAAACCAAAAAAACAGAGGGGTTACAACTGGGAAAAAAAAAAGGAGGCAGTGTTCGAATAAATAGTTCGAATAAAGATAGCCACGTCTTCCCAAAAAAAAATATAAACAAATGATGCCGCACGGGAGGGAGCTCTATGTTATTACATAACAGAATCCCAGAATAAGGAGGATGTCTTAATGGTTATATATTAACTAGTGTGCACGTTTGTGGTGGTTTGCTTACTTTAAACAATTGCCCTTGTGACTGTGCGTCCTGATTATGCGTTTGCCTAAATGCTGCAGCTAATTGTTCCCGCATGATTGCATAGAGACAGCCTCGGAATAACAAATTTGGACTTCGGCGAGGCAGCAGCACTAGAAAGTTGTGCTCAGGCAAGTTTGTCAATCAATCAGTCAATTCAGTGAACACACCACCAAGGTCGGTGTTTTTTTTTTTTTTTTTTTTGTACAGACTGTTCAGATTAACAGCATCAGCAATATCTAAATAAGATATCAATTTCTCATTGAACGGGCATTCGTATGACACACTGTCTTCCTGTGTGTAAAGGGTCATGTTTATGCAGTCGTATCACAACATCGATACAAAGACACTTACTAAAGTCATTTCAGATGACAATTCTTGTGATAAGGTATAATATCCTTTTTTTTTTTTTTTAAATTTCTACTTAAACTGTACACAAGTTATACCGTGATAAAATGTTCATGAGACAAGAAAAGCTAATGAAACAATATCAGTGGCATTTTGAAATATCAATTTACTAAAGGAGTTTATGAACGGGGTTGTGAAAGAAATAAAGACAACCTGAATGAGATTTTAGGATGAGAGTGGTTACAAGTTTTGAAGTCAATAACCAAGATTATTGTCTGTGCAGACATTGCAATACTTTATTCATGAATTCAATCTTTTTTAAAGCAAACTGTGCTTTTTGGTTATGAAAAAACTACATCACCTAAAAACCTCAGAATTAGATATAAAACCAGACATGCGGTTGTCTTCGAATTATCAGCAAGAAGCTTGAATGAAAATAATTCATATTTCAAATGGAAATGTATTTATCGCTCCACTTGCTTTCCTAACTTGTCTACTTATTTCTTAAATATTTAGCTGTACTTTCACAGAGAATGACCCACGAACGAGACAGAGCCGCCGACTGGATGCACTTGATACACTATGATTTGGAAGAAGGAGATCAATTTCCATTATGTGATCAACTGACGTTCCCAGTCCATTGTTTGGATACAAATGGCCTGTGCAAATGTGAAACTGGTTCAAATGAGGAAAAGTGACACTCCAATTGGATTTGTATTCACTACTGGTAGAGCGGACGGATGGATTCGGGGTGAGAAGGATTGGATAGCGTAGAAACATCTTAAACTGTATCCTGATCCTGTTTGTCTGCGTGTGCTTCCGTCTCACCTGCAGATTCCACCAGGGCCAGGGTTTTTAGATTGCCCGTCAGCAGGACGTTGTGCAGATCTCTGTAGCAGCAGTTCAGCGTGATGTACCGCACATCTCTCACCATGATGTCCTCTACACGGATGTTGTACTTCCTGAGTGGTGGAAGCGGGGAGACAGTAAACACTGAAAAAATATGGTCGGGATATTTTATCAAAACAAAACAAAAAAAAGCAAACACTGTTAAAAAAAACAAAGAAAAAAAAAATCAAATATCTAAAACATCTTTCTATTTAAAAAAATCCTAAAGGTTTCAAATGAGATTGTTATACAGCAATTAACATGTTTTGAGGCTGCAAAGGTTGTTGATGAGAACAGAAGCAAAACCGCCTGTCGTTTCTAAAAACGGAAACAAAACGCAACGATGGTTTTAACACTAAACAATATCACTGAAATGATAGAGGACTTCAAACTTTTATTCTGCCTCGAAGGTCAAGCTCCCGAAACTACTGCCAGATATTTTCAGCTTATGTACAGTTTTCTTTTTAAATATCACATTGCCAGGATCAATGGTCAGCTTCCCTCATAGCTGACGCTTAACCTTCCCCCTTCGTCCGGCTGACCGAGCAGTCCAATAAGACCCTTTCGCTGTCGAGCTGTCATCCGGATGTTAATGGCGGTGACGACATATTCGTTCGGACAGCGGGAAAAATTGTTTCGCGTTGTACGAGCAGATCTTGCCTCAGCAGAATCGTGCACCGGTCGTCAACGTTCCGCCTCCGCTTCCTGCCTCGGCTTGCCAAAACATGCAAACAAGACGGCGGCCCCCGGTTGCCAAGCCCTGCGGCCGTGCCAGGACGCCGGCTCCGGCCAACCCTGCCCCCCCCCTTGTTGCAGTGACAGCTCAATACACTGACCTCTCTAGGAATACAAAGTCAATTTTGATAACAACATTCAAAACCATCTATACTCCGCTAACTCATTGAGCCATCCAATTATATTGGTGAAATAGAAACGGTGAGTTCCTGACGCAAAGGTAAATACGTGAATTTCTGTGAGTTGAACAAAGGGAAATACAAAACGTAGGTCCTACTTTGGGGCAAAAAGTAGTATGCAAGTGTTTAAAATGGGTCTTTTTTTTAACAAAGTCAAGGTCAAATCAAGAAATCAAGAAAAAAAAAAATAGGAATCAACTTTACAAAGGTAGCTTAAATGTAATTTTACACACTCTTTATAATAAAGAAACAATAAATCTTGCATCAGTTGACAACCGTTACTAAGATTAAACTTCCCAATATCAATGACTTCTTACTTAGACACTTGATAGTTTTATTTGTATTTCTTATTCTCCCCCCTTTTTTATACTGTTTATGCAATTTCCTACTATTATTTATGATTGTTATGTTTTACTTGAAACTCTGGCACAACAATTTCCTTCGGGATAAATAAAGTTGTTCTTATTCTTCTTCTTATCACGGAGTACTACATGTTCTATTGCAAACCATATAACTACAGCTGCATGTTTTTAGATTTCACAACACACAGCCACATGGTATCACAAACCCTTGACGGTTTTAGGGTCTATTTTGGAATTAATGATTTCACTACCTTTAAATGCTGTAAAAGGAGTCACGGATTTGTTTCACATTTGCAAAAAGGCTCCTGGTTGCAGGTTCATGACAGCGTTCACCCTTTCCCTGGCGTGGCATTCTTCAATCTGAGTTGCAGGTGAATTTAAAGAGCAGTCACACAATCATGTGGCATTTCTCCTGAAAAGCTAATTTATCTACTTATGAAACTCCCTATTTCTTATTGGAGTTTGACAGTGTACCAAAAATATTTGATCCATAAATTTATACTGACCACCAGACTGTAGCTTAATAAGCACCCTAAGGTTGACTGTTTTTGGGGTCTCAGAGTAAATTTGTGACATTTCTTCTGAGACTTGATTTGATGGAATATTTAAATTAGTTAGATGGAAAAAAAAGAAAAAGAAAAAAAAAAGTTTGATTATTGGTAATTGCAGGGTAGGCGGTATTACTGTGTCCATGACTGTTGTAAAACTTCATCTAACTTACTTACAATTGAGACTTAAATAATGTTTTTTTAGTGTGTGGAAACAAAAGCAAATATATATATATATATATATATATTTTTTTTTTTTTTTTTTTTTTTTTTTTTTTGTGGAGATTTACTTGTTTCTGAGTATAACTTATTTTTTTTTTAGTATTAGTCTTAGATCCATCATGTATAAGACTGCTAAATACAACTATTATGGGTTTTATTTCATTATTTATGATATTTAGACCTTGGTTTAATTATTCAATGAACATGACATGTTTGTTTACCATTGACTACCCCTGAATGGATAATCCCATCAACACTTTGAGGAAGAAAATGCAAAAAGACTGATTACTTGTGGAGAACCACCATGTCTGAGCTTGATCATTTCAATCATCGTCTGCTCATCTGCTTCATGAGCGCCCGTCATCTTCAATGATAACTGAAAAAACTGACCAAAGTTACACGTTTTTTTTTTCTATCCGCAAATTTTAACCGTCTTTTTACTGTTTCAGCTTCATAAAACTCGCTTTACAACCTTTTTTTTTGTGTAATCACGATATCAATTTATGTGCAACTTTTCTTATTCAAAAGACTCTGTCAATCATTATTCTAAGTAATTCCTCGGCCTTGAATTAAAGAAAACCCCAAAAAACTTTCCGAATCAGTCGGCACAGATTAAAAATGTAATTTCTAATCCCATTAAAAATTACATTTTTAATCTGCGCCAGTTCATTACGGATACAGCCCTTCTGCCATCTCTACTCTGGATCCCATTCAGTTATTTTAAGTAATATTCCCCCTAAAAATGTAATACAGTTGTGCTATGTTAGACTTCGTTATATTTTTTAAGGGTCTATTATCTGTATAGTTTCTTACTTTCTTTTAATCTATCCACCATTTAATATTGTATAATATAGTGATATATATACAATATATATATATATATATATATATATATATATATATATATATATATATACACACACACACACACACCAATACATACATACATAAATACATACAAGGATATATATATATATAAATTTACATGTATATACATATTTTTGTATATACATATTTTTTAATGGTCCACTATATATTGTCTGTATAGTTTCTTCCTTTCTTTTAATCTATCCACCATTTAATATAATCCCAAATGTGTGTGTGTGTGTTTGTGTGTATATATATATATATATATATATATATATATATAAACACACTGTATATACACAAACCCACACACACACACATATATATATATACGTATGTTTACATATATATGTGTATTTGTATATGTGTTTGTGTGTGTGTGTGTGTGTGTGTATATATATATATATATATATATATATAGACTATGATCCCTGCCCTCAGCAAAAGTTTATGTGACATTATTTTCAGCAGTCCCTGTAACACAGCAATCATATCAACTCGCCTGTGGGATAATGTTTCCCCCAATCAATGAAAATGCTTAAGTGAAGACACGTTGTCACCTAGGTTGGCTTGAAGGGGCTCCCTGTGTAATTTTGTGCGGCTTAAATTACTGTAAATCTTTTTAGCCACTCAAATAACTCCCTCTAAAAGCCTCCAGAATGGAGAAGCTCAGATGTTAAAGAGACATTATTATTTATAAAGCTCTAAATAAGCGCGCAATAAACTGCCAATGACATTTCCCATCATTTTTCAAACATTAGCACTTACAGCTCTGCATAGCCAAACACAAATCTAGCACTCGACACACCCAGTGAAGCTCAGAGATAAGTTGATTAATTATTACTGGCATTACCTCGAGTCAATTTTAAAGACACAGGTGATTGTAATTTTTAATCTGTGCCTTCCCAGTAATGCAGGTTCTGCCCATCTGCTGTGGTCAATGGGTTCCTGAAAAGGCTTTATGATGCAATAGATATAAAAGATAATGCTTTTATTTAGACAGTCTCTTGGCTAACCTTCCTAAATGAGGTTCATCACATAAATGTAATTAGGTCTGGTGCGTTGAAGTTCGTAATATTCTTTTTTTTTCCTGTTTTTTCATTTTGATTTTAACTTACAAGACAAGTACTCTATTTGATACATTTTCAATCATAATTCAAGTGGATTTTAAACATTTCTTTTCACACTATTTGTTATTTAATGATCAATTTGTAATTTTGTATCTGCTTGAGGACCACTATTTTAATATACCTCCAACCCTGCTTACAAAGCCGACCGTCCATTAACCAGACTGAGAAAACACAATGTGTTTTGTAAATGAGGGAATGTGTTTACATAACAAATTACAAACATTATTTCATTAAATTAACATTATAATTAAAATACGATTACTCTGTTAATGACAAAACAGTATTATGTAATTTATGTAATGCTCAATGTTCTTTGGATTCCTGGGATATTAACAGATATTTCTAGTCAACATCTGCAGGAAAAAAGTGTAACGGAGGAAACCTCTGCGATTTGTACACTTATTCGATCAGTTTTGAAGTAACAAGTTACGAAGTAAAACATAAATTCTTAATCAAGCAATCTTTAACGTGCAGATGGATGAAGGATTAGAGGTCATTGTGCTGAGTAGGCCTTTAATTTCATTTAATTTGGGGATTTTTTTTTCATTCGCACATTATACAGTAGGGAGATGGGGATGTGTTCGGATGTGTGGATTTTGTTTCCATCCTATTTAAGGTCAAGGACCTCCGAAACATCTCTTTCAATGCCGAAAATGTAACTGATGTAACTTAAACAACTGCTTGAAACATGCATTTTTCAAATCTGACAAAGTAACCTGAATGTTGCTTGCATATCTAGAGAAATATCACTTGTCAGTCAAAATCCATTACTAGTTTTTGGTTGATGTGATTTGTATCCTAAGTGTCATGTTTCGAGGCAACAGGCAAGCAAGTTCTATCTCTCTCTCTGAGCAAACAAACATGGAAAGTGCATGAAATCCATACATGAACACCTGCTGAGAGAGGATATCAAACATATTTCATGAAATGGAGAAATGTTGAGTCATGACTGTTTTTTCTACCAGTTTGTGATAGAAAGTACAAAAACCTAAAAATGAAATGCAAAAAAAAAAAAAAAAAAAAAGACCAGTCTTGAAGAGAGCATCGTCTCTCTGATGTTTTGGCAGCCCCTGATTTTTTAATTTGCTAGTGGATCTGACAGAATAACGTAATGCATGCCTCTGAACTGGCTGCAACCGCTTCCAAGTCTAATTTCCCGACGGGGTATCGAAGGAAGTTGATGGAAACTGATTGGTTTCCTTTTAATTGACCCCACACACACACACATACACACACACACACACACACGAACACACACAAGGCCAAGCAATACATCTGATTGGTCGAAGTGCTCTTGCTCTAAGCTTGGTCTTATAGTTCAGCCAAGATAAACAGTCTTACAAGGTTACAAATCAAGACTTAGCCTCCATATTGTCTAGGGCAGAGTGAGGAGGTTTAATGTTGCCTAAATACGATGTTCGGAAACCAGTACGAGGACGGATGACGTGATCCAAAGTAAATATTATCATCTCCTACTGTTGTAATAGCAGCAGAGACAACAGAAGACTGTTGAACCTATGGTAATGAAAGACTCCGAAACGCAGAGATGGCTAATAGCACGCACAGACTGTTATGTAATGGTTCCCACGCTTTTCTGCAATGCCAAAGGGGTGTGTGTGTGTGTGTGTGTGTGTGTGTGTGTGTGGGGGGGGGGGGGGGGGGGGGGGGGTTGACGGATGGGGTTGAATCTACAGGCGGTAAACAGAAATAAAAGATAAGAAATCCTATTGCCTCCTTGGCTGTGTGGGTGTGAAAATTTGCACGTCTCCTTCTCACAGAAGGCGAGTGTTCCTGTGTGTGTGTGTGTGTGTGTGTGTGTGTGTGTGTGTAACAATTCCACGGGTATGAGGTGGATATTTTTTCACTTTGAATGAAAAACACATTCATCATGGGGGAGGCTACAGTATCTTGTTTCCTATTCCTCACATCAGCCACCTACTTCAGTTTCACATGTTGCAGGGAAATCATACCAATCACACACACACACGCACATGCACACGCACACGCACACACACACACACACGGTATTTTGTGTGAAAGAGGGATGGAAGAAGACAGAAATGTGAATGAAGAATTCAAGGTTTTCTGCACTGACAGTTGAATTCAAAGTGTGTATCAAAAATGAGGAAATAAATCATATAACAGCGATCAAAGAGATTTCTGTGCGCCTGTACAATATTTATGGAAAACAAACACACACACACACACACATTTTTCTGCCTCAGTCACTTTTAACATTTTCAAGGCATATGTCATTAGGCAGTTAATTTAATATATTTGGTGATCGATGATCATGTCATTAATCAGCATCAAGATGGTTTCAGACACACACACACACACACACACACACACACACACACACACACACACACACACACTCACACACACACGCACACTTTTAGCTTGTCTCTCAATCATCTATGCCCTGAAAACTTTTCACATTTCAAAACTTTGTTTTTCACAAAATATGAATGATAGTGTGTGTTTCCCACATTTTTGACTAATGATCCAGCTATGTGCATGCACACACCCACACACACACACACGTATAAGCACACAGGAGTTCGACTGACAGTTTAGATTCCAAATTCACGTGAGATTTATCTCAGCTCAAAAACGTTATATTTGATTAAATTAAGCAAAAGCCACACAGAGAGTGACATGAACAAAATACTTGTGAGATTTATTTTATTCTAAGTCTATATTGTATTTAATTTCTATTTATCGTGTTCTTCATTCTGCTGTATTGATGGGTCTGTGTACCTTTTCTTTCAAGCTAACTGCTTGATGCTTCTATGAAACCCATTTTATTTCTTCAAGTATGAAGTCTAATCTAATCTAACTTAATCTAATCTTGCAAGATATACAAAAAAAACTACTTTATTTAAGGGTAAAAAGAATGTAAGAGCACATGGGGAGTTGGTCAAAATGGTACTTCAAGGGAAAAAAAGGTTGAACGCATCTTTAGGAATTTAGTTAAGGAATTTTTAGTTTAGGAATTATTACCATTCCTGCACCTGCGAGGAAACTGAGAACTAGTTTGTTAACTGCAGTTCTCACAATGATTTGGTAATCAATTCCTGAAATCGGGCTGAGATCTCGAATCAAAGACACTGAAAACTGCTGCCGCTGCAGAGGAAAGGCAATATTTTTGCCGCATTCAGATCCATGGAGGCTGAATGGGTAAAGAAATAATTTATAGTAAATAAGGGTATCGTGAGACGTGCTGATCACTGAGGAAAACGACCATGTTCTCTGTGGGCTGTGTTTATGCAGCTCGAAATCAAATGCTGCTTAAAGAAAGTCAAAGTCCCCTCATTTCATATTTACATGCAAGGCACTGCACCAATATATCACTAGAATTTGCACTCCATACCTAATAAATAACTTGAGAGATTACTAACTGATGTAAATCCATAAACAAAAATTCCTACATTTCATTCGGTGAAAACAGTTTAAAGACTCCTTTTTTAGCGCTGCCAATTTGATGAAGCAGTAAGGAGTCACTATTTTAATGTTTAATTCACTCAAACGCGCAAGATGACAGAAAGAGAGTCAACATTTGTTTTTTGCTATGACAACAGGAAAAAATGTTCTGCCTACTCATGCTTTAACTTACTGTGAAACTTCCAAAACTTATCGCAAATGAGGCATTTTAATCAAAATATTAGGTTTAGTTGTTGGTTCTAAATGGGTATATATATATATATATATATATATATATATATATATATATTTCATTTAAATAACACTCCAAATGTTATTTTGAGGGTACTAAGAATTATGGTTGGGTGTTTTGTGCAGACGAAACTGGGATGTCTGGCTGAGATGAACATTGATTTTCGTCGTTTTTTTTGTGAATCAATGATCCGGGTTATTTTTCTGCAAGTTTTAAATTGTCTTTCAACCATTTAAATTCTCCTCAATGACACTGATCTTAAATTCTGACAGCATCAGCATCATCGAGGTGTTTTTATAATAACAACAAATTTTATTTGTGTGTGTTTTTTCCTCGTGACCATATTAGAACTGTTTGTCAGCGGCCTTTAGTAACCGTGTGTCCTTTCTGTTTGTCCGTATTCACAACACAATTAGCAAGGAGGAAATTGGCCAGGAGAGTGGAAATGGTAAGAAGAGGCCATGAGATTGTAATAGATAATAGAAAGACACATTGGAAAAGAAAGACGGAGAGACTGGGCGAGAGGGGGATCTATAATGAGCAGAGGCTCATAATGGGACAACTGAGGAGCTGATGGAGAAAGTGAAATGCACAGGAAGCTGGCAGGGAGGAGGTTCCTCAGGGGGGAAGGCTACAGAAAACCATTGACAGATGGAAGATAGAATCTAATTTTTCCTCATTACAATCAATTTATGCATGTTGCATCCAAACTACTGTTGCCACCTAATGATTCAACCTCCATCACAGCAAATTGGTTCAAAAAATTAAATGAAAAAGTGTGTCAGCGTGGTTTCGCTAAGCTTGGAGGACACACAGCAGCTGGAGATCCCATTCAGTATCGTGCGGTCGGTATGAATTATTAACGGAGATGAAGGCTGTGAAATGCTGAGCCACTGATGGAGCAACCTCCGGAACATGCTTTGTGTCTTTTGGTGAAAAAAAATAAATAAAGTGTGTGTCTGTCGTCGTGCACAAATAGTAAGAAAACAATGCGCACGATTTACAGCTCAAACAAGAAAAAAGTAAAAATGCAAATATCAAAACCTAACATTTACATGAATGAGTCAAACGACACACACCTGACGTAAGGTTATGTCACTAGATTAGCTATTTTGCACATTATTTTTCAGAAAACAGTGGCTATCACCAAAGCTAAAAATGCATGGGAGCCTTTTTTGTCAATGGATCGCCTCACTTACATAGGTAGGTTAATCTCAGATAAAAATAACATGAGCAAAAGCTAACTACAGGTGGAATTAAAAGTGTATCTGATTCCTGTCTTGAAATATTTGTAAACTTTTGTCTGTTGATGTCTCTGAACATGTGGCATCATCCTCAGAGAGGAAGCCTCCTCTACAACTCCAACAAAGGCTTCTTTTTATCTTTCTCTGATGGTTCCCTGAGGATTAGGCAGTTATTTCTCACTTGTTTCGAGGGGTTTCAGGACAGAGGGTATAAAACTCTCGAAAAAAAAAACTGCATTTGCGATCCTGGGTCGTATGAATAAAAAGTGACATCACACTTTTTTGTGTATGGACTCAGTTATTGCAAAAAAAAAAAGGCAATAATTAAATAACATGACATAAAAATAATTTGAGAAAGAAGAGAAGTCTCGCAAAAAGTCAATGACGATCCCCTTAACGAAAAGGATACACCTCAAATATAGACTGAACAATCGTATATTTCTAAATATTACTCAAAGTAACTATTTTAGTAGTGACTGAAATCAAAGCAAGAAAGTGGCTAGTTATACTGTGCAACAAAATAACCGATGACAAACATTCAGGATGACTCTTGCAGTCAAAAATGGGGCAAATGTCACTACCATGAAGTTTGATAGGAAAAGAAAATCTACTAATGTTTTGAGTGAAAAATGTGTGTTTTTACTGATTCAGAATGCAAAGATATTATAGGGAGTTTGTCGATTTGATCTGAGTCTGCACTGAACCAGTGTTATCAATACTTGCCCTAATATTTTTATGACGTGAGAATCATTAATACTCACAACGTGGCGAGAGCCTGTATTAATCCTTGAAATTCCAATTACTTTGATGCCACTTATATTTAATATTTAATTTCCATAAAAGATTGTCTGCACCCATACAGTGACTTCTTCTTCTTCTTCTTCTTCTTCTTCTTCTTCTTCTTCTTCTTCTTCTTCTTCTTCTTCTTCTTCTTCTTCTTCTTCTTCTTCTTCTTCTTCTTCTTCTTCTTCTTCTTCTTCTTCTTCTTCTTCTTCTTCTTCTTCAGAAGTCGCCGCAGCGAGTCAACTTTCTCCATCCAACCCTATTCTCTGTATCTTCCTCTCTCACACCAACTACCTTCATATCTTCTCTCACTACGTCCATAAATCTTCTCTTTGTTCTTCCTCGAGACCTCTTGCCTGGCAGCTCCAATTCCAGCATCCGTCTACCGATATACTCACTCTCCCTCCTCTGTACATGACCCAACCATCTCAGTCTGGCTTCTCTGACCTTCTCTCCAAAACATCTAACATCTGCTGTTCCTCTGATGGACTCATTCCTGATCCTATCCATCCTGGTCACTCCCAAAGAGAACCTCAACATCTTCATCTCTGCAACCTCTAGTTCTGCCTTCTCCCTTTTCGTCATTGTAACTGTTTCTAGGCCAAACAGCATCGCTGGTCTCACCACTGTCTTGTACAGCTTTCCTTTCGTTCAGGCCGATAGTCTTCTATCCCATCGTACCCCTGACACTTTCCTCCACGCATTCCAACCTGCATGAACCCGTCCCTTCACCTCATTTCCACACTCTCCGTTGCTCTGGACTGTTGACCACAAGTACCTGAAATCCTCCAACTTCTTGATCTCCACTCCACAGTGATGGGCCTACTGTTCAAAAACTTGCTGAAATGAAAACTGTCCTCCCGAGCCTCTCTGGTTATGAACGGTGTCTTAATAAATGTTACGTAGTCTAGTAATGGTGAGGTTTACGTACTCGTGATGCCCCCAACCCAGCTCTGGGAGGTAGGGCAGCTTTTTGATGCGGATGATGGAGTCGTAGAGGGAGGGCTGCAGGGATTGGGCCACGGCGTTGGCTAGGATCACCGCTATCATCACCGGCAGGATGTGGGAGATCTGGCCAGTCAGCTCAAACACGATGACTGCGGTCGAAACCGTGTGGGTGACCGCTCCGGACAAGGCTGCCGCACCTTTGGATGGAAGGCAGAACAGCGTGTGAGCAAATCAGCAAAGACATCAAATTATAACAACAACATATGAAACATTGGCAAAATGACTTTCCTAATCATATGGATTTTCCCGCAGAACACACAGTATGGCTACAAAAGGTTCCTAATATAAATTCGCTATAATACACTAGAAAACCAACCATGCATGGGCAGCATTATTTATCAAGCCTTCAACGTTACGCTTCAGCAAAGCTGGAAATCAAATTTACTGAAGGTTTCCTTGACGAGACCTAGCAATATCTTCCACGCACACTGAGACGGGACAAACCAAATCACCGGTCCTCGCCACACAATCTTCTCCCGTACGCCCATAGGGCAGAGACCCACATTTTCAACAAATTCAATAGAAGCAAATAAAATTAAAATGACAAACTCAGTATTTCTAACCAATAAAGCGCAGTAAAAAAAAAAACCCAGTAGAAATCCAGATTTGAAGCAGACATAACAGCACGGCGCCGGTCATCAGGTAAAGGACTGGAAATTCTCCGGATCGTGACGGGAAAAGAGACGATGTTTAAGAAAAGGCAAGTAACCAAGGTTCCGTTGATCATTCTTGCAACTTAATCAAATCCCTTTTCAGCCAGCTATCCTCTGATAAATGCTGCATTGCACAACCTTACATTTAGTCCGTAAAGCTTGCATCGCTGCGAGATAAAACCGGCTCATCGGAGTCGGGCTTGTTAAGGGCTGAGTCATTAGATTTGGTGCACTACAACATCAGGAAAGAAAACAACTGCCAACCTGCTGTGACATAATCAGCAGCTGTCAACAAGTGAAGGGAAATGCAACATTGAATCTCATTAGACACGCAACTTCTGTAAGGATGGAAATAACACGGTTATCAAGGGGCAGCTGGATTTTATCAAGGCTTGTTTTGTCACAGACCGAGAACACCGTGACTGCTTCCTGGATACATGACGAAACATCTGCCGCATCTTACTGTTTGCATGGGTCTGTAGTTACAGTGGGGAAAAGCGAATTCTCATCTATGTCAACACAAGTTCGAGAGAAGTTTCAAAAGTCAATATTTCATTGAAGGAACTGCAAGTAAAGTATATTACCCACAAGAATTCGGTGCTATTGAATCAACACTAGGAAGCGCTGTGAAAATAATAAATTGTCCGGTCTGCCGTATCGGCCAAGCATGGCACAGAGGTTTCTGTGATGTTTTAGATGTTTGGCGATGACGGTTTGTCAAGGGCTCAAGTTTCGGACTTGGACTTAAACCCGACTCTCACCGAGAGAATGATTAACGGAGGGCAGGATTGCCAAATAGCATCTCGGGTATTTTCGTTCATTAGTCGGGTTTTGACCGGCCCTTTTATTAAAGCCGCCTCCTACGAGACAGCTGAGGGAGTGGGTGGAACCGCGGAGAAATCAGACTAAATATCGGGGGGAAAGATAAAACTGCAGACGTCAGCGTACGAGTGGCGAAGGCTTCAGCACTGTGTTGGGAAAACACAGTCTGGATTATATTGCTAGTTTGCTGCAGAGGCTTCAAATGCAATCCTCTCCAGTGATTCAGCAAGGTCAAAACGCACTCAAGTAAAACCTATTTTCCCTTTGTTTCAATGGTAAGGGGAACAAGTCAAGTGCATTACAGTGATGTTATCTGTGTTTACAACAAAACGCAGACTAATACATGCACCACAGACATACATAAATCAATCAATCCATTAGAAGAAGCTAGGACTGACCCGTGGAGATTGGATTTGTTAGAATCAAGCAAGGACAGAGAGGCAAGACAGGGCCTTTATTTCTTATGCTGAGTGAGGGGCAAAAATAAACTTAAATGAAAAGGTAGAAATAAAAAAAAAAAAAAATGTATAGGAGGTTAAAACAGGCAATAAGGTATGTTGCTTTTGTATTTTATGTTGCTGGGTGTTTTGCTGGAAAATAACTCAGACATAATGTGTGGACTTCACTGTTTTACTACCCATTTAAATTATTCAGCTCTGGCTATTGTTTATTCATATGTGTATATAATTAGTTTCAGATTTACAAAAAATAGAGTAAGTCTGTCACATGTGATTCATTCCAAGAAGCAACAGCCAATGTGGCAATACCCAAACATTTTTTTTTTTTTTGCACTATTTATCATACACAACCTTATATTTTCTCTAAATCATATATATTATGAGCTCTGTGTGGAAGTCTATTGGCTCAAGACGTTTCTTATTTTGCAGGCTGGTGCCTTGGCTGTGTGAGAGTTACAACACATGTGTTTTAAATATCTAAACATATTGGGTAGTGCATTATCTTAATTTACAAAAGATCATTTTAAGGTCAAGCATTTGAGTTTCAAGAAAAAAAAACTTTTTTTTTTTCCCTCTTAGAACTTTCATTAAAACAGGCAAAGAAGGAAACCCCAAAATTTTCCAAGAATTTTATGATTTCCAGCAGTTTATTTTTTAAGTTCTTCTCTTATCCTCATTATGTTACATGACTCCTTATTGTAAGTTCTTCTCTTGTTATTTTCACCGTGTTATTTTGGAAATTGTATAACAATAAACATTTGTTCAACCACCTCTCATCTTGTGAAGCTCTCCCTTGAACCTTGACAGACGTTTAGTGCTTTTCCAAATATTGGCCCGGAAAAGCGCTATAAATGCATGTATGAAAGTATTGACAACAACGGGCAGCAAATAAATTTAAGAAATGGGACCACTGTGTAAAATTTGCCCGTGAATGCACCCAGCAGAGGTAAAGCATGCTTTTTGACTTGGATTTCTGGAAGGGTTTAAATTACGGTTCTTGGGAAAAGAGCTCAAAACAAACCCAATGTCTTCTAAAAATACACACAACACACACCCTACATTTGACTAATATTCTTGCTATTTGCATGGCCTGGACATCGAAAAATGTTGTCACCCTGATGCATCATACAGGCTGTATCTTTGAGATGAGTACTGGATTATGGATAAAGATCGACGGTGGTGGAATGAATGAACTGATGGTTGGAAGTCGACGGGAATATGCGGTTAAACTTACCCACAACAGCATAGCCTCCTGGCACTATGGGGTAGATGGTGCCATCTGTGTTGATACCATCTGGGAACCAGGCTGCCATGCTCTCTCCCACCAGGCGCCCAAACGCTGCCCCTTAAATATGAACACACAGTGGCTGAGACGCATGGCTCAAAAGTGGGAACCATAACACAGAAAATTGTATTTAATCATGTCCGTGATTGTACTTACATACCGGGTAGCTGTTAGCTGACTTTCTGTTTTTAAGGTATGTGAGGCTAACTTACCAGAGACTGGTGAAATCTTATTTTACATTGAACTTAATTAGATCTTGAGCGCTCTGGCATGAATTGCGGGAGTTCCAGACAATCTAACTTAATTTACTGGAAGCACATCACTTTGCTTTTCTAATCAGAAATACTGCATACCCATGAGCAGGATGTTACGATGTGATTTACAAAGTGTTATTTCCTCTGTAACTGACTGAAGTGAGGGCAACATGAAAATAAAAGAAAAATAAACTAAAGTTTTGGAAATCCCAAGCTCATGCAGTGTCTCATTTTAATATCCCTATATTCCCAAATTGATTGCTCCAATATTCACTTTTTTCAATTTCTTTTTAATATGTTTTGTCAAACTGGGCAAACTGCTGTTTTAATATGTTGTGCTTAAATTCATTTTACTTGTCCCACTTCATGCCTCTGACTCATGTAATTTTTTTTTAAATTTCTATTTTGAAAAGTCTGTTTGTAATTAACAGATAAACATAAATCTATTTCTAATCTCATTCTCAGCATGAAAGCAAATTAGTGTCACAAGGGGTTATGATACTTGAGGTTTTTTTTTTTTGTTTTTTTTTTTTTTAAATTAACCGGGATGAAAATATTTGTAATTTTCTCTTTACTGTTGGTCTGAAATTTGTTTTCAGTGGAGCAACGGATATCGTCAAGCACTTACCGATGACAAATACTGGCATGAAGGCTCCGCACGGCACGGGGATTGTGGTGGCCAGGGCAGACATCCAGAACTTCGAAAAGGAAAAAACAAAGTTATAGCAAAGGTACAAAAGAAAAAAGAAAAATAAATAATGGGAGCAGGTTGGTATTTTAATTAGCATTGAAGTGCCACCCTGTTTGCCCCTGGATAATGGCTAAGTTGAATCCTCCACCAGCAATGAGGAAGGAGGTCATGTGGAGCTTATTGCAGGGGTTACATTGAGCTGTCACTTTCACTCCTCATCTGAAAAAGACCCTGAAATGAAACCTGGATAATGAGCGGGCCAAATGTTCGAAAAGGACTGCTAATTAGGAGAGGCAAAGAAAAATAAACCGAGGGAAATGTCACCACTGATAATATGGGAACATTGTCGTCAGGTGCCAAGATTAAGCAAAGGGATGAACATTAGATTAGATTTCTGTGGGCTTGGCATGCTAATTTTGGGAACGAGACAAAAAAATCTGTAAATGAATGAATGTTGTATCTGATAAAAAAAAGGACTGAACACGACATCGACAAAATGGGAAACTGAGAGTCATACGTTAAGCTGACTGAACTGGATATTTTTTAACATGTCTTTTGCAGTTTGTTAAGTGGAAGAACAAGACATTTCTCTTTAGAAACCATTTGCAATTTGAGTGATGGTGTTTGTTGCGTCGCACTGAGACATTCCTCAATATGCGCAATATTTTCTTGACTTTGCCCTGATTTAAATCTGCCATTGGAATGATTCTTGTGTCAAGATAGTGTCTTAATGTCTTACCTCATTACAATTAAATTTGGTATTGGGGTGTTAAAGTTTTTTTTTTTTTTTTTTTTCCCCAATAAATGTCAAAATACAAAAAAAACAAAAAAAACAACAACTAAGTATTAGAAAGGAAACGATAGCAGTAACCCCAATAAAGTCTTGGTTTGATCATTTTATCCATAATCTGCCTGCAATGCCGTCTTGATAGATACTTTTGTTTGGTGCAAAACCCAAGTGTCAGAGTTAAAAGTACATTCTTGTACAATACAAGATGTAAATGTCATCAAAATACTTCAAAAAAAACACACAAGTTGGTCTGGTTTGTAAATGAGTTCCTTCAAATATCCTTGATGACGGTTTTCAAATTGAGTTTACCAGAACTGCAGGGAGTAAATGGATGAAAAAAAAAACAAAAAAAACAACACTATTTATTGTGTTCACACAATGCTTTGCACCTATAACTTGTCATCTAAGGCAAATAATTAAAGCAGAGTTGCATGAAACACATTTTATCTAAATGCAAAAAAACGCAATCCCATTCACACTCGAGAAAGCTGACGACGTCTGCTGGAAAGAAACAGGTTGGTTTCGGTGAATTATAACAGCACACACATTTTTACACCATCCTAATTGCTCCTCATCATAACCATACCAAAAAATATCCCACTGACCGTCTCAGTGAGTAGAATAGCAATATTGGGTGTTTCTTTTCCAGCTATTACACGTATTAATGTGAGAATAATGAGTGCATATGATGCAATGACTTGTTAATAGTGGCAACATTCATACAGTGCATGCAAAGAGAGCTTTAGTACAGCAAATGTGAAGGCCGAAGACCTTGATCACCCCCCAATGGCCAGGTACGATAAGATCATTAACAGGGCTAGAGGATAAAAGTTTGTTTGGAGAATATAATAAGCTTCTGTCATGACTGGTAGTTCTTTCTTGATTCGTTTTTTTGTGTAATAACTGGCTTTTTTTTAATAAGTTCTCTGATGGATTTTCAGGCATTAACACATTTCTTAAAGAAAAAGCAATAACCTGACCCTTACTTTATAATCATGTGTGCAACCCAAACCTGTCACAGGCACAGACGCCGACCCCTATCGGAAGTATTTGTATTACTGATATTGTAAACACACTCGTTCAGGAACATATTTCTGCTCCTTTTCATACATGCACACTTCAACAAAGACCGGGTCAGGCGCGGAAAAAAAAAAGAAACTTGAGACTCTAATATTCCATGTTTTCATGCAAAGGATTTGTGAACTGGTGTACCGCGCAAGCTATTACACAAACCTTCACATCAATGTAATAACTCAGGGTTTCAAATAGACTTTTTAATTACACTCATTCCGTCTCTCATCCCTCCGTGCCTCCTGTTCTCTCCATCTTTTTCCTGTTCCCTCTGCTCTGTCTATAGTTAGCTGTAATTAAGGCCGGCTGCCATGACAAACTAATGGATCTTCTTCTGTAACCCTACCCTGCTGCCGGTTTCACACATAAGTGTGCAGTGTTCACACATTGCACACAACCACGGACACACCATGACACAGATGTGATGACGAGAATCAGAAATGAATGCGCGCCAGATACATGAATAAACAAAAATAGGCCTCACGGGGAACCAGAGAGTCAGAAATAATACTTCAGATGTCTCATGTGCTGTCTTCTCTTCCCTCTCCAATTACTTTTGTTTCTTTTCTTTCTCACAGACACAAAAAATCTCAATAACAGCAGGAACGATATGAAAAATGCGGGAAAGCACGGCACGGGGGTAATGTCATTAGAAGCCATGAACTCAGTGTTTGGGATGGATGGATGGATGGATGGATGGATGGATGGATGGATGGATGGATGGATAGATGGATAGATGGATAGATGGATAGATGGATAGATAGATAGATAGATAGATAGATAGATAGATAGATAGATAGATAGATAGATAGATAGATAGATAGATAGATAGATAGATAGATAGATAGATAGATAGATAGATAGATAGATAGATAGATAGATAGATATGCATGAGCCACACAATCAACAATGCACTACAGTTTTATAATAAATGAACCAAAATCCCAGTAACTGAAAGTAAAGGGTCATTTCGGGTTAATTTAGAGCAAACCCAGGCATTTTACGGCCCTCGGTTCACATCCGGCCCGGTTTGCTTTTTTATCCGGCCCACCAATCTATTTTCTTTGAATATTTTAGTATTTTCAATCAATATTGAATTTAGAAACTCCTTATTTTTTTTCCTTTTGTTTAAGTCTGTATGGATAATAACATTCAAAATAATGTTGGTTCATTTATAGGATCATTAATGATTTTAAAGTTAAAATAAAATGGACAAAAACTTAAATATTTAAATTGCAATTTTTATTTTGTTCAATTTCAATGATACCTAGTTAGCCCACGCATAAAAATTAACAAAGAAATGTGTCCCGCAAGCCAAAATAATTGCTCCCCCCTATTTAGAGACATAAATGAAAATATTGAGACACATGTGGCGCAGTTAATAAAATTAGATCATAAAAACAAAGGAGAATCTGTTTTGGTCTGACTTCTAAATTCTATAAAACAACCATATCATCAGCATAAAACTACATCTTTACAACAGATGAGGCTGTGCTACTGTAATGAAATATAAATAGCACATATACATGACATGGATTTCATCATGCTTATCAAATACATAAAAAAAATCGTAAAAAGTGTTTTTAAACTTTATCATTATTAATGTCGGTATAACCCACTTTTAGCAAATGGTATTTATAGTTATATCATATGACACTAGCTTGATCATACATCTCTTGATTTCATCTTTGCCCCCCCGGCACAGGAATTACTGTTTACACTGCAAACAGTGTAACGTCTCTCGACAAAAGGCTCGATTCTTGAAAGAAAAAGGGAGGTTTTAGTATGTCTGGGATCAGAGCGAGTACAGATGACATCATGGAGTAGGTTTTCATTAAGCTCATATTTAGCAGAGCGAGGAGATCTTGGTTCTCTGTTTCCCTCTCTTACAACAGATGCTGATGCACAGTTGTGTTGTTTGCAAAACTAAATCAGGATAACACAGAAGAGCTTCTGTCCCGGCTTTGTTTGCAAGGCATTTTGGGGTTGATGAAAAGGTTAGACATATCAAGATATCAACACCCCTGTGCCCTTTGTTAAATAATATCAGCCGTCCAGAGCAAACCCATCCATTGTGTATGAGCACCAAGACATCCATGATGTCACTACTTCTTTAATATCTGTAATTTTACACCTAGTTGTGGGAAAACGTAGTGTGTGCAGAAATTGCGTCTGAGCTTAAAATGAGCTGGTCGCATTAAACCACATTCAAACCAAGAAGACGCTCCGCGCTTACATAACATTGTCCACCAGCTCTAATGGATGTGGATGATGTAACGTAACATTATAACATGCGCACACTATAGATTACTTGTAAACAGATGACGTTCACAAGAAGCTGCTCCGGTTTCTTTGTCTCTGCAAAGTTATACTTGCCAAACGATCCTACTACAAGCTGCACCTGGTTACCAAGGAGATGGACTAATAGACGATAGAAACACACTCCTCTCTGATGTGAACTGTACATCTTGAGTAAAAGGTTGTGTATACGGGCAACAGGTGGTTGGTAGTTACATGTTCTATAGTGGAGTTTACTGTCAAATGTCCCTGTGGTCGTCCTTTCCCTGTAGGATTGTACAAAACCACGTAAACAGAATGTTGAAATTCAGACCACCGATAACTGTATGTTACCTCTGCATATATAATCTCTAATTGTTCCTCTCGATGGTAGAAGTCCTGATGAAATCATACAAACAGATGATTTTTTTCTTTCAACGTTGGAAAAATGGAAGCAACCCTGTCACAGATTGTTTTGTTTCATGGTCTCGACAGGCGTCTTTAGGGGAAACTTTTTTTGAGTTGGACCTTGTCAGTCACAGCTCAGGCGTAGCTGAAGCTGTCTGTCTTCTTAATCTCTCTGACAACCACTGTGTGTGTCGGGTGTGTGTGTGTGTGTGTGCGTGTGTGTGTGAAATGACATTACTACTACTCCTGCTCAGCGACAGTGAGTTGTAACAAATGGCAAATGGGCGATATGTAGTATGTTATCATTACTTAATATTACATAACATCAAATAAACTGTTTACTTGATCTAATTTGCAACAGGAATTGTGGCAGTACATCAATGTGCTGTCAAAGTGCTGCTGTAGACGTTTGCAATTAGCACAGGAAATAGATCGATGTTAGGGAAGTAATTGGGGAGCAATCAGCAGCATCCTGCACGTTCCTTCTTAAAACATGTGCATACTGGCGATGTGGAGACTAGTTTGAAATAAATAAGTGAGAGGAATACGCGTCAACCTTGGCACATTAAATTTTTCTTAAAGCATGGACTGATGTTTACAGATGCACCAAACCAAAAGGCCCTGGACTATTTTTATATTTTTCTAGCAGAGAAAACTCACTTGTGCAGACGTGGATCCGGGTGACTGATTTTTTTTCCCATGCACTTCTAGTCTACGGCAGTTACGTTGTGTGTATTCGCACTGCAAAAATGTATTTGTCATTTCCTTGACAAGGTCACACATGAGTCATATTTTGATCCGATTAAGTGTGGTGCATTGTACGGGAGAGAATATGCACAGTCTTGTACATATGCTGCACATACTGCAGTTTGTCTTCTGTCAGAATCAGAGAAACTTTCTTTGTCCCCCAATGGAAGGCAAACGGCGTAGCACAGCATCCTAGAATGGATCCAATATCGAACAAATAATAAAATAAAATTAAGGTCAAATAAAAAGGGAGGTAAACTCCAACATCTGTAAAAAAAAAACTGTGCATCTGTGTAAATGGCAGTACATACTGTGTGTACAAAAAGGCTGTACATCTAAAAATAACGGTACACCTTATGGCATGCCATCCTCTTATTTGATTGAAATACAATTATTACTCTTTGCGTCAACTTTACAGGATGACTGTATTTCCATTTCCAAAGAGAGACAAAAGAAAACTAATGACTCGACCTCTTGGATCAAAGTTTGACAAGAAACTGCACAGATTCAAGCTTTGCCTGAAAGACTCGACATTGTTTGCTTTTCCTTTCAGGTAAAAAAAAAGGAGATTTTCTTTGGCATTTGTTCAAAAGCCCTTGTTTTAGACAGCTGTTGCTGATAATTGTTTGGAGAGAAATTAGCTTCTCATGACATATTCTTAAATACAATTCATTATTTGCTTAACATCTGTTATTCAAATAATAGCTTTTTTTTTTCCAGCTATTGCCGTATCAAAGCCTTAACATCGGGTATGCGTCCCTCGCCCCAAAGGAATCATTAATTTTTCATTTAAGTCTAATCTAATGCTATCTGCTAGGCGTGTATCTCACAGGCGGTTGCGCGTGACCGTCACGATTTATGAGGATTTCCAAAACCGCAAACTGAAAGAAGCCTTTCTTTTTAATCATCAGAAGAAGTGGAACGGTAAGAAAACCAAGCAAGTGCTTCAGCACAAAATCTTATATTGGAATCTGCTTTAAATTACTTACATTCCACTTACAGCTTCGATTAAAATGTGCTGCTGTGCGCAGTGTTATATTTCTCTAAGTTCCTTTGAGGTGTTTTTTTTTTTTTTTTCAGCTGTACAGAGAAAAAAATGTGCTTCTTGAGATATGGGCGTAAATTTGGAAAGAAGCTTGGGTTTGGTTAGCATTAAACTCACAAGTCTATAAAAAGAAAAATAACTTCCCCTTGTAATGTAGACGTCAACATATAACACTCAAAGGAGAAAGTGACTTGATGCCGATCACTATTGGAATAAAAAAAGAGATTTGTATGAAATTCCTGATGATCCAAGCTGGAATGTGAGCAACCTTCGTTGCAGAAACAAATGCAAGAATAAGCCAGAACCAGCATCGCTAACATATGAATTAAAAGTAAAAGACTAAAGCAAAGAGCTGTTAAAGTAAGCCTATGGTTAATACAGTGGAAAAAAATGACATAATAGTGGGGAAAACAGCAACAGTCTGTCCTTGAAAATAGAGATAATTTATATGGGCTGCAATTATTTTCTTGAATATGCTCAAATTGGCATTTTACACTGAAGTTTATAGGAAGAATTTTACCTCATTTTGAAGAGGTTAGCAAATTATTGAATACAATAAATAATTAAATGTTACACTCAAACAGCATAAGATGGTCACCGGTTTCTATTTGAGACCCAAAAAAAAAAAAAAAGCATTGTAAGTGAGTTTCCCCTCGAGGGTTTGCTTGGGTTCTCGGGTGAAGAATATTAGACGGGTTTGGGTCTCCAGATTCTTCGGGTCTCGGTGTCGACGTCTGCTGGGGCTTTTTTTTTTAAAACGCTGACCTTCTCTGACCGACCAGGCAAGGAGCTTCACGGCAACAGCTGGGGTTCAACACCATCCCATGAGATTTGGTTTGATACCATCGAAACTGGCATAATGGGTCTGGATGCACTCAAATCCATCAATGAACAGCTAAATAATGCTCTTTATTCGTGGTAATTTATTGTCACTTATATAGTTTACCCCTTTTTTTTTTTTTTCGAATAGAGAGACTGGGGTTAAGAGTGAGTGAATTGAGTTTGGAGGATGAAAAGAGAGAACATGAGTGATGGAGAAGGGAGAACTGAAGGATACTCAGGTCAGTTATGACGCACTATCCAGGACATTTTACTCTATTTAATGTGTCTCATCTCGGAGCGGTCTGTGCTGGTGTGTGTGTGTGTGTGTGTGTGTGTGTCACATTCAGAGGACAGTCTAGTGCCTGGGGGCCTCAGGGGACCCTAGGGGGGCCCTTCTTCTATTCCCACTCCAATTACAGTCCCCCAAGCTCCCTGTCACTGTGAAGTACACACACACACACACACACACACAACACAACACAACACAACAGACACTGGCAAATAACAGAGGACTCATTCTGGCTGGAGGGCAAACAGACACACACACAAACACACACACACACACACACACACACACTCACACACACACTCACAGTATTAATAAACATATTCCTCACTTGGAACTACTGATGGGCATGATTGCACACAAATCAGACGCTTAAACCTACCGTCATTTTACTTCAAAACATTCAGCATGCCATGTATCCCCCTTATTAAAACCAGGTCAGTAACAGCGCACTCATAAAGCAGGAATACCGTATTAAAATTGGGAATCGCAAACCCAGCCAAGAGTGTTTCGTTTGTCCTAGAGACAAAGTTACGTGTAAAATATTGAGCTGCCTCAGCTACCTCTGTAACGATGTGTGACTGCCACGCTTCATCTCCCATCCGACCGAGATCCGTCTCAGTCCGATCGGCTTGCAATCGGACAATGAAAAAAAAAATTATGGGACTCAGATACGTTTTCTGAGTAATTTCCAGCACAGATCTGTCATGAAGATCCGTTGGTGGAGGATCCTTGAGTGAATCAACAATGATAAAAATAGCAGAAATAGTTGCACGGACAGAAGTCCCCCTTCAAACAAAACGGGGGGGATTTTCGGATTCCGGGGCCAAAGTTAAATGATCACAATATCAACTGATTGAACAACATCATTTCATGTCCGTGTTTCTGATTAAAAACAAAAGATTGTGGACAATAAAAACATAATATTGGATAGATTTGGCAGCAGGGATAAAAGAGACTCTTTAGTTATGCACACCACCACCAGGCCTGGGGGCAAAATTCTTCTTCGAGCAGAATTAATTCTCACTCAGGTTAAAGTACCCCGATAGTTGGGGCCGGACAGACAGTTTGTGAATTGCCTAACAAGATAAAAAAATAAAAAATAAATAAACAAAGCGAAGACAAGAAGTTGGAGCCAAGTAATGTGTGCACGGGCTCATCCAGAGGTCTGGGATTTTTAAGATTTCAAGACATCCTTATCATGATCGACATGAAGGAACTGAGATGGGTAAAATTCAGATTTAACGTAGCCAGAAAATTTTACAAATGTTTAAACTTGAAATTAAAAAAAGAAGAAAAATAGGTAAATTATTTATTTTAAGTAAAGAGGAAAAGAGGATGAAGTATGCATTGAAAGAAAAATAGAAGGGAGAGAAACAGCATGTAGAAAAATGACTAAGTTTCTCAGTTCAAACATAAGTAGGTTTCCTGATAGAGACTTGAACTTAGCAGAAAACAAAGTCCTCAATAACCTCCAGCCTCATCCAGCCACTAGAAAGTGAGAGAAAAAAAAAAACAACACCAGCAAAGAAACACCACACCAATCAGTTGATGAGTTACGATGGGGGAAAACAATTGATCCAATTTGTCTGCTCTACTTGAAGCTGCAAAAATGTCAAATGAACAGCACTGAAGTCAGAGGGCTGTTTGAACAAGTGGATAGTCTGAAGGGTAATTTATCTCCGAGCCATATTTACCTACAAGAACGAAGGTGCATGTTGACTCTAAATACCTTTCAAAGAGTGTCATTCTCATCCCCAAAACTCATCACACCCAAAGAGGCTTACTGAGAAAGCTGTATTTTCAGTCACAAAGTTGTTGCTGTGTTGGTTTTGACTCCGAAACCCAGTCATAATTGGGCCAAAAAGGGAAACATTTAAAATCTGAGAGAATAAAACCAAACCCCATTAGTGCAAACCAACGGCCCTTTGCAGCTCAGAGCTCATGGCAGAAATAGTGGCAAAGATGGATTATGTTGCGGCGACGGCTGCCTTATTGGTGCGCTGCAGACCATTGCACCAAAAACAGAGAAACAGAATCCAGACCAGGCATACTGACCGCTGGCCGGGACAGGGGTGGATCGGGTTCGACTGCAAACCACAGCATTAGACGGTTGACACAGAATTGCTGCTAATTACATAACCAAATGGACATGGAGAACTGAAACAGGAACTGGGTTTGTAACTAAAGCAGCTTGGTATATATATTTTAGGATGCTTACAAGGTCACGCCTGGGTGAACGTTGATCACGTGGCCAATTTGGGGACGACAGAGACAAGAAACACAAAATGGGAAAACGTATCGACAATCTCAACCGTAGCAGGATGTGAATGACAAGCAACAGGGGGTTAAATCACAGAAAAAATATTTTTCGGTAAAAAAATGCCTCATGACAAGAAACTAAAAGTACAAATTATGGGGTCTCTATGTTTTTATAATAAAACCGTTACTACCTTAAATAGGAAATGGTCTTGCTTTTAGGTTAAATGAAAATATGAAATAAAAATACAGAACCGGACAGAATGATACACACACGTACATACATTCATACATATACAGAAAATTGTATAGACCAGGGGTCGGCAACCCTTAACACCCAAAGAGCCATTTCGACCCGGTTTCCTCGGAAAAGAAAACACTGGGAGCCGCAATTACTTTTTGACGTCTAAAATAAAGGTACCACTGTATATAATCTTTGCATAAACAGGTGTGTAGTGTGTTGCTTCTGAAATTCACAAAGTATTACAGAGAAAATTAAATTTCATTTATGTAATTAACTCATTTTGAGCTTTGGGCTTTCAGAGCGTGTAGCGCAGCCTTGACCTGAATTTTAAAAATAAATCGGGAAAAAAAATCACTGTCAGTAAACAATAAAAAATAAATATTTGCAAAATATCTCCATAAATATTTATTTTACCTGGTTTATGGGACTTATGCTCCTGAACTTCTGCCCACAGCATCTGCTAATCGGGACTTTACCGGCTGGCGGGTATACCGGTTTCCGCGAGTGTGATGTTATTTTGAGCGGCGAAAAATAATAAATATAGTATTATTTAATATTTCAAGATCACAATAATCTTCCAACTTAGAACTAAAATTAAAAAAGAGGAATTAACACAAGTGAAATGCACTTTAATTTGATATTTAAAATCATTTTCCCAAGCCCCTCGGAGCCGCAGTGCTAAGATGAAAGAGCCGCGGGTTGCCGACCCCTGGTATAGGACTTCTATTTAACACCGAGCACACACATGTGGAAGGTAAAGGTGTAGAATTTATGACAATATATTGATTATACCGCAAAACACAGCTGTCAGAAGAAATACCCCAAAACATGGAAGAAAAATAGAAGTGCACAAATGAAACAAGACAAAATCAATGGAAACGCAGGATTTTAGGGGGTTGCGCTCACAGCTAAGGATCTACAGAGGAAATTTCGATTGAAAACATAATGTCAAATTCTTTTCAAGAGAATCGTACATGTTGGAGCTGTTGGGATACAGACAACAGATATAAGGGCGTGTTGTTCTTTTCAACGGTCCACAGCTCACAAAGCTGCTCTTTCTCGGAAACGTAGGTCATGTTGTGTTGGAATAAATAGTTAAATTAATAAATGAATACTTTACCCAGCCAATTCTCAGCACTGGGCCAAAGAGTTAATGCGTGGGATTTTATCAATGTTTAGGAATCCGCTTAATCCACATCCAAGAATCGAGTACATGCTGGAAATCAAATGTCAGAGTTGAAAGGAGTGCTCATCCAGTGCCCGAAGGGAGGAGGGAATCTGTTCAAAATACTACCTGCTCTGATGCTGGACTCTCTAGAATCAATTACATTTCAACAAATGTGTGAGGAGGCGAGTGTTTTCCACAAAAACCTGAAGTATTAGTAAGCAACTCTATGTCTATCACTAACTGAGGTGTGAACTCCGATCACGAGCTGAACGTCTTCTGCTAGAAATCAGTCATGATGAGACAGGTAGGAAGGGAATGGACCATAAACCACTTTTCATTACATGGATGAGACCACTTTTATAGAAACTTCGGATAATGCGCCTTATTCCGTGTGCTGCGTTCTGCAGGAATGCAGTGTCCCTATCGAATGGCGTTTGTAAGGACTTAATAAGCAGAACGGACCGACTCCGAAGTACACGTTGTGCCAAAAACTCAACACCGCCCAAATATCTTGAGCTCGACAAAAGCATACGAGGTCATTATAAAGAAATGAACCGAAGGATATAGATTGTCGGGGCTCACAGGCTCCGATTCAGGTCTTTCCTCAAGTTAATGTGAGTCATTGGCTCTGGATGACAAGCTAGAGTAACCGGGGATTCTAGTTAATTTTGTTACCAGTTAACTAAAAATTCCAGAGGAAATATATCAAAAGTTGCCATATAGTCGCATTGCGATTAATGCCAAAGTAAGTCTTATGACTGTCATTGAGAATATTAAATTCCTCGAGTTTGGAATCCGAGCCAAACAAATATCTATTATCACAGAAGACACCACAACATTTTTATACTCTGAGCATTATCATTCCAAGTTATAGTGCGTACGAATCACAGGAGCAAAAACTTGACTGCAAATACCGCCGTGTTAAAAGATACACATTTATAATGACGCCATTATAAAACAAAACACCTATTTTAACTTTTCATTTGTTGTCATCTCTGACCTATTTAATGTCTTTATTGTTTGTTTTTATGTATTGTCGCTGTACTTTTATAATGTCTTTTTCGACACCTGTCCTCTTGCTGTAGTATTCGAATTCCCCCGCTGGGGATCAATACAGCGTTGTCTTATTTCATCTTAAACGTTTTGCAGCAGAGGGAGTTATATATCTCCCCTGAGTTATGTTTTTGAATGGGCCAAACCGCCTGTCCATGCAATTGTATAGATTACAAGACGCCTTTATGTGTTTTATTTCAATTTCATCCCCAACAGTGTGTCAGATAAGCATGAGGTGTTTTCAGGCGTGCTACATATACATCTTCCACGATATCTCTGCTATGTCGAGTTTCACGCGCCGTAAACGCTTTGAAGGGTCTGTTTCTGAAAGTGTTACCAGGGATGGGAAGAAAAAAAAAAAAAAAAAAAAAAAAAAAACATCACTCATGGATCCGTTAGATTTTTACGGAAATGAAAGTTTCAGTCTGAACAAGTGGCAACAAGACAAGATGGCTGTTAGGTTGAATAAAAGAACCATTCATTACCAAGTCGGCGCTGAAGAGAGCAATCTCCCCTTAGAAAATCACCAGGCTGAATCCATGAGAACCAAAGGCTGTAATTAGACAGAGACATTACAGCAGGGCTGTAAATGCAGTGTGTGTGTGTGTGTGTGTGTGTGTGTCTGTCATGAGATTGTGCAGTGTGTGACTCGAGGATGTGAGTCAGTACATGCCCACAGATACTGTAGATGCTGAGAGCAGTTTGATGAGATTTGTGCAGGTGGGCGATTAAAGATTAGAAGTATATGTTTGGTTTTCTTTCTTCGGTCTTCGACACATTTTCCGCCTTTTTAACGCTCCTGCTGCAGTTCAACGATCACGCTTGGACAAAAAGACTTTTTTTTTTTTGGCACAGTGCTCCCATCATCTGCATTTTGAATACATATATATCATTAACCTGAGCTTGATATTATGAAATATGAGAAGATCAACATTATTCTTGCATTTACTGTTTGACAAGGTTTATCTCATGTCACAATATTCACAGAATTATCTTTACTATTCACTCCTTATACTGTCAAAAGAGCAAAAATACAGCATGTTTCATCATTCGTTATTAACATCTATATTATCTGAGTGACAGGAGATGATGATATAAACAGATAACGGGACGTGAACATTTAAAGCCAGGTTCATAAAGTCTGACAGTATAAAATGGCTAAAAACAAAACAAGGAAAATGTTTGACCACTACCATTAAAAAGATGATGTTGAGTCTATATCTTGTATTAATACAAAGTGATCCGATCAAATGAGCCAACGAAACATTTATAATTTCCTTCTAATATATATATATATATATATATATAATTAAGGTTTAAAAAGAAAAAAAAAAAATCTCTTCAATCTTCTTCGGCACGATTGGACGCCAGGTGTCTGATGTAGAAAATGCTGCACCTGCCTTTACTTAAAGCCTCAAATATGTACAAAAGACACACGCACGATAATGAATGATGCTTACACACAGACACACACAATCAAAGTCACACACACACAAAGACAGAAGGAAGAAAAGTGCCATGCAGGCGGTATTTTCTGTTTTTTCAGGCTGTTTTTGGTCCTTTTTTAAAAAAAAGTTGTACGTTTACAGAGTTTACAGAATCACATGCCAACTTAAATACAGGAGCCATTAGCCAATACCTGTTTCATTGTGTTGTCCAATCATGTCACCTTGAATGTGAAAATCAAATAAAATGAGTTCCTAATTCAAACAACAGCTAATGACCTTAAGTAGCAAAAAAAAAAAAAAAAAAAACAAGCAAAAAATCGTGTAATTAAACGCTAACAAATTGAATAATTTATCAATTCATTCTTATTTTTATATAATTTATTTATTTATTATTGTTATTATTGTTTATTTCAATTATGTATTTATTTTGCTGCCACTCTTTACATTTTTATGTGATAGGACTTTCCTGAATAGAAAAAAAAAAAAAAAAAATCAAATCACTTTGAATAGAAAATACAATCTTAACCTTCCGTCTTGTGGGACTTCAGGTTAAACAGGATGTCAGGCAATGTTGCAGATCTACTTATTCCAATGCCGCGTATAGTATCTTAAAAATATTTCTCCAACAGTGCTCGCCTGCGGCCCACTGCTTATGCACCCAATAACACATATATACTGTGAATAAATACCGCCCAGTGCCTACTTGTGGACTTCGAATGCTTTTTTTTTTTGCAAGCTCCACTGACTTTATGGCACTCGCAGCCGCTGATGCCCACACATGCAGCTCTCGGCGAAGCTGCGGGGGCAGATTTACAACCTCGCCGTTCGTATTCTGAAACGATATTTCATTTCAGGTGAAATGGGCACCTCATACATAGCAAATTAAAGTTACATGAAACGACCGGCATAATAGCAACACAAGCCGCACGCTACCCCGGCAGTCCATAAAGAGAAACCATAAAAAATAAAATATTAAAAGAAAAAGGGAACAGCAGCAGGCAGAATCTGGCCACAGAGATCAATCACTCATTTGCAAAATTTATATCGCCCCAACCAAATGAGAAACAAGCGAATGGGCGGCAAGGCTTTCACAATTTTCCTCCTATGAGAAATAAACATAGCAAGAATGCTGCTGTGGAGGGGAAAAGGACAAGGGACATGACTTTACACCGCAATATTTCATATTTCTCTCTGGGATCTGAGGATATGACCTTACAGCGGGGAGGATGTTGATTGCTATTATTTTTGCTGAACAAAATATACCTACCAGAATTATTTCAGTGACTATTGGTGTTTAATTGACATTGAAAATGTACTGAATGTCATCGGACACAGTTTTATTTGAGGTATGTGGTCCTCGGTGATTTGGATCCTCACTTCCCGAGTTATTTGGGGCATGACCGATATTCAAAGTTTGTGTTGTGTCCTATTTTTTTTTTTTCAAATGAGTCACTTTGGATCCTCCACAACATGTAAATCGATCACGGTGTCTCAAACTGTCAAAAATTAGGATGCTAATATTACTAATAATTTTCTAATGAGTGGGTAATTTTTACTCTGCATTGAATTTTAGTGTTACCCAAAGCTCAGTGGTTTACTGCAGATCATTTGGCCATAAATAAAAAATGCGAGTCCAATGACTGGTCCATTAGACCATTCAAAAGCCAATATAGACAATGCATACAATAATTGAATTTATCTTTCGGTGAGTGAAAATATGTACCCAACGCAACTTAACTGTTGTGTAATTGTGTTCCATTTACAGACCACAGAGCGTAGTTTTGTTTGAATACATAAAATAAAAAGGAAAAAAGAGCTTAGTTCATAACAGTACTTGAACGCCACTTGCCAAAAACGGTTCAAAGATGAACAATCTTTACTTGAGGCTTCTTTAAAAAAAAAAAAAAAAAAATCGAAAAAGGACGAATAAGCGCAGCAGTATTTAAATGGGCTCTGTATCATCAGGCAGAAAGATTGTCTCGGTCCCCCTCGCGGTTCATCTTTTATTTCTTCGCAGCATGGAATCAAAGTGAACAAAAACTTGAAACGGACTCCGGAAACTGAACTACCGCGACAGCTCCTTCCATGTGGTCTCTCTTTGTTCTCCATCAGCGAGCAGAGAATGAGCTCCGCTCCGGTTATTTCCCTTGAACCAAAGCCAAGTAATGAATAAAAACTGAACCTTCTCATTTACCGGCCTGTAAATTTAGGGTCGGGCCATTTCACACTGTCCTCCTCATTTATCTAAAATGTCACTGTAGCTATTAGCAGATATTTTTCTGTGTGCCCATCATCCGTCGGCGCAATTGTAGCAACACAGAATGGAAGCATTAGGAGGCTATTTTGAAAATGCGCTCGCATCTCTAAAGGTTAACGGCAGAAATGAAGGATGATTCTACTCACAAACATCGAGTTTCCCTGTAAGGACGGAATATGAAACACATCACATTCCGTCACCGACGATGTGTCTCTTACCTTCATGACGATGAAGAGGACCAGCGTGACAAAGACGTTGACCTGCGGGTGTTTCCAGGCCTGGGAGTGTCCGATGTAGTCAAACTCCTCAGCGATGCCCTGCTTGGCCCACGTCCGATTGTCGAGTAAAGTCACCAGAGACTCCTTCTGGGTCAGCTGGAGGCCGTGGGACGAGACATTATGGGAAGACGTTAATGAGGGTGGATATATTGTAGAGTTGAAAAGTTGAAATACGGGTCACTGTGAGATACTGGCTGTGGAGAATATTTCCAATTCTACAACATTTCCCATGTGACTGAACATAGAAACCCAGGACTCGCCATATCATGCGGGAACTGTTTTATTTTATTTTTCTTTTATGCTTTTTTTTTTTTTTAGACTTTTATTTTCAAGTCGACTATGGGAGTAGGATTATCTGCAAAGTGTTCGGCACTTCTGGGTAAGGAGGAAGCAAGTTGGCCTCTAAGGCTGCATCAGACATGGAAATTACAAAATTGACGCACCTTAAATGTCAACTAGTTTCTAGAACCGGAAATCACCATTAAGAGTTAGCAGGAGGCTTAAATAGCAAAAAAAAAAACAACACAGAGTCAGATGCCAGACATCTGCCATATCGAGCGTCTATGTTCTACTGAGGTGAAAATGGTGATTTTAAGTGGTTTAAGACTGAACAGCTGATGTTGCGCCATATATTTTATTAACTTATTACCTATACTGCCTATCTTACAGTCATGGACGCGGGGTTTCTATAGCTGTCATTGGGCAAGACTAGTTGCCTGTCGCCATTACTGCAACCATTAGCTCTATTATTTCATGGATGGTGGAGGGAAACTTGCAAACACAGAGGAAAGACACATGCACAAGGGAAAAGCAAACACAGAGAGGTCTTCAGTCTGAATGGAACCCCTGACATCTCACTGAAACGCAAACCGCCGCCCCGCCGCGCCTCACGTGAAGCAATTCCTGAGACGGGCGCTCAAAATATCACCCTTTCAGTTCCAGTTCCCTGTGTTCTGATCATTTAGTGCAGGGGTCAGGAAGCTTTTTTGACTGGGAGAGTCATAAAAGCCAAATATTTCTAAATGTATTTAATTGAGAGCCATATAGCATTTTTAACTTATAATAAATTAAACAAGTCTTATTTTAATGCGACCTCTGGTGCTGCGTGGATTTGTTCGAAGTGCCGCTTTATATTTGACCGTTATAGACGAAATTTTATCACTGCATATTAGTCATACCGCAGATACAAATGTAAATTCATCTGTTCACGCAGCCTTGAAAGCGCGATAATCATCGTCTTTTTTTTTCTTTTCACTATCTTTTCCGTTACGAGGGTTGAAGCGGATAAACTAGGTGGCTATCTGATAAAATAGATTTCTTCATTTCTTCTTTAAAATGACCCGGACAGTGCTCGGAAGCCAATGGTTCCCGACCCGACCGACATGGTGACCCGTGAAATTTATCTTCAAAACTAATTTCTTTTTACCTTAAAATGACACAGTATTATGAAGAAATATCACAAGTATTTTAAAATCAGCTCCAAATTGATTTTTTTTTTTTTTTCAACTCCGTATACCATCACCGGATGAGCCATATATGGCTACAGGTTCCCAACCGCTGATTTAGTGCATGGCGTTCCCTTCTTGTCCATGTGGTAGAGGTGCTCAAAGTCTGACTCACATTGTTTATGAAACTTTAACTTCCTCAACCAGGGTTTCTGAAAATACCACCTCCCACTTTGCACCCTAAATAATGCGCCCGTTCAAGCTCACGGTGCGCTTGGCTTCCGGAGAAGGTTATGTAACGTGATACATCTGGGAACTAGAAGGGGGAAATTGAAAGAATCGGTTGATGACATGGTCAACGGTATGGAGAAATGTCACTAAGGATCACCAGCAGAGGTTCAGTTGAAAAATGTCATCTGTGGTGGCGTTTTAAAGTGGGAAACCGTGGATAAGGGAAGGAATGGAGGTACAGCATTTTGAGACGGGCTTAAAGAGGAGTGGGTCAGTGTGGGCAGAATTAAGGCCTCAGATGCCTGACTCATCCTATCTCATTAGAAACCAAATCCAAGGGACTGGTACTTTGTGTGTGTGTGTGTGTGTGTGTGTGTGTGTGTGTGTGTGTGTGTGTGTGTGTGTGACTGATCACCAATTTTATCCTCTTAATTATCTGAATTAGAAATGCAATATTCTTTGCATCCCCAAGCTCTACAGCACCCTGATCCAAACACACACACACACACACACATACTGACACACATCAAGCTTTTTCTCAAGTGTAAAAATGAGACTTTGCTCATGTCAGGAAAACACGTATGTAAATACAATGCTCTTGTTTTAATCTGTGTTGTAGGAACTGTACAATGCTTCTGCTCGTCTATGAAGGGTAATAGCTTGCTGCTCTGGAACAGTATAAAAAACAGCTACAATATTCAATTGCATAATGACAACAATCGATAACATCATGGGATTCTGGACGGAGGGGCAGAAATATTTATTTTATTCGCTTCTCAGTTGTGACTCGGTGTGATTGCCAATTCTTCTCGGTTGATGAATAAATAATTTTCAACCAACGGCATGTGGAGATACTTAATACATTAAAATGAAACTACCTTGCCAGCCATGAATTGTCCGAATCCGGGGGGGAACGTCAGGGTGGACACCAGAAGCGTGACCAGAGCCGGATAGAGGAGACGTCTGAGGAAGGGATTCGGCAAGAAAAGAAGAGAATTACAGAGAAATACAGAAAATTACATGAAATAAGACATAAGTCAATGACCTCACGGGCAAAAAAAATTTTCTTCAGATTCAAACTTGCAAATGGTGCAGGTTTAGTTGACAATGTGACGATAAATCAGTTTGGAAAATTATGGCATCCCGGAGTTTGTAAATGAGGTACACGTCATTATGGCTAATCTCGTCAATGTATCTTGTAGCAAACAGGTTCTTGTCCTCAAAAGAACACTGAAGTTAAATGGCACATTAACCGAACTAGTTTGTTATTCGGAGGAACTCGCTGGATTTTTGGTTTGAATTTTGGCTGAAATTTTGCAACCAAAATAATTGGGATTTTAAAATGAAGCAGCTGAAAAACTAAGTGTGGAAAAAAAAAAAAAATGTCTATCAACCTGCACAATTCCGTGAACGCGTCTGCATCAAATCATTAAATAATCAAACTTAATACTTCAGCCTTAAGATTTTTCTTATTTCCATATTGATATAATTAGATGGAGAAAATCAAATGGAGGGTAAGCAAAATAAACAATTTAGCTGAGCATGAATTTAAATCAATGTTTTTTTAACGGTAATTTCTTGCCGAACTGTGATTTGCAAACTCCTTTTTAATTCTAGAATTTTTCTCAAGATTCTGAAAAACTGGCTATAATTGTCAGCGAAAGATTAATCTGGTTATCATTGGCAGATAAAGTGTTTGCTTCAGCTTTATCTTCGGTTACAGCAGAAGAAGAGAACATGGACATACAATTTGATGTATTCCCTTCGACTCAAAGTCAGAGTAAACACGTAAATTGTTCGATCAACGGTTTTTACGAAGAAATATAGACAACATTTTTGGCTTATTTCATTTTTTTAACTTCTCGATATGGCTCTTCGACGCCTTCAGCGATGACAAACTCAGCCCTGATTAAAGGTTAACCAAGCTCGCTTTTGCAAACGTTGCTCCGGTGCAGTTATGTTTACGATTTTTTTTTCGCGTTGATTGAGTCAACATTTCTTTTTTTCCTGATCATGATCAGTTTAACCTTCTGAAGTTGCAGTTTGCTGCTTTTGACATCAGAGACTAAATATGGAAGAGCACTTTTGCTCTTGGAGTAGAAAAACAGAATCATCACGTGTTGTGACAGACTCACTTTTTCATGAGGAACTTGTTGATGGCCTTCTGTTTCCTGATGAACTGGACGATCAGTCGGTTCAGGTAGACGAACAAAGCGCCGCCGAAACCGCTGGCGATCCTACGGAAACCAACGAGCACATGCGCACCATAAAGAGGACATCCTGAGAAGGTTAAGCAGCGCAGTCATTGAAAAGACCAGGTTTATTTTAACACCATAAAAACAAACGATTGGTGTGTTGTGAAAATTTAAAATAACGTGACGAGTATCTTGACACCCAGGCAGGTAGGAGCTGGAAAATTCTGCACATACCGCAAGACGAAGAAATAATCAAACAAACAAATATATGAGGGGGAAGAGATTACAAAGACTAAAGGGGAAAGAAGTGAAGATCAGATGTAAGTGCAGGGCAGGAAAAAAAAAAATATATTGACGGCAGTCGGAAAACAAACAATGCGGGTTGAGCCCGGACGGAATATGAGCAAAGGAGCTGCAGTTGAAGGGGAGCGAGAGCGGGAGTCAAAAGGGGACGCGTGGGGGAGTCAAAGACGCAGCAGAGAAAGACGCCTTACATAAGGATCCATTTAAAAGCACAGTGGGAGTCCTCTTTATGGTGAAGGGGGGGGGCAGGGGCTGACTCCAACAGTTGTGTGCACAACCTCATGCTTAAAATTTATGCAGATGCATTATTAATTCCATCAAATATCTCTGAATAAATGATGAATGGGATGATGAGGGTGCATGTGGCGGAGGGAAAAAACACCCCATATGTCCCTCCATTCTGTCATTGGATTTCAGGGGAAAAAAAAAAAAGGGAAAAAACAACCCGGGGTCCTCTCTTATTGTGAGATAGTTAAGGTGGTGAATTGGACTTAATTAAAAATATGGGATTTTAACCCAAATATAGTTGTAGGTTGTTATATGAAGATGACGCAGCGTGGGATAGTGGGAGGTGCACCGAGCCAAGTAAACCCAAATATCAGGGATGACCATATGATTAGTTCCTTTTTTTGTCAAATTAATATTAGCTAAAAAATCAAACATAATAATAGTAATGATAAGCCACAGAGCATGAGGAGAAAGACAAAACATATCTTCTCATATGTAATCCTTAAATATTTGTGTAACCTCACACCGCTTTTTTCTTTTTCCTTGAGTTTTTTTTTTTTTGGCTCATTTTTGCTCAATATTTTTGATTCTTCTTCTGATATCAAATTAAATGAAATAAATTGAAACTTAGCTGTTGATAAATTCTTCTAGATCAACCATTAAACGTCGATCGAGTGACACAGCATGAGTCAATCAAAAGAAAGAACGAATACAAATAAAAATTAATTCATTTTTGGGTCTATTTTTTGATGGAATAAAAAGAAGAGCGGTCATAAGTTTCCATTCATTCTTTCACTCCCCATTAAATCCACTCACCCGGACACCCATTTGTTTTGCTGCCGTAAGCATCGCTGCCACCTTTGCACAGGTTTACACAGTTATATATTGTTTATATTCTTTATATTATTTTTTGTGTTTTTATTGTTTGATTCATTTTTATTTTCTCATCTTATATATTTTCTGGTTTTTGTGCTTATCTTAGCGCTTGTACATTATTTACTACCTCTACTGCACTATCCACTTTCTACTGGGTGAATTGAAATTTCCCCACTGTGGGATGATTAAAAGAATATTCTAGTCAATTCTATTCTAAGGTATAAAGCGTGGACAACCAAAATTGCAGCTTGCCTGTCCAACACCTCAGATTGGATGGCAACTAACCACCTGAAGCTCAACCTAGACAAGACTGAGCTGCTCTTCCTCCAGGGGAAAGGATGTTCGCACAGAGAGCTGGCCGTCACCATTGACAACCCAACGGTAAAGCCAACACCAACTGCTAGAAACCTGGCTGTGGTCCTAGACAACCAGCTGTGATTCTCAGCGAACGTCGCACGTTCCTGCAGATTCCTCCTCTACAACATCAGGAAGATCCGCCGATTCCTCACTGAGGATACGGCGCAGACACTCATCCAGGCGCTAATCATCTCTCGTCTGGACTACAGCAACTCCCTCCTTGCCGGTGTCCCACCGGTGACCATCGGACCTCTGGAGCTTATTCAGAAAGCGGCAGCCCGCCTGGTGTTCAACCATCCCAAATTCTCCCACACGGCTCCCCTTCTTATGTCCCTACACCGGCTCCCGGTAGCCGCCCGCATCAAGTTCAAGTCCCTGGTGCTCGCCTGCCGGGCGGTGAATGGTCTCGGCTCTTTTTCGGTCTCGGCTCCTCAATGGTGGAACGAAATCTCGAAAGCGGTCGGCACAGCGGGGTCGCTGCCCATCTTTCGCCGTGAGCTGAAAACATGCTTCTTCACCAAGCACTACCCTGCTAATCGCACCGAGCCCCCGACGCGACTGCCAAAAAAAAAAAAAAAAAAAAAGGAAAGAAATGTATGTACAGTATACCCTTGTTTTTTGCCGGGGTTGCGTTCCAAAAACGAACCCATGATAGGCAAAATCCGTGAAGAAGAAACCTTTATTTTTTTTTTACAATTATCATACATCCTTTTAAAAGTTATTGCTGCTTTCGTCCTTATGTTATTTTCTTCCTTCTTTATGGAACGAACGGAAGATTCATTAATTCCGTAATGCCGACCTACAGCCGCATAGCTTTTACCTTCCCTTAGCATGTCCAGAAGTTTAACTTTATCTGCGATAGATAGCATCTTCCGCTGCCTTTTGGGCCCTTTTGTCGGTCCAGAGCGTTTTGTCAACATTATGGGTTTTAGAGAAACTCGAAATTGCAAGAGAATTTGCACGTACTTAATGTTAATTTGGCAAGCTGTTTTACGTACGTGCACATATTAAACTGCAACGTTATTGACGCACAGGTAGAGAAAAAGCAGAGTGACTTTTTAGCCAATCAGAATGCAGAACACTATGCACGATGCAAATCCGTGAAGTAGCGAAACCGTGAAAAGTAAACCGCGTTATAGCGAGGGATCACTGTGTACAGTTTTGAGATGGCTATTTGCTTGAGTGGTCACTTCCGACTACTGGTACTTCGGATGTTCGGTGACTGAATTGCGCTTCTTGTAAGTCGCTTTGGTTAAAAGCGTCTGCCGAATAACTTTAATGTAAAATGTAATTTACAGCAGTTCCCAAGCCGTTTACACAAGAGGGCAGCGGCCTGGAGAGGTGGATCAGGGGTTCAAACTGACGATGCTTCTTTAGGAGGGATGCCCGCCAATAAATTTGTGACTTTTATGGAAAAAAAAAAAAAAAAAATCATGACTTGAATCATTAGAAAAGTGCCTCATAACTGCGTGTTGATCGCTTACACACACACACACACACACACACTGGCTGTGTTTCCATTCACTGTGGGCCTCAACTTCTCAGAATTAAAAACAATTATCAGCTGGAGCTTATTGGTGGTTTTCTGGTATTTTCATGCTCTTTGTTGGTGCTTTGATTCAAATTTTTATGTGTAAGTTTATCATTTTCAATCACAAATGTTTTAAGTGCGTTCTTGTCAATATTTAGGTACGTTTATTTCACATTGTTCAGCTTAATTTCCAGCATTTTCTTGCAAATGTCAGGGTATTTTCTGTACTTTCAAAACAAACTTTTTGTACTTTATGTATGTGTTGCTCCTTTTATTGAAAGATGCACACGGTGTTCGGGTGAAGGAATCAGGTCAGGTTGTATTCGGCCTGTGCACGTCCCACTGAGCAGCTCTTCTGCAGCCTGCAGGTGTAAAAACAGCAACTGAAAGAGTGTGTGCGATTCACTTTGCAGGATGTAGAATGGAGCCAATGCCGTCTAACCAAGCTGTGTGAGGCGCTGACCAAATTTCTCCCTAAAAGCTGAGATCATGCAAGTTCACCTTGCTTCTCACACACACACACGGACACACACATAATAGGAGAGTGCAAAATTACAGCTTTGACTCCTGCAGCTTTTCTAACTAATCGAGTGTTAACACTGCAAACGTGTTGAGAGACTGCGATACAAGATTCAACAGAGAAAGTGGAATTTTCTTCTTTTTTGATTGACTTCCAAACGGGAGCATCGGTACGCGCTTTTGCTTAAGACGTAGAACAGGAAAGAAATCCTTCCATCTGCTCACCAGCTCCGCACCAGGAGCCCGCGGCCACATTCCAAGCTAAGCAGGAGCCCTCGGGCGATGGAAGGATATAATAAGACGTCCCTCGGCGTGCGAGCAACTGTTGCCGGCTAAATTATCCATGACAGATGACTCACACATTTTACACGGACCTAACACCTTCAGAAGCTGGCTTGATGCACTTGAGTGATATCATACCGCGGTTATGAAAAGTCAAACGTAGTCTCAAAGACTTTTATAGTGGTTTAATCCACTTATCATCTTTGTTAACATAAATGTGTCGCAACCAAATTCTCATAGCAATCTGCCCGACTTTCAAGTGTGTTTATTTATATTCACGATAAATGTGACTCAATGCATTTCTTTTTTTTTTTTTTTTTTTTCCGCCAGTCGAGCTCTGGTCAAATACGCTTGCGTTAGTGACTTGCCTTTCGACGGGTTTTCCGAAATGTGCTTAAGATAAAAAAAAAAAAAAAAGAGATAAGGCTTGAATAAGGTGTTGAAGTAATGCTTAGTTGGCCCCGGCCGGAAGTACAGTACAAGCCAGAGATCAAACTTACCCGATGACAGCAAAGGCGGGAAGCTCCTGAAGATCAAACGGGAAGTCTAGTCTGAATCGTGTTTTAAACAGAGCTGTGATCGTCTCTGAGGATTTCAAATAAAAGCAGCGTTAAAAGTTAAAAAAGTAGGCAAACGATGTTAAAAACTGATCTGAAATGTCAAAAAAAAAAAAAAAAAAAAAAAAAACTCACTCTCCAAATGTGATCTTGGGTTCAGGTGAATGATTTATTTTATGATTTATTTGCATCTTTTTTTTTTTTTTTTTTAGTTTGATAACCGATCATCTCTCCACTCCTAAACTTCAACGACGTCACTTTCACCTCACCTTCGTCTCGGTTCCAAACGGCGAGCACGCGAAAGATGAAGGCACTGAAGGTGGCTGCGAAGAAACCTCTCCAATAATTCCTCACCGCGAAGAATGTGGATGTTACTTCGATGCTGAATAAAACCCCTTTGAAACACAAAGAGCATCATTAAATGGACAATAATCCGAAAAGTATTTTGCACAAGTGATGGACTGATTGATGAGTGTTAGCGCATATTTGGGATAAGTCCTTTATTAAGTCCAGCCATTGGGGAATTCACCGCTGACACTAATATGAATATTTGCTGCTAAAAAGTAGCTGGTTTTCAGTTCAAAGTACCATTTAGTCAGACACAAATTCTTGATTCAATGTCACAAATATATTTGATTCAGTATTTCAAAGAAAGATAGAACCAAGGTTGCAGGGGCTTTGGGCAAATGTTACATTTGGGAATTATATTTGGCTTGCATGAAAATCCACTCTATGGCTAAAAGCTAAAACAATATCAATGTTAAATTTTAAACAATGTCAGATGTCAAATTTGAGGATAACGCAGTAAATATTACAATACAGGCTTAAAACAATATAATATTAACAGGCTATCTGTTACAAATTATGTGTCTGGCATTAAATTTCTTTACAGTGACATTTAGTCAAATGATTTGCAGGCCGTGTTCAGTTAAAAGTTATCAGTGACAGATTTATTTTAATGAGCAGCCCTCACATTTTCCCATCAAGGCTCTGCGGTCACTTTGGCTCAAAACAACCCAAAATATTGAATTCACACCCAACAGAAAAAGCTATATTGTGTCATAAAAGTCACCACTATCTTCTTTTTAAACAGTCTAATATATTTACATTGAGATAAGGATGCTTGCTTTTAACAGCCCTCCTCTGAGCCATAAAGTCATTGCAAAATTACAATCTTAACTTATTACAACGCCGCTTTATTGACATTTAATTCAACTTGCACGAGCAAAAACCGCACACGTAAAGCGAATTGTACAGAAAAATGGGAAGCTTATGAGACTTACCTCCGATAGGGGCGGCGAAACAGCAGCCGACCCCCACAGCACAGGCTGCTGCCAGCATTTCGATGTTCCTCGACTCATTCTGAAAACACAAGTAATGTGTTGCCGTGTAAAGTTTCTTCTACCAAAAAAGAATGGAAAAAGAATTTCTATGAAATGTCACGTCATCACATGAAAAGCCAATGGAGTTAAATGTTGACACATGCTACCTGCCAAATGTTCCACTATTTTTTTTTATTTTATTTTTTTTCTAATGATTAAAAAAGTAAAGCATATCCAAGATCCTTTGAAATAAAATACAGGACTGTCTCATAGTATTAGAATATTATGATAAAGTTCTTTATGTTCTGTAATGCAATTACAAAAACAAAAATGATATACATGCTGGATTCATTACAAATCAACTGAAATATTGCAAATCTTTTATTATTTTAATATTGCTGATTATGGCTTACATCTTAAGAAACACTATTTCTTTTTTTTATTTTTTATTTTTTTCTGATGATTAAAACAGTGGATCAAATCGGAGATCCTTTAGAATAAAATACAGGACTGTCTCAGAGTATTAGAATATTGTGATAAAGTTCTTTATCTTCTGTAATGTAATTACAAAAACAAAAATGTCATACATTCTGGATTCATTACAAATCAACTGTAATATTGCAAGTCTTTTATTATTTTAATATTGCTGAGTATGGCTTACATCTTAAGAAAACTCAAAAATCCTATCTCAAAATATTAGACTGTCATGAAAAAGTAATTTTTGTTTTTTTAATTGCATTATAGAAGATGAAGAACTTTATCACAGTATTCAAATTTTCTGAGAGTCCTGTAATAAAGTTTAGGAATGGATGAACGACACTTGCTGTAAACATGCAGGCTGGTCTTGTCTAAGGTCATATTTGTTTCTTTTTTCCTTTACTTAAGATAAAAAAAGGCACATTCTTGGTGAATTACTTTTTAAATAACCTGAGTTGATGACAAAGAAACAGTTTGATTAAAAAAAAAAAAAAGTATCAATGCGCCATGTCGAAACAATACTTGGAGCGTGTGAGTGTGCAACCCACACAACCTCCAAATTCATGGTTGTGTGTTCTTGCGAGGCAAACGGTTGCAGCGCCAACACATGAGGACAGACAGGATGAGAACAAGGAAAGCGAGGATCGCGGCGGTGCGTTGGGGGAAATGGAGGTTTCTCTTGCGATGTCTATTCTTACTTACCTTCAGCCCTATGAGACTGGCTTCCTTCAAGCAGCATGACAGTGATAAAGAGAGGTTTGGAGTGTATCTGTGCTCCTTTCAGGGTTCACTAAGTCTGTTAAAAAGTTAGTGCGGAACTCATGCTCTACCACTGCTTACACATACACATGTGGCAAATATTATATACATATTTTCGGAAAAATGTAACACCTTTCACTCCCATCTACTCATACGGTCATCCTGTTAATCCTCCAAACATTGGACACTTAATTCAACACCACAAAAAATAATGTGGCATTTTTACAAGCGAAATACGTCTGGTTTGCAATGAAACATTATTTCCATCAAGGAAACGAGTGTCTATACATAATAAAGACTAAATGAGTGAAGAGTTTATTATCATTTAACTCTTCCCTTGCTTTGCATTTCAATTTCACAAAATGATACATTGATATTAAGTAGATGGGCCAGAGTTATAATAAATAAAAAAATAAATAAAAAAAAATGTATGCATGTTTATAAAAAAGAACAATTCAAACCATATAGATTTTTAAAAGTATAATTAGGCTGCATGAAATACTGAAGTATCAAAAGTTTATTTTTATAATTTTCTTGCAGTTGAATCATGGTACAAAATGGTTTGACTTTTTGATTTGCTAAAAGTGGGCAGTCTTTTGACACAATTATAGGGTGGATTATAATCAAATTTTAGCTCAGTCAGTCAACGTGTCAGTGAATAATATATTAAAACTGTGAGAACTAACCTGCAACCCTGTATATGGCATAAGCTGTATTAATAGTGAAGAAATAAAGTAATCTGAAGTAATTTCTACAAAAATTGTCAAAATGCTGCCTTGGACAGCGATACATTCTTGAGGTGGGACTTTAGACTGATTGATTTGCTGGTAACCAAAGCTCAAGAAATTAAAAAGTACTCTGTTTAATATGTCCACATATAGAAACATATGAATATCAACTCTTATTCAAAGCTACAGACAATTTAGAGCATTCAGTTGGCCTGCAGCATGTTTGGATAGCGAGACAATAGAATCGAAATAATGTCATTGTGCAAAAGTGGGAAAACATTTCCTCATCAGGGTGACGAAAAAAAAAGCAAAAAAAAAAAAAAAAAGCCCCCCCAAAAAAAGCTATACATTATGAGAAAATGAAAATTGATATGTAAAGAATGAAATACTGTATATCGCAGCAGGGGAGCAAAATAAGAGGCCTTTTCGACTTCTAATTGGTGTCGTGAAGTCTAAATGCAAGAAACCGAAACCCCCTGACAGGGACCTGTACGTGCACGAGGGGGAACGTGCAAACTCCGCACGGAGAAGCCTTGCTCCGTCACCGGTATCGAACCAGCAACCTCCTTGGGGATGACACAAACTGTTATGTGCTCAAACTTTGTTGTCTCTTTTCATACAGTACACCATGTCAAAATATTGATAGAACTAAATGCTTTGGAAGTGCTGGAAATCCAGTTAGTTTTGCTAAAATTGCTGGAGGGATAAAGTTAATAAACAGTACTTTGGCGATGACTTAACTTATAAGAAGCTGGTACAAGCAGCTCCTTGTGAGCCAGAAGACTGTGAAACATTTTGCTAATTGTGTAAATTACCTTTATCCCTATGAGACTGTACTCCTTCAGGTAGCATGGGAGTGAGAAACAAAGTTAAATGAAGGCAAATTAATAAAAATAAAAATAAATAAATAAATAAATAAATAAATAAATAAAAACTGCCTTTATCTCTTTGTTGGAGGGTTTCACAATTTATCTACTCACAAAAGTCACCATGGGAAAAGCACAAAATACACAAACCATGTCACAATTGAACCGAACCAAATGTGACTGATGATGTTGATGTAAAAGTGATTAAGTCATCAAGTGTCGCACGCTGTGTCAACTGACATTTTCCATCAGACAGAGAGCTGCAGTGAATCAGAAAGCATGTTTAATACGAAAAAAAGCTGCTTTTGACAGCCCGTGGGCCACATTTGCATATCGTACTTGAATTTCTGAGTGGGTTAGATACCAGTGGCGGGGGGACACTTTATACACGCACGCATTCGGCAACAATACGCCTTTAAATGCACTACAACACCGAAAATGGAGGCAGGTGACAGGGATGTAAAGAAGAGTTTGGTGACGATAATGCACAAAAGGTAACGGTGAGCTGAGGCTGTTCTAGGCATGAAAATCGGAGGAAAGCTAAAAAGTGAAAACTAAATAATCAAAGAAAGGACATGAAAGGGTGACAGAGGGGGATTTAAAAGACTGGGCGACCTGATATTTCGATCTTTCCTTTCTTAAGTGTAGACCTTTTCCTCTTCAGTTTCATATGGAGGGAACGTGATTTTAATAATTCACCCCAAATATAAGATGACCACACTCATCCTTCCAACTTTTGCATTTCTCCAGCTTTGCAGAAGCCACTTTCTTGTTGAGTGCATCAAGCTAAAGCTCGATCTTGACCGAGCTCTCTGCCATTCATTCCATACAGAATACGAGGAACTTGTAAGAAAATAATAAAAAATGCATGGAATCCATTGTGCCTCAGTTTTATTTAACTGAAGGTCTCAAGCTAAAATGCTGGTCTTCAAGGAAAAACTTATCAGTGCAGAGATATGAGATAAGATCTATTTCATGACGTAGATCTGTCCAGGATTGTTGCTTCTAGGCTTTCCAGCATCTGTCCTTTATCAGCATTTGGGTTCAGAGGATATATTTGGCAAAAACTAAGCTAGAGCTTTTTTTGAGCAATCAAATGACAGCCTTGTCCCCTTTTTTTGCAAAAACTAGTCTCAATGCAGCAGGTCGATAGTTCCTAATGATCATCATCGACAGATTAGCCTAATAAGAAGAAGCGAGAGGTTTCAAGCGTGAGAGGCGAAGCGCCCGAAGTCATTTTTACAAGCACAGTTGGTTACGTGAAATGATGAGTGCCATTAAACCACCGACTGTGACCCTTGACAGACGACCAAACATTAATTGTGATATAGAAATAAGAATAAGAATAAGAATAACTTTATCTATCCCGAAGGAAATTGTTGTGCCAGAGTTTCAAGTAAAACATAACAATAATAAATAATAGTAGGAAGGAGGGAGAATAAGAAATACAAATAAAACCAGAAAGTGTCAAAGTCAAGGCTATAAAGTGTTTTAAGGTCTTAAAAAGTACAAAGACATTCTCCATAATTAAGACCGGACATGAAAAAAAGTCTCTGACCGGCCCCCTTTTGACATGGGGAGTAGAAATTCAGAATTGCCGAAATGGGACAGAAATGTCCAAAGAAAAGACAATCAATATTCCCTAATAACATTTTACCAAATGTGATAGTTTTTTAAATCGTTGAATATATTTGTGATCTTGGGCTGTGACTGAGATCCCCTACAATTTTTTTCACAACTGCCTGGACATTTTGAACACAATTAAACACATCAAATATCATTGTTACTCGCAACCTGATTGCTGTACAAAAAGAAATGATTGATGTCCGATCAACACCAGAAAATCGCGTTTTATGAAGACATTATTCTACCGGTTGATGAGAAAGTAGGTATTGGCCTCATTCGCAGACTTCATAAGAGGTGAACATGACAATCACTAACTTGAGGTGAAGGGGGCAAAATGTCTCTATATAATATTCAAGAATATTGCAAGTTGTTGAAGAAGCACCAAAAACAGACTGACAAAATTTAAAGAATAAACCAAGCATGTGATCATTTGCATATGTGTGTTTCACATTGTTATTTATTTATTGTTTTTTTTTTGTTGTTTTTTTTTTTTTTTTATCAAATGGGAAATCCAGTTGTTTGAATATCTGGCAACTGCAAATCCAGTTCCTGCTGTGCTTGTCATGTTTGACATTAGGATTTTTTAAATTAAATTCTTATTGTAGATGCAGCGCAGGGACTTTTTTTTTCCGTCTCACTACCTTCTGTACCCCCTTTCCCTCCACAACATCTAATCCCCCTAAGAGAGAAGCACATCTCTTCAGAAAGGAGAAAGATGGCTAGCGTTTTTCTGTGCCTTCTTTCAAACTATATGGCTCCTTCCCCAAAGGGCAGAGTAGATGGAGAAGAAGAAAAAAAAAATGAGGGGATGAAGAAGAAAATGATCCTTTTTTGTTCCTGTTCCCGCCTGCGTCTGAGATCTTTTTTTTTTTCATTCCCCTGAGAAATGCCATCCGTATCGGAGTAGATCTCTTGGGGAGAAGTCAGTTCTTTAAAAGATGAAGTGGATCTAATATGACGACCTATATCAAAGTGATTAAATACAAATGTGCTAATATTGTCTTTTGACTTTACATGGAGGGAAAGAAAAGGATTCAAAAATTTGGAGGGTGATGAGGTCATTGCATTTTAGCTCAGCGTACATGTGTTTTTTCTTCTTTCAAGACAACACACAGACAGGAGGGAAAATCGAATCCAACAGATTTGCAAGAGGTTAAATCTTTTGGTCTGCCATCTGGCAAACATGTAGGCAGCAACACAAAAGATGAAAAATACAACATGTATTTCAATACAAAAAAAAAAAAAAAAAATTAAAATTATGTCCTGTTCTTTTTCCATTTAATTTGTATCTTTTTTCTGTCACTGCAACTGCGGTCTGTTCTGTCACTTCAAATCCGAACCCCCCACAACTCAAACCTCTTTTCCTGTCTCGACCCAATCTTGCCATCAAAGATCTCATCATATTTCATTCCCTCACCTTTTTTTCTCTTAGAAGAGTCTGCGATGAGCGCTGTACCTCAGTATTTCTGGGTGCTACTGTGATCCATTTTTTATGATATCTTTGCTGCTGTGAGTGCGAGCACACAAAGAAGACTTACTCATGATTCTGATGAAAGCACAGACATGCTATATGTGTGTGCGTCTGTGTATTTACATACTTAACAAAATGACCTAAAGCAACCCTCTCCTTCCCTCAACACAGTCACGAATTTGTTCAAATGGTCACGGGGGCTCAACTCAGCCACCATTCTTTGCATAACCATTTCAGCCTCTTGTATCATCAACCTCATTCTTTCAGTCACTACCGAGAGCCCCCGATCAAAGAAGAGGGTTGGAACGTGAATAAACTGATAAACCTAAAGGTTTTTCTTTCCAGCTCAGCTCTTTCCCCACCCCATGCAGCGTGCGCATCGCTACTGTCATCCGAGCTCTGCAAACTCTCAACCGAATGGGGTCTTCCGAAGCGTACGGTGTGAGGAGGCCAACAAGACCAACTGATTTACAAAAAGCACTGTAAAAGATTATCCTACCTTGACATCATGTCAATGGAGACCATAAACAAAATTGATAAAAAGGGATCCGGCCTGGCAGAGCCCAACAACCACTTGAAAGATGCCTTACACAGCACTTTTACACAGCGGGAAGCATCTATTAATGAGCATCACACTCTTTACTCCCACAACACTGCCAACAGAATGATCAGAGGAGTGAAATCCACAAAACACAATGAGACCTCAGTGCTACCATGAAAATAGTCCCTCCTGAAGCTCTGTGACGGTAAGAGACAGTCGACCCTTCATTCCTTTGACTCTTCAGTTAATCCACATTGTTCCACCTCAATAAAATGTGTCACCATCAGCAAGGAAACTAGTTTCTAACTTGGCCCAGCAGCCCAGAAATGGCGCCCTGGACTTCCAGGTGACACTGAAGAGAGATGAGAGCAACGCTAACTTCGCAATGTCAAGAGACCACTGTCAATCACGTCCACTACTTCAGGTCTGACGCGCTGTCAAGAGTCAGGACCGACCTTACGAGAGGTCATGACAATTTGCTTGCCAAGTTTCTCATAGAGCTCATTACTGATGGACCAATTGGGACTGAAAGCCCAAAGAGTCTCATATCCATCGACAGGCTACGAGGTGATCGGCACGACTTGAACTAGATGACGTGCCGACTCCAGTGCAGGAGGACGTCACGAGTGCAAATACAAAAAAAAAAAGACAGAGCACAGAATAAGACCATTTGCCCCCAAATTTTAGATCTACAAAGTTTTCTTCCAGCAGAGCTTCTTACCACTTGATCCGACTCAACACCGGGTCGTCTTTAAAGACTTACTCCGCTTTTCCATGACGTCCTGAATGTCATGCAATTAAAAGTTGATCATCATAGATGATCATACTGTTCACCGTGGCAGATTCGAGCCTGACACCGAAACAAATGTTTCTTCGCAGCAATACTTCAATTTTTAACAAGGGACTTGTAAGTTACATTTAACTCTGCGTCAGTGTTAAACTCCTCTTTAGGGTTCTTGACACAAAAAATGTAGGGGTTGTATCAGCAACACAGCTGACACCATCGCACCTCCTTCAGTGTCTCCTCTTCAGTTAGAAAAGTGACATTTCCAAGAATTTCTAGTCAGAGAAAATTAATTGGGAGTCTCCATTAAATTTGGTGTCACCTCCATCTCTTGACAGTTACTGTACCAACACAGGAAGTTAGCGGTCCTGTCAGTCAGAGCTGAGCTCTTCAACTTAGGGTCTTGAGATATTTTCTATCAATTGTCCATCATCTTTAAGAAAGATTTCATTTATTATGTTTTTGTGTTAGTATACATCAAGAAGAGATAAAAGAAATCAGATCATTGCAAAACATGGCAATTGATGTAGGAACACTGTTAAACATCGCCATGTGTAAAATTAGTTCTAAAAAGATTGAAGGGACATAACATACCTCGTAAATTCCTCCAAAAAGAGACATGAACTTGCTAAGGAGAGCGGCACAGAGACTGGCGATGTGTACAAACGGGCCCTGGAAGAAAAGGATATAAAACAGGTACAAATGACAAAAGCCAAGAAGTGCCCAGAAACTTCATCTATTCTTTGAAAAAAACTAGCTAAATAAATAAAAACAACGTCTACAGGGAAGATTAAAATTCCATGGCTGAACCTAAAAAGGGAAGATCCAAGATTAAAACGGAAAGTAAGAAAGGAAATGCTGAACAGCAGAGGCCTTCAGTGAATCTAAGCTGTGTGTGTGTGTGTGTGTGTGTGTGTGTGTGTGTGTGTGTGTGTGTGTGTGGGTTGCGTACACATGCGGATGTAGGATGTTTTCCTCTGAGTATGTCTTCAGGCTAAGCAGTCTTTGGGGGGATCCGATACTTACCTGAACCACCTTTTGCAACAACAAAGAAACATAAATCTGCATTACATTGCTCTACAGGCACACAAACGCACACATTTACGAGCTCGCAAAAGCAAAAACAACATCTGCATAGCTGGTTTGGGAATCCAAATATTTCCCCTCAAAAATGCCTCCCGTTGGGTTTTCTGCAGAAACGACCCGGAGTTCGGCAAGCATTCCGCTGTACCTCCGACTCCAAATTTCACATTCAAACCCTGAACCTTTGCAGGTCATTTGGAATTCATGCTGCAGGGATGACGGGAAGCAGAATGCGAATGAGCACGGGAGACAAATATCTCCCCTTGGGACATTCATGTATTGTAGCATTTTAGTTAAGCGTGCATGAAATGATCCCAGTTACAATATAGCTGCTGTACTATTCGAGTTGCGCCGAGCGCCCGCTCTTACAAACCGCTGTGACCTACAGGTACATCTGACGAAAGATCACGAGCTGCATCAGAAACCGCAGACGGTTGGTATTCAGCATTGATAATGACGGTTTATTATGGAAGTTGAAACTCACAGGCAAGCGACTAAACCCACGGTCTATGCGGGTGTCGTTGTTTGCTTCGTATACAGTCTTTTCACGGGGGCGGATAACTCTATCACGGGATAAGTTAGCAAACAGCAAGCCATAAAACCGTCGCTGTGTCAGCATTCCGATTTCGCTGGCATCGCAAACACGGCGGAAGACAATTTGAAGAAAAATCAATTTTGTTTTATCAAGTTAGGGCCGATGACATTTACATGTAATGGTCAGATGAGATGTTTAAAAAGCAGGCACGGTAAGATGTGCACACACAGGCCCGACCTTCAGTATCTTAAGTCGTCCCCCAACATTTTGCATGGCAACTCTTTTACCTACTTATGATCCGTATATTGCATACACAAGCAAAAAGAAATTGGTTTTAAGATTGGGGCAACATATTTCATAGGATGTCAGGAGATACATTCAAGAGGTTATTTAAGACAGTTATAGATGCATTTAATTTCTCTTGTAGGATAAATAACTCTGAATATGGAGGGATTCAAAGGTTTTGTGTTACCTCCTTGCCCAGTGGCATTCCGCTGCCCAGAGCGCAGGTGAGACCGATAACTTTGGCCACAAAAGTTTTGAAGGTGAGATATTCCTTTAGCACCACTCCACGCAGGATGGTCTTCATCTCCGGGATACCTGAACCTGTGGGACAGCACATGGAGTTTGTCTGATCAGTGAACATTTCTTAGGATAAGAGTACTCTGTCCCTTTTGACATGAGTTCGTAAGACTGTTTAGTGTCCCTGCATAAAATGAAGCCAGAAAATTCTGCCATTTTCAATTTTTCAAGTCCACGTACCACATTTAAAATGGGGAGTCAACATCATACACATATATACATATATATCCATATATAAATATAGATATATATATACATACATTCATGAGTCAGTGATTAAACGTGTTTATTTTCATATATAGAGTACAGAATGTGTTTCCCTGTTCAATAAAATTCTTATTTCACTGTCCATCATTGAACCACATAGGTAAGAAAATATATAAAATACAAACAAAACAATAAATAGTAAGCATATTGTTGCAACAAAAAAGAAACTAAAAAAATATATAAGCTGGGGTTGCTGATGTCGCAACCTCACCACCATAAGCAGCAGAAGATATATTCATGCACGTGTATGTGTTTGCGTGTGTGTATGCAAATATGTATGTATGTATGCATACACACACACATATATATATATATATATATATATATATATATGGCGGATGAGCCTCTTTTGACAGGCATAACTTGACAAGTTAGCAAGATGTACCGGGTGTAAAAGGGATTCATTCTGAGACACATCGGAGGAAAAGTTCGCTGTCCACAGCTCATAACACATTTAAATGGTTCCAGCTGTGATAAGGTTAAGAAATGAGAGGGGGGGGGGTTCTGTCTGAAGTAAATGCATTGAATAACATCTGCCTGCATAGAAACTTTGTCAGTCAGGAAGTTTGTTTCGCTGATTCTTCAGAGCACGCTTCATTCTCTAACCCGTCGTAATAAGTGAGTCAATGGGGGCTTTGCTACACCTATTGCAGATATTACTGCAGAAGAAAATCTTCCGCCGGGACAGAGCGCAACGTAATATTCAGACTAGCCGGACCCGACTATCTGCGCATCAGAGAAAAGAAAATTTCCAATAACGAAAGGATAGGATTTGGCATGAACGGTGAAAGCCTCCTTGCCATGGTAAAAATATCATTCATAAAAAACAGGCATAGGAGGAATGCTTTGATTATTCAGATATCTGACAAAAAAAAAATAGATTATTTCTGTTTGTGAAGCATGTTGCCTTATTTGGAAGTCTGACCCCCACCCCCCCCCCAAAAAAAAAAAATCAAAAACCTGTTGAAAAGCCCATATTCAAATAAGTTCAAATATATTCAGAGCTCTCTATTGCTGATTAGACCTGGTAATTGAGTAGATTTCATCTGCAGTATTTTTCCATCCACCGAGCCAAACAAAGCACTTCATCCTTTATATATGAATGTTGTTGTTTAGAGACAGACATGGTGCCTGTTGCTTCTCTCCGATATAGTTCTAGAGAGCTCTTGGTAGTATGAAGTGTCGCAATTGTCAAAAGGCATCTACCATCTTCTTCTGTCTTTTCTGCTCCTTGTGTTGTTCATCTAGATGTTTGGTTGTGTGTGTGTGTTATTCGTACCAACGGCCTGCGGGGCGAGGATCTGGGTGAAGCCAGCTGAGAAGGTGATGAGGACCACGGGGTAGGTGACCCAGGCAAGGTACTGCAGGAACACGTTGCTGTCAAGACCACCGTACATCCACTTCTGTGCTGTGGACACAAAACAATCACAATCACACACACACACACACACACACACACACACATATACACACACACACACAAAGCAAAGGCAGACATGTAACCATTATCCATTGCAGCCAACAAAAGGGAAAAAAAAGGTTGTGGGAGGAGTGGGTGTTCATACATCAAGTGTATCTTGCATGTGATAAATGTGACACACACATACACACACACACATCCAGGTGTGTCAAATTATGAAGCACTTAACTACAGAAAAGTTTATGTTATGCAAAAGCCTCCCGGGTGGTTAGTCATGTTCCATATCCCATTAAAAGACCTGCACACCATAACTGGAACAGACAACAATGTGCTTTTTCCATCATGCACACACACACACAGACACACACACACACGCCGCAGAATTTTCTCTGCAAAGTAGAGTCAACTTGGAGTTAAATCCTCGTTTGCATCAGCTCCCCTAAGTTTTTTTTTTAAGCCTCACTGCCTATAGTCCGTCTCCTAACACGTTGTGAAGGATGCCGTCAGGTGCTTTAACAGCCATCCCTCCCACATCCTCAATCCACAGCGAACCTCTCGTCTCCTTCCGTCCTCGCAGCATTTTATCCCCTGTTCTTTCAATCATGCAGCTTCCCCTTGCATCTGTCTATTCACTCTCTATATCCTGCTTTCAAGCCTTATGAGCTACACCTTTTTATGCTCTGCGTGCACAACCCGCAGCCGTCCGCACAGCTCAGTCAACACAATCTGTCTTATTCACCTGCGTCCGGGCAAATATACACAAATATTGAAATAAACACAGCTCAGTGGAACATTGCATGTCATTTAAAAATAAAAGAAGTGCCATTCGGTAGCTTCACATGAATATATCATTTGAAGGACTTATAATTTAGGCTTCATGTTCACATTTTATATATAATATAGTATTTCAGCACACTTCTTACAGGAATTTTACCTTTCCTCTAAAACTTCACATTGCCATCTCCGTAAATCCCAATTTACCTGTAGATTTGAAACCCCGTGCCCCTGGTTCTCCCGTCAAACCCCCTCCCCTCCCTTCATGTCTCACCTTGGAGGCAGATGGCAATGCAGAAGTCCACCACCCAGCTGACCAGAGCCATGAGGAGTCCCAGCAGGATGAGGAAGATCCAGTCCTCCCCGACCCGAGAGATCAGGAACTTCTGACAGCGAACCGTGCAGACTGCGGGGACGGCAGGAAGAAAACTTGTCAGGACAGCAAGAGCACAGAAAGGAGCCACGTTGCCCTGCAGCTGAAGACAACCTGGCACTGAGGTTAAGATGATTCAAATAGAATTAGATAGATTAGCAGATAAGACGGTTTAGGGCAATTGCAATGAATGGGGAAAACTATTTATCTGAACAATCACTAATTACCTCACAGAAAAAAATCATAATTAGGGTATAAACAAAGATAAAATTGTTATTAACAACTTCTTTGGAATGAAAAAAAAAATAAGATGACTTTATGGATTTGAGTTTTGCTGCTGGCGTTGTTTTTTTTTTTTTTTTGTTGTTGTCTCCAAAATGGGTTGTGAGGAATGACACCCTTTTGTAAATAAACAGAGTATTAGAAAGGAAAGAACAATTCTAGTCATCATCTGTAACATGCAGAGATATGATTCCAAAATGGTTGTAACATGACACTTCTTAAAACTCTACTATGTTCTGATGAATGCATTAAAACCCTAAATATCAAATATTTAAAACTTCTTTGAAAATTTAGATATGAGACGAACAGCTGTCCATACTATATTTCTATTTTAATGAAAATCATTTTTCTTCTCATTCCTAAACCTGAATAATCTTATCTGTTTTCAATAATGTGCATCCACTTAGGCAATGTTTACATATTCATCCACAAACGTTAACACTTTTTTTTGTACAGAGTCAATATGAGATTTTACCAACCTGCAAATAGCAGGATTTTGCAACATCAAAAATGTTAAAGTGGGGAGAAATTCTTCTCGTGTCCGGTATTTTTGCAGATTAAATTAAAGCATATTAACGTAATTTAAAATGTTTGATGTAGGAAGAATAAGTGGGTGATATTTTGCGGATTTGATTTAATAAAAGCAGTGTATGACACACATCAGTGAACTTTTTAAAAAGAAATTTTGTCTCCCTTAATGTATAGAATAAATAAATAAAGGAGGGATAAAGGAGGGAGGTTGTCCGTTCTATAAGTTACATAATGAAATGCTATTGACATCTATTACCGATTCAGTCTGAGGCAGATTTTTTTTTTTTTTATTACCAACCCCTTTTACTAACTTAATGTTAAGTGCAATATTGTTTATTGTGATACCCGTCTTTTTTATTGTAATGCAATCTGAAATTCTCCTAGAAGAGATCCAGGCAGCAAATATCAAACAGGCAATCATTTGTTGATATATGCAAGCAGTGCAAACTGTGTCCAGCAGAGAATTTGACAAAAAACAACAGCGTGTCCAACCGCAAAGTGACAGGCAGACATTATTCTGGGTTAAAATATCTTTAACAGCAGTCATACGAGCTGATTGGGAAAAAAAAACGGGAGTCAATTGATGGACGTGTGAATGCTCACTATCATGGTATTGGCTGATGGAGGCATGACAAAACAAAACACACAACAAGCACTGGTATACTTAGCTTGAAGCAAGTCATGGCTAATATACTGAATAGCGGTCGGCGCAAGACACATACAAACTACGTGATTAAGACAAATTGCCGGGACAAAACATTGGTTTGACTCATTGGGATGTGCATGCACGCTGCATAATTCAAAACATTCCTGATTCACACCATATTTTCCCTCGTCTATCCTCCAGGCCTGTCCTCATTTTCTTTCTCTCCACTGCAGGGAAAATGACACTTCAGAACAGCGGGGCGTCCCTCACACTAATGACTCTTTCTGTGTCATATACACACACACACACACACACACACACACATACACAGACACACACATTGTTTCAAGCTCCCCATTTCCCCGCTAATCTCCAGCATGTCAGGCAAATGTTTATATAACGCTGTTTTCCTATTATGGCATCAGCCCCTCACCCCCCCGCCGCCGCCGCCGCCACCCCAAAACAAATCCTATAATCATAGTCGAGGTGGTGAGACCTAAAAGTAACACCGAATAACATTTCAAAAAGTTAACAATTGCTTTTGTAATGGAACTGCCAATGAATACTGTCATTTCAAAATGTGTATATGTTTTTTGACACAAATTCATAATACAGTGAGAAGAAAAACCTTTTTTTGGCTTTGCTGAGAAAAAGGAACAGAAGGGATTGAACAGACAGAAGGAAACAATTCATACACACATACACACACACACACACACGTGTGTATAGTATGCACAGAATCCATGATACTCATCTTCAACTGGATCAAAACTGGATTCCTATTGTTTCCAGTTACTGTTTTTCACATTATTTTACACCTTTTTTTGCTTTTACAAGATAATTAGTATCAATTTTAGTTAGTTATAAATGTATTGATGGCTATTTGATAGTATTACATTTTGTGGAAGAAGCAAGGGTAGACTTAGCAGTCTCTTCTAATACTATCTATGAAAATAAAAAAAGAAGAGAACCAGGTTCATATCCCCAGACAAATTCCTCATGTACAGTTTTAGACAGTTTTAACTAAATGTTAATACAAACAAAAACAATAATAATTATTATTGATATAAACTTTTCAGTTGACAGATTTGTCAAAAATATTTCATAAATATGTATTCTAATACTCAAACAATGGGTTTTGTCATGTAACTCATTTTGTCTGCATAATTTTTTGAATTTTTGCATTTATGATGCGTATATTTGCAAATTTGGCGCCGCTCAGCAAGGTGCAAAAGATGGCCTTAGGTTTTAACGCATAATCCATATATGCATATGCACATGAACAAGCATATACCCATGCAGTCGGTAAGATACGTCTCATTTCCATTTATGTTTTTCTTATTATTATGCAGGAAACTGGGTGGGGAGGATGCTAATAGATTGATTTTAGAACATGATTTGTGACTTACTGGGCCTGAGAGTAATTACATTGATTGTGACTGTAAATTAATATGTTCACACGAACATAGTGATCATCGTGTCTCTCAGTGTGTTGCTGATAACACCCAAACACAAAACAAGAAATGGATAGAACCTTCTATTAATTTATTTAGAAAGTGTGGATACATATTTTGTGTGTATTTTTTCCCCATACTTTTTAACATGTTTTTATTTGACTCCTTAACGTTGCATACTTGTTTTGTTGTGCCATTTGCCTCTTCCAGAAAAATCCCAGTTTCTATTGGCCCCAATCAGTGCAAGCAAATCCCTCATTTGCGATCTTCTCTGCACCATGTTTGAACATGTTTTAATGATGCTATTTCTCAGATGTGATCATAAGAAAAAAAAAAAAAAAACAGGCAATAAGTTGTGAATTTGTTATCAAACCTCATTATCTGAATCTTAGTCAATCAGGCCATCATGTGCCTGCTAAAGATACGATGCAAATAACAACATATAATTTTTGTTTGTTTTCTCAAAGCAACAGAGATTCTTGGTAGATGCTATCTTTGCTAACCGCGGTCATAGAGCAGTTTTTCCCTGCCGATGTGTGTTCGGCGGCTGGTTTAACAAGCTACGGCACAGTACAAGATGCGTGTTGACATTTATAATTTCGATAAGAAGGAGACTTTAGCAGGTAAGAAGGCGCTGTCTGACTCAGTGTGACCGTCTGCGCTGCCTATGATAAGGCTGACATTCGTGCTTCACGCAAGATTGGATTTGCTCTATGGAAAGCAGGCCTGCCTCGGTGCGGAGGAGAGTTAGAGGGTTGATTGAGTACGTCAGCAAATGAATGCAAAATATGACACTTTTAAGGAAATTCAAACAAATTTAAAAGTTAAATTTTTTCAGATGCTGTCTCAGATGAAATAACAGCTATCCGCTTAGAGCAGGACACTGCAGATTAATTCAAAAGATCCAAATTAAAATATATAAAGTGAAAGTCTGATGAAAAGTTTTATCTGATCCAAAACAACATTGTCTGCTTTTTTTTTTTTTTGTCATTTCACCAGTGCTTCAATTGTCAATGTTAGAGCCAGTGGCAAAATGTGCACAAAATTAAAGTTTACATTCATGTCAATGTTTTAATTGCGTTAACTGAGTGGATAAGAGACTGGTGGCTACAAGGCTGAAAGAGAAAAAAAATACAGACATTTACACGACAACGCAGCTGCACATGTTTCCCAGTTGACACTTCCAGGAAACTGTCTGACACGCTGATGCTGTGACGGATCACAGTATTTTGCCTTTAGACAGTAACCACGACAATTCTGGGAAAACTGCTGTCTTATATGAGTATATTTAGACTTCTGTGTTGGAGCATGTATCTGTGCGTCATCTCACCCAGTGGCCGTATTTGTTCTTGGACCCTTCTGTCATCCAGACACTAGTCAATGTAAATTAGTGTTTGTTTGTGTTAAGAATGTGTATGTGGGCTCGCTTTCTTTTGTATATGTAAAGTCCAGTGCACAGTTGTGTTGTCTGGCAGTAAGTCTTATCTCATCTTTTTTTGAGAAATGTAGTTAGCTGTGTCCGTGCTGGTATGGCTTAATAGCTTTTATCCACACACACACACGCACACACACACACACACAAACACACACACACACACACCACAGATCAGGCTGGTTACTGACTTTATTCTTCATGGCATGCAATAAGCCGCATGCTAGTTCGCAGTTGCTCTCATTGCTTTCTGACTCACCCGCTGCATCGCTCTCTGCATCCCCCTTTCACTCCCCGATCCCATCATCTCATTCTCTCTCTCCTTCTTCTGCCTTCCCCCTAATCACATCCAACCCCTGACTTTACCTCTCATCTCCTCCACTCCCTCTCAGGCCTTAGTTTGCTGCCCTGTACTCCTCCTTTTCCTACACTTATTTCCTTGCACTCGCAGCCCTCTTTTTTTTCTCTCACTCCAGCTCTATCTGTTCTTCTCATTGGATCTAATTTAGGTTGCCTTGGATACACAGTGCGTTCTGGCTTGCCATTAAGAGTGTGTGTGCATACGTGTTATTGTGCATGTGCATTTTCCCCACCGATTAAAAGCACCGGTTTTGATGCCGTCGACATATTCTCCATCGTGCCGCTGTTTTCGATACCCGAACTTTTATATTGTTCCATGCAAAGCATTACAATGGGGTCATTAATTGATCAATCGACTGATCAATCAATCAACAGTGAGATAATGCATACATACAGCACGTGGAGCTACAAGAATACATATAAGGAATTGAAGATGATATTCAATAACATAGAAAATGGACTATGAAAGTGCATCTGTCCTTCTTCAGATAGTGATGAAACTATTAAATAGCAGATATGGGTTTAAGTCTTCTGTGATTAGCAGAAACAAAAAATAAAAAATAAAAATCACCACGAGGGCAGATTCCTGCACCATCTTTCTCATGAAAAGCAATTATTCAAATCAGCCCCCCATTGGTTATGCAAGGTTATGGCTATATATATGGGTGCAAAAGGTAAAAGGTTTACGCTTTGAATTTGCACAATCTTACCAATGAGGCCCCTTTTTTTTGTGCGTACGTGATCTTACCCCGATTCATTAGGTGGCTTTATGCATACGGACGATATTCAATTGGAAATGCCTGACTGTGTTTAAGACCAGCAGCTTAATTAGATTAGGAGTAATATAGGCAAATCTTATTCAGCTCTTATGCTTTTTAAGCAGCGGCATTAAAAAGAGAGACGGGGGGTTGTGACACAGTATGTTGAGTACGCTGCACTCCGTATGTACGATACACAATCGTGAACATTTTAGACTATATTCACTGATCAAGGCTTAAACATTTTCCAGATCCAAAGTTTCTTGAGAGAAGTAGCCTAAGAACGAGCTGAATTCATTTGCAAGGCTTTTCATTAAACTTTCCAAGACATTTAAATATTAGAGTGTATTATAAGCCCGGCTTATAATGAGGTTTTACCAAACAGTCTGCAATCCACGGTGACCGTGGTATCACTTATTATTGATACCACGGCAGATTAACTGAACAGGGTGATAAAAGATCTTGAAGAAAAAATTATCCATTTATTTGTATTTATTTTCTCACTTAAAAGAAAACTAATCAGCACTGATGTATTGCCTCTATCTCTATTACACATTACGGTTTATGTTAATGACGTAGGTATGGGCGCGTGGTTAATGCTTGATTTAATTAACATCCATGACCTTTTTCCCATGACTTTAAGGAGATGGCTATTACCTCAAAATAGATTCCTGATTAAAAAAAATAAATAAAAACACAAGGCTGGACTTTTAAAACGTCAGCAGTTGAAGGAATGCTAAATATGACAAATAGAACAATGGAGGGTAAGTCAATATTTCATTTAAATGCGTGTGCACTTTAAACTCTTTCAAAGTGCAAACAGCAGGGTGTCCATCTCATCTATCTATTAATTTATACATAATTCCTTCCTCTGCGCTTTTCTTCATTTCCATATACCTCCTATGCTAATTGGTTGTGAACCTGGGTGATGTTTATGTTAATGCAAAGGATGCCATCCAATAAGGTGTCATGCAAGCAGGGAAAACGTCAAGTCATGCGATCAATTCCTGCATTCACTGGTTGCTGTGACACCAGTAATGTGACTGGAGTAAAAAGTCTTCCCACCACACACACACACACACACACACACACACACACACACACACACACACACACACACACACACACACACACACACACACACACACACACACACACACACACACACACACACACACACACACACCATCCACAAAGTTATTACAAAACCATCCTCAGCATTTGTCAGTAATCACATCCGGTGAGTGCGTGATGTATGTTTGAAGCATCTTAAGGGAACAACACGAAAAGTCATCTGATAATACTGAATAAACATTAAGTGCCCTTGTTAGAAATGTTAAAGGGGGGGGGGGGGGGGTCTTCTATTTTTTTACTCTCTTTTTGGGTTCAGGTTTGGCCTTATTTATTGCTATAGGTCCCCAATCAGTTTAAGATCATAATCACTGCGTTGGTTGAAAAGGGCAAAGCCGCAGCACAAAGGCAGCACTGATTAAGAGCACTGCACCTGCTGTGTGTTTGTGTGTAGGACTGATTTTTTGGGGGTTGGGGAGAAAGTGCAAATAATAAAAAAAAGTATACAGTGATCCGCTGTCCCTTTCAACCTTTATATATTTTCTCTATCACACTTTCTGTCTCTGTAGATCTTTCTCATCCTCTCTTTCCACCCACGTTGAACTCAAATGTCTCCGAGGTTTCTGCCCGATAAAGAGCAGTTTTTCCTGTCCCAGAGTGCTTGCTGGTTCCTCCAAATCATTTTAAAGAGTTTGGTCCAGACCTTCTCACCACGTAAAATGTCATGCCACAACTTGATCGTGATCTGGCGCTATATAAATATAATCTGACTTGACTTGACTGTCTGCCAGTCATGTTTGTCTCAAACTGTTCCGCATGGGTTCAGATTTCGAATAACAGATTATGATCTACTTCATGGTTTGGTGTTGCGGGTTTGCTACACAGTTTTCGACCCATGAAGACCCTTTTCACAGCTTCGGAGCATCTATGCAGATTTGAACAAACCCCATCCTGTGCTGGTAAGCCTTGTCCGTCCTTGCTATTTGGGAGTTTTCTTTCCCGATTCCCTGCTAGAGTGATGCTTCCTGTGAAAACGCTCCAAAGAATTCATCCGCTAGGTGGATCGTAACATCATTCACAAATTAATTAGAAAAAGTGGATGGATTGTAGAAGTCAATTCTGGACACAAATATTCCTCCTCTAATTGTCTCTTGGTTTTTAGGCAGAACAGGGTCAGCTTTCAGGAGACCAAGATTGCACTATGATTAACTTTTCAGCTGAGCCTCTGCAGGCTGTGTGTCAAAACACAGCTCTCCAGAAAGTCGCCGGTGCCTCAATCGGGTAATAGTTTTTATAAAAGCACAGCAGGATTTTAGATAGTTCACGACCTATTTTCACGCAACCAGCTTGATGACACAAGCTATGTATTCCCAGTGTGTGACACATTAATCTATTTACTGTAGCGCTATTTAATGGGAATCGGCCATGACAGGAGGCTGTCCGATAAAGCAACTGTGGGTTACATTGAGATAGATCAGATGCCCATTTCTTTACCACACAAATATCCATACCACCTCAAATTGCTCCGAGCTATATATTTATATTATAGCTATATATATACTGCTCAAAAAAATAAAGGGAACACTTGAACAACACAATGTAACTCCAAGTCAATCACACTTCTGTGAAATCATAGTGTCCACTCAGGAAGCAACACAGATTCATTTTGACTTGTTTTAAGGACATTACATCAAAGTTGGATTAGCCTGGAGTGTGTTTTTACACTTTAATTTTGAGTGTGATTCCTAATCCAGACCTCCATGGGTTAATGCATTCAATTTCCATTGATCATTTTTGTGTGATTTTGTTGTCAGCACATTCAACTGTGTAAAGAGCAAAGTATTTCATAAGAATATTTCATTCATTTAGATCTACGATGTGTTTTTTAAGTGTTCCCTTTATTTTTTTGAGCAGTGTATATATGTGTGTATTTATACAGATGATGACCCCGATTTTCTGCAATATTTCTCCAATCGGTCTCCCTGTCCTAAGCTATATATATTTTTGAAGCGGGTTCATGAAGTCATGTAAGCTGTCAGCTCAACTACAATTATTTTGATATGCAATGTCTTTCAGTGTCACCCCTTGCATATTATTTTCCCAAAATAGCTTTTGATTTTTTAAATCCAAATATACATATAAATAAAGCATTCGAGTCATTTCTTTAAAAAAATAATACTGCTTAAAGCAGATTTGAAATTTAACCGGAGTTGAAAACACGGTTTAAGTCTTTCAGGATTGTCTAGAGTCCTCAGTTTAACACAGAGCAAAGCCTAATTCCTTCCTGCAACTATTTGATCTCAAGCCACTTGAGTTTTAGGTCTTCAGTTAACACACGTGCATAGAAAGATTAACAAGATGGCTCGAGCATCATCTTCAATTACTCTAGTGTATGAGGTTCTTGGGGAAAGTGGATTTTTTTTTTTTTTCCCCCCATGTACGGAGCTCTTCATCTATTCTCAGAGCTTCTGAATCAACAGCAGCCCACTTCACAGAGGCCTCTTGGTTTCAACGACTTTGGCCCCAAAATCTGCCGTCATGGTTACCGCCTCTCCAAGAAACAACGATTGCTAAAATGAAGCTATGCTGAGGCGGGATTTGAAAGTAAAGATCTGACTGCAGTAGATGTGAAGGCTTTTCTGCCACATACGTACTGAGATGAAATCCTGTCAGCCGAAGCTGCGCAGCCTATTTTCGTTATTATATTTAAGACATTAACAATCATTTTTCACTCCAGTTATTCTGAATCAAACAAGATTGATAATATCAGCCCTCTCCCTGGCTTCCCACTACTATCAGATCCTATCTTGATTTGATAATTACAAGAAATGTGTGAGAAGAAAACTAGAAAAAACAAAATGTGGAGGCACAGCTTGCATGAATTTTGAGCTAAATCTACTTAACATAATAAACCCACCTGAATGACCTGAGGCTCTTCAGTGCAAAGAGGCCAAAAATAAAATAATTTCATGGAACTTGTTCTTGGTGATCCATCAAAATATCAGCTTGAGCAGAATAAGGTCTTATAAGAGGGACATTGCCAATCCTGGTCTTTCATAAATGAAGCAGATATTCAAAAGATGCCAAAAAGTCTTAAGAATAAGAATAACTTTATTTATCCCGAAGGAAATTGTTGTGCCAGAGTTACAAGAAAAATATAACAACAATAAATTATAGCAGAAAATTGTATAAACAGTAAAAAAAAAAAAAAAAGAGAAAAAGGAAGTATAAGAAATACTCCTTAGGGACATTTTGAAGACAGTCAAGGTCCTCAGGGATACAAGAACAATAGAGTGGGAAAGTAACTAGTTAACACCCTCTTTCCAGTTCTTTCCTATGTTTGTTTTTTACAAAAAAAGTTTTAGTAACTTAGGAAATGGCATCTTGAGTATTACAAAATGATAAATAAACATTTTTTTTTTTTTTCTTAGTATACTAGTATTGAATCTGTTGAGTTGCAGGTAATTCGAGCGTTAATGTCGGAAGGCAGCACAGACTTAAATATGTGAGAGGACGTAAAGTGTATCTCATAAAAACATTGTGAAACAACCCATGTGCTTACTTTGCATCCAAATCCGGCTCTGAATTAGAGTAACGTGCAACATAATGATAAGATTCCTCAGTTTTATGATTGTCAATGCAGCAGCAGTTAAACAGTAGTAATGAGGGCAATGATGGTGAATGAAATTAGCTGTGCATCGACGCTGAAGGACCGTCTACGTGCCGTGAGAAACCAACAGGGTGAGTCCTCCGGCATTGATATGTGTGTGTGTGTGTGTGTGTGTGTGTGTGTGTGCATGTGCACACTCAGATAAACACACAGACACACACAGAGCCAAGACAGGCAGATGGAAGCACTAAGGACAATGACAGTCCATTAAGTTAAGTGTGTGTGAGTACTTCATATACAGTATGTGTATGCGCACATTTGGTTTAAGTGAAAAAAGGGTGTCTGTGTGTGTGTGTGTGTGTGTGTGTGTGTGTGTGTGTGTGTGTGTGTGTGTGTGTTTGTTTAGCCCGATCACACAGGGGAGTGGTAAGTCGTTTCATTTCCTGGATGAAAGCCTGCTGAAGTAAAAGCCAAGGGACCTCCTGTCCGCATTGCTTCTCCCTCTCATCCACCTCTCTTCATTTTATCCCTGCAATCCCCAACCTTTGCTATCAACTCTCCCCTTATCTCTTTTTTTTTTTATTTCTCTCCCTTTCCCTTACTCTTACCAACACCCCCACCTCTGACATTAATTTTTCCACCTCCCTTACCCTTCAAATCCTTCTTCCATTTCCGCCCAGTATCCTTTCATTTCTTTCTTTTTTTTCGCCCACCCCAGCAGCGCTCCAACCGCCCGTCTCCGCCGCTGCCGAGTCAGCGCTTCCGCTCTGCGGTCCTCTGCAGACATACAAGAGCACTGATTCACACTTTAACACCCTGATACACAGCAGAATCAATCTCCGAGCATTCCCATTGCGCGCAATTCTTCAATCTCACACCAAAGGTGCTACATGTGCGCATTCATACATAAAGAAATCATCAGTCATAGAGCTTTGTATAGGAGAAACAAAACCCTATTAAGTTGCAAACGGCACCACGATCCGTCTCTTTCGTTCAAATTAACACCCGTGGCAAACGGGAAACTGTCGTTGGGTTGAGATGCGTGCGCACATGTGGAGCTGTGGAACATTTGTCTGTTCTTAAGCTGAAAGGAGGGAAAACATTGATCATTGTGGTTGTCTGCAGCTAGCAGGGCCTAAGCAGGACAATCCATCTCACACGCAGACACACACACACACACACATACACACACACACGGATGTTCAGTTCTTTATTACATCCCATTAGAGCTCAGGGCTAACAGTAATAAGGCCAGACTGGGGGAGTTGTTTCTGGCGGAGTGTAATAATATGCCTAAATATATATATGTGTGTATGTGTGTGTATGTATACTTAAATATATATATATATATATATATATATATTTTTTTTTTTTTTTTTTTTTTTTTTTTTCTTGTTGGTTGTTTGATGAATATACAGCCATAAGGTGGGCGTGTTTCGCAAATTGTGCACGCAAACTCGCACATGGTGGGAAATCTGCAGAGGATAACTGTGTGGGTTGTTTTTTTTTTTTTGTTTTGCTTTTTTCCATGTGTTGATGGCGTTAATACATTGCGAAGCAATTAGGGACGGGAAGTTTCTCAAGCACTTGATTAATTCGGAGCAACATTTAATGGGCACTTATTAAACATTAATGATGGAGTAAATATGCAGCTGTATTAACTGTAGCGGAGGCAAACTTATGAGGGATGATGGAGTTAGAAGTTGAAAGGTCGGACCGGGGATAATACTTCACATATTGCGTTTACTTGTTTACCAGAGATAAAGTCCTGGGCTGGAGATTCCAGAACATAGGGATACCCTGATCCTGGAGGACAGATAAGACCATAGAACATAGTTAAACCCAAGCATGTGTGTGTGTATAAAATGGATTCACATCATATTTTCAAAGCTATTACCCATCCTTCATTTTAAGCAGGTCATTTTTTTTTTCTTTTTATGCGAGAAACTGGGGGGGAAAGAAAAACAAAAAAAAAAAAGAACAGTTTTTCAACTAACATTATTAGTTTGTGATTGATGTGCGTCCTGTGCAAACTCAACAGCAAAACAAATGAACAAGCGGTGCAGGAAAAGAGCAGAGAAGAGGAATCTCAGAATGCAAACAGCACCGAGAGAGAGGGATCACAGCGTGAAGACAATAGGGAGGTAGTTTGGGGAGGTTATTTGGAGATAAGAAGAGAAAATAAGCCAGAAAAGGAGGAAATACTGAAGGAGAGAAGGCTGGTTGTTCAATAAGGCGAGGTAATGACGGATCTGGCACTAAAAGTATTGTTTATTTTTCTACCAGTATTTCACCAACATTTCAAAGGTTGGTATCATTCAATAAGCTTAAAGGTAAGGATAAAAGTTGTCTGAAATAATAAATCAATGTCCTCATGAGCTCTCGTGTAGAAAACAAACCCAGGCATCGGCAAAGAGCTCGCTAGCCTGATAACCTGACAGCTATAAATCCTACCGACTCATACGACTTCTCTTTTCGGCTTCTCCCTTCTGGGGTCGCCACAGCAAATCAACTTCCAACTTGACCCTGTTCTCTTTATCCTCTTCTTTCACACCAACTAACTTCATGTCCTCTCGCTAGATCCATAAATCTCCTTTTTGGTCTTCCTCTAGTCCTCCTGCCTGGTGGTTCAAACATCAACATCCTTCTACTGATATATTCACTATCCCTCCATTGTACATGTTGAAAACCATCTCAGTCTGACCTTTCTAAAGTTTCCTCTAAAACATCCAATATGTGTTGTCCCTGCGATGGACTTATTACTGATCCTGTCCATCCAAGTCGCTCCCTACGACAGGGGAATTATTTTGGCCGGCGAGACAATTTTCTTATTTAATTTTTATGCGAGGGCCAACTAGGTGGACGAAATGAAAATTGCAATGTAACATTTACATTTTTTGGCATTTTATTTCTATTTTAAAATCATCAACGATCACATAAACGTACCGACCCACATTATTTTGTATGTAATCATCCATACAAAATTAAACAAACTTTTTGTTTCGAAATTCAATATTGATTGAAAATACTTGTTAAAATAATCAGAGAAAATAGTTTGGCGGAGCAGATAAAAAAGCAAAACGGGCCAGATGTGGCCCGCGGGACATGAAATTCGCAGGTCTGCCGTAACCAGACAGCATCACTTGTTGCACCAGTGTCTTGTATATTTTCTACAGACTCAGATGCTCCAATCCTAAAATACTGGTTGCAACCATTTCTAAAAATACTAAGCCTGTTATAACTCGTCATCTCATATTGGGCAGATTTTACAAACTCCACTGTGGTATTTAGGTAAACACAAGTTGATGGCTGCTGAACTAAAGACTTTTGCTGAAAATCCTATGTTAGAATTAAATGACTGTGACAGAATATTACGTTGAAAGATGAATATTGAGAAAATAACAGAACTTAAATCGTTGGGGAGTCGATCAATGTGTTTGGTGTTCATCAACCAGGGTTTAGTAAGTCGTGGTAATATTTTTCGGCATCTCAGTGCTAAGAAATTCATTTTATTACATGTTTTTTTCAATTAAACTAGAGCAGGCTTTCGTTTGCAAAAGTTTTTTAACAACCCCTGTAAATGAACTATAGGGACTACGGAGTAATTGTGCTAATAAATTAAATGCTTAACCTTCTCAATCCTCTCCAGACTAATCGTTCTCATTCCACGAGTTTTAATATCTTCATATGATGTATCAAGTGAGCTATGCTGTCGAGATAGAAAATTAAATGACAAAACAAGCGAGATGTTTTTGCTCAACTTTGCCGAGGCGGCGCAGAAATGATCGCCTCAAATTGTTTTTTCATTCACGGAACTTGAAATTAACCGCATCTGAACATCAGAAGACTGTTGGAGTCTGCATTTTGTGGACATTAAAATGACATTTGGGAGAAGTCCGGGTTGCTGTTGGCATGTTGGCAGCACAATTGAAAACCCAGTCATTATCATCTACCATCAGACCAAATGGAATAGACATCAGATGTTTGTTTTTTTTTTTTTTTCCTGACTTTTAAACTGATTTAAATGTCATTTAACTAACCAAGGAAATCCAACTCTGAATGTGAGCACTAACAATAGCCGCATTCAGATGGAAAACTTCCAATTATTGCCATGGACCATCAAATGGGTTAGAGAAGTTAAAGTGGCTCTGGGAACTGTGGTCCATAATCCCTTTTCCTAGGCTGTCGAAAAAAGTGGCCTAGTCCCTAAGAAGGTTAAAGGAACTGCAAAAAGTTCCTACAGTGCAATTTAGATATCAATCTAAACTCCCTCCGGTGTCATCAAAAAAAAAAAAAAAAAATGATGAAAACAAAATAAACAAACAAAAAAACAAATCAATCGCTGCATATTAATTTCCTGCCCAATACTGAATAAATGTAAGCATGAGAGATGATGGCCTTGGCTTTTAAGGAAAGTGTTTTATGCAAAATGCATGATTCTGACTTCTGACTACTGGTACTATGGATTTTCAGTTATTGAATTGCAATTTTTGTAAGTCGCTTTGGATAAAAGCATCTGCTAAATGACTGTAATGACTTTAATGTAATGTCTTAAATTGAAATGAACCGGCCAGAGTCATCGGTAGATGTACATAAAGCAGAGACAATATTAACACAAGTAACTTTAAATGTAATATTTGTTGCGTATGTTCTCAGGACACTAATTGAGGTCAAACTTGTCCCTCAACAGTTTTTTACCCCAAGTTCTGGACCGAGTTTTGGACTCTGTCGAACAAAGAGTCATAACTCAGCGTCGGGCTCAGGTGGGCAGACGGGGAGAGAGAGAGAGAGAAACACAGCAACACACAGTTCGGATTATATGCAGCAGGGGGTGGGAGGGGGTGATGATGGATTGCAGGCGAAGAGGGAAGCGAAGAGAGCTGAGTGGTATGAAAAGATCGGGAGGAAGAGAGGTCAGGAAGGAGCGGGGAAAAGGAAAGTAGAATTGGAGGAGATTGTAGAGAAAAGTTCGAAATCGAGTTAAAAGGGAGCGGAACGGGGAAGGGCTGCAGGGAAGGGAGGAGGGAACGAGGAGAAGAAGCATTCATGATCAAACGGGAGCAAGGGGAAAAAAAAAAAAGAAAAAGGGAAAGAAGGCAAAAAAAAAAAAAAAAAAAAAAAGCAGGGGGTGGTGACTTCTCTGTGGCCTTCGGTGTAAATAACCATCGATTTTACACTGAGCGGACACAGCTATAAAAGCAACATGTTGACATCACAATCCAAACACATAAAAATTAATTACGGCACTGATAAATCATTCCGCCGGGGTATGAGCACTGCAAGGCTGCACTTGCAGGAAAGACTATCAACAATGCACGCTTTATCACACTTGAAAAGTGAAGCTCCTTCTCGGACTCACTCGAAATGAACCGCGGTTAATTAAAATATAAATCAGCCCTCACTGTACCTGGTAAATCAGCGTTGCGTATAAAAAGCACCAGAATGGGGACTGCGTCGCTAATCAACCATTTAAAAATGGGGGTTTTATTTTCAGGGTGGAATCCGTTTCATCTGAGTTTTCAGCCATGTTCTTTATGAGTTGGAAGAACCTCCTTTCCCTCCCATTCTTCACCCACATCTATTGAGTTTCACAAAACCACCCACTAGGTGAAGAGAAACTCCAACGGGAAGAGGCATCACTCTTTGAAATAGCTGATTTAGAGACTTCATGACTTGGGCAGCGCTTCAAGTCCCCCGGTGACAATTTGGTGGACCCGGCTGTTTATCACTGCCAGCAGAGACGGCATCAATTTCTGCAGAGGGAGTCGAGGAAGTCTGTCATCTGGCTGATTGAATTATGACACTAGAATTCATTGAATTTAGTTCTGGACAGAATGATTTTAGCGGGTGAAATCTTATACAAGAGAGAGAAATAACCAAAAGTGATGTTTTGTATTTTGTTTGAGTTTACAGTACAGAAATACTGTCTGCAAAATGCATTAATTAGAATCAGAATCAGAAATACTTATTAATCCCAGAGAAAATTGAGTAGGTAAATGAATCAAAATTACAAGTTCCCAATATTGACGATATGAGTATTTTCCTGGTTTGCGTCCAGTTGATCACATGTGATTCAAACTTACAAGAAGCAATCACAGGGTGCACCATGGGAGCTTCCTAAGAATATCTAAAAAATATATACTCTCTGCACGTGCATGACATAAATGATGTTAAAGTGTCATTTTGTGTTGAAATCAACATTGGGTAGCACCATTATGTCTCAAACAAAAAGTTGATATTGGATGTCATAACAAACCGATAACCCTAAATTTGAACACATATACATATGTGGTGCCCAACTTATTACTATTGGCACTGCAGATATAAGAAACTCAACATACTGTTATATCTGTGAAAGACTAATTTGATATCAGTCGACTGAATGATATATCAGCCTATTATATATTACATATATATTACATATATATATATATATATATATATATATATATATATATATATATATATATATATATATATTCAAATGTCATTACTGCCCTTATATCAATGTAGGTCTCTATTAACTCTAGCCGGACGACCTGCCTGTTGGCTATATGGGACATTAATGCAGAATATTAAATGTAAATAAATCTGCTGTGGAGCGCAGACTGTTTCAGACTGAGTGTGTCTAAATGCCTGTTTGTTATTTACCATGAGACAAGTCTCGGATTTCTGAACCGACTTATTGTTCTGAATCGACACACAGGACTGTGACGGGGCAGATGGAATGCCTGATGAATAGCTAGGATTTGGAAAATCCATCCTTTGTCAAGGTTTGTCTCTGTAGCTTCATTTTTTTTTCATGCGCAAGTTATGTCACAGGGGATGCTTGAACATGCAGTATACAATTTTTTTTTTTTTTTTTTTTAGTGTGCAGAGTCCTAATACAGCAATATAATCAGACCAGCTCAGATTCTTTATGGAGAGAACAGATCTGCAAAATCGCATTAAAATTGACTTGAAATTAAAAAAAAAAAAAAAAAAAAAAAAAAAAAAAAAAATCTGACAATTCAGCTTCATTCCAAAAAAGAAGCCTAGAGTAATTAAATAATCTGAAAGATGAGTCAGAACTACTGCTGGAAACCACCTCCTTTGACTGTACGGCATACATTAAACACTTACTCATCGCTTTCCCCCATCGGGAAATATAGTATTGATTAGACAAACAGAGACTTCAATATTCTATTGTATTATATTTCAGCATTTTCTCCAGCTGTACACTGTCCATTGTTTGCACTCATGAATGTGTCTTTTATTGATCTATTTCTGTTGTCAGGCGACGAGAGGGAGGTGAATGTTGTCACCGCTTAATAGAACATAAATCTAAGTTGAGTCTCGAGTCTCGCTTTCCAGACACTTATGAGATCACATCTAACTGAGGTGTGGCGTGACCTTCAGATTTCAAATAAAGCAAAGACAAAAAAGTCTTTTAGGTATGTTATTATTAAATTTTACAAAAAGTATGTGTGCAATACTTCTGTTTGACTAAATTCCCACACTGGTTGGGCTGAGGAATTACCACATGCACCCTGCTTAGGAGATGTGGCACCTCTTTAGCAGGTGTAAGTGATGTCACCACCTTAATGTGGCGGCGATCGGTTTTATTGTCGCAATCTTAGTTGAACGCAATGTCCCCAGGATGACAAAATCAATGTAAGCCAACACCATGGCTCGTGGTCATCCTTTTTACTCACACACACACACACACACTCATGCACACAAACACACACACACACATATATAGAGAGAGGGATAGACAGAAAAGAAGGGACAGGGAAGGAGAGAGCAAGAGCGAGTGAGGGGATCTTTGCCAAAACTACCATCGTGTTTCAATGGACAATGCACACGCACGCACACACACACACACACACACACACACACACACACACACACACACACACACACACACGGGCGCACACGCAATCTGCTTAGGTGGCACTGGATCAGATATCGATCAGCTCCTCCTTCGCTTGATATTATTAAAGTGAAAGTTGCCAGGGCACACACACTAACAGACTCACACACACATACACACGCACATGCACACGCACGTGCACATGCCACACAAACTTCCACAGGACTTGAGGTGATGTGACTGGGTGTGTGTATTTAGGGACTCTTTGTATATCTCTGTATCATTTAGTGATGCCAATGAGAAACCAAACAGTCAATGCTAAACTGACTGTGTTGAAATCTGTTCTTTTATATCATCTTTTATACTAAAAATTCTCAAATTTAAAATGAACAAGGATCCAACATCAGACAATTGTTGTTTAGAAATCAATTTTACAGCCAGAGCATCTGGATGTTACACACTACTGAAAATTTGAATATGTTAAATTTGCTCTAAGATACAGTGATGAAATGCTGCTCAAAAATCATAAACCATTACATATCTAGACATAATGAACCAAGAATAAACTGTTTTTTGTAATCTTGACATTAAGAAAGATTTATTCAACCATTCACCATTGGAGAACTTATCCTGAACTCAAGGTTGAGAGCACAGGGCAAGATATAGATACATACATACATACATTCACCCTCTCATTCACACATTTGGCCAATTTAGGGTCTCCAATCGACTTTCTGCATGTTTTGGGGACTTTGGGAAGAAACCTGAGAACGTGGAGGAAACCCATGGAAGGACATGCAAACTCCTGACATAAAACCCCCCTGCTGGAATCAAACCATGCTGAGAGGCAGCACGAACACTAACAAGCATGCCGCCTCAAAAAAAAAAAAGAAACAATAAATATACTTCCTGGATTTTAAGTCGAAAGTCCCGGGTGTGCCAGGCTTAATTAATCATGTTTATATTCATCACAGGATGAATTTAATCAACTACATTTCCCACTCAAGGGGGAAATGAAAGTAATTTTTCCGTCCATTTTTTTTTTTTTTTTTTAAGAAAAAGAACTTTGAGAAAGATTATGTTTTTCTTCTCCAGCTCATGTTTCACTTTGTGGTTTGGTCTCTGTGACTGCTCCGTCCTGTTTCAAGGGAAAATAATGACAGCGCAGAAGAGAGTCAGTCTGCTGAGACGGTCACCAGAGGTTTAACTGTGCTTCTGTATCGACTGTCCGACTAGACGGTACAGGTGTGCGGCTGGCAAAGCGGGGCTAGGGGTGTGTGGAAAATGTACGCCAACTTAAGACAGATAGACATCAAGGAGCAAAAATGTATTAAAACACTTGCAAAATAAGCCGTACAGTCAGTGTAAACAAACAAAGTGTGCTTTCCATTTTACAAGTTTCCTCATTTTCTGGTGATTTATATTTATTCCCCCCCTCCAGTCATATGACGGTGATACAAATTTAAATTGCAATTTTTTTTTTTTTTTTTTTTTCTTAATCCTCCCTAAATAGTAGTAACAACATGAACACATGAATACACACCTTCGCATGTACTAACATACTAACACACATGGGTGAAGGTTAAAATACGCAAAAGCGGCAGCCCACGCAGGTGACCCGAGCGACACTGTGGAAATTTTGGCAATGTGCGATTGTGTATTATTTTTTTCTAGTGTCATCTTATCGGGCTCAAACATTTCAACTTGGCGTTTTTTACCGCAGTTGGTAGGATGGGTGGAGGAAAACAGCCAGGAGGGGGAAAAGGAAACAAACGGGAAAGTAACAGACCAGCGGGAAGAGGAGAAGAAGAAAATGAGACGTTATTGGAGATAGGCAGCAGAAAAGAGGAGAAAAGAGGAGAAAAGAGGAGTAGACTAGATGACAATTGAGAAGAAGAAAGAGCAACTGCTGGTCTCTAGGCGCCTGCCCATCACCATAGCAACATGAGACACCATGCTGAGCGCCTGCTGACATCACACCTGTTGAAGCTAAACATTGCATGTGTGTGTGAGGATGTATTTCTCGGGGCCAATTAAACGACATAGCAGTGCAGGTGGACCGAGGGGAACAAACTGAGAGGCGATAGCTTTGTGTGTTTCATCACCTTGCGGACACAGCTGCTAACAATTTGAGTGTGTGTGTGTGTGTGTGTGTGTGTGTGTGTGTGGGAGTCTGTGACATCAGCAATGAGAATGAATGACAGCAGCCTAAAGCCTGCCTGTCCCTTTGCATTCATGCGCACTAACACACACACACACACACACACACACACACACCACACACACACAAAGAGAAGAAACAATGGCATATGAATATGAAATTAGCCTATGAGGACCATCTTTTTTAACTTCAGCTGAACTGAAAAAGCGACAGACCATAAAACTTACGGAGAGAAATTTGAAAAAGAAAAAAGAGCAAATGAAGTTGATGTAGATCTACTTTGGCAAGTCCCATTAGATCACTAAGTCACGGCTGTGGATAAATTAAATATGACTGGGATTTCAATTGGTGTACCAACGTGAGTTACCTTCCACTGCCGCACTGAGTGATCGGGTGTGTGCGTGTGTGTTATTTAATATTCCCATTGTGGGCACTTTCCTCCTATTTGAACATTTCAATCCCAGTGACATAATGAAAACATTTTTTGTCCAATACCCTCATTAAAAGGTGTGTAATGCTAGTGATATAGGTCTCCTAGAAATAAACATAAGTCAATACGACCTTCTCTGAAGCAATGGAAACACACATAAACTCGCCCATCATATAAAATGAAACGGACACTGCGGATCTCATAATTAGAATACACATATTTGATGCAGTGCGAACAGGCAAGGTGATGGATGCGGAGAAAATGCATCCTGACATCCAAAACATACACACTTCAGCAAAAACAGACATGGGTGTACACTTGTGCACACACAAACACACAAAGCAACACATCCGCGAAGGGGCGGGGGTTTGCTGGATCATACCAGTGTCTGGGGACGCAAGCTTTATTTCACTGCCATCACCTCTAGGATCTTGTAAGTAGGTTTTTTTGATGTAGTTGGGAAGCTCTATGCTGCGCCCTGGTGGTCGAGTTACAGAATGGGTAAAATTCCTTGTGACCGCAGGATGTCTGACGGAAGAAACATTAAATCTTGAGTCACTTTTTTTCCTGGTTTATAGGCTTCAAATGGAGGCCTTGGAAGTGTGAACAGAACAGATTTCTTTGACCGTAACATATTTACACCTTCTATTTATTTGTCGTCTTAAATCTAAAAAACACAGGGGTATTGCGACAGGAAGCACTTCTATTATAACGCGCAGTAAGAGTTATCTGGTTTTCAGTATAGATCTTCCCGGCGACTTTTAGTCACTTTCAATACCAGGACAGGGTTGTTTAACATACACAATATGGCCAAAAGTATTTGCTCAGGAGTGTGTTTATGGGATTTTTTGGACCAGTCTTCCAGAAGCGCATTTGCGAGGTCACACACTGATGTTGGACAAGAAGGCCTGGCTCTCTAATACACCCCAAAGGTGTTCTATTGGTTTGAGGTCAGGACTGTGTGCAGGCCAGTCAAGTTCATCCACACCAAACTGTCATCCATGTCTTTATGGACCTTGCTTTGTGCACTGGTGCACAGTCATGTTGGAAAAGGAAGGGGCCAGCTCCAAACCGTTCCCACAAAGTTGGGAGCATGGAATTGCCCAAAATGTCTTGGTACGCTGCAGCTTTCAGAGTTCCTTTAACTGGAACTAAGGGGCCGCGCCCAACTCCTGAAAAAAAGGCCGCACACTATAATCCCCCCCTCCGCCAAACTTCACACTTGGCACAATGCAGTCAGACAAGTTGCGTTCTCCTGGCAACCACCAAACCCAGACTTGACCATTAGATTGCCAGACGGAGAAGCGCGATTCATCACTTCAGAGAACGCGTCTCCGCCGCTCTAGAGTCCAGTGGCGGCGTGCTTTACGCCACGGCGTGCGACGCTTTGCGTTGCACTCGTTGGCGTGTGGCTTAGATGAAGTTTGGAGGTCTGCAACGATTGACTCGCGGCCTTACGAGTTGCTGTCGCTCCCAAACGCTTCCGTGTTCTTATAATACAGATGCAATGACAAAGGAATATTTAGGAGCGAGAAAATTTCACGACTGGATTTGTCACACGGGTGGAATCCTATCACGGGTCCACGCTGGATTTCACTGAGCTCCTGAGAGCGACCTATTCTTTCACAAATGTTTTAAAAAAAAAATGGTATACATGTTCTGAGCTGCTTGATTTTATACACCTGTAGCCATAGAAGTGTTTGAAAATACATTTAGTGTCAGGAACACCGGATTCCAATTATTTGGATGGGTGAGCAAATACTTTTGGCCATATAGTTTATGTTGACCTGATCGGATTAGTTTCACAAATCAGATAAAAACTCACATTGAACATATTATGTATTTTGGCCACCAAATAGAGTTGTTGCCAGTTCTTTGTATATTATATTTACTCACATCACTGGTCACTTGTTCTGTTCAAACCACTTTATTTGGTTTGGATGAAAGAGGCAATGCTCTGTACACCAAAACTAACATGGAAGCTGTTTCTACACAGTCAAGCACAGCGACGAGCCTTGTTTAAACAACGGTAGATTTCATACTGTTTAGAGAACGTCAACAAGTACTGCCTAAATTTCCCTGTGGTATTGTATTCTTAAGAATGCCGAATGGCCCATGAGGCCACTGAGTCACGCCGCCCTCGATTTCAAATAATAATAATCGAGGTCAGTCGGCCGATTTGTGCTATGAAACACTGTAAAGATTGTGAGGTGACATCATTCGAAAAGTGGGTCAAGGTAGATTGGAAATCTTACATGATGCATCGTGAAGACCTCATTCACAAGCAGCTGGAGGGGATGTTAAATGCGAAGGATCAAAAATGACAATATTTTCCTGTCTAACCTAAATATTGAAATATGAATCCGCTCAGTTTTTTCTTCTTTTCATGAGTGTGCCACCATTAGCATCCATGCATTCATAATGCATGTGTAAAATGCTTAATCTGATACCTTCATAAACTGTATTAGTATCATCATGCAAGTACTGCAGATGTCATCAGTCTCACTTTAGCATGTACATTGTGAAGTATGATCACAAACTGCTCTGGTAAATACAACCACTCTTGGCAAAGACAGATACAGTTACACAAATAACCCAATAAATGTTTTCATACTTGTCCATTTTAAAAGGAGACACTCGGAACTAAGGACACAATAAAAGACTGAGTTGTTGACTTTGGACACTAAATTGTTATGATGGGCTAAAATAAAACATGAACACAAAGTTGGTGTTTGTGTTCTCCTCCAGGAAACTGGCTACCTTTTTTTTTTGACATCATTAACGCAGTTTAGATTTATTTCGCCTTTTATATCTTTAACTGTGCTTGAGCTATCAAAGGCAATCTTAATTGTGTATATTTTTGTTTTTAGTGTGTATTTCCATCATATGTGACAACATGGGGTCCGATCTGCAGTTTCACATGTCACAAATCACTCCATGTTTTGCTGTCAAAGTACCATAGCAGTAATAGCTGTTCTGTAAAGATTAACTTGTTCAAATTTTAGCTATTTCGGAGGCATCGGGTATGATTTGCCTCTGGAAATGGAAAGAAAGACTCAGGTGAAGCCAGCATATATCATTCAGTCGCTGACTTTGCTACTTGAGAGGAGCAAAAACAGCTGCAGGTAAGGTACAACAAGATCATTTCAAAGGGACCTATTCTAGATTCACTTAATGTTTTTTTTCACTTTGAATATTAAACTAGTCTTGACAAAATAATAACAATACAACTAAACAGAATCACAACTGCAGGAGCAATATGGCACCCGAAACAACTCGTAGAACTACCATATTGCTTTAGCACTGAAATATGGTCCTTTTATACTGTACACAAAATGTTTTTTTTTTGGGGTTATATTTTCTGTGGCTACTTTGTCTTCATAAGAAGAAATAACCTTGATACACTGATGCTGTATAAACGTGGAGAGGCCTTCAGGAGCAAGGACGTATTTTTCGTTAGTTTGTTTGTTTACTTTAATGTGGAAAAATAGCAAGGTATTACACTGCAGTGACAGAAATATTAGTATACAGCAGGTTCCCCTTGGTTATAAGTGCATTTTAATGGGGACTTTTTATCGTTTTATCCATTACTGAATTTTCACTCGAGAGTCGGCGCCCAGCAGCATCCTCAGCCTTCGATACTTGCGGCCACAATTACAGATGCTGCCTGTTGTCAGAGCTGCTCTTCCATCATTACATTTCACTGTATAGCTGCTGCATCCGCTATGTTATTAGGAGTCACACCAACATATCATAAAGACACACACACACACACACACACACACACACACACACACACACACACACACACACACACACACACACACACACACACACACACACATACACACACACACACACACTGTTAATGCACAGTTAAACTGATGACAGCTGCTTCAGGAACATAGGGTACACATAGTGGCTGCATAATTCTGCTTCATTTAATACCAGCAATTGATTAGAGCGATGTTTTTATTTAAGTGTGTGTGTGAGTATAAAATATGAATATGGAAAATGCACAATTGAGCAAACAGATAATACAGCAAGATGTGTGTGTGTGTGTGTGTGTGTGTATGTGCGTGCACAGCAAGGCAAGCTACGCTGCTAGTTCACTCATAACCTAACTTAATGCAAGTGAATGTTGAAACATCTTTAAGTTTATGTTTTTTTTTTTGTTGTTGATTCCAGCTTCTCCCTTCTACTCTGTTTTAGTTTGATTCCCTCTTTGTAGGCGTCTACACCAAGTGTGTGTGCTCCCATAGCCCAACGAAAGCTATCAATCATATCGGCTGCTGGCATTTTGCGGTGTCGATCTGTACCAAGATTGAGGTAAGCGTTGAGAGCTGATGCACCACTTAACAGCATAGCGGCAGCCGAGGGGCAGGAACACACACTCTCCTCTGTAATTCAGCTGCACCAGGATTTGCAGTTATTTTTGGATGCATTAACTGGCTTTGACCAGGAGAGGGGGATATATTGACATCGATAAAAGGGCTTGTTACTAAGGATGATGTGATGTACCTGCTCAACAGCACTGCGGCAGACACCAGACAAAGAAGGCGGCTTGTGCTTCATCTTTAAATCGTGATAAATAAATAAAAAGCCAGACTAGGGTTTGAATCATTGCATCACTGTAATCTACATGTTTGAGGTGAAGTATTTAAGAGCTCAAAATAAAAGGGAGAAAAGGCAGACGATGCATGACATAAAATAGAATGTTTTCCAGCGTTTTCTCTCATCTGGAAAACATTCCCCACCTGTTTACAATCTGTTTTTATTCTGTTAGGTGTCCACCAGACAATCTTATCTAATCTCATTACGTCCCCCATTGAGGGAATGTTTTCTGGGCAGCTCGTCTGTCTGAGCATCGGCAGGATCCGTCAAAACCACCATGGCGATTTTCAGCAAACTTGGTGGAGAGGTAAAGCCGAGGCATAACAAGAAACGCATTATACTTTAGAATTGATCCTGGGCCCCTGACCCCATTTTTATTTTTATCAGCAATAGCTTTTATTTTTTTTTTATATATTACGGTGTATTCTATATACTCATACATGCACAGCCTGGAAGTTGTTCCCCATATCTGTATTTTAGCAGGAAATACTGCCAGACAAATACACCATTTTCCAGTAGAGGATTTATAATATAATAGACGGCTAATGTCCTTTGAAGAGTTAAGCACACAAACACACACACACACACACACACACACACACACACACAGAGCTTGCGCAATCTTTAACCCCCATACAGTGCAACACAAACGATTGGTGTCAAATAACACTGTCCAAGTAATGATTAATGTATTTTCAAAGCCTTTCCTTTTGGTTTGGTCTGGTCAGAATTCGTTGATTAGATTGTAAACTGGGATAATTTCACACAGGGAAACATCCAAAGAACCAAAATCATTTACTGCAATCCACACGAGAACATTCGCAAACAACTGTCAGGCGAGTTTGTGGCTGGAGCGAGACAGCAAATTCAGGAAGGGGGTTCTGTTGTCTGGATTAATGCATCCTTCTATTACTTTTTTGGCGTTCATCTACTTTTTCATCCAATGCAAGCTGTGCAAGGGCTGGAAAATATGATTCAAATTGAATGTCACCATAATCATATCATATTTCCCTCAGTTACCATTAGAGGGCTATAATTAATTTATTACTTTTCATTTTTCTTATTTTTGTTTGGTGCTACGCTGAATGAAACCGTATAACACTGAGGAGTTTTGACACTTTTTAAAGCATCGGTAATTTGGTCTCAGGCTTATTTTTGTGATCAGCACTAAAACTTTAAATTTCTTGATTTGAACAGGATGCAAGTTTAAGCCAAAATTTAACAGTTTAGATGTTTTATATATATATATATATATAGATGCATACGTTTACAGGTGACCGTCCTGTTCGAAGGTGAACTTGCAAACATGCTTGGCACATCTGGTTACATTTAAAACTGGCAGAGTTCACCAGGTAGTTGGTTCAGAGTACATATTACAATCACGCGGCATATGAAAGTTGTTTTTTAGGGGCTTTTTTGCAACCAGGCCCGGACAAACCTCTAGATCTTTGATCTAGCCTGTGTACAAGTAAAAATGATGGTGTCACGTTGCTGAGGTTCACTTTAAAAGGCACAAGTCAACCAAGGCATTCAAACATCCATTAGTCATTTGGGCTGTCTTACCCAAATGGATCATTAACAACACTGTAAATCAACACTGTGCTCCTCAGGCTACGTGCAACCTTGGGTAGAGCATTTATCCATCCCAATTTCAAGAAACTCGGATATCAGGGTTTTTACTTGATACCTTATTATAGATGTAAAACTATTTTTATTTATCACGTTTTTTTTTCTCATTTTTTATCTCATTTCTTTAACATGATTTATACATTAATTGACGACTATTATTTCAAGTAATGTCTCTGTGTTACACTATGCCCAGCCATCCATCGTCTACCGCTTATCCTGCACTCAGGGTCGTGGGGGATGCTAGAGCTTATCCCAACTATCTAGGAAAGGCCAAAGCGCTAACCACCGTGCCACCGTGCCGCCTATGTTATTTCAGAATTAAAAACAGCATAATTGAAAATAAATACTGAGAGCTGTTTTTTTTTTTTTTTTTTCCCAAGTATCAATATCATTTCTTTTTAATGTGATAACATCCCATTTCATAGGGTGACCGTCGCTCTGGAAAATGTTTTTGGTGAAAACCCCAGACCTTTTGTTATCTTTGGGGTAATTTTTAAACATTTATTGTGTAGTTCGCTTCCATATAATATCTGTGTTTCAGATTCTGCTCTCACAAATGATGCTCGTGGAAATTGATATCTGAAAAGCAATGGGTGTGAATTGTTGTCACCATTTCATGTTATAATTTAAGTTCACAGTATGTAACCAATTGTGAGGCAAATCATGACTGTGTGACCATGTAAACACCTTTCTGCAATAAAACAGTCGGGCAAATGAATGCTATTACAGCCCAGCCCCAGGCCATGTGTCCTCAAACACCGGGAAGTTTAAGATGATGTTCCCACTTCAAAACATGCTTTACATGGATAAGTTGCTATAGCATACAGGGACAACACTCACTGTTACTATGGAAGGAGTTACTCTTTATGAGGTTAATAAGTGTGAATTAATATTCCACGGGGGGTTCGGAAAAATTAGGAAAATTGGGCCAGATGGGCGAATGAGAGATTGAATCGCTGTTTGTCTATTTATATGGCCTGCAATGGACTGGCAACCAGTCCAAGGTTTAGGCCGCCTCTCTCCCCATGGAGGCTGGGATCGACTCCAGCATCCCCTGTGACCCTGAGGAGGATAAGCAATGGACGATGGATGGATGGATGGATGGATGGATGGATGGATGGATGGATGGATGGATGGATGGATGGATGGATGGATGGATCCAATCCAAGCTTACACCAGGAGAGAGAAGGCCTAGAAGAAGTCTGAACTAGTTTATCAGGGAAGAATCCACTTTCCCATTCATATGTACAGTTTGCCTACTATGTGTTTTTTTGGACTGTGGGAGGAAACCATACAACTATGAGACAATCTTTTATCAAGTTTTTCCATTTCACTGATAATTCTAAATTGTCCAGAGGGTGTGAATGAGAGTGAATGGTTATATGTATCTACAGTATGTGTGACCCTTTCATCGAACCTGTACCTGCCTCTTACTTGAGGCTACCTGAAAATGTATTAAGTCCTACCACTGATTTTTGTGCAGTATAGGAGGTAATAACAATGCAGACATGCACACATTGCCGACCACCGTAGCTTATCCCATTTTGACTGTTTACCATCTCATGGACTCCAGGGTGAGAGGAAACAGTCCTATGAACGTTAAGCGTATCATTGTACGCCTTATCATTGACTGCTGGGAAAATTTCATATAAATCCATAAGAACAAGTGTACATAGATGTGATTAGTTTGGTAAAGACAAATTTGATTTTATGAAGGAGCAGTTTTATTAAGAAAGGCAACTTTTTTTACAATTTCTACACAGCTACAATTGGAGACAGTTTTTAATGAAAACATAACTTATGGTGCTTCATTTCAGATGTCATTTGTTAGATGTTGACACTGAATCTGACCCACAAACAGGACCTTTTTTTCTTCACTCTTTGACATGAGCAAAATCTGCTATATATTTGATAAGACATTGGCTTCAGACTTTATGTGTGATGGGTGAAGTTTCAATCAACCTAAGTACAGCCAGGTGCTGATGAGTTAATGAACTGGATATGTGATAGACATATTAATTTGTCAGATATTTTTGACAAGGCAAACAAAATACCTGAGCCGGTGGTAAAGAAACTTACTGCGACACTTGGCACAGCGCCCCTTGTCGTACTCTAGCAGGTCCAAGGTCCGGCTTCGGTCACTGAGCGATCGCCTCTGCCCGCTGTCCCTCAGCCGAGCAGCTTCCTCTTTTGCGTACACCCCGAGCTCCTGGGTGTAGCGCCCATACATCTGGGAAGGGTCAAAGTGAGTGGGTTAGCTAGTTTTTCAACATGTATGCCGTTAATGCTGTGGGATGTCTAATGTATTGGGAACCGATTGATAACATTTGAATTCACATTCAATATCAATGGCGATAGATAATGGGGAGGCAAAAATTCCCATGTCACTGAATGTACTTTAACTGAACAGATTTTGGTTTCAGATTGAAAATAAAAAATTAAATCATTTAGAAGAATCATGCAAAAGTATACCACAACAAACAAATCACATTTTTTTTTGTTTTTTAAATCAGTCTAATATCAATATCGAGGTGGTCTTTGTGTCACCAGCTGTTGATCCAGAACTTCAGACAGGGAGCACTTTGTTGGCAGGAAAACTCCTTCCTGCAGACCTGCAGAGTTGAGTCGCTCCGACGTCTCAAGAATTTCTGGCCTCAAACGTCCCGTCAACAGGCAAATATGTTGCTTAGAGTCTTCCATCTTTATTGGGTTGGTCTACAACCCAATAGAGATGGAAAACCAATCCAATCCTATGCTTGAAATTATTGGATTTCGAGTCATGCATTACTTGCATTAAATGGTTTAAATCGAATGAAACATGCAAAATGATTCATTTGAATTTTGATTTTATTTCATATTTACTATAAGTGAGCCATACAATGGTAATGTTGTGTCGGGTTTTCTTTTAAGGCACAGAGAGATTCATGCTCATTTTGCTGACAAGGTTTTTTTTTTTTTTTTTTTTCCAGAATAATAATGACCTGAAACACCTCCGGATGAAGGGAGCCTATTGAGCATCATAAGGTCACAGGTCAGAAAACTGGTCAGTGTAAAAGAAAACTGAAGAGCAGAGAGAGGAAACATCAAACACACGTACAATCACACAAATACACTCATCCAAAAGACGCCAAGTCAGCAGTACAAGAGACAGGAAGTGCCAAGTTGAGCACACCGCCCAGATCCACCCCTCCTTCCGTAATGCTGGTGGACAGGAAGGTGGGGTGGGGGCAGCCGTCACAACACACCACCTCAGCTTCTGTATAGTGTCAGAAAGAAAGCAATTTTTTCTTTTTGTTTTACATTTGTGCAAAAGCTTTTTTCCACTGCAAAAGTAACCATGACCATTGTCTGAAATACTCATTTCATTGTCCACCACCTCCAGACTAATAAGTGTAACATGGTCTTCATTGACATGGCTGTACTCAAAAAGAGCAGTGCAACAGTGTTACACTTTTCAAAATGGAATTTGGGAATTTAAAATTGGATTATAAGTTATAATTTGACACATCTGCAGAAGATGGTACGGTGTTGCCATTTTCATTTATGCAAATATAGTAACAATAATAATAATAACAATATACACATATACATACTTTTATAAACTTCATTTATCTGATTAATTTGACTTAATTTGATGAGAATATAATGTGATTTTACCCCTACGTAAACAAATTATTTTTATTTTAATTGTAATTAAAATATATCGTAAATGAAAATATATTATATATATATATATATATATATATAGCGGAGATCATTACAACCAGGTGGATTTATTTAACAGTAATGAAAGTCTTGACCCTGAAATCTTGACCCTGAAAAATGCGTGCCAGAAAAATGGCAGACATATTTTTTTCTTTTTTGTATATTTTCAGAGACTGACATGTATATTTGTATAGACAGTAAAGAAAAAGGGACGTCACTCTTTCAATTTTAATTATCACATTACTGACTCATTTGAGCATAAGAGTGACAGGGTTAACGCACACTGAATGACAACCTGCATGTCTAGGAATGTGGCCCCTATGACCAGATAAAGAGGGTGTTTGGATATCACACATAGACGGTACATGCACACACACACACACACACACACACACACACAGTTAGTAAGCTGAAAATGATGACAAAGATGATAAACAAAGCTGGTGAGGCACTGGAAAGAAGAGGGCTCAAAGCTATTTTTAGCACCCACGTGCGTGCAACTCTAAGTCTAGTTGAACTGGGGTCAAGGATCACGGCAGATTTTTGGGCAGTAATTTTTTTGTAGAATCCTCATCCTTACACGAAGGACGTTTACTGGAATAAAAGGCCAGGTGACTGTTTTCACAGAGAACACCTGTAAGTTCTGAAGCAAAGCTGTCAGAGACCCAGTGTGACAGGATCTTCTCTCTGGTGCCTTGCGAGGATCGATCATGAGTGATCTGACGGTTTCCTCAATGCATCACCGGTGTTGCCTCAACCATCTGTATTAGCCAACGGGCGATCGTTGCTCAGCAGACTGAGGGTCGCTGGTATTAAGACTTTCATCAACTCTTCAGTCCATCCGGGGTTTTGTGTCTGATTATGTTCTGGAGGTCAGCGTTCTATATCACCATACAAACACCCTCTTTAAGGCTAGTTTCACATGGCTTGGCAAAAGATAACTATCATAGCAGATCATTAATCTAATGCAAATTGTGACATTAAAACATGTAGTGTAATTTCCGGACAATAATCTGCGACTTTTTTCACGTAAACAACAATGCAGCTAATATATGGACTTTTTTGGGGGGGAGGGCTAATGAGCTTCACGCCGCCAATAAGTTTCTTCTCGTCACATCAGACCGATGAAATGACCGAGAAATTCTGAGTCCATTAAACTCCGACACCGAAGAAGACGACTTTGACGGTTTTAGTGCGCAGGAGGAAGCCAGAGATAGGGATCGGCTAACCGGTGTGGCTTATATTGAGGTGCGCTCAATGGTCTGGAAATTACAGTAATGAGCTGGAAATGCATATCTTTATTAATTACCTTTTTTTTGAAAATTTGACTTTTGAATGGTTTGGGAGCCAATAAAGCTGTGAAACAGCCTGTCCCATTCGAACGGACAGTCAAAAAAGATAAGAGCACAGTTGCTTCCTGCTTTTACATTTATATTAAAAATTTGGTTGATCTTTTAAAGACAATCATAACATTAATAACATAAACCAGCTACTATTTAACACAAAAAAGTGGTAGGATGAAGCTTTCCCAGCTGTGATATCAGCATGTGTTCAGACTCGTGAAAACAAATTCCTGTCCTCGGCCTCTGGTAACATTTATGGTAATATTTTTGTTTTCTTATGTTGAACTATTAGTTAGTAATCAAATTTTTGGGGAATATTTTCTGGGGCCTATTGGTTGGAGATGAATGGCATTCCATCTGCATTTCCTAATTAGAGCTGAACATAAAATTGAATGAAAGGGAATATTTACGAACGATCGGATTGGGATAGGCAACATAATTCGCTCAAAGATTTAAATGTATCTTTTATGTTACAATTAAATTCATTCCCTGGCATGATGGATGCATCTGGACGCGAGGCCACTGAGTTTGTTGGGGTGTGTTCCTTGTGGAATCGGTAGTTTGCATTAGGAATATATTCCTCATTAACATTTGCTTCTGTATTAAGTATTATTAGTTTTTCCATAAATACTTCTGTGACTTTCTGAAATAACTGTTAATTCAGAATTAAAGTTAGAATAGAGTTATAAAGCATTTTTCAGCTCATTTCATCAAGTTCCACAATACTTATGTATTTGTGCATCGATAGGAGGTAACCAATCTAAAATACAGAGCTTTCGAACATATTTTAGATAAAATCAGGTTAATAAGCAGGTAGGGAGCCATGATGGCAGTTTGACCTAATAACACCCTTTACACACAATACTTTACGAGTACAAATACTTGAAATAGGTGGTTTAAGGTAACTCAGGAGAGAAGTAAGGCCCATTCTGGTGAAGATCGTGAAGGTTGTGAGTTGCATCCAAGTGCTTTTCAAGGAGTTACGAGTTTGTTCAGAGCTGTGAGCTGAGATCCCGCAGTCAGCAAGAGACATTCCTTGGCAAGAGGGTTGAATAAAGTTTAGATTTAATTCAATTCTGACTCACATTAGAACTGCACTCATCAGTTCCTATTCTTACTGCATCCAATTTCATATTCATGCCCCGTTTTTTTCTAGCCCGAACATCGTACTGCATTAGCCGAACATAACGTCGTTAGATTATTTTTCAGTAATCTTGTTAAATCTTTTTGGGTATAAAAGACGGATGTGCGACGCACTGAACTGAATTGGATTTACCTTTTCCACTTTTAGATATGTTCATAAACTGAATACACTCATCATTACGACTTCAAGTGATGCTGTTGTTTTGTTCAAAAAACAAACAATAATAACAACCCTTCCGTTCAATAGAGAATCATTTCATATCAGTAATTGTTGACTTTTAAACTTTTTTGTTTGTCCTCCTTGCTGGACTTTAAATCAAAGTGATTTACTTGATTTTATTTTCCCTGTCTGTTAAAGATCACTTCACGTCGTTCCGTCAAAAACAAGAGCATCGTCCTAAAATCGAATACAATAGAATGACTGTTTCATCTCGATTATTGGGTTTTCAAATCATTAGATGTCAAAATGTGGTTGAAAAATAAAATTTGATGGACGATGGACACATCAGACAGGTGCTCTCGAGCCAGAATTGCGACCCACTTTGTGGGTTAGAAGCAAAAAAGTCACCCCACAAGACTCCATAGATCTTGTACATGGTGAAATTCAATTTGTACTGCGACCCTAATTGAGCACATGTGACGATTGATGTGGGTTAATGTTAAATTTGATTTAACTACTGCAATTTCTAGATGAGTTACAACATGTTTTTTTTTTTTTTTTTTTTTTTTTTTTCTGTTTCTTTGTTCTTGAAAACGTACAATTCATTCCAGTTCAAACAAAATTTTCAATGTCAAAGCCAACTTGGTTGGACGAATTCATTGACATTATAACTAATAAAAATAGATCTATGGGTAAATCTGTAATAGGAATATTCAGGGGATGGAACACATCTACAGGGAAAGAATGGGGGAACGATTCCTTGCATAAAATGCCAACTACTTTTGTACCCACAACAAATTTCTTTGGCATGGCATTCTCAGCGCCATGTTAATGGCAAAGCCAATTTTTTTTCCAGCAATTAAAAAAACAAGACTTCAAATGCAACAAAAAAAAAAAAAAAAAAAAAAAAAAAAAACTCCATGGATGCAAAAATAAAAAAGAAGGTTGCAAGAGAACTACTGTGATACACTCCCTTGAAACCATCATCTGACCACAGGACAAAAACAAAAAGACCCATCAGAACAAAGGCATTACTGGTTGAAAGCCTATCATTATGTTGAGCATAGTCAGACATGGGCACTCTCCTGAGCCTCCCTGCCTGGGTTAATTGATCCCAGATGAACAATCTGTCCGGGACTCATTGTCCTGGCCCCTGGAGCAAGGGAGAGGGCATGGGTGTAGAATCATTCCAGCACCAATATTCAGGGAATTAGTCACAGAAGAACCGGTGGGGAAAAAAAAAAAAAAAAAAAAAAAGACAACAACAACAACAACTCCTTGTGATTTCAAAACAAGCGATGCCAAGCGGGAATTCTTGCTTAAAAGCTTAACAACAAAGATAAAATACAATTAAATAACGAACTGAGAAATCTGCAACCAGCAAGGCGGATACTTAAATGGTGGGTAAATCGACCGCCATAAATGATTCTAACAGCGAGCGGCAAAATAGAACGAGAGGTAAACAATTCCACTTCCATTTTTTTTTTCTCAGTTTTTCGGTTCATCTGATGATGTGGAGGCCCCGAGGACGAACAAAAACTGATGGAGTGAAAATCCTAAAAACCGTTAGATACACAGGCTGATTTATTTCGAAATATGGTGTAATCGACGTCATCACCAAAAAGCGAAAATGTAAAAGTAAAATTTTATCCAGGACCTGCTTAAAACAAAGCACCACATCAATTGCTATTAAGTATGCGCCAATCACTTGATATTTACTCGTCAATAAACGTATTACACCAACTCCCAAACCCACTGAGCCTGACACTCACATTGTTTGCTGTTACTTTGGTACGTTATCCTTGTGATTTTGTTTTGTTCGTAACTATATGCTACACAAACACAAGCGGTAATAAGTCAGGATTTTACCATAACCAACTAAGGTCTGAAATCAAAGTTGGATTAGCGTTCAAGAATCTCCGGAGTGACGACCGGCGCCCCTAAATCACATTTGGAGGTGTGAATGCTGCTTAACTTTTAATTTGAAGTCTCAAATGAAGATAACGTCAACTCTCTTCAACACGGGTTGAAAAGTGTTGATGGGGAGCAATACTGCCGAATGTCAGGGGGGGTGCTGAGATGGACACAGGTCTCATACAAAGTTAATTTTCTCCTGATTTGCTGGTCCTGAAAATACAATTTCAGATTGTTTCGAAGTTTGGTTTGTAGAAGATGAGCCCGAGACTCGCTCTCGTAGTTTTAGGGTGACAAAGTAGACTATGATGAAGCTGAGATCACTTCTCAGTTTTGAGCAAATACACTCAGGACCATCTGCTTTTCCTTATAACGCTTCAGATTAGGAGAAAAAGGAAGAACCTCATATTTTATGCATCATTTTGTACCAAGAAATGCTGATTTGCTGATCAAATGCACTGAATCGGTGGCTACTCCAGAAGCGAAACAAAAATATTAGAGCTTTGCAGGAAAAAAAAAAAAGAAAAACAAACATAGATATATACACACACACACGCACACACAAGCACATACGTACACACGCACACACACACACACACACACAATGTAGATTGAGTCGTTGAAAATAGAAAAATAGACCGAATTATGTGTAAAAGAGTGTTTTGGCTATGGTTATGATTTAGTAACACCAACAATTTCAAGGTGCCAATGAAGAACCAGAGTCAAAATTCAAGTATGATGATTTGGGCTTTATTTTCAATTTTTTAACTGTAGAGGTGAGTTACCAGGGTCAATTTTATACAAAAGTTCTTTCATAAATTGAATAGTTGGTGACAAAGTAATCTTTCAAAATGCCGAATTATAAAGGCCAATCATGTACAACAAATTTACTATAAACCCATAATTGATTATTTTCCTAGGTGCTTTTTTTAACTTTTTTTAATTTTTTTTTTTTTCCTGAAATATGAATCAATGAAATATACATTTTTAGATCAACCAAACCAAAAGAAGGTTCCTACCTTTCTAATAATAAAAACTCAAAATAGAAAGGAAAACATATATGGCTTGTTTTTGATACAAACTGTGTATCGTTAGATGCAGTCTTGAACCAAAAACTTCAGCAGCTTTTTTTCGTTTTTTTTTTTTTTTTCTTTTTTTCCCTTTGGTGGTTTGGAGGGAGAGCACTAACAGATTTAAATCACACTGTGAAAATGGCTGGACTGCAAAACTCTGCTTCACTTGGAACAAAGAACAAGAGACGAGTCAAAATTTGGCCGGCTAGACCTTATATAGTACCAAAACACACTATCAAGACTTGGGAAGTTATGCTATCCATTTCTATTGTGTGTGTGTGTGTGTGTGTGTGTGTGTGTGTGTGCGTGTGCGTATCTGGTCTGGTGATTCTAGTGAGCTACAGAGTAGAAACAATGAATTTCATATTTCCCTTCTGGTTGATTTCAACCTTAAATAAGCAAGGAAATAAAATAAATGGGAGTGTCGTATCATCAACAAACATAGATAGGAGTTCAGTTTTATAAAGAACGTGAAAGTTAACTTTTGCAAAAAAAGAATGTTTTGCAAAAATGCTGACGCGTCCACAGTGTTTGTGTGTTCACTTTTCCTAGCCTGCATTCATGTATTTTAGAAGTACTTGGCATTCTACCACACGCAATGCCACACAAGATTTACACACACACACAAACACACACACAAACACACACACACACACACAGCTGGCTCCTAGCCAGATGATCAACCCCAAATGACCAGGAGCCTCACCACCGGAGCCCAGCATGCCTCTGCTCACTTCAGCTAATGAGCTCCCTGACAGGGTGTGACACTTCAGTGTGTGTTTGAACGCAAGGGGAAAGACAGCGACGTTGCGGACAGATGCCGTGTGAACTGAATCAGATAAGTTCATTTTCTGTCCTGTCAACAAACCTCCTTTTGAAAATCTGAAGACTTAAAAGGTGGATCCTGGATTCACCCCTTTTCCCCTTGCTTTTTTTTTTTTTTTTTTTTTTTTTTTAAGATTATCATTACTTTTGTTGCGCGTGTCAGCAGAATACAATCGGAAGGAAGGAAAAGACAAAATAGAGAAAAAAACAAGTAAATCATTGCACAATTAGCTGGACAAATAAGTGGGAGCACCGAGAAGAAAGATGGGTTGAAGAGTCAATTTGGGCAAAAAAGGGTGGAATTTGGTGGTGTAAAGACAATCACTATTCTTTTTTTTTTTTCCATAATGGTTTTCAAATTATCCCTGCCAGCATTTTGACAGGGCAGATTAGAACAGTCAGTATCTGCCTCTGAATGTGATGTATCAAAATAACAAACAGATTTGTGAACACAACACATGAAAACTGCTATTTTATAACATTTTTTTTAATAAATAAATCAAAATCAAATTTTACATTATTCATCACATGAAAACAATAGCCAGTCAAAACCAGTAGGGCTCCAACTAATGAATATTTCAACAGTCAACTAGTTGACTAGTCAGCTTATGAACTGTGCAAAAAATAATGGCTCTTATTTACATCTATTGCAGGAACAAAATATTTGTTCTTTTTATAACCTTTTATAAACAAATAATCAATTAAATATTCAATGGATATTGCAAACAGCAATAAAATGCTTTTCTTTCCCTTAAAAAAAAGAGCAGATTTTGTGTACAACACCTACAGTGCCTGACAAAGTTTGTCAAACAAATGACTAAATATCTTAAAATACATATTTCAGGGTCATTAGCCACGTTTCGGCCGCTGCCATAGTGCTGCTTCCCCTTCTGTTTCCAGGCCACGAATAGAAACATGTTGTCAGCGAATCGTAGTTTTGGGAAAAATAATCTGGTCACTCTGAGCTATTTGAATCTGCGACGGTGAAACATTGTTTAGCGTGACTTTGCGTGCCACGGGATCCAGCCGATGATGTCGACATCATCAACATGTTAACAACCCACTGGCTGGTAAATTAGCTGTTGAATATTGCGGCTCTATAAAACAGGCCAAGGATTCTCGCCGAGAAAATCTGTTGTAAGTTTTCATTTTTACTTTATCCAACACAAGGTCTCTGTGTAACAAAAAAGCCGCGCATCATTTACTCGATGACCGAACACAAGCCGGTGTGACTTCCCTTCTTTATTCTGAGCGATGACGGCACGCTTCGCGCACACAAATAAACTTTGAAAACTAAAACGGAAGTCAAGACCAACAGAACTGGAAACGTCCCGTCAACCTTGTTAACATGCTGAGCTTGGCAAGAGAGCAGAAGCAGCTGCTGAGTTCATTGATGGGAAAAAAGTAAGACAGAAAATCAAGAAAAGGCTAAAATTGAATGAGGTAAGACACAGGACGAATTCCAGTTATATTTGGAAACTCCCTCCGGGTGATTGGAACTGAAAAAGCCTCTCGGGTGGCGGACGAAACGTCTTCAAGTGAAGAAATTCAAGTCCAGTTGCCACGACAAGAGGATTTCGACGAGAAATTCCTGCATTTTTTTAATTGAAGCCGACTTGCGCGGTGGACTAACTCACGCGACTGAGAGATGTAATATGTTAAAAATGTTACTGGCATTTATGGAGTTTGAAAGCCTCTAAAATTTCAATGCAACAACAACTTAAATATCATCATTGCCAACGCTGTCAGCTATAAAACAGGGCCTCCATAAAGATGAATCAGGGCTGTCGTGTAAACAATGCGCAGGAGATCGAGTAAAATACAAATCGAAACGAGTGACAAAGACACTTCAGTGATTGAGGGGCTGCAAAAAAAAAAAAATGAAACGTGGAAGGATGTACAGTAAATAAAGGTTTCGCAATCGTCCTGTGGAGCACCCCGGGAGGCGGGGTTAATCGGGAAGGGTTGCGCGCTTCTGCCAGGCTGCCATGCCAACCATCTGGGCCTCTCTTCCACCATCCTTGGCCTCGGACAAACACATGCGAGTGAGAAAAGATGGATGGGTGGCGGAAAAATAAGAGAAAAGTAGCGGGAGGTGCTGGTACGACCGAGTGGACGCATGATGGACGGAGGGGCGAAGAGGACAAGGAGGGAAACGGAAAGCGGAGGGAAGAGAATGGATTCACATATGTGTGTTTGTGTGTATATATTCCAAGGAGGGGTTTAGGTTTGGCAAAACAGAAACCGCCCCTCGATGTGAGCTGAATTTAGATTAAGTGTATCTGGGAAGACGGGGGGGGCAAGAGGGGAAGGCTGGGGGGTAAGAAGTGCAGCTGCGAATGTTGAGGAAACGGCTTGTGATTAATGACGGAGCTTTTACACCTGCCCGATGAGAGAGGAACACACACACACACACACACACACACACATACAAACAAACACAGGGGATGCAGCAAAGCGCTTACATGTTTAACCAACATTAGACCTGTTGAAAGCAGTCTACCAGTCCAAAAATTACAGTTAAGTAGAAGTAATCAGGTAGTATTTAAACTCTTCCCCATGCCTCAAGTCTCAGTGTTGTGGCGGTTCTTCACCCTGCCATCAACTGCAAGTGCGTGTGTGTGTGTGTGTGTGTTTGCCTGCACGTGTCTGGTATGTTTGTGTGCGTGCATCTGCCCCCCAATCCAGTTCCAACGGCAGGCTGTCAGCTGCACATTGGTATTAGTGCCATGTCTTGACCGAAGCCACAAGAAAAGCCGGAAGAACCTGCAAGGTACAGAGATTCACCTGAATGTGCATGTATGCGCACGCATTCGCGTGTGCGTGTGTGTGTGTGTGTGTGTGTGTGTGTGTGTGTTATAGGGAGAGCAGCAGGTGCACTCTCCTGTTGCCTCATTAAGAAAACCCATATTTACTTGGGCGCATTCAACTCCTCTGGCAAACTGCAAGGCTCCACTTTCCAGATACTTCACTTCTTTCACTCTTTGCCCTTCCTCTCAGAGTTTGAAGCCAAATGTGCTTCTGAAGGACAATACTTTACTGTTATTGATTTGTTTTTTAAAACTACCTCTACCCTATTATTTTTAGTAGTACCAAATATCCTCCATTCTGGTTTATGCAAAGATATTCCACTTGGTATATGGGTCTTTTGGCACCAACCTGTTGTGTTCTTCCCAATATGATTGATACAGAGGAAGATCTATAATTAAAGGCTGTGTTATATTGTCCTTGTAAAACAAATCCGATCATCGATTATTTGCACATAGCTTTTTTTTGTCCACCTCAGCCCGCTCATACCGCAGCTGCTCTCCTTTACAGCAGTGCGGATTTTTAGTGCTACTTAAGAGCGAAAAAGAAGATATGATATTGTGAAAAACCATTCCGGCATGCAGGCAAGAAGGAACCTGAATTGTCTGACTCATGTATGTGTATTAAAAAGAGAAAAAGCAGCTTCGCAAAGATCCATTAAAAAATATTAAGAGTTGAGGGTGTCAGATCATCTCAACTCAGGTTGATTATTGTTCAGGGTATCAGGACCAGATAGAGAGTATATGAAATATCATTGAACACAGCTCTAACAAAGCTGCTCAGATACATGTCGACAGTTAAAAACAAACTGAAATAGAGTGAGGTATCGATAGCTTTTGATTTAATAACTTTGTATTTCTTTTTCTAAAACCTCCAGCGTATACTTTATAAAACCCTGTTCTTGATGGTTAATAAACTAACAATAACTCAAGTTATACAGTATACCAGATTATCTTAGCATATCTTGTTGCATATCTTGTTGTTGGTGTACAATGGTGTTTACAAACAGAAATAAAAAAATGTGAGTCTAACAGAAGTTAAGAGAAAAATCTATGATCTAAAAATACATATTAAATAAGAACATTCATCAGGCTGGTGAACAAAACTCCCACAAAATAAGAATTACTTGAGATGAGTGAGAACAACAAACCTCTCCCACTCGCCTGGGATATCTGGACATTGCAAATAACAAGAACTGTGTTCCAGTATAACGGAGACATTTCGAACATTACATGTCACGGCTGTTTCGAGCCCACACACACACACACACACACACACACAAGCAAACACACAAACATACAGAGTCAGAGTGAGAACACCAATGCAGGAGAGAAGCAGGGCTTTCCAGTGCACAGCTTCCCATTAGTGGGATCGTTCAGGTGACATGGCTACTTGTTATGAAATCAGAGAGGAAATTCCGCCGTCATGCTTTACTTCAAGATTCAGGCCTGCATGTGGGATTCATGAAGGCACCGCAAGCAACGCCACTTAGCAATGGATTAGCGCAACAACTGAAAGATCAAGTTTAAATTCCGGTTTATATCTGACTCAAAATCACTGTGAACTAACTTCATGTCTTTGTGTATCCGACATTGGGCTGCCAATAGATCCAACAGATATCAGCAGCAGGAACTATTTAATAAGTTACACAAGTAAGGAATTCATTTCAAGACTTTATTGGTCTGCAGCGGAATTACTAAATATTTTTAGATTTGTTGTGGTGGCATCACTTTTGTCTGTGTAAAATAGTTCTCCAGCAGCAAAGGTATTTACAACTTCAGTCTGCATTTGATTTGATTTAAATTGGGTTAACCAGTTAGGGGTGATGTTCCCTTGCTAGTTAGGCAACAATGCAATTTCAACCAAAATATGTATGGTTACTGAGCCCGGCCTCAATTTTGACACAAACATATCGGGAGCCATTATGTGTACAGATTGCATTTTCTCCATGGGTTCACTTTGGGTTATGTGGCTTTATCCCATGATCCAAAATCACGCAGCGCAAGGGACTGAATTTCTTCGAAAGAACAAAAGCAAATGTTGGAGCGATTAGTTAGTGGCGATTAGTTAGTGGCCCCATCATTGACTACTATGGTGGCCCCGGGCCAACTCATGCGTAACCCGATGTACTCCAGGACCAAGATCGGATGTTCAGACAATGAACGAATGAATGATATACATGACTGTCTCCGAAAATTAGAATATTGTGATGAATTTCTTGATCTTCTGTAATGCAATTAAAAAAAAACAACTTTTCCATGATATTGTCATATTTTGAGATAGGATTTTTGAGTGTTCTTAAGATGTAAGCCATAATCAGAAATATTAAATAATAAATATTAAAATAATAAAAGGCTTGCAATATTTCAGTTGATTGCAATGAATCCAGAATGTATGACATTTTTGTTATTCACAATATTCACATCTTCTGAGGCAGTCCTGTAAATGAAGCTGAAAATGTCAACTTTGGACTCCGGGTTGTATCAAGTGTCACCAAGTTTGAATGAACACCTAAACCCTACACATCCTGTTCAACCCAGTGTTTTCATAGTTTCTCAGCTTTTCAGGCAAATGTTATCAAACTAGAGGCTATCAAATACAAAAAAAAAAAAAAAAATGACACATGAATGAATGATGATATTAAGGATTATTGTTTCGTGTGACAAATTCCCAAATGTTTGTGCAAATTCTCGGATGAAGTAAAGCAAAAGTAAAGAGAAGTGACAATGGAGTCACAGTGAGAAGAGGCATGAGATGGTGGGAGGAGAGAGAGAGAAAGACTTTTTGCACAATGGCTTCTAGTGTCTCCTTCTCTCCTCCTTTCTTTCTCTCACACGTGCTCATTCAGGACGTGGGAAGGCACCACCATGGCACTGCCCTGTACTGGCCCCGACACACACACACACACACACACACACAGCCTGGGGACGCACTGTCCAGCAAACACATCACTGACATTTGACTGCGAAAACACAGCTGTGACAATAACAAGCTTGAGACAAAGATGATGAACAGAAGACGGAACGGGGCGAAAAAAAAAAAAAGAGCGGACAGAAAGAAGTCAATACCATACAAAAAAAAAAAAAAAGTGTGTGAACCCTCGAGAAGGAGGCGCCGGAGAGATTCTGACAAATATTACAGAGGAAGCAGCGGGGGGGGGGGGGGGGGGGGGAGGCAGACGGGTGATGAGAGCCTGAAATCTGAGCGTCACAACATAAATAGAAATTCAACAGAGTGTGAGAAATGAAAAAATAACAGGGGGAGCATGTGAAAGGCAGATAGAGAACCAGGTGAGAGGATAAACAACAGAGGGACGCGTTGGAAGCCTCGGAAAGCAGACGCGCCAGAATTGAGAGCGTAAACATGAACGTGGTTTAGTTGGTTTATGTCACAATATAAAGAAAGATATAAAGGCGGAGACAATCGGATGGGTTCTCCTGTGAGGTAACGCTTTCCTCACACTTTCAATCCGACAATCTCACTTGACATCCATTAGCCCGCAATCGGATGAACACGATGACGTGCAAGATGTGATTCCCTCGTAATCCCTGGTGACGCCAGGGATTGAGCTCAAAAGACGAACGGATGATTTAAACATTTCGTCCCGGTGTCGCTCGGGAAGCACGGACAAAGATCCGGGTGGCTTTTGCTAGCGAGCGAGTCGAACATTTACGTAACATTTCCAGAACTTATTGCTCCTTCTCCTCGCGGTGTTTTCGAAAGAGTTTATTAATAACTCACACAGGGGTCTAGGTCTGCCTGCGAGGGAAGGAGTATTATGATACATCCTAGCGTTTTAATGAAAAGACGGGCCATGAAAGGCTATCATTTGCCCGACATCTATGCCGCTTCAGGGCACGTCAGAAGTTCTCGTTGTCCAAATCAATGAATTGCTGGATTTATATCCGGGCAGCAGGGGTTCGATTCCAGATTCTTCTCTCAACCACGATTTTTGAAGCTTCTTTTTTATTTATTTTTCACTACCCTGGCATGTTTTGCTTTCAGAAACAACAACGGTTGCTTATTTTAAGGAAACAAACTAAGGTGTAAGCAAAAAAAGGTACGGATGAGTTTCATTTTTTGGTAACATTTTTGGAATTGGATATACCGTAAGTTTCGGACGATAAGCTGCGACTTTTTTAGATGAAACAACGATGCGGCTAATACATGGATATTTGGGGGTGAGGGGCTAACGAGTTTCACGACGCTAAAATATTTATCCTCGTCACATCGAGCCGATGAAATGACCAGGAAATTCTGAGTCCTTGAAACTCCGACACCAAAGAAGACGACTTTAGTGTGCAGCAGGAAGCCCAAGACAGCGATCGGCTAGCCAGCACAACTTATACTGAGGTGCGCTCAATAGTCCGGAAATTACGGTATAATTATATTATCTTATATATTTTTATATTAATCCAACTATCCACTCTGTTTGCTGAAATTACCCCCTTGCCTCATCAAATTTGTAAAATGGGAAAAAGAGGTTTCAAAATAATTGAAAAGATTGTTTTGTAACTCTGTGCCACAACCTCTGAAACTCAATGAAAAGAGTTCAAAAGCTCAAGAATCCAATTCCATATCTGAAACCGTTCTCAGCGTGACCTAATGCTATGACCCAACAAGATATGGAGATGATCTATTATGGTTATCTGGGGTTTGTGAAAAGTCACATTTTATCAGCTCCTTCATGGATCACTTTTTTTCTATCCTCTGTGATGGGTTGTGATGCAGGTCTCTGTTACCTCTCACTTCATGTTCTGCAGGCAGTGCTATGTAAACACAGGAGTGGGAACACCTTTCCAGTTATTTGGCCCAGAGAAAAAATGATCAAGCATACAGGTAAAGATAAATGCAGCCCTTCGTGTCCGTGACAGAACCACAACAGCTGATCGTACGGAAAACTTGGAAATCAACCGAACCCTGAACAACACTGTCAGGTCAGATCAAGGTACCATTGTCTTTTGGTCTAAGATATAACTTTATACATATATATATATATATATATATATATATATATATTTTTTTTTTTTTTTTTATGAACCTGAGAGCTTGTTTCCTTATGTTGATTTAATGATCACTTGTTCTTCGTTGTCTTTTTTTTTTTTTAAATATGTATAACATGTGGACGCCAGCAACAATGATAGTAAGCAGAGGGTGAATGCAGATGACTGGACCAACGTCCACAGCCACTCAAAAATATTCTCAGCGGTTATCAAATAAAGAGGTAATCTTTAACTCTTTGTGTGCATGTGTGTGTGTGTGTGTGTGTGTGTGTGTCAGGCTGTTTGTGTGTGAACAGCACACAGCTGCAATGCACCATTTCTAATGAATTGGCCTCCTCTCTTTCTCATTACAGCAGCGTAATTTTTCCACCTGTATGTTTGTTATTTTGTGCGACAGAATTGGAAACATAGCTAGAAGCAACATTGATGTAAATAAAAAGAAAAGACAACATGAGAGGAATGAAGAGGAAATTCAACTTTAAGAAGAAGAGGAGAAAAATAGGCAAGGAACAGAAAAAGGATAAGATATATGGGGGGGGCGCGTTAAAGCTAATGACATATCATTTCAACCATTATCACGTATCTGTCAACACTACTTTTATTATTAGTAAAGGATCCTTTGTTACCCTAATTTTTCCCTCTAAGTCGCTCTTTCTGTCTCGCTCCGTCTCTTTTTTTACCCCGACCTGTCGAGACAGAAGGCCGCCCACGCTGAGCGCGGCTCCGTCCAAGGTTTCTAGCCGGCAGAACGCCTGCGTTTCCTCGCAACCGACGCCAAGTGCTCGCACACGGAAGAGAGTCGGGTTTCTGTAAAGTCAGTGTGATCCAGGCCTGCTCTACATGTTAAGTGTCACGAGACAACTGTGTTGTGATTTGGCATCGAACAAATAATATTTGACTCGACCGAGAACAGACCACCAAGTTTGCCGACTGACTGGCTCATGAAAAACCTGGAACCTCTTCAAATATGAAATATTGACCCAAGTTAAAGAGTTATTCTGGGTTTCCTCGGTGCAGAGGAGGCAAAACAAGAAACCTCAACAGCTCAAAATGTGGGAGATATTGACTGACAAAAATAGCTGAGAATGAAGAAGTATAAGGGGATGAAAAAGAATAGAGAGATAAGGGTGGATAAGGAGAACTAAGGACAGGGAAAAGGAGGAATTAAGAGGCAGGGTGGGAACGCACAGGTTTCACTTTGATATAATATATCTACTATGATGTGTGGTATAGCAAAAAATAGCGAAGGAATACTGATTCGATAAGAACAAGGCTGAAATCATATGGTATCGATGAATTTTGGATTGAACGTAAAAAGATGAGGAGACGGTAAAAAGCGCAAGCTATTTTATTAACAGGAAACAAAGGAGGGAATGAGTGTTTGAAGCACGTTTGTGAGCACACACACCGAAAATGACTTTACCCTGTTTTAAGGGATCAACTTTCTCACCCTCATGTGATGAGATTAGCTCGATCGAGTTTACTTTCTCACACGCACACCGGACGAAGACAACAGAAAGTAAATCTGTGCTGAAGTTAAAGCAAAAGATAAACGGGAAGAAATTTGTTGAAGCCGTAAGCTCGGTGTGACGTATGTGTCTTTGTGAAATAAATAACTTTACATGGAAGATGCAATAAGAGCAGCTTTTGTGGTGTAGTATCCACTTAAATCAGAGATAGAACAAAATAATCCATATTTCATAAGCAAGTCATATTGATCTGGCATCGATGTTGTCCAGCCTTGTGGAAATCATTTTGGCGGTGCCCCCTCCAGACCTCAAGTCTTCCAAACAATCTCTAAGCTGAAAAACTTGGACAGCTGACAGCAAAAGTGCTCCACTCTGGTGCCTTGGTAAATCCACTTAGCTGAAACAATTACTTCAGTGCATTTTGAGATGACTAAAGGATATTAAAGGGAAGAAAAAAAAAAAAAAAAATCACGCCATAGTTGAGAGATTACTTTTTTTTTTTCCCTCTGTCATAATATCACCGACACATTTCCACTTTTGCACAAAAAAAAAAAAGAGGAGGGAGTAATTGATTCAGCAACCTCCTCTAGGAGCTACTTCTTCAAGCCTGACAACCACTTGGACGTTTAAACAATTTAACCGATGACAAGATAAACTGCACCACATAGATTATATCTATTCATATTGTGAGCAATACCAAATCATAATACGGTTCTATGCCAATAAATCGTTGCTATTTAAAGGGCAAAAAAAATAATAGGAATTATATTAACTTGAGCTTTTGCGACGGATCGAGCAGACTCTGCTGCCGCAGCAAGGAATTACAGGATGCTGGTACATAATTATTCCGTCAACGCCTGAAAAATGACGGGATCGATATAATAACGCGAGTAATCTTTCCGGAAAGATGGACTACGATCTGAGCTCCGGACAAAGAGGCAGGAACTTGAGCTGTATTTCTAGGTGACAGTCTGATAATCATTTTTGATTCGTGCAAAGAAAAAAATGTTTTAAAACACTTCAGGGGGAACGAGATGCTATATCACACTCCAGCGCAAAGTGAGCACTGTTCAAAAAAAAAAAAAAAAGAAATCCTTTATTTTGTCACAGTCGGTTGTACATAACATCTACAAAATGAATCCATTGCATTCATCCTCATTCGGGACTGGAACCAGGAAGTTCCGGTCCAAGACGACTGCTTCGGCCACCTGAGCTAAAACACTCTCAAGGAAAGTGAAGGCTTCATGATCTTGCAGGCAACAGCAATGAAGGAATATACTTGCTTGTTTGATTTGTTTTTTAACGTCCGGCCAGATTAACTGTCAATTGTTTTTTTTTTTTTGTGCGCTACTGAAGCTCCTTATACAAAAGGAAGACTTTGAAAACTATCATCTCACATCTAAAATCTAAAGACATGTTTTTAGAGTTTTTAGTTGCAGCCTAGTCTCAGACTGAGATTTTAGAAATACTGTGAATGTTACAGGGTTACTATTTACAAGACTACAACTAAATTCTTTCAGCAATTTTTTCCCCCCATGCAATGTTATCACCAGGTATTTGCAGAGCCTTTGCTATTTCAGTCGAGTTTCTCTCCACTTTTTTGCCATTTTATTTTAACTTTAAAATGATAAATGATCATATAAATGTACCGACATTATTTTGTATGTACTCATCCGTACAAAATAAACAAAAGGAAAAAATAAGGAGTTTCTTACTTCGATATTGATTGAAAATACCTGTTCAAATATTCAAAGAAAATAGTTTGGCGGACCGGACAAACAAGCAAAACGGGACGGATGTGGCCCGGGTCTGCCCACATGTATGAGAAAGCTGGTATTCTTAAATAATGCGAACTGCATACATGTGTGTGTTTGCTAACAGTCAAAAGAGCAATGTGTTGGGTGCCTGACCGAAGTTCTTCAGAGAATTTTGATTTCACAAAAGCGGCACGATGTGTCCGATCCAAGTCTATTTATGGTTGCTCATCCGGTCGTTACAAATCACACAAACGCAGCATCCGATGGCTCAACCTGACACACACGTGGTGAGATCGGTTTTTCCTGGTTGGATATAACCAGCCAACATTTTTATTGCGAGTCAGTGTACCATCAAAATCACTTAGAGAAGCTGAATAAATCATTAATTCTAAGAAATAAAGCTGAAATGCACTCGAGAACGTGGATATTTCGATTAGGAAGCCTCGCCGTTAGTATTGTTTACTTGCTAACGTGCGTGAGTTTCTGCTTTAAAAAGCAGCCGAGGGAAGGGATGAGTTTGTTTGGCTTCTGTGTTTAGATATTAACAATTCTGCCTTGGGACTGCCCAACTACTTTTCACTGAAAAATCTGTCTCAACTTCCACAGAAAAACATAGAGAGCCGAATTCCATCGAGGCGCAGGGATAAAGGATCATACATTTCGCGTTCCAGCTCAGAGTCCAGGCTGCGCTCGATGGGACCTCGGGTATATTCATTCCTGCAGAACACACACTTGAAGACAAACACACAGAGATCCCTGAAAATACTCCCACTTCTAGACCACTGATCCAAGAAAGTGATACATGTACACACACAAACACACACACACACACACACACAAAGCCCAGGTATTCTTTTGATAGGATCTCAAGATATATCATTATTTGTACCAAAACATCAGATATCATCATCAGTTGTACACGCCATTGATTCTTATTTGAGTTACTGCATCTAAGCTGTGCTAATCTTCCATTTTTACATAACCAAGTCTGGCTTACAGGGTATCTGATAGTTACAGGCAAGGAGAAATCTAACAATAGCAGCTTATACTCAAATCGGGTGTTTTCAAAATATAAAAATCACATTCTTCCTGCCTAATGGTACAGAATGAACCCGCTGGTTGACCATGAGGCACAGTCTTTGTGAAGTTCAGGTTAAACTAGTTAAGGCAACCTAAATGACCAGAGGTAAAAACCATCATAGCACTTAGTCTGTGACATCAGTTTTGCGCCTCCAAGGACAGCCTTGTGCTCCTGTTATTGATTATAAATTGATTATTATCATGTTTCTGTAAAAGTACCTGTGAGAGTGTGAGCATAAGTAGCTTGAAGTACACTTCAACTTGAACAGAGAAAAGAGAGAGGGGATGAGAGATGTGTGATGATTAATTAAAAGTTAATGATGCCCATCCATCTTAAAGCAAGGGGCTGTGATTAGCGCACACACACACGTGTGCACACACACACACACACACACACACATGCAGGCATTGATTAAATCAATCTTCACCTCCTCAACAGGCCACAGAAACTTCTAAACCTGATTGCTGCTGAGAATATTCTGATGCACTGTGTGTGTGTGTGTGTGTGTGTGTGTGTGACTGAGAGTGATTATAGAGATATTAGTTACACAGTTGAATATGAATAATGATGGTTCTGCCTCCACATACCCATCTAAAATAATTTGTTAAGCAAAAACTACTCACAAAATATAGTCATATATGTGCGAGTGTGCAAGTTTGCTTGTGTGTGTGTGTGTGTGTGTGTGTGGCATTGATTGTCTCCTTTACCTGTTAGCACTAACAGGACTCTTCAGTTTACAAGGTCCCTACATAATATTCAACAAATGCCCACTAAGTGCTGATTCAAACCATCTTTGAACCACAGATACAAGCTGATACATATGAAAAGCACCTCTAAGAAAAAGCTGTTATCGCTTTTTGTGTCCAACTAACCCACACACACATGCACCCTCACAAAATTGGCAAAAAGGAAAAAGCTTGTCTGATTTTTTATTGGTTCAAAGTGCAAGTGTGTGACTCCTGTTACGGTGGACACTAGATCGCGTTGTCTCGTTCCGAAGGTGTAAAATCATTGTTTTCTATCTTTTCTAATCTCAACTTGATTTCATTTAACCAGAATGTGTGTTTGGACATTTGACCCAACAAGGATGAACCTCAAAGTCTGGGTGGACTTTTGCAGCTGCAGGTGAACAAATAATCATTTACACTTTTGCATTTAAATATTATATATATTCTTATAAAATGTCTGGTTGTCTCTTTTCCACCAGTGATTCCACAAAAGCAACACAGGTTAAAAATTAACCCTCATGTGTGACAATATTAAAATCAAACATCAGCAGAGGCAGACAACAAGTTTATGTATTGATAGTATTGAAATGTGTGTTTTATGTTGCAAACTTTCAAAACTACCACATCAAGTAAAAGTGAAGCACAACAATAAAAAGATGCAGTATTTTTTTGTTTATCCCACCCTCTCACACACTGCGGAAGCTTGAAAAATATAAACTATGTCCTTGTTTTTAAGTTTAGTCATGCGCTGCGCCAGACTCTCTCTCATGCACACACACACACACACAGCAGAATGTATAATATTTTACAACATCTTTATTTAATCAACATGTTTTTTTTTTTTGTTTTTTTTTTGCTTTATGAACTGTGCCTGTCAATCTCAGCAGATAACATGGTGAACACACAATCTTTAACGTGTTAATCGTCTCCACTTAGTGGTTTCATCACCCAAAGGCCTTCACACTGGATCACGTTCATCATACCACACACACACACACACACACACACACACACACACACACACACACACACACACACACACACACACACACACACACACACACTCACCATTGGCGAAGGATGTAATGCGTAACCGGCTAAAAATTTGATACTAGTCTGCCATTTGAATTAAAAGTGCGCCATGGTCTCTTGAGTGCTTGTGAAACAAGGAAAAACAAAAACAAACAAAAAAAAAAAAGAAATGACATTTCTCCTGCTTGCATAAAATTGATTGTTAAGTTTAGCTAACTGAATGGAACGTCTCTGCTGGGAATGTAGTTTTTTTAATGACAACCTGCTTTTAATTTAAAGTCACCCTCCAGTCAAAAGTGTGTATTCCTTCTTCCTCTTACACCTGAGTGTTCCAGCTTCACAATGATGTGTAATTAATTTTGTGATCACAAAATCTAACATTTTGGTCACCATTACAACTTTACAATCCTTCTTATATTTCCAAGACGCAGTTCGATGCCTCAAACACTATAAGACGGTTTTACATTGAAGGCAGAGGTACAATTCTTATAGCTATGGTATCCCCTTTCCTTTTTTGCAAAAACAAAATACATACATACAAAAACATTACTTTTGTATGTTTTAAGACGCTTACAGGGAGTTTTTTTTAAGCCAGACAACATATCAATAGCGAGGACAGGGAACAGGCTGAGGAAAATCTAAAGGTGGATGCTCTGGAAAGGAGAGAAATGAAGGTTAGTCACAGAAAGACAGAATATATGTGTGTGAAAGAGAGGAAGGCGAGTGGAACAATGATGCTCGAGGGAGGGGAGATAAAGAAGGAGGAGGATTTTAAGTACTTGGGGTCAAAAGTCCAGTGCAAGGGATGGTGCGGAAAAGAGGTGAAGAAGCGGGTTTCGAACAAGTGGAGAAAAGTGTCAGGGTAATGGATGATAAAATGAATGAAAGGAAAGGTGAAACGCAGGTGTGAGACCTGCGATGCTGTACGGTTTGGAGATACTGAGATAGCGGCGTTGAAAAGAAGATCGGGAGCAGAGCTGGAGGTCGCAGAGATGAAGACGTCCAGGTTGTCTTTGGGAGCCATGAGGATGGATAGGATCAGGAATGAGTCCATCAGGGGGACAGCGCATGGTGGATGGTTTGGAAAGAAGGTCAGAGAGGCCAGACTGAGATGGTTGGGTCACGTACGGAAGGAGGGATAGAGAATATATTGGTAGACGGATGCTGGGTTTGGATCTGGCCGGAAGGTGAACCAGGGGAAGAACAAAGAGAAGATTTGTGGACGTAGTGAGAGATGATATGAAGTTAGTTGGTGTGAGAGAAGAAGATACAGAGAACAGGGTTGGATGAAGCAGGTTGATCCATGAAGGGAAAAGACGAACGTAAAGATGAAGACTCAAGACTTCAGTTACTTTACGTTCCGACAATTACACCTAAACAAAACATAAATCTGATTAAAAAAAAACAACTTTCCATTCTTTATACGTTAACTTCCCATCAAGGTACCAAATAATCAAACTTGCAGCTGGATATAATTGGGATTATCCCAACTGTAGATTTTAGTAATTTGTATATATTTCAGATGTAAGTGTAATGTGACATACTTGCAGCACATGATTCGACCTCAACATCAATTTTAAGTTAATCGCAAGTCTGTAAGCATTGAAACTGATGTTCAATTTTCTGTGAAATGAAAGGCAGGTTAAAATTACAAGCAAACACCTCCGACAAAAACTGACAATCCATGAATATCAAAAAGACGTTAGAACAGCACAATGTGTCACCCTGAACCTTTGGGCGTTTAAGGCTAGCTCTTAAGTTTGTTAAAATTAATATTTGAAAACAACACAACATTGCCTCCGTTATCCGTTCTAAACCAAGTGGCTGAAATCAGACCCAAAAACATATATGAAAAATATTTTAAACTATTCCAGTACCCAGCTGAGGATGTATGGAAACAAATCAGATAAGTAAAATATAATTTTTTTTTTGATGTTATACCATCCCACATATTTGTGGAGACAAACGTATGATGGTGTGTCACCTGGGTTCTACCACACAGAAAGTAGTATTTAAAGTGGGTTAAGAGAAGGAAAATGTCTATTTAACACACTGTGAGACTATATCTTAAAGAGTTAGCGGTTTTTATAAGGGTGATGCTGGAGGCTGTGAAAGCTGAGATGTTTGTTGACTTCTGGCTTCACCTCAGGCTGCGTATTGAGTTAGAACTGCTGTCCAGGTGAAAATAGTCACATATTAATGTTGCCCAGTCTTTATCAGTCGATGCACGGCCTCACAGAAATTGATACAGCGAGCAATGTCCACACTGATATCTGAACGTGTGTGTGTGTGTGTGTGTAGGCACGCGTACTGTATGTGTATATCACAGAAATATTGCATCATCAGCAAGGTGCTTCCAAGGTTGCTGTAATTCGGCTTATGAGTGTGATGTATTGCAGTGCAGCCAGACAATGTATCAGATGCTTGCTGCAAAAAAAAAAAAAAAAAAAGAAAAAAGAAAAAATCCCCTTCACAGCACGCATATCAACACGTGCCTGTCAGTCTGTATCCGTCACAGTCCTCGCATGTGTGAGCCCAGCGCGGCGTACCAGAGCATTGCCCTGTAGGACTTTATGAGAGCTAAAAGCCCAACAGGTTTGCTTCTCTACCTCACACCACTCCTGCAGGAGAGGAGAAATTTGGGGGGGGGGGGGAGCCGCTGAGCTTTGAGCCAACATGTCAGGAGGGGGGGGGCAGATCGATGTGTGCGAGCTTTCAGCGATCTCGACAGGATGTGGGAAGACAAGCGGTGATGCGGCGCTATAAATGTCGACGTGAATACATGAATTATCGGGATTGAGGGATGCGAGAGTGACGAGGGCTATGAATAAGACACAGATCCAAATTTATCATCATTTGGGAGAAAAGGACTATTAAAAATCCTGCAATCACATCAAAATTCTCCATAACTCACCAAAAATCATATATAGATACACTGATAATCCCCCCACAAATTAATACAAATCCACATACAGCCAATTTCCAGAGCCACAGACACACAAGGGAGGTCTTTGGAAGCAGATGTACAAACGTGATCGAGTGTTTCCACCTGTTTCTCTGTCTCTCTCTTCTACACACACACACACACACACACACATACATACACACACACACGCCATACCAAATGATGGATGGTTGTAGGAATGGATAGAAGAGTGTGAGTAAAGTGGGAGCTGCTACACGTACTTTAAAAAAAAACAAACACCCACTGACAGTAAAAATAAAATGAGTGATATTTGTGCTCCAGTATCAACACAGAAAGACTGAGTGGAACAAGAGGTCCTGAGCAGCGTTGGACGTGATGACTCCTCTTCACAAATAGCCGCATCCAATATTTTTATCGGATTTGGACTGCGAGGCCAAAAACGGTTGGTTATAGTACGCTATACGCGAACAAAAGTGCTGCACTTTTTAAAAGGAGAACGGGGCGGGATGGACTTTCACAAGGCAAAACTCTCCACATGATGAGATTAAAAATATCCCCGTATTAAAAGGACAAGGGGAACTCATCTGGGGTTTCTGCATTAAGGGACCCAAGTTGAGATAGAATTATACTTGATCCCACATATCCACATGCCGTGTTCATTGTTTGAAATGTTGCTTCAAATAGTTAAGAAAAAAAAAAAAAAAAAAAAAGTTAGAATCACGAGTGTTGATAGGAAAAAAAATAAAAAATTTTTTGGCAAAAATCAGAGTTGATCCCAGTAAAGATAAATCATAGAATGATATGCAATTGTTGCACTTGCAACACAAACCGGAGGGAGGTCCTATTCCTCGCGTGTGACATCAGGGTCAAATATTTGACCTAATATAGGTCAAAGTGAGTTCTGTCCTGGATGAATTTCCTGGTTTTGTTTCACTTTGATTTGTGCTGCTCAACTGTAGATTTAATGAAGACCAGTGTAGATGGTATGGATTGGTGAGTGATGACGGGCGAAGATTCACCCCCATCTGTGTATGAATAACAAACGTTAAACACCATGAAATATTAGTGTAAAAAAAAAAAAAAAATCATCAGGGGTTAAATCGGCAGCGGCACAAGAGTTGGGGTATTTCTAAGCTTGTTGTGAATTCATCATAGCAAAACTAATATGGAAGAGAGACAATTCAGTAACTACACCCAATGATTTCAGTGTCCGAGTTTCTCACTGAGACAAGGGTTTGTGTCGCGTCTCCATGTCAGTCACCGCCTTTTGTTGAACGTTTCAACGGGGGACACGCAAGGCCATGGCATCAGGTGGCATTACATGCACAATGGACCTCCTTCTCACGTAAAACACTCTCTCCCGTGTGAAAATGCGACAGGGCCGCAGTCCAGCGACTTGTGCGCCGCCGTGCAGGTGTCACGGCAACCAAGACGGGCACCCTGAGCACGGGTCTGACCCAAACTGAATGGTTGTACAGTCGAAGATAAAGCAAATATAACCAAAATGCACTCAAATAACTTAACATTTCAAAATGTAATACAGCATTTTAAATTTCTGCTGCGTTAACAGCCGGGCAGGTTTCTTTCTCCAAGCCAAGCCCAGAAATAGACACATAACAATATATTGCTCAATTTTTTATATATCATCGCTTTTCTTGTCATTATGAGTGTGAACAATTATTTTTACAAGTGTTATTGATGATAGTGTTATTTGAAAGACATGTAGTGCATGACTTTAAGACCAAGGTAACCCGGGTAGTTTAAATAATCAAACAATATTGTACACTTTTATGGGGCAATACTATGGAATATTTGCCGATTCCATAAAGTCAGTAATTACACAGATTTGATTCAATTAATAACAATTCACGAACGGACACCTGTAAACAATTATGTTGCCATTATAGTAATAAAATGGAAATAACAATTTGATTCAAGATCACCTGCACTGACTGCAAATGATTATTAATTCATACCATCAATACATCATAACAGAATGATGTGTCATGACAGCTCAAGTACCAATGTGCAACCCTCATATACAGGACTGTCTCAGAAAATTACAATATTGTGACAAAGTTATTTCACTTCTGTAATGTCATTAAAAAAAAAATAATTACTTTTTCATGATATTCTAATATCTTGAGATAGGATTTTTGAGTTTTCTCAAGATGTAAGCCATAATCAGCAATATTAAAATAATAAAAGGCTTGCAATATTTCAGCTGATTTGCAATAAATCCAGAATGTATGACATTTTTGTTTTCGTAATTTCATTACAGAAGATAAAGAACACAAACACCTGTAAAAAGGTAAATGAATTTATTTCAAACATGAGTGATGCTGCAGAATTTTAACTCTTAACAAATCCATGGTCTAAGCCAGGTTCTATGTAACTGGGGATAAAAAAAAATAACAAAGGAAAGATCCTGCAGCTGATATTCTATCAATGTTCAAACGCGCAGCAACAAGGTTCTTTCTTCGCATCTCAAGAAATAAATGTGCTACTGAGTTGGGCTTTTTGGAGTCGAATTTGAATGCCACTGAAAACAGGGTATGAGATAAGTGAGGTCTGAGAGAGACAAGGAGACACAAGCCTCAGAGAACCAAGGAGAAAATGTGCGCACGTGCACCCACGCACACACGCACACACACACACACACACACACACACACACACACACAGGCAAAGATCTGAAAGGTTTCACTGAGCAGATGACAAAAAACTGCTGCCAGCTTTTTTTAGTGTGTCGAATACAGTTATCAGTTTGCTGATTCTTCGCTTATAATACAAGCTAAATTGCATTACAGTTGAACATCTAACTCTGTTACTTCCATTCAACATGTTCATTGTGTTCCCGGTCTGATTGAAATCTGGTGCGACTTTTTGAAAGCATTTTACAAATTGAACACTTCAATTGCCGAGAAATCGATACTGTTTCTCAACAGTACTGGAAAGTGCTGATTTGATAATAACAAATCAGGCTTAGCATGGAGACTCTTGCGAAGAAAAAACAAAACAAACAAATGGATTTGATTCTGCATCTAAAGGCTTCACTTCCAACTCCCAGGTTGGAGCCGTATTAGAGTAGTGGTTATTAACCTAATAAGGAGTCTGTTTTTTAATAAATCTATCTAGAAATAAAAATATTATTGCCCAGTACCTTTGGCAAAACATATACAAATATGTTATAAAACCAGAAATAAAAAGATGAATTAATAAAACATAACAGTGCTAAGTGTAAGTCAATTCCAGTGCATGGATATTGATTTTTGTTGTAAGTGATCATTATCCGAACACCTTAAAATGTGTAGTTTTGCTGAATAGAGCTTTTACGCTTCGGAAAAAAAAAAAGTCACAGGTGAAAACAACACACAGACACAATGGCGTGGACTCATCGTCCCCAGGGAGGGTTTGAAAGTTGATATATGAGTGATGTGTTAGTGTGAGGGAGGCCTTTCTTCAGGTCGGCCTGTAGATCCGACAATAGCCAGTTGTTAGCGAATTGTGAGAAAAAGAAAGGAAGAAATGTGAAAAACTGCTGGGACGATCCGAGGAGTCTGTTTCTTCCATTCATATAAAACCCCGTTGATCACATTTATAAACACGTATTTTATAATGTCAGGTTTGAGGATTTCTTCAAGATCTTTCAGCTCACTTAATAAATAATGTCTATTTACTTGTAACACCTCAGTTATTCATTTCAACCAACATAATTTCTAATAATCCTAATTTTATTTCATTTGACTTATACAAAGTCCTATAAATCAACTTTTAGCAACTTTTTTTTTTTTTTATTATCAATGATTATTATCATTATAGTTGTTGTGTTGTTACCATCATCAGGAAAATAGGAAAGAAGGAGGAGATGAAGACGAGTTGGAAAAGAGCGCATAAAAGGTGGATCCATTCTAAAGCAACCAGTTAACAATCCAGTCACACACTCGCACTGAAACTGGGAACCAATGGGCAAACCTTCAAACAAAGTGTAGGAGTGTGTTTGTGTGTGTGTGTGTGTGTGAGCATGCATTTTTGTGTGCTGTCTTTGATGCTGTATTGTTTTCGCGTGCGTATCCATAGGCCTACGGGCGAGTCAAACATTGCAGTGTCTGCGCCCGTGCCCGTTATGTGTGTGTGTTCACGGCGTGCTGAGCCGAGAGAGCAGAGGGGCGTTCAAAGACACGCAGTCATTTCCCAGTAGGGATAATATGCTGCACAATCTGCATTTACGGAAAATAACAACAGGAAGCAACAGCAGGGAGGAAGAAAATGCGGTATAGGGGGAGTGGTTATTATGGTCTTTGCATGAATAGTGTAAAAAAGTTGAGCCCATGTTTGTAAACAGACAATCTTCAATACACGGTTAATACGAGATAATGAAGAGCATTAAGCAACTATTGATTTTACACTTGCAAGAAAATTGAGGATAAAACAGAAAGCAACACTTGTGCTCAGGAAGCAATTGAAACACGTAAACTGTTGGCATTCATAGAGCTCATATGAACACAGAACGGCATGTGTGTGAACACGACAGCGTTCGCTGAGTGAATACACAGATTGGAGTGTGTGTTTGCCCCGACCGTTAATGTGTGTAAGAGGGGGGTCTTTTAATAGCTGAGCCGTTAAAGTGAGCAGGCCAACTCTTGAACTTAATCTCTCCTTTTTCTCCCCGCTGTCACATCACATTACACAATCCATCCATTTAACATACACACATTAAGTCTCCCACACACAAGCTTGCCAATACCGTTACTATACAGAAAGACCAATCTCGGATCGAGTTACTCGGATGATGCACAGATATGAGGAGGGGAGCGGTGGGATCAATTATTATTACGGATGCCAATGAATCACAGCAGAGACAGAAATTGAATAAATAAATAAAACAACAAGAGGGGATTGATTTTGGAAATGACGCCATCCTTAGTCATTTCAACACTGTGACATCGGGGTCAAGTCGCGTTCTACCTCTGGCCATCTCCTAATCCGCTAAATGTTTCAGGCCCTGCTGACCCGGTCAGGAAAGGTTCATTATATATTAATTATTGTTTATGTGTCCACTTGCAGGTTTCAAACCAGGACCGAGATTGCGGCACAACTTTAAAACTCTCTCTCTCGTGGGGCGGCTGATGTACAGTATATCACAAAGGGTGTTTCTGAAGACAGTTTTCAGCGAAAAATCGAACTCACATTTGGGGAATTTATCATTATTTTAAACCCAAAGCCTTTTTTTTTCTCCTTTTTTTGAGGACAAGGATCATGATTTCGTCAAAAGCCTTGAGACTCATCCAACAGCCAGCAACTGATGATCAGCCGTTTTTTTTTTTTTTTCTCAATAGCGTTTCTATGAGAATCTGATAGCAGATCTAATTTACTTACTTGGTACTGACTGGGTAAATGGAAATAAAATTTTAAATCAGGAATTAAAATTTTCAAGTTTAATTGGATTTTGAAAAATGGTTCAAGAAACGACAAAGTCATGTCAATCCACCAAAATTTTAGTTTATCATTTCAAGAGTAATGAAGTGAACCATTTCTGCAAAAAGCACTTTAAATGAACCATCATCAAAAAACGGTTCATTCGTTTATAAAAATTCTGAGTGGATCAGTTTGGTTCTGTAAAGCAGCACTTTTGAATGGTTGTGTCTTGAGAGTTAACTTAATTTAGAAAATACAATAAAAATAAAATGTATACACCAATACATCCCAAATGCTTCAAATACTTAATCTTACCCAAATGAAGAAGGAAAAATAAAGAAAAACACTGGAATTAATTGCCTGCTCCAGACAAACCAACATGCACCCATTGTTATGAAGTTTGTACAAAAAAAAAACAAACTTTAATTGCAAAGTCCCGGACGGTTCTGAGTTAAAACGTCACTATGGAATGTGAAAACAAATTTAAAGATCCATCAAATATCGCTTTAAAATATCTAGCTGTCTCCATAAAAATGAATAACCTATATTAACCATGTTAATTATAAAACACTCATCCCTCAAATAAAAAGGTTTTCCAAGGGGAGTGGCTCTGTGTAAAACCGGAGAGGCTTTTTTCGGAAATATCTGGGAAACGTTAATGAACCCAGAAACCAAACATCAAAGGTGTCTCAGAAACCGAGGGCAGACACACACACGCACACACACACACGCACACACACGCACACAAAGAAAGAGAGACTATGCATTGAGAAGTGAAGAGGATGGAAGGATTTCTTCCAAAACTGAGAAAAAGGCAAATGAAAAACAATGATATGATAAAATCCAACAACTTTGTATCAAATATAGAAAAAAAAAAACACTTCCTACTAAACTGAGTCGTGGTATTTAACATTTCAACCTATTTAGCATCTGCATCCAAGTTCTAAGCTCTTGATTTGATAATCATATTGTGTTCAGCCAAGACAAAGTATGTAAACCTGATAAAGAATAAATAAAAAAAAAAACAATGAAATAAAAATTAGGTTAAGAAAACGCTGATAATAAAACACCATTATATACCTCGCCAACTTTGTACTCAAATATTTACTGGGGCTTTCAATCTGGAGACCATGTTAAACATTGGGAGCCGATAAGGACTCTATTTTCTGCCATTCAAAGCGGCCAAACACAATTGTCATTCCTTTGTTTGTTTGTTTGTTTTTTTTTTCCTCTATGACCCCTGTTTTAATACTCCAGACTTATAGGAGATTCCAAACAGCACCTTTATTAGGAAGATGCTTGATATCGGTAAAATTATGTCCGGACATTTGGCAGGTTACTGATGTATTTTGTATTTTAGATCTGGGTGACAGCCATTCATCCAATAATTTATTGTCTATTATTGTTATTGTTCTGCACCCAGGACTGTTATTAGGATTATTATCTGTTTGGAAAAAGTTCCTAGAACCAATCAAAACAGAATAATGAAGGGAGATGCCCACTGTTTGTGAATTTGATAGACCCGGGTAATTAAAAACCAGTCACTAATTCAAGCACAGAATTTGGCATTCTTATTGATATCCGTAAAAAAAGGGGTCAATTCACTTGAAAAAAGTGAATTTCCAGTATTGTGAAAATAGTACAATATTTGTAATCAAATTAATGCCCCTGTGTGTGTGTGTGTGTTGAAGGGAGAAGATGGTGACACTCCTAGTTCAGTGTTCTCCATGTTTATTGGCCACCGTTCAATGGAAAATAATCATATCTGATCTGCTCTTGAGACCCTCGTCCCTTCCTCCTGATCAGGTTTCCATGGCGACCAGATCCATGCATCCTGAGCCTTCCTTCCCCTTCAAATTCATGCGAGTTGACCTTCAGATTGGTTTGGTTTTCCAACCCATAATAGCAGGACGAGCCTTTGAAACAAACGCCTGGCGGTTATATGTAGCAGATCATATCAGCTAAATATAGTTCCAGGGTCTTCAGTTCAGGTGTGATAATACTCTTTGGTTCATTTTCAACCATGTATTTCAAAATATCATGGTAACCTCTTTCCTGACTGCATTTTCTGATGTTTTCAAGGTACTTTTTATCACATCTGTATTGAGTGGCGAACCAGCAGCATTTATCGCCATCATCTTAAAGGTTACATCATAACTTTTACTCAGCTGGTTAACTTGCCTGACATTCAGATCAATTCCCTCCAGGACGGATCCTCGTACTGAACCTCTACATCTTCCAAGAGCTTTTCATCACAAGCTTATTTAAATGACAAGCATCGATTATTGTTTACAGAAATCTGTCACTAACAGTTGTTGAAGATATTTATATTAGAGTACAAACGCACGCTATTAGAGCTGTCTTTTTCAGATCTGAAAGGTTTTTTAAAATCAATCTCACATTTAAGAGCGTCACCTGCCCCGATACAACAAACATTTGGAGATTTTCCAGATTACACTGCACAAGTCCAAATATTCAATCTGTTGTGCTGGATCATTACAATATTGTCTTTACACTGGCTTTTATTGTGGTGGCAGGAAGTCAAATAAATACGGTACTAGACGGTGCCAAGGTCTTATCACAAAGTCTCTCCAAGTCACAATAAACAGCGGGATGAAAAAGAAATGAAGAGGACAAGGGAGTCAAGACGAGCTTTCATGAGAGTTACAAGGGAAGACATCTTGCAATTTAAATTTAAAATAGGTATTCGATTGTCCCGTGGTTAACGGAGTACAGGTTCGGAGTGTCCCTGGCCTCTTGTCAAATATCAGACGGGACCGGCTCTTGCAGCCCTGCGACCCTCAGTGCAAGATAAGCGGGGGTTCGCTAAATGAAATTTGCGTAACACGGAGGTGTAAAAGAGTGTAATTGATCTTCTTCGGGTCTTGCTTAATTAGCATCAGTTTAACTCTCTTGGTGCAGCGACATCCCAGGTGGCACGGGTCATTAAGCCCGAGATGGAAGAAAGAAAGAGGTGGGAGATTAACTCTGCAGCAAGTGTCACACCTGCAGCCCCTAAGGGCCACCTAGATTAAAAATAGAACCTGTGCAAAAGTGTATATATATATATATGTGTGTGTGTTGGTGGTGATGACGGATGCGACTTGGGTCTCGTCACCGGTGAGCTCTGTAATAACTGCAGATAACCCATGTTTGGCAAATCAAACCGTCTTCCATCTTCCCTTCCAAGCTGTCAGCGTGGGGGACGCCGCCTCGGCTGCCAAGCTCGGCCTCGATCAACTCAATCATCGGCTCAACAATGCCAAGTGTCTGTTTAATTACACTCCATTAGCAGTAAACTAACAACAATTAGAAAGGAGACAGCAGGGACTGGGGAAGGGTCTCGACAGCACAGTGACCTAACAAAATGCTTGAAAGGCCTTTTAAATGTCAATAATGAACCAATTATATATACCACAGAAGGAAATTTCAATCTAGAAATGTAGTTGGTTCTTGGTCATTTTTTTTTATTTTTTTATTGTTGAAAGTGGATATGGACTTATACAAGCCCGTCCTGAGCTTGGTGGACTTTGTGTTCGCTCAGCTGTGGCAACAAGCATTCTACTGTCCCCCATAAAAGTAAAGCACAATACTTTTAACTGGCTTCTCCCATGTAAACAACTGTAGCCAATTAAAGTCTAAGTTGTAAAATACAATTATGAGCTCTTGCTTAGTGAAAGACAGTCGATAAGGAAAGAAAAAAAAAAAAAAAAAACACGATATAGAACAGCTCGGAAGCATGTGAGATACATCTACTGCCATACAGCTGCCAGAATGAGTAGAGAGAACATCACATTTTTAATATCAAATTGAAAAGATGAGATGAGCTTCTTCCAACTGGTAAAATCAAAATATTAAAAGAACATAAAAGTAAATAAAAATTAGTATTACCATATAATATTACAAAAGCTATTATTTTTGACTTGATAGGATATATATGAATTGGTGCAAATATACTTTTAACTGCAAGTTGTTTATTTATTTATTGATAATTGGTTTGTTAAAATGTTGAGAACTTGTTCACTTTGTATTTATTATGGAAATTAATTCAGGAATCAATAATTTTGTTAAAGTTTCAGTTGCTTTTTACTTGTTGAAAGTTTAAAAACGACCAAGAAAGTTGATTAACGGCAATAAAAAATAAATATATAACAAGAAAAAAGTTGCCCACACATGTTCTATAAATACCTAAAAAACTGCAATGTTAAATATAATATCACAATGTTGTTTAATAGGTCATTTATATCATATCCGGGAATCGCGGAGGTCAAAATTCACTGATAAACATCTTTTGGGGTCAGAGGCCCGGGAAAATCTAAGACACCCTGCTCAAGATCGCTGCACCTCATAATGCTCTTTAAAAGAATTTGTTTTCACCGAAATATGACACTACCTCTTCCCTGTCCTCCCCGGTGCCTTTCCACTACTTCTCTGACAGCAAAAACATTTCGCGGCCCCTCAGACCCTCGGCTCTATCGCCCCGACGGGGAGCAAAGTATAACATAAAGTCGATGAGTTCAATAACCCGGGCGCCTCAGGACGACTGAGGACGACAAAAATCAACACGGACCGATTGGATGGTATGTGCCGATGGCGGTGCGGATGCGTAAACTCTGAGGCGGGCAGTGGAGGATGAGAGGCGACGGCAGATAAGGAGCAGTCAGAGATCATCCTGCCGAGTCACAACAAGACGGTAATGATGAGGAGGAGGACGATAGTGCGCCGTGACTGCTGACTGACGATCCGATCTGAAGAGGAAGGGAACGGCATTACACCATCTCCCCGAACATCTGCATGAGGAAAAACGCTATCCGTTTTTTTTTTTTCATACATCCACCTCCAGCAGGGAAATATGGCCATGTGAGTAGGGCGGGAAAATAGCTTTTTATTGCATCACTTTGAAGAGGATGACATAACGGAAGACGAGTCCGCTTCTCCTGCACTTCCAACCCAGATGTGATATGAATAGCATATGTAGCGTGTTAAACTTAATGCAATTACAGTGTCCGGTTCGGAGGGACAGATTTTATGTTAACCTCAACACGACGGATGTGTATCACACAAGTTTATAACTTCCTAATTACTTTTCCGCAAGCAAATTGAAACTTTAACAATCATACAGAAATGTTATGAGCAATTTCTCAAGAAATGGACCACAAAAAAAAAAAAAAAAGAAAGAACAAGACACAGTCAAAACATCGCTGGCCCTTTGTGCTTGATCACAAAATAATAAAAATAAACATTGATATTGAGAGACAAGAAATGTAATCAAGTCCATAATAACCAACTCATTACCAGTCACAGCAACTTGGGTAAGACAGGTTAAAGGATTCAGAGCTGACGTTTTTTAATTGCTCGATTTGACTTCAAAACACGGTATTCCCAAAAATATACATTTTCCAATAACGCGCCCCGTCACATATTTTCGAGGGAACAAAAATGAATTTGTTATTGATGCCCAATACCTAACTTTGTTCCCTTTTTTTGACTTTTTAATTCTTATTTTATGTTTCATTAACTAAACAAATAATCAATTTACTGCTTCAACATTAGTCAAGACATTTTTCCAAGACATTTATATTTAAAGTCATGGCCTCTGAAAAGCAACGAGGCTCTAAATACCACCAAGCACTTTATCAGGCAATTAGCCTCCCTCTCGTTAGCTCACCATTATTGATTACTGGGCTTTCTACTTATTAAGGGAGAGATGAAGAGACACACACAGGCTTGTAAACAATTAGGCGGAAACACCTGCAGTGTTTTAGAATTACGAGCACATCATTCATGCAAATTGAAGCGCGTTTAAAATGAAAATGGCTGCACAATAAAATTTAGGGGGAAAAAAAAAAAACTTTAATAGCTGAGGTAGACGAGGCTGATAAACGCATGTTCTTTCCGAAGTCTGGATCTTGTACATGAAGTCCGGCTGATTCATCAACAAGATCGCCCTTATCAAAAATGTGTTTTAGATAAAGGCGGCTCCGCGCTTTGCAAATCTCAAACACAAACGGCCGATAGCGAACTGAACATCGGCTTATGTGCCTACTTTACGTTGGCGGCTTTATCGTGGCTCGCAGACGCCTCAAGGTGACTTGGCTGCTTTCTTTACGTGGTACACTCAGTCCAGACGGATCCGCGTGAGATCCCCGGACATTGATTTTGAGCTGTTGCTGCAAAAGTTAGTAGAAGCAGAGGAGGCAGAAAAAAAAAAAAAAAAAAAATCTCAAAAACTCTGCAAAAGTGTCTAAGCGGGGTTTAACTGTGATGAGAAGACTTCTTCAACTTATGTTAAACTTTTTCTTCCGTCGGATTCTTTCACAATGAAATCCAGAGGAACCACAAGATGTGCACCTTTTGCAACCCTTAGCTGAAATTATGAGAAAGAGCAGACTGTTAATAGAAACGTATTTCCTCAGGCGTGCATTTTGAGGTAAACATGTAAATTGGAAAACCTGAGTTGAACCTGAGGAACTGTTGTGAGTTTCAACAGTAAACACTATTCTTGGACTTTCCCTGATTGTACTGTAACCACAGTTCAAAAATATTTATATTAATAGATTAAAATTTATTTTCAAGCATATCTCCTACAGTACTCACATTGCACTTTGACGGAAATAATAAGAATAACTGATAGGGGATTTCTCGGGCATTGTCTAACACATATTTCTTAAAAATTGAAAGCTATATTTCCCGAGCATCTCGAATCCGGGAAATCTTTATGCCACAACTTTTTAAAAGGTATGCTTCAATCCCATGCAACATTTTTATTTTAAAGCCTGGCACACCTTGCATGGATTATCAGGCCTAACAATGATGCAATGCGTCTGTGTACGTAAAAAGAAAAACCTGAACAGAATGACTGAAATTTTTGGAAATGGGAAAAAAAAGAAAAAAATGATTTGTAGTTTGGTGTCATTAAAAAAAAAAAAAAAAAAAAAGATATGAATTACCCCAATGGATACCAAAAATAAAGGCAAACAAAACAAATATGTGCAAGCATTTGGAAAAAAAAAAAAAACTGCACCCTCCCTTGAATTATTTAAGAAATACTGCTGAAGGGAAACCACAAAATGGTGAACTAAATTGATTTTTTTTTTTTCAACTGTATCTGTGCATGCAACCTCTTCTGAAGTGATTATGGTAACCAAATCCTAAATTAGCGCCACCGACTGCTAATGGCTACATTCCAATCAGACAAAATACTCACAAATGTATTCCCTGTGACATTTTCTTTACTTTTTTTCTTTGTGTTCAAGGAGGGCTGCTCAAATGAGGGAATGATGCTGCTCTACAATAAATTACATCAATTACAGTGAAGCAGTTACTCCTAAATATGTCTGGATCAGAACTCTGGATCAGATCCATCAAATTTAGAAAGGAGAGTGCAGAAAATCTGGGATGGAGAAGATTAACCGAACCTAGGCTCAGTTTAAAGACTAACATAATTCAACAAAACCACTTTGCCCTCAATGGCAGTTGTTTTTGCTTTTGTGAATTTTCCAAAGTTCCACGGGAGTGTACCTCTGACACTAGCGGAATTAGAAAGCTTTTACAAAAACAAAAAAAAAAGTTCCTCTTATCAAAAATGGGAAATGAGATGTGCACATTGTGGTCAAGACAGAGAGAAATGGCAAAAATAGCCACATAAATTTAGTACAAAAAATGATTTTCTCCTCTCAAAGCCTGCCCTGATTTGAACAACCATCCCTGAGAAGTACAGACAAGATATTCGCCTTAAAGACTGTGACATGAGCTAGACATCATTAACATCTGGCTTGTGGCTGCAGTCGTGAAAGGTACGATAAGCATTCATCTTGTGTTTGATAGCCGCAGCTAAAACCGATGCAGATCATCTTACACAAAACTAGGTGTTTTGCTCGCTCCCCTTTGAAGCCTGCCCACAACGACTGTAAATACATTTGCAACCTGCTTATTTTGCAGATAATGATCACTGCTAAACTCTTGCTATCCTATAACTAATTCCCCCTTGATATAGAGTACCTATGTTCTCTATATGCAGAAACAAACAAAGCAGTTTCAAATTTTAACAGTGTCATTTGTATTTTAAAATCTTTGTCCAAAACTTTTGTGCATTTCACCTCAAGATATGCTATTATTTATGCATTCTGTTTGCATGAGATGCAGTGCTTAAACAAGCATAACGAATTACGTCTTTTGAAAGTGGTGAGAGTAAGCGGTGGAAAAAAAAAATGAATAAATAGGAAAAAAAAAAAAAAAAAGATACATTTTAAAAATCTGTGTCATCAATGTCCTCACAGAGGGACAGCTGATTTATCTTTTTATATGATGGTCAGACAAAACTATTAAAGCTGTTTTTGGGGTTGTTTTTCTTTTTCTTTCTTTTGTGTGGGTGCATGTGTGTGTGTTTTGTTTTTCTTCCCATGGTTCCATGATCAAATCCCAATGTCCTTAAACAGCAACTTCCTAATTAGCGGTGTTGTTGCTTTGTAAAATGATTTATTTGTCTCAATTTTGTGTGCGTACGAAAAGAAGAAACTCAAACGAAAACAAAAAAGTTCAAACCATAAAACTTTTGCTACCTTGGCCAGTCATATTGTAATGTACTTATGTGGAGACTAATGAATGCAAGTGGTTAAAAGGTAATTTGAGACTGTTGCTCACATTCTTGCGCATCCAAACCGTTGTTCAGTTTTCTGCCTTCTTACCTCATGTAGGAAGAAAATATCTGTCCATTTATTCAATCATTCACACATTCATTTATTCATTATTTTTACCACTTTTGCTGCACCCAGCCTGTCCCTACTGTCATTGGATGAGAGGCAGGGTGCACACTGGACCAGTCGCCAGTCAATCCCAGGGCCACGTATACAGACCTACAACTATTTACCCTCTCACTCACATGTCTGTGCAATTTATCCAATGAACTTTTTGGATGGTAAGAGGAAGCCAGAGAACCCAGAGGAAACAGGAGCAGACACAGGAACGACATGCAAACTCCACACAAACAGGCCCCGTTTGGACTAAACCAGGGACCTTCACGCTGTGAGGCTGAAACCTGCGCCACCGTGCCGCCTTATTAAACAAAAAAAGGTAAAATAAAATAATGAAAAACACTTGTACCCAAACGTCTAATATTCTTGTTACTAGTCAGTGGGGAGGCAGGCATTTAAATGGCATGCATGCATACCCATATACAAAAAGCAGTATAGTAAAGGAAAATGGGGGGAAAGAAAAAAAAAAAAAAAAAAGAATAAACATTTTTGTAAAGCAACAAAAATTGCAGGAGAGGCAGCTACACAATCAAAGAAAAAAAATTGAATATAAAAAAAAAAAAAAAAATTAAAAAAAATGACCAACTCGGGTGTGTCTAATGATGTCCCAGTCACTGATAAAGGCAGCGAGAGAGGAAATGTGACCCCTTGGCAATCACCTATTAAAAAATGTGCTTTCAAGTATACGAGTGCTTCTTCCTGTGTGTTTGGCACGGGATCTGCTGCCAGTCATTAAGTTTCAACCGCTCTGGCTCTTTTCTGGGTAAATAATGTCCTAGTGATATTCAAACATATAAAATCAGCATTGTGGTTGTGCAAACAGATTTTGAGCCTCTATGCAACATCCATCTGGCATTTTCCACTCAATTTTTTTCTGGCAATAATTTGAATAAACAATCAAATTTAGTTTTTTCCTTCAAACAGGCCATTTCTTTCTGAACACTCACTCTTTACCCTCCATCTGAGCATATTTGTTAACAATCATTATGTGCCGCATTCCTTTTCTATCATCCAGATGAATATCGAGCCAATGCATCAACTGTCCTCATTACTGGAAAGTTAAAAATGACTTTAAAATGAAAGTGGGGAGAGGAGAATTTTTATTCTCTAATAAATAATGTTATTACTGCTCTGTCAGCTTTACCTGCAGGGGATTAATCACTACGGCCGTTTCGAATTTAAGAAAATATAACTTTAATAGAACTGAAAAATGCACTGTCTAGTAAACCTTAGAAATGCAAGGTGATAAGCATTACGCAGGAGTTTAGTTTATTATCCCGTCTTCATTGGGATATATCTTTTATATTTCATTTGTTATATTATTATGTGAAAATATTACTTTGAACCATTCATGGAAAACTGGTAATTTTACAATACATAATCAAAATCATACTAAATAAAAAAAAAACCCTTGACTAATTCAGTACTTCTATTAATACCTACACATAAAAATATCCATCACATTATTTTAAGCTATTAACAACATCTAAAACAAGCTAAAATTATTAAAAAAATATAAATAATGACGAAAGTATACCTTGCGAACAATTGGCAATATAAGAAAAGTAAAGAAAAAAGTGAGAAATTTCCAAAAACCAAACATCGGCAAAGTATCACCAAAGCAGGGAAATTATATTGTATATTAAATACAGTAGATATTTTGGAATAGGCAGAAATTAGAAAAGAATGCAGACAATCATATCATTACTGTCTTGTTGCTGAAAGTACTTCAATTTTGACAACATCGTACAATAATAAATTCATATGATAAATAATATACACAACATTGAGTACATAGGGGTTACTTTTCCTTTTGATACGTGTGGAACACTAGAAGTGCGGTAGAACCGAAAGATTAGATGAGACATCGGTTGCGAGGCTGATGAGAAAATAAACGGCAATATTTTTAGTGTATATTAGTCCTGGAATGAGCGTGTCTTTCCAGTCAAACTGTCAGAACTGCCTCGGCCGATTCGGTTTTAAGTCTTTCATAAGCAATTTCATGAATTCAATCAGATCAGCCTTTGGAGAAGGTGCAGCAAATTTGACCCAAAAATTGCTGGAATTACCAAGTAGGAGGTTTAGTGTCTTAAGTAGTCAAAGACCTCCTTCAAATTTTGAATCACATGCCCCACTGCCACATGATCACCTGAATGCAAAATCTGATTTTTGTTTTCTCTTTCTTATATCATCTGTATGTGTAACGAATGAATGTTATTCCCAGAACCAAAAGGAACAACCCCGACGCTGAACTAGTTCATCTGTTCATCTATTGAGCAATCTGATCAATTCCCATTGAGCCACTATCTCGCTCTCCAGGTGATTAATTATCAACACCTCCTCGCCTGCGCAATCAATGCATCTTAACACGCAAACAACGAAGGTCATATTAACACATTCCACTGTTTTAACCACACACACATCATTCCTTTTGCTGTGTGGTGACGGCCAAATGATACTTGACACTTGAACTGATTGGCTGAAGTCCATTTGTCACCGAGGGCTTTGATTATTTTGCTTTTGTTCAAATATTTGAGTTCAGACCGCGAGATGCCATCTCACTGCAAATGCCGACTCGGAAAATCAATAATGTATGAGAGAAATATGGGCATTTTGGCGAAGAAAAAAGCAGAAAAAGGCAAATGTTGACCTTTTGTAACAGAGACAAAAGGGCTTTGATGCTTATCTCCAACTGCAGGCAGACTATTCACAACTTTAGTCCGAGCCATCTTATGCAAGCTGCCCTTTCTCTTCACACTAAAAGCAGAGGTCAAGGAGCTGTCGACCTGTCCTGCAAAAACTAAATGACGAAGTGACAGAATACAAGTCCGGGGAAATTTCCACTGTGACTGCACGGTGCAGCTTTCAACCTGACGTGTGCACAGCTACATGGAGTCTAATTACCACAGCAAAGCCGGTAACACAGTTACAAATTACATTGTCAAAAAGAGACAGATGGCTACAACACACCAAAGTAAATAGAGTACTCGCAACTTATTACACTGACTTTCTTCTTGGGCAAACATTTCCAAAAGTTATTATGATAAGAGGGCATTACTGATCACCAACAAAAAGTCAAAAAAAAAAAATATATGCCTGACCAGAGGTCTTTTTTTTTGTTCCCCCTCAAATAGAACCGAATGCATCATGGTAATCTGAAATGAAATAAGTCTGGAGACCTAAGATCGTAAAACGTGAAATAAAATTTTTTATAGATTGTGTGTCGGAATTGGGGTAAACAGACAAACACCTGTGGTTATCCCGTGACTTTACTGGTACCCTTATCTCTGACTATATGGCTCTCTTCTGAGTTCCCCTACAAACACACACACACACAGCCACCATTAAAACCTATGAGAGAATATCGTCAAAACCCTTCACTCAAATCATGTCACCTCTCACACACCATTACCCAGAACCTTCTTATGGCTAAGTAATAGCAATAGCAAGTCATCGTAGCGCTCCGTCGAGACCAAACAGGAGGTGTGACAACGTGCTGTTCATCTACCTGAGATGGAATTCAGAGGGACATAAAATCCAAGGAATCACGAGACTGGAGGGATTTGATGGTTTGGTGTCATAGCAAGGGCAAAAACTTGTAAAAGGAAAGGATATTGCTCTCAGGCATACACACATACGTGGTGTATACTCATACCCAACATATAGGAAAATACCCTTGAGTAGTTTGATTTGGTGAAATGTACTTTTTACGTCTGGTGCGAATCAGAATTCAATCGTAGTCTTCAAAAACTGATATTTCTGATTCTGACCTCGTTTTTTTCACTCACAGACAATGAATAGTGAACCCTGACCGAAGTAGGCTTTACACAGCTAACACTTGATATCCCAAACACTATATGTTTTATCTGTGATAACTCTGATGTTTAAAACATTGATGATATACGTCATAAGGCTGGGAAATTAACTAAAAATACCACCACACACATTTGGAATCCCCACTATGTTGAGTCCTGTGCTATCATCCCATACATTTGTCTGCCTTCTTAGCAGTTGGAAAACACAATCTTGTAAGCCATTGCTAATATATTGGTCAGTCCAGAGCAAAACAACTGAACAGAACACCATGTAAGTTGCTTAGCAACAAAGAAGCTTCAGTGACGATGACCAGAACAAATTTAAAACAAATCCAAGCGATGCAGAAATTGTTCAAAAGCGTAGTAAATGCTAATTTATTATAATCATGGGAAAATCCTGAACTTTTTTGGGTATTAGATTCCAGTCTTAAAAACACAGCCTCAGTACGTTATGATGATAACACGTATCGAGCTTGAAGTGGGCAAGGACATTATCTTCGCTAAACAACGAAAAAAACCTGATGAAGTGGAGTCACCGAGTTGTTAATGAACTGTTTTTCATTTAAAATTAACATATTGAACATTTATCAAATAGAATTATGGTCCCCAAGCTGAAAATCCAATGTTGAATATAGATGAGTAGTAATTAATCAGAAGATTAGTTATATGTAAGTTAAATGGTAATATGTATACTTAGAGTTACTGCAATCATTATGCAAAATACCTAATTAGGATTGTATATGACGTACAGTACATTCAGGACTTCATTACCGTCTGATTTGCATTTAAATAGTTCTATACCAGAGGTAATTCAAGTGCATAATACTATTTAGTAGTTTTCACTGGATTTTATTTTAACACCAGGATGAAGTCAGACGCAGGGCTGAAAAGATATCACATTTTAATTGGAACTGAAAGACCGGCTAATGTCGATACTGGACGTAAAACCCACAAAGTATATGATGTAAGGATATTAGCACTTGGCTGTTTCAGAAAAACAATGACTTTAAACTGAACAAGACGGCGGCTCATTTCAATTTTCATTGGTGTCAAATTGAATTTGGATGATCTGTTGTTATATACAAACATTTTGTTATGTATTTTGGATATAGGTCTGTAAATGAGTAAAGTCAGGCGAAAAACACTAATTTTGATATAAATTTAATTGCTGATTTATTTGATTGGCCGAGGAATCAAAAAACAAAAAAATTCAGATCACTTTGGACAGAAACTTTGCCGTGTCGCTGAGATGAAATCATCAGTGTTATTTTTGTGTTACTACTTGCAGCCAAATATCATATGGTATAGTTGTTTTTTCGGAGTTTGATTTGCATTGAACGCGAGTGCTGATAACGGCGTACCGCCCATGTGAGAGTGTCACATATCATTCACATTTGCCATCATCATTGTCGTTCGGTTAATTATTAGCACAGCGGAGAAAAAGAAATAGATCGAGTGATCGCCGCTCAGCAAAGGTGGGACTTGGCAGATTCGCGATTGTCTAAAATTATGTTCCGCTATGAAAGACTATGTATGAGTAATTTTAACGAACTAAAACAAAATTGACATTTTGTCTTGAATTGTTGAAGAAAAAGAAACACCTCGCTGTTTCATAACCGCCAATAAACCCGTTTGTTACAAATGGTTTCGTTGATTAATGATTAGCTGGGGAATGCGATTTGTGACAAGCCTCTAAAGACAAGAGACATTTCGCAGTCCGAATGGGATCTATGACTTATGCCAAAACACTTGCATCAGGTCTCTCGGATAATTATATCGGGGTTCCACAAAAGCTCTTCGATACGTCCACGTTTTGGGGCAACCCATGGCGTTACACACATTTATGTTTTGCGTCCACCGTATTCTATCCAAAGCGACGAGAACCTCGGCTTCACACAAACACAAACCGAGGCATCGCTGCGATCGTAAGCGGGTTGGTTTTTATTTTTGCGAGTGCTCCTCATTTGGTGGCCATGCCAACATCTCCATAGAAAAGCCTTACAACCGCTCACACAGCCAAGCTACACTGGCCTCTTTGAACATCAACTGCCCACAACAAACCCACACAACCACTATGACTGCCAGTATCACACAAAGACAGCATGTTACTACAACCCACGGAGAGGAGATGAGGGGCACAGAGAGAACTCATTTATGTTAACAGAGGTTATTCTGGCAGTGGAGTTATTTTTATTTGCTTCTATTAAGATGCTTTTACAATGTGTTGTCTCACAAATATTCAAAAACAGCCGGGCGATTTGAGATTAAAACGGAAAAGGTGGTGCGGTTTTTCCTTTTTTTTTTTTTTTTTTTTTTTTGCAGTGAAAGCTGCTTGTGCATGTTCCTCTGGGCTGAGCACGAGACCCCGCCAGGGTGACAGAGCGTCCAGCGCTGAATCAGCGGGTCATACATTGTGTAATCTCTCAAACACACACACACACAGATTAACGGCACACAGCGATGCAGGGCCGGGGGGGGGGGGGGGGGTTCTTTACAAAGAAAGAAAAGGAAACAGAGGCCCAAAGAAGTGTTACAGTTGCATCTCTTCATAATTTAAAGCCTAAGCTCACTGAAACTGAATGGGTCCAGTTGGCCAATAAAACTGGATCCTCCAAAAAGCAGATTCTTTGAGCTTGACATTGGCTTGCTCAACTGGACAGACACACTTTCTCACGGTCACAAACTTTGTCATACTCACACTCGCATGCACACAAACCTAATACAAACAACCCCCCTGTTTATTTGAAGGGGCCTGCAGTGAAACTGGACATCTCCAGGTTTGATCCCAAGGGCTTTTAGAGAAGCAGCATCATGGACCGCTTAAAAGCTAAAAAATCAATATTAATCGGAGGATTTCTAAAGTGTATCATTTGAGTGGGGCAACCTTCGTTTCCTCTGGTAATTGTGTTATTGCAGAAACTTGTGAATTATTACTTCATAGCAGTCCCTGTTGGCACCACAAGGACAAACTTGAAAAGTGAGTTCTTAGGACTACCTGTTGCAGTGGTTCAAGGAATAAGATGTGATGAGAGCCCCCTGCTGTTTGAAAGATGTCAAAAAAAAAAAAATCAGAGTGTCAACTTTTTTTTTTTAATCCCTGATGCAAAGTAAAAAGCTCTGTTAGCTCAAACTAAAAAAAGAATAAAAAGATAATGCACGAAATATCAAAAAGCAAAACAACACCTGTAACAGAGATTTTCTTTAAGGAGCGGATTGTTGGCTTGACGTTTCCACAAGTACACCGGATTTTATGTTTACACCACATCATTACTCAATACAAAGTCTGCTAAACAGCAACATATTGATTTATTGTTGGATGATAGCGGCTGACATCAGGGAGACCCTCAGCTCCTGATGCATGCAGTACCCCTCTTTGTTTCACAAATATTTCCCAAGTCTTGCTCATCACAGGGTGGCTCAATAAACCTATATACCGAACCAATCGAGAAAGCAAATATTGCAAGATGTGATTTTCTTTTTTTGCTTGTTTTCATTTTCCACCAAATCCTTTAAAGGCTCCGGACTGAGTTAAAGTAGCAGCTTTCGTGTTTAAAGAATTTAATAACATAGGTGTGTTTAGGCTAGATAACCACGGCATGAAAAACAACACCAAAATGAAATTAGAAGAATGCTGAAATAAATAGAGCCTTATATGCAACATTTAGAAAGTAACATTTCAGTTCATTGAATTCAATTTAAACAAGGGTCTGGCATCATGGACTGAGAGCATCTTTGCCAAACGCACATGCATAACCACCTTAAAGAGACGAATTGTTGCAACTGAATTTGACCGTCATTTGGCTACTAAACCACTTTTTTGACAGCTGCGCTGTTTGACAACACGCCATGTGTTTGTGGAGACTCAACAAGTGTGACTAATCGTTGGTCCACGGCAACTTCAACCTCCGGTGCAATGTAGCGACATCGGAGGGCAACGGGTTCCCAGGCTACCCTCTCCGAACTACGTTGAATATCTTGATTTTTTTTCGCTTTTCATTGATAATCGGCGCGAACGCACAATTGGAAATACCCACGGCGATTCATAAGGCAACCGCGATCGATTCGGCGCTGATCCGCTACAGTAAAACCCTTTTATTTGTCCTATATTTTCACATTTTACCGAGATTCGTGCTCGTAACTCCCAATGGCTCGGCGAGAGCCGGTCACGATTCGACAGCGAACCGGGGCGACATAGAATTGAACGATTTGTCAGTGGAGTTCGGCTTCGCTCTCCCAGCCCGGGGACTGCACGTACTGTGCCCAAAGTTCAGAGTGACAAGTCAAACTTACTAGAGTTTGTTCATACTGCAGCGCCCGCTGGTCTGAGCCGTCCCCTGCCATGGCTCTGCTCCGTCTCTAGCCGGCCGACTTGGATGAAACGTTTCAGCTTGGAAGTGAGAGGAAACCGACGGCGAGATCTTTCTGTGGGAGCAGCGGTTAAAGCATTGGACTGTCTTTACTTTCTAAATGGGAGTTCGATAAGGAAACTCCGGCTATTGAACGCGCCCCGGTTACAATAAGTTCCTTCATTTTATACCCTCAAGTCCCTTGCAAGATACACACTGTGAGGCGGGACTTAGGCGGTTTGAAGTTGAATCGGCCCTCCCATCTGGAGCCACGGTGTCAATCACGCTCTGTGGACTCCATGAAATACATTTGTCAACTTTAGGAATTATTGGAAAAGCGGTGACACTTTTTTGCAGGAATAGATCGTGAAAAGGTAGCATGAGATTCTTCTGGTGGATTGTTGTTCCCACTAGTTGCAGCTGTGGTTTAAGGTAAATAAACATACACGTGTACATGCATGTTAGGAGTTTTTGGAAAAATATAATTGAGAGGAGATTAAAATAAAACATATTCCTCCTATTGCAATCGTTCACCGCCCCCCATTCGTGCAATACTTTTATTCACATTTATATTACTATACATTTCTTCTCCCGGACTCACCTTCTACTTTTTACGTTTACAATTATTTCCTACGCAAGGCAACTGTTTTAAAAAATTGCACTGGACTGCATATATTTTATATAGTACATTTTTTTACTATAAGGGAATTCAAGGATGTAGTGAGAGGATATGAAGTTAGCGTGAGAGAGGAGGATACAGGTTAGATGGAGAAGATTCGCTGTGGCGACCCCTGAAGGGAAAAGCCATGAGGAAAAGAAGAAGTACAGGAGTTTTTGTTGTGTATTTGAATCCATTACATATTCATCCATGCTGCTGTGACAAGTGAATTTCCCTGGTTTCAGGATCTATAATATCAATCCTCTTCCTTACCCTTATTCCTCCCTCACCTCTGAAGATGTACTCATTTAACTATGATGTAATAATTTGAATATATTTTCTTTTTCCATCTTTTTCTTTCTTTTTTTTTATTATCATTACTATTATCTTTATGTTTTTTGCTTGATGCCTGATGAGAAAGGCACCATACACCAGGTACTAGACCAGGGGTGGGCAATTATTTTGGCTAGCGGGCCACATTTCTTATTCAATTTTTTATGCACGGGCCACCTCGGTATCATGGAAAGTAAACAAAATGAAAATTACAATTTAAAGATTTACATTTTTTGGCATTTTATTTCACCTTTGAAATAATGTCTGATCATACAAATGTACCCACATTATTTTGTATGGATGATTCCATACAAAATTAAACACAAGGAAAAAAAATAAGGAGTTTCTAAATTCAATCTTGATTGAAAATACTTATCAAAATATTCAAAGAAAATAGTTTGACGGGCTGGGAAAAAAAATACAAAATGAGCCGAAAAATGCCCACGTCTGTGCGAGACAGTGGAATAGTGTGACACCAGTGGCCGGTTCATGTATCGCATCACCTGCCTGTTGAAGCGCTGTGCGCTTCCTGACTAAAATGATCTGGATCATTGGGGTCAGATACACTAGCGTGAGGCCGTACAATAATATAAAATAGGAATTTAAGGCTTAAAATCAATTGAACTTTCTGAAACAGTTCAGTTAGGGAGATGAATTCCAGAAATGAAGACAAAGCAACTGGAAACATTTAGTCTACAGAAGAGATTTAAAAAAAAAGAGCTTGCCTGACAAATCCCCGGGTCAGTAAAAATGGCAAAGGCCGAGGTATTTCTGATGAATTGCCAAATGCTGAACGCACTATTCACAAGTATTAGCCAGACGTCTCAGCCTTCAATGCCTTCAATATTAGCAGTATGTTTTCTAAATGTTCAAAAGAAATTCGGGACAGGTGGTGAAGGCCGATGGAGGCCCGGATGTAGTACGATATCGCTCAAGTCGGTACGTCAATATGTGATGTTGTCAAACAACTTTTCTCAGTTCCTGTAACAATAATGGAAATTCTGATATCTTACTCTGCGAGATGTTGACGTATCTAGTTACAGGGTGAAGCTGAAGCTCCAATGGTGTCAATAAGCACACGTGTCTATCAGGGGCGTTGAGTGATACTTTGATTCAATCAAAGTAGAAATGATATTAGTGGCCTTTGAAAGGCTTTTCGATTTAGAGTTTCAAGAACCTTAGCGCGCCAAAGAGCGAGTGAATAATCCTCCATTGTGCATTGTGGCCCCTTAAGCAACAAAGTGGCATTATGAGAAAAGATATTCTAACAAAAGAAATGCCTCTACAAATAATCCCCGTTAAAACAGCGACAAAATCTGCCTTTTTTCCGGGGCAACGCACTCGCTATCATAGTTAACGCGATTATTTATCCAAAAGTAATTAGCGAAGACCGTTAGTACCCTCGGCAAAGGTTTATCCCTTTCTTGCGTCAAATACATGCCTCATTATAATTATTATCTGAAATGCAATACTTACAAACGAAAGTATTTGGTGTTCTTTTGCAACGATATGAACAAATAACAGGAACATTTCTTAAAGATGTCATCACAAACTTCACACTTGAGCCCACAAAGATATTTCCCAATCAAACAGACATGTTTGTTTGACTAGGTTAATGATTAGAACACAAGTGCTTTGCATGAGCCTCATTTAAGTGCTGCAGCCTTTGTATTTTAACCTTCCTCACTAAATTCTTCTCAGGGGTTTGCAAGGCTGGTATTCTTCAAGAACAGCCTTGCTTTACTTTATCGTCATGGAGATGGACCGGACATAGATGATAGGCCCAAATTACGCGAGTCAATAAATTCATTTATTCATATAGTCCTAGTTATTTTAATCAGCACCATGACAGTAGCGGGCTAAAAAAAGATTGAAAAGATGCTCTTTTCTCCCGGCGCATCTTACTTGTGAAGGTATCCTCAAGCAATAAGAGCAGAACGCCTCCCGCCCTTTTGCCCCAGATAGTACAGTCACCTAATAAATCAACACATGGCATCCAGGCGGTGTCACGATCAAATGCCTAAAGCGCCGCAAATGGTTTCCCTTAATGGAAAATAATTTGCATAGCTCTTCCGAGTCCCTTCTGGATATCTGAACTAATAACCCCGTTCCAAATGCCAGACATCCTTTGGAAGAAAATCAGCTTGTATCGACAAACCAGTCACCACAAAGCTCATGACCATAGGTGAAGTTTAAATCTTTCACTGATTGGTTGTTAAAAGTGTGCCCTTGAGTTGCAATTAGAGTGCGACTTCATGGCGAAGGGCCCTTGGCATAGAAGTTAATTTGTCGTTCATGGTCTTTTCAATTCATCCAATGACAGAATATCGTCAAGGTCAAATGGATTTGTCGCACATTAACTGACCATGAGAACGCGCTAGCAAATAAGTGTAAATAATAAACGTCAAGAAAGGCGTTCATACCACTTCCTCCCGCTCAATGAACATGAAAAATGAAGTACTGGCACAAAAAAGTAAAAGTCCTCAAAATGGCGGTTAAACTCTTGTTTTGTTTTCTTTTTTTCCCTCTAATAAATCAACTTTTTTTTTTTTTATGTTCAAATTTCATTGCATAATCTTGAACAATTAAATGATGACATATGCTCACATAAGCATATATCAACTTGCATTTTCCATGGAAATGAACGTCTCCAACCAACAAACCTCCAACTTTCAGTGGTGCGGAGGTAGTTCATTTGTATGCTAACTTGCATAAAGCATGTAAGTGTTCACCGCTCAAGTCAATCTCAAACTGATCTCGGTGAAAGTTCGGTAATAGCTAAGAACCGAAAAAGTCTTTGTTTTTGTGTTACTTTGTTTTTCGGACTCTGAACCAAGTCAGAGACTGGACAAGTCGATCTATAATTAGGCTGAAGCTCATAGCACGCTACAGTCAGAATAGTCTGACTAGAAAGGATCCAAATAGAGGACAAATCTTCAGGAAACAGAAACTATTAAAACAGCTTTAGGCAACACAGCTGGCACGAGAGAAATTAGGACATGGAAATGTACAAACTGCCATTATCATGGCAGCACAATCTGTCACTGAGGCAGAAAACAGATACATAAGCAACGTCTTGTCCTCGGCGACTTGTTACCTCCCAAATGCTCGTTGTCCGTATTGAAGTAGGCACGCTACTGGTTATATTTGGTCATCAACGGTCACAACTCTCGGGTCAGGACTGTGGTCTCAATATTTTTGAGAAATGTGTTCATTTTGTCCCATGATGACGGGATTCATAAGTCCGGCAGCTTTTTCCTCCCCCTCCGAATTTGGAACTGCACTGTGGCTAACGAAAACGCTAACTCACATATACCTCCCACACACGGACTACATATCCCATCAGGCCACTCGTCTACACAATCTTCTAGACAATGGCCCCTCTCAAAATGTTGACTAAACACGTAAAATGTATCCAAGCTGATACACGGACAAAATGATCAAAGAAAATTATTATGAAACACCCTCAAAGTTATTTCTCCACGGTGCACAACAGGGTCATTTCTGAGCAAAAGGAAACTCAAGGGAAGAGCAATGCCCATTAAAATGTCCATGAAGCATACACTTCAATCTTTTTGACAAAATCGTAACGGATGTTCACACACCCGCAAACTGCAATGAAAAGTTTGTTAGAAAAAGCATTTCGCTAAAACATGAGCATGCTATTTACTCTCACTCTGCAAAAATAAAGTGCCTCCAAGTTTCTAAAGAACTCATTGCCGACCCGATACATTAATATCCAAAACGGGCTTGAGCATTTATAGTATGACTCTGCTCTAGCAAAGTGGGGCGGCTGTGGCTATGCTAGCAGAGTGACCATCCAATCAGAAAGTTTGCGGTTCGACCCCCAGCTCCTACGGTCTGCATGCCAAAGTGTCCTGGAGCGAGACACTTTACACTGGTTGCACCTGATGGTCTGGTTAGCGCCTTGCATGGCAGATCCGCCGCCATCGGTGCGTAACCATACCATTCAGAAGTGTAGAGTGAATTGGGATAGAGTTGCCAATTGTCAACTCTATCCCAATTTCCCAAAGAGCTTGCAAATGTTTGTTTTTTTTTCTCTCTCAGAGAAGGACAATAATACCTCTATACTCTGATTTAAATAATCCCCAGTAGAACTCTGGATGCCAACTTCATCCAGGTGAGGCCCATCCAGGCAAAAATTTGAGTAGTTTAATTAACTGTGGCTGCTATTGCTCTCTGGTCTGCAGAAAAAGCCGTGCTTGACTGCATCAGCTTTGACAGGTTTGGCAGCCTCCAAAAGCACATGCATCATCTCAGGACCAGGCAGTGCGCATGTGAAAAATTGACACTTTAAGATGTCACCCCTTAATACGTGCAATGTATCACCTGGCTCTCAACCATGAATTACACTTTCCGACTTACTGCGCCTGAGTGTTCTGTGGGCAACCAAAAATAAAAAAATAAAACGTGGGTGTGTTTGTGAAATTGCTGTGGGTACCATGGTACCAATCACAGTGATATCAGATGTGGCTTACTTAATGGTGCCTTGTTCGAAGACTGCAATTGACACCTCAGTCAGTAACCTGAATAACTTTGGTTAAATGATATAAATTATACTGTTCTCTCAATAGCACAAGAGACTTACTGAAAAATTTGGCGAGTTTGCCAAAATGACAAGTCATAGTTCTTGGTGAATGCAGTACTTTTTTTTCCCATGGTCAGAGGAGGAGCTGCACTTCATCCATAAGTAGCCCTTCGAGCAGTCGAGTCAGCTAACTGTAAGGGATCTGGGTCGCCCCTGAAACACTGCTGGCTTAAATCGGCAGTAAAAAAATGTCATTTTATCGGTCCAACCATGAACTTTCTCTTTGGCTTTGTCAGACTGACAGCAACTTTTACAGTTTCACAAATCAAGTCTTTACTCAACATTATCTATAAAAGCTACTTTGACATTGTCATATCAGGCTGCTGACTGTTAGGGCGAAGTCAAACACAACCAAGATCACAGAGAATTTAACAATGAAGGCCTGCTGCTACACTGGCCAAGCGTGAACACATCGCTTAACGTTTGGTCAACTGACTGACTGGCTGACCAATCAAGCATCTTTCACTTTTTGAGCAGACATTGACTAGACTCAGCTCACCTGATTTTGATTCATTAATTCATTGTCTTTACCACTTATTCTGCTTACCCTGCACTATGTATCGCGTTGATACTGGAACCTAACCCTTCTGTCACTGGGCACGAGGCAGAGTAAACATAGGGCAGGTTGCCCGTCGATCACAGGGCCACATATATCGGGACAAAGAACCATTTGCCTTCGGGGCAAATCTGGGCAATTTCTCAAATGAACCTACTGCATGTTTTTGGAGTGTGAGAGGAAACTGGAGAACGTGGAGGTAGACGCAGACAGGAGGGGAGAACATGCTAAATCCACACACAAAGGCCCCCTGCTGGAATTGAACCAGGGACTGTCTTGCTGTTGGGTGGACGGGCTAGTCACTGTACCACATGCTGCTGATGATCAACTACTTTAATTATTATTATCATATAATATTATTATTATTGTTATTACTTCAATTACCAATGGTTAATTATCATCATTATTATCATGCAATTGAGAATCATTATTATCATCATCATCATCATCATTGTTATTATTATTATTATTATTATTATTATTATTATTATTATTATTATTGTAGTTGCAGGATTATTATTAGTAGCAGTGTTATTAGTATAATTATTATTATTATTATTATCATTATTATTATTATTTTTATTATTATTGTAGTTGCCGGATTATTATTAGTAGCAGTGTTATTAGTATAATAATAATTATTATTAGTAGTAGTAGTAGTAGTAGTAGCAGTGGTTGTAGTAGTATTATTATTGTAGTTGCAGTATGATTAACATTTATAGTGTTATTAGTATAGTTATTATTATTAGAAATGACTAAGTATTCTGCTTTGAATGGGTCAAAATATAGTCATTTATAATTTCCCCCTTATTTTTGAAAAATGAATATTACAAGTGTGTTTATACACCGTGAAAGGATGAAGCAAGTAGAAGCCTTTTTCTTTCGGGACTACAAGCTGTCATATCTCCTTTGATCAAATTCATTTTGGGAACTCTGAACAACTCCTAACTTTGTGGCTTTTGAAAAAAGTTTTTCTGAAAAATTCTGCAGTGACAGGATACTCTTTTTTTCCTTTTGAAAACCAATAGTGGGAAGTAAAAAGGTGGTGGGAACAGCCCTGATAAAATAAGTAAACTGCTAATAATGTCAGTTCAGAGGGAAGATGAGATATAGTATCAAAAAATCATTTTTAAATAGTTCTCTGTTTCGTTCTCTATGCTTTTGCTTTGATTGTCATGCTGGCCAACCAGTCTAAATGTTTTTCACATATCAGCAGCCTTCACCACTACGTATAGGCCATAAAAGTCGCTAGCAAGTGACAAAGGGCATGACAAACAATAAAAAAAAGGAACAACAACTAACCCAGTGGCCAAACATTAGCCACGTGCTTCAGGGAATTAAATGGCATTGGCTAAACTTTGAATGAGTGATCCAAATGATCATTATTCATGTCCAGTGTAAATAGCCTCTACCCTTTTTTATTAGCCTTTAACTATTTTTGACACTGAAATACATTTCTATTGGCTTCATGTAAATATAACTGCACATATTTACTAATTGAGTGGCATTATGGAAAATCCCAAAACAGATAACATGTCAGAGGGTTGGACAGTCTAAAAAGACTGGCCTCCAGAGAGTTTGATCTTCCCTGTTATTTACAAAGCTACTTCCATCACTTCTTGTACCAAAGTATTTGTGATTATCTCCATATTTAAGTGATTATGGTGACTCCCCCCCGATTAGAGCAAACCATTGACCCAGTCTTTAAGTGTGGCCCAAATAACTATAATCCCTTTTGCTTACGGACCTCTGGGTTTCCAACCTTCGCCCTTTGATGCAAATGTATACAGTAAATTCGACTTCACCACTGAGCCAGGACATTAAATGACTTCACTGGGTGGCACAAAGAAAGAAAATTGGAGGGCACAGTCTCAGCCACAGAATGGAAGCCACAAATCCTCATATCGAATATTTTCAGAGGGTGACACTCAAAAAAAAAAAAAAAAGCACATTTCAGTCAAGCCTGGTTCTAACAGAACTTGAACAAATGAGGACAAGCATTCCACTTTATACCCGACCAAATAAAATGAGGCTTATGTTAAAGTGGAAAGTACAATAGATTGAACAGGAAAAACAATTCATCAATATTCAAATCAAATGCGGACGTTTTACGAGAAGAACGAGTAATTTTCCATGAAATGGAAACCTCCACAAAAAGCAAATCACGGTCAAGCATTAAAACTCCAGAGAAATACAAACATTAATCTGGCATACTTCTTCTTCCACTCAAATATTTTCTTTGTTAATTCAAAAAACAGCCGTTGCCACATCTAAGTTACACATAACACAATCCATCAGGCACCTCAATACAAAAGCTAATAGCTTTTGTTTGACCGTGCAACAGTTTGTTTGCTTGTTGCGTCCTGGCGTGACGGATGAGGCCACCAAGGATAAACACACATAGAGAATAACAAAGTAGACGGTCTACAACGAAGCCGCCAGACGGATTGATGACCCTTTTATCCGCAGTTTATCTGTTTGTATGTCTGCATACATTCAACGCAACCTAATGCCTCTTGTTTGTTTGTCTGTGTCTTACATATTTCTCAAACCGTGATTTTTTTTTTTGTTTGTTTTTTTAAATCCATTCACACTGAGTATAATCCAATATGGCCACTGTTAATAAACCGTAATCAGAATCAACAATGAGTCAACAGTTTACGTTGTTGCACAACAGACCCGGGCGTCCTTGAAGTCGTAAATTGGAGAATTCCTGTCGGTGACAAGGAAAGATTGGTTCAGTGGTGTCGCTCGAGGTACCCGGGTTTACATCCGTGCACCAGGTAAGTCAGTACCTCTTCTGACAGGAACTGCTGAGCTGTGACCGACCCGCTCTGAACCATATTACTTGTCACATTGCCCGTGTTGACAAAAGGGATCGATTTGGTCGGATGAAAAAAAAAAAAAAGCCAATAGCGGTTCACGGTTTTTTAATTTTGTTCTGATTTTTGGGAAATCCATCCACTAGCAACAGTGAATCAAAGTAGGTGCCCACTTTAGCAGCTGTCATATTTGTACAAGCGGGAAATGATATAGTGTTCATAAAACAGAAAGTCGAGTCAAGGTGTGGCAGGTCTTTACACAATAACTGAATTTGAAGCGCGACATTGTTTTGATTCTGTATGAGATAAACCCCAGTTCAAAATGTCTTTATCCAAACTTGAACTTGACACTTTCTATCCATTTCAAAAAGTAAAATATAGTGTAAACGTTTAGGATTCTATCTTGACCCAATTGCCGGAGACAAAAAATCCAAGTAGGCATATTCCCTAAAATCTTGATGAGAACCACCTATTTCATCGCATGGCATAAGCCGTCTGCGATCAAAGAATCATGCAACCATTTGTTTGAAAGCAGTAACAGTTTCTCCAGATTTCCTCCAATCAGATGCTTGATCATCTTTTCCTCGTGTAGTCTTTCCTGTTTCCCGTCATGCCATTGTTAACATCTCTGTGCTGAAAGGAACCCCTAACTCCCAAATCATTCCTAGCCTCTCTCCACAATGCATTAATGGTTTCAGACTTTGTTTTGTCTGTTCTTGTCATTCCCTCCCTCTGTTTTATTTACTGATACTGTGTATCTTAACAAACATAAGTGCCATTAACTCAGCCTTTTCCTCATTTGTTACCGTGTTGTCTTCTCCATCAAAAAACACTCGCTGGCTCTATTTCCCTCTGTCCCCTCCCATCCCTTTCATTCCTTAAACCTGTGTTTTCTTCAGTGCACGACTTTTCCTGACTTATTGCCCCCTCACTATTAACTGAGATTGTTATATTCAATCAGGCGTTAAAAGTTTCGAATTGTTTTTCATGCTATTGAACTGCTTTTGACTTTTTATCGTAGCCAACGCTAAACGTTGTTTTATTTAAGTGTAAAGAGCAACCAAATTTGTTGGTCCTGTTCAACTAATGCCAAGCTTAAACCAAAAGATTTACAAAGTCCCAGACTAAAAACTGAAGGTCGGAGGGAAATTTTTGGAGTTTTATACGAGTCGCGCGCTCTCCCTTCATCTCGATCCTGAAGCGTAAGGTGGTCATCTGACATGTGCTAGATCAGACTTTTCCCCGGGCTTAAGACAATATCAAACGTGTTTGATATTATTGCGAGTATCTGATATTATCATCTTTCAGTCTTTACAGAAAGACAATCACCAGGTGACCATTGGCGGGAGTGACAGCATTTGTGTGTGGTGAGGACGAACGGCGAAGGACGTTCTCCTATTTCTGGACGGATGGTCCAGAAAGAGGAGTTGACGGTGAAGCTGCGGGAAGAACGACCCAGCTTGTACGATGTCAACTCTCAAACATACAGAAGCGGGCTGTGCATTTCACACCCAGGCCTTAAGTAGTGCTCCATTCATCCCCTAAATAACTGTTATACGGCCTTAAAACTGTCAGGTTTTTTTATTTTCAGTCCCTATTTTTCTTCACCTTTTTGTTGTGGAGCTGTGTTTCCCTGCACACTTGCTCACTAAGTTCTAGATCCACTCTGGTTTTCCCCCAGGAAAGTTTTGCACAAACTATAATTGTGTTCATGCAGCTCGCTACAGATGCAGCCAGCTTGCTCTGGCTAGTAAGCTTTCTGACGATCCAGTCAAAAGGCGTGTAACACACTGACATTAGCGTAGCCTTCTAGAGGGCCTTGGCGTCACAATTCTGATTGGTTGAAGCGAGAGTTTCATTGACATTTATTTTTCGCCAGAGCACCTGTGAATCGGATTCTGCTGGCCTCCAGGCAGATTTCTTTGACTTGGACCCTGCCTGGCAACAAATAACAGCTGAAATTTGATTGGTTAAATGCTCTTTGTTCAGTGAAAATACATGTCTGGAAGCAGCACAGTCAGGGAAAAAACTATGGAAGGAAGCGGAATTATTTAATCAGATTTAAGATTCAAAATGAAATTAAGATTCAATTGTAATTAAAATCAGTCTGTGACTCAGATTTTTTTTACGCCAGCAGAGAAGGCCTTGCAGGCCCTGATTGCAAAAGCTCTGCAAATACCCGGTAAAACACAGCGTGGTTAGAAAAAAAATGCTTAGAATCTAGTTGTAGTCTTATAACTAGTGACCCTGAAAGATTCACAGTCTTTGAAAAAGCTCAGTCTAAGACTAGGCTGCAACTAAAAACGTGTTGTTAGACGTGCCTTGTGTGAGATGACTTTTCCACGAGTCTTTTCCAAATCTTTTCAACATCTCCTGGTAGTTTAAGACGTTATTCACTTTCTTACATGCATTTTTATTCCTATTCGCTTCCTCACAAACCCACATTATCAACAGCTGATCTCCCTGCAGTCAACGATGTTGAAATATTTATCGTACACCATAGTGTGTAATTATCTGATCCGATAGTTCCCTCTCAGTACTCTTTACTGTAATTAGAGAGTTGGCAAAGTGTTTGAACCCAGCCTCTAGATCCAGGACAAATTATTTCCCAGTCCTAACAACTATTCTCGTGCCTCAACTATAATTGACACATGGCGAGTTCTTTTCATCCAAGATTTCCCGTAACACCTGCTCACCTCGCATCTGTTGTTAGTTTTTTATAGATCAATTAGAAGTCACCACCTGTCACAATGTTGCTCCATCTTGTCTCTATTGCTTGCATGAGAAACCTTCCAGTCTTGGACGTATAATATAGTCGTATACTTATTATCTCTTTTCCCGTCCCGCACACACTGTCACTGGTAAAACATTTAAGCAAACAATATCGTTATGGAAGAGCTTCGACAATAACCAGGATCCTTTCGGTTTTTGATTTGTCGCGTAATAACTCCTGGCAAAGATGGTATCTTTTCCTGAGTCTTGTTTTCCAGCCCTTTTTTGGGAACTTTCACCCTTGTTTCCCTTTGTCGATCCCACCGTCCAGACTGCCTTTACATAATATTTTTCCCCAACTCATATCTCCTGTACTTTCACACACTTGCGTCCAAACTCCACATCCCTCATATGCAAAACTCTGATTCCCTTCACATTCAGATCGCGCCGGTCCTCTAGTGCTCCTAGCTGTAGCTCTACCACTTGAGTATCGTTTACTTTTTCGCCTTTATTTTTTTGCGATGAACTTGCTTTGAACGATTTCTTCCGGGCTCTTCATCGATAGCTTGTCGACTGACGAACGGGTCTGTTCATCTAGAATTCTTACTCCTGCATTTGTCATTGTATCTCTTACGACCACCCGCCTTCCCACGTCTCCTCATTTCTTACCACCCACTCTCACTCCCATCATCTTCCACACTAAACTTCACGCTGTCCTCATTCATCTCTTCCCCTGGCATCCTGCCTGGACCTGCAATGAGCTCTGCAAGAAGATCTCATTATTGGAGCTGTGCAGCCCATCAACTGATATCTCTGCAGATGGTTCCTCACAGAAACCCAAACCCATAGCCTCAAAGTCCTGATGTCTGCAAACTGCGAAAGATGTGAAGCTCACCGCCGCCCTTCCCCCGGTGAACTTTTTTTTTCTCGATTGAAACTTACATACTTGCATATCTTGCATATACCCTTCTGTAAACTTGATCTTCCGTCAATGCTCGCTGTTGTCAAGCCGTACACGATTTCAGTCCGATCATTCTTTTTTCTTCCATTCATTTATGATATTCAACACACGTCCTCATCGACTCAACCCCCCTTATTTATTTTTTTTTTTTACCTTTTTTTTTTTCTTTTTCAAACATAAATCCTTCATATTAAAAGACAATCCACAATCAATTATTTTACCCAAAGTGCAATGACAACCTGTGGGCCAATGTGTTAAATTTTTTTATTAAGGAAATCACTGTGTTTTACCCTCTACCCTCTTTATTACCCGTTTGACTGGGAAGTTTAAAATCTAACTCCATTCCAGAGTTTAATGTAATGCTCTTCCTCTAAGTAAATTGTGTCTCTGTTATCACAGCAAATCACAGCAAACTGTGATACGCCATTCTCTTGTATATGACATCGTGGATTTTTTTTCTGTCATGTCATTTTCTGTCTATCTGACATCGCAGTGCAGTGAAATGTGACCTTTCCATTTTGGAATTCTGACATTTTTAAAGGATGAAGGCATAACGTTCTATGTTGTCACTAATCGGTTCTTGAGTCGTTCAAAAAACACATAATAATAACGTCGTCTTTGCATTTTTCCTCCTACCTTGCCTACTATCATCTTATATTTAATAGCTCTCCTGTGTAGCTTTATAATAAGAATAATTCCCTTGTATGCACTCATCTTTTACATGACATTGCCATCAAACAGAATGTACATAGACTTAACTAACAACTGGCATTCAGTTTGTGTCAAATCAAATTTAATAAAATTAAAAGGTTGAAAGACTGGCTCCAAAGTGATTGAGGTTTCTCAGTGATCCAGTCATGGTTTTCTTTTTATCTGCTGCAATGACAACAAAATGATTTGATGTTGATAACTGTAGAAACTGAAAACAATTTCTTTTTAAAATTGAGTTTAAAATGTATTGTTGTAAACCGATTCTCAATTCAGACGCTTCATTTTTTTTCATTACTTTGAATAAAATTTGAAAACTAATACTTGTAAAGTCATTTCTCTGAAGGTATTTGTAGACGTTACTGAAAACAAAACTGTAATGGCAAAAATGAATTTGAAGCTGATGATAAAAAAAAATCCCTATTTTGAAGTTTTGAGATATTTTTGAGGTAGACATAGACATAGTGCAAGGGATATCGCATACTAATTTTGGCACTTCTAAAAAACTGTAAACTTGCATTTTGGGTCATTTACTTGTGCTTGTGCGCGCGCACACACACACACACACACACACACACACACACAAATGCATACATGACATGACGTTACTAACCTTATTATCACATTATCAAAGCCATGTGACTTATAGTTACACAAGTGATTGCAACCAGTGTCGCACACATTTGTAAGTATCAACAGGTACCATCAACTCGACTCACAACCACATACAAACACGCGTTTTCCTAAACGTACAGTTTAACAGGTTAACAGAACTGAAAGGGGGATGTGCCTCCAAATAAGAGCTTTGACGGCCTAAGACAAGTCCCAATTTATATCATGACTTGGCTGCATAAATTTGCCAGTTTTAGTTTTTTCAGGAACTTTCAGTCAGGGATTTAAGTTCATGAAACATCCAGATTCTTGTGAAGTCTATGCAAGTCCAGCCAGGATGCCAAGGTGCAGAAAAGTAACATGTGAGCTTTTTATTTCTCTGAAATTGTAAAATATGTTATGTGACAAACCTTTTTCTTAATTTGTTTTTTGAGGTTGCTACTTTGGTACGATCTTTTTGTTGTTTGTTTCTGTCGTAGTGAGAGAGGATATGAAGGTTGTCGGTGTTAAGAGAGGAAGATACAGATTAATGGGTTAGATGGAGAAGGTTGATTTGCAGTGGCGACCCATGAAGGGAAAAGCCGAAAAGAGAAGAAGTTTAATAAATAATTTCAGTTTATTTCATCACTCGCTGTTGCTGGAAAATGCACTAACTCACTCACATCTCAACACATTTTATAGGCATTTCAATGCCACAGAAAAGGTGTAAGATCACTGAAATTTAAAAAAAGTTTCTGATTACATCTTCAGAAATTAACCCAAATGTCAATTTAAGTCCCAAAAGGCAAAATCCATACCAACTGTATGTATTAACCTTCATCTTGCGTTAGGGTCGCCACCGACCCGTTTTGTAAAGTCTAACGCTGGAGGAAGGTTAAAGCACAATGGACTTTTTCATATTCCTATCTTATTGCAGAATATAGCAAAGCCCGGTGCTTTTTGATTTTCTAATTTTGATAGCAACTGGGATTTCTATCTGCAAAAATTAAAAAAAAACAACAATATGATATGTATGTATATTTGTGTAATGTAATGTATGTAAATGTAATTCAATATAGGGCGGCAGTGCAGTGTTTAGCGCTTCGGCGTCACAGCACGAAGGTCCCTGGTTCGACCTTTAAGTCGGAGTTTGCGTGTTCTCCCCATGTCTGCGTGGGGTTTCACTGTCCAAAAACATGCAGCGGGTTAAGTTGAATAGTCGTCTCTATGCATGCGGCCCTGCGATTCACTGGCGACCAGTCCAGGGTGAACCCTGCCTCTCACCCCATGGATAAATGGACATTCAATTAAGCAAACATTTAAGAATTCAGGCAATGATTTATACCAACTTAGGATGGGGGGAGGGGGGGGGGGGGGGTTCGTATGTTGTTTAATCCATTTCATATTTACATTTCACCATGACAAAAATATGCCTGATATGATATATACAGAATGGAGCTATGCCATGTACATATGATTGTATAGATATGTAAAAACACAAAGGGACAGGTATGTACAGTAGACAGGCCTGAAAGCAGGTATGCTTGGGTCCATCGTTTTTCCTCTTCCGGTGACGGTGTATTGACGGCCCAATCGTCCCGGTCAACCGTTATTCTCCTCAACCCTTGAGTGGGGACAAATTAGGTGTGGCCACTTTCAGTGGGACGCAACATCTTACTGTAGCGGAGGGGATGTTATGGGTTGATCCTTGCAGCAGCACTCATCTGAAGACAACATTTTGGTTCCTGGCCGCTGCTGGAGGGGAACGGGCAAGAATCAAGGAGTCTGTGAAGTGAAATTTTGAAGATGAACGAACTAAAAAAAATTTTTTTTTGACATAATCAGTAATATTATAGGTTTACCTACTTGCCCTTGTGGAAAGCATTTACAGTCCCCCTTTCTTTGGGGTCAAACCATCTGTAAACTTTCCCTTCTCCTCTGCCTGGTGGCTGACGCAGGTACGTTCCACACTGGCACTGGACGAGGAAGGGTCTTCTGGGTCACCCTAGAAGCAGGCTGCGGCACAGCCGCTGCCGCCGTGCTCTTTTTCTCAGACGGCAAGGTGTAACTTGGGCAGAAGCTCATCATTTGAAAGCAGGACATGACGCTGCAAAGACCGAAAAAATCCCATCTGAATACAAATACGCCGTACGCAGTTGTATGTTCATGTACTGAAAGACATACCAGTATTTTACCAGTATCGGTGTAAGACTTACAATAACAAAAGATGTCAAAAGCACTTCACCAAATCATTGTATTGACTTACTAGGAGCTGTTGGAGTAAAAGTGTTCAATGTGACACATGGTGATGAACTGATGCTCCAGCATTTGATGGGGCGGCATCCGTTCGGAGGCATCGAGATGAAGCATCTTGGTCAGCATGTCCACAAATGTAAGCAGGTCAGCCTTCTCTGCGGCTCTATCTGCTGAGGTCCCATTCTGGATAACTGTGTGCTGGAACTGAATGATGTCCAACCCATGTCAGGGTAAGCTTTCATTTTTATTTTTATTTTTTATTTTTTTATTTATTTATTTTTTTTTTTTTTTTGCAGCAGACACCTACCTGTGGGAGTTCATCCAGAGAGTTTAACTTCACCAACCTAGTCTCTTTTGGCTTGATCCCCGTCTCCTTATAGAACCTTTTCTGTGACTTAAGAGAGATTATTTTATATCAGATTCTGCTTTGAAGAAAATCTACTCTTCTATCTCTGAAATATGAGACAGTTTCACTAATTTACACGTAACTGACCACTGAAAGCAGTAAAGGTTAATCAGACAGCAGCAGTAGTTAAAGGTACCTTGAGTCTCCAGACACTAGTGACAGAGGTTATGTCTCTCTTGAAGAAACAATGGCTCTTAAAACCTTTGTCGAGTATGTTATCTGGCGGCTGTCCTTGTGTCTCCACGATGTATCTCATCTGAAGAAGTAACGTAGGGTCAAGTTGCAAGCAACAATTAGCCCCTTTGACCAAAGTGATTGTCTATACACTCCGATAAAAGATGGAATGGGAATATGCTGATAAAAGAGCAGGTTTTACTTCAAGATCAAGTGGAAAAGATGTATTAATAAATAATTGACGATAGAAAGCAATAAATAAGTGAATGAATTACTTCAAGGCCTGAAACCTGGATATGGAGAGTTAGTGTCTGGAATAAAGTATATCTCGGGTGGATGTAATATTGTAGATAACCGCTTTGAACATCGACAAATTAATCAGCTAGCAATAGCTAGATAAGGCCTGGCAGTAAATTGACAACACGGATTATTTCGAGTGTTTCTAACCATGTCGTATTCACTGTCGCCGGGGTAGAGCACAGTGCCGAGGTACAAAAACGCTGCAATGCAGCCCAGTGACCACATGTCTATCGCCTCTGTAAACCGCAGTCCCAAAATCACCTCTGGAGACCTGCGATAAAACAAACAGCCCCATTAGCTTTAAAAGAGGCACATGACTGATACCATTTATTCATGTACATACTTCGATTTTTTCATTGCTATAGATTAGGTTTTAAAATAAGGTAAACCGACATTATTTTTCCATCCTGGAGTCTGACTCCAATTACTCACCGGTAGAAACGGCTCTGAATATATGAGCCCTTGTAGGCGGTGGAGATGTCACAAGCCAACCCAAAGTCAATGACTTTTACTTTGAAGGGTTCGTGCAGATGGTTAACCAGCATTACGTTTTCCACCTTGAGGTCAGCGTGGATAATGCCAGTAGCTTGCAAATGCTGAAGTGCGTTGGCAAGCTGAAAGGTGGATAAAGTCAAAATGCAATTTTCTTAACAAGATCAACAATGTTCTATCAGGAGTTAATTGTTTACATCCATACGGGAAAAAATGCAGTATAAACTTACCTGCTGGACAATGGGCCGGATCTCATGCAGATGAAGGGGTCGAAAATGCCTTTCCTTCATGAAGTCATACAGACTTTTATCCAGATGCTCAAACTCCAAGCACATATATCCGTAGTCAATGAAACTGTGGTTCCACTGAACAAGGTTGCATTTTTCAGAGTCCAACAAACTGAGTTTCTGCAGGATTGCGATCTGTTGATATTAAAGGAGAGGAAAATAGAAGAGTTAAATATTTCGGAGGGTTATGAAGAGAATCCAGTGCCTGAGGTATTTCCGCAGGAGGGCCGGTTGAGAGGACCAATTTTCTTACCTCTTCTTTAGCCGATTCCCCGTCATTGCCCTCGTTTTTTATCATTTTTACAGCCACCGTCTTATTGCTGTCTGTCCTTGTACACTTTGCAACTTTTCCAATGGTGCCCTGCCCCAGGACGGAGAGCACCTTGTAGCTGTAGTCTCTGCAGTGGAGCCAGCCTCCGGGGACCAACTGGTCCACCTTTAAATGATGGGTGGAGGACATCTGTCTAGACGCCAGAATATAACGGAGCTCAATCCTGAGTGGAAAGCAGCAGCAGGTGAATAGAGATAAAATCCTACATCACATTCGATCATTTAAATTACTTCACAACAGAATCATTTGAAAGTAATATACAATATATATATATTTGAATATATATATATATATGGGGGTTATACAATCTCAAGTTGTATTTTAAAATCATGCACATTGATAAAGTACTCAGTGTAATACCCTATAATAAAATATGAAACTCAAGGATGACGGGCTGTTCTTTGGTCAAAGTGTAGGTTTATTTTATTAAATTCACTTAAAAGAGTGTTAAAATCAATTCTGACCACTGGTCCGAGCTTGCAAACCCCTGAGAGGCAAGATCTTTTTCGTATTTGATGTTGTATTGTGCTTTTTAGTCACAAGAGTGTCTTTTTCATCAGCAAGCAAATCCTTGAACGATGAGTTTTCTTTTTAATTTTTTTTTATATCCTTTGGGTTTCAAATTTCCTCGCCCCTAAACACCATGAAAGCTGCTGACACATATTTTTCAAGTTGATACTTTCCAAGTCCTTTTCTTTATCATTTAATCTGTAGAATATTTCCTCCAGAGGCTTGTAACTTTTTTTAATCAAGTAAAGTTTAGATGGAGAATACTGATGATTTTGGTGTGCTATTATCATGCTGTATCAAGAGTGTAACCAAAGTTTAAATGGCCAATCAACACATATTGCAATAGATGTCGATCCAAAAGAAAGACATGATGTAATACTACTACCTATCTTGCCGTCAGATAAGTACCTTGTGTTTACCATGCAAGGAGTAGTAAAACTGGATGAGTGAGTGCCGGGACTGTTGATTATTTGATTATTTTGACCAAAATAAGTGTAACAGCAACAACACACAAGGCTTAAAAAAGCCTGTGTTTGCCATATGTCAATGTTGGAGATGTATCAGCCATCATTAATAGTATTTCTGTTTTTTTGCTTTATCAGTTATATTGAATATTTCCTTTTGCAGGTCACTTTAAGGAACTTGATTACATAAAAAAGTAAAACCGTTCATATAATGAAAAATACATCAGTTGCATATTGGCTGTATTTTGCATCAATACAATTAATACGTTGTATCTGGATGACATCATTAATGATCAATTACACCAACGCCGAACACTGAATCTCCTCAAATCAAAGGTAATACAACATGTTTGGCTATACAAGGTTTATGTTTACCTTGAAGTCCCTCCAAGCAAGTGTAGATTGCTCGGAAGAAATACCATAAAATTTTCTCTTATCCTATTTTCTTTCAACTGAAACATGCTTACATTAATATAAATAGTTAAACGAAAATCTAAACTTCCGAAGCGGTTGAGGTCAAAATCATTATCAATGTAGCTCCAAGTACATAAACATTTCATGAGCTCAGCATATTCAGGTACAAAGGAAACACTTACCAAGTGTGTCAGTTGATGTCACTGTGACGTCCAAGGCGTTCCTCAGCAGAAAATCATTTTAAAATCACGTGGAAATATTTGCGATCGTTCATTCTCCAGTTGAAATGTCCATGTTGAAATCGTAAAAAGTGTTGATATTGATAAAATTGTCCACTGTTCAAATGTCTCTTCACTCGGGTTGACAAACTATGACATCAGTGTGGAATCCATGACAACACACTTTATAGTGTTACATCATGGCAACCTACAGTTGGGAACATTTTGAACGAATACGACGACGCAGGATGATTATTGCATGAGATATTTCTACCAATGCTACCTAAATAAGAACATATGTTTTAAAATGCATGCTCAGTAAGTCTTTTTGATTCAGTTAAGCTTAACTGTTCTTGCAAGACAGTTTTAGGAACAAGAAGAACACAATGTGAAAGTTGTGGTAAAGGCACAAACAATCAAGAGTGCAAGCAATTTGAAGAGTCTGGCTCTGGTTGACATCATGCTGTGAAGGGCTTCCATTCAGGACTGACAATCTATAAAAATAATATAAAGCACAACAGCGAACGCTGTTTTTAAGAACATATTTTATCAAATAATTACCCCCCAAAATTTATTATTTGTTGCACAATACACTGACTTTGGGGCTGACAGTTATACCAAAACCAGCACACCATTATACAGAGATGGAGTTAACAATAACTTGACTGAATTTGAGATTGAGGGGACTTGAGTTAAAGTATTTTAAGGAAAAACAGTTTACAAGTGTTCACATTACATATTGTGTTTTTTTTTCAGTCTTGCATTTTAAATCAAGAGTTTAAATGAATGCATTTTATGTACTGTATATAGTCCCATTGTTTGTTTTTTCCTCAGTTTTTTAGTGTCTTTAAGCAAAACTCTTTTTTTATTTTTTTTTATTTTGTCAAACACACAACTACAAATGCGATTTAAAAGGAATGAATATAAAGATGCCTCTCCATGGCAGCGGCTGCAGCTTTCATAGCTTGTTAGCCAGCAAAGCATGGACATTATTCAGCAATTTCTAATAAGAAAATAAAAGTCAAACTCATGAATAAATAGATAATGGCAGTTTTTTGTTTTTTTTTGTTTGTTTATAACAGCTTTAACCGTCTTTATTATTGTCTCTGCCCTCAGCTGGAATACCATTGCCATTGCAATGTGGACAATAAAAAGAAATGCTGTAGTCTATTCTCCGGGGGAAGTGGGTTCATATTACATTTCTTCAATATGCATGGATCCTTATTTGCAGTAATTCATGGAAACTGCTTTAAATCTCTGCCAATTACCCAACAGGTCCTGCTGGAGGTCGGTGAGCTGAGTCCTAAATTCTCATATTCCACTAGCATTGCTCATTTATACATTTTTCATTTTTTTTTTTTTTTTTGAAGTCTGATAACTGTTCCCAGCTCAAGCCAGAGCAGCTACCCATCGATAGCCACTGCAGGCAGCAGCGCTTTTACAGCCCCGGCGTCTTCAATTAACCAAATGCCGTTTGGTTTATTGATAGATCTTGCCCTCCGACACGAGTTTTCATTTTCTTCGCCAGTGAAGAAGCTAGAAAGCAGAGATTCGGTTTTGAAAAATGCCCATTCTTAACTTTACTGTACAAAATCCAGCCTAGGAATTTCCAACTTGTGTGCCTTGATTATCTAATTTGCAAGCATTTTTTAGAAAGAGTCTCAACCCCGTCCTCATTTGCAGCTATCCCTACTTTATGCCCAACTCCAGGAAACTTTCAAAAACTCTTGAGTTAGCTGCTTTCTTTTCTTACATTTGATTCAGAAGTCTACATCTCTTCAGCTTTGAATGACTAAAAAAAAGTCCTCTGTTTCTGTAAGATTCTTTTCTCTGAATTTTCAGCTGTATGACAAATTCTTGGATGCTTCACAAAAGTTAGTGTTTTTTTTTCAAGTCAGTTTTTATCAATTTTTATTTTTTCCCTTCATGTGTTTTCTTTACAAGACACATTAAAAACAGCTGGTCCATTATTCCAAACATCAGCTAAACCTCATTGATGCCCCTTTGCTAGGACAGACGTTTTCACATCATTATTATTGTTTACGTGTAACATTAGTACTTGTCTCTACTAATTTACTCATTTTAATGGGAATTTATGATGGTTATTAGCTGCCGGTAACAGTGGAAGCACCGAGGCTTCCAAATGTTCCCTTTTGTCGTGTTAATGATTTCTCTTCCTGCAACATGCACACATCATTACAGCATTCAAAGTGTGTGTTGTGCATGTGTGAGTGTCTGTACGCACGCACACACACACACACACACACATACACAGACCGACAAGTCCGCGTTGTCACGGTAAGAATGAATATATGTACTTTAGTCTTTTTTTTGTTAATGGAGTTAGTTACAATATAAAAGTTCAATTTTTTTAGTAGTCTTTTGTTGCGTCTCTTGGTTTGGCTCTTTGGGAAGCTTATTATTGATTTTTTTTGGAGCCGGACCAACATTATTAAAATTTTTGTGTGTTAAAGTTTTGATAGTAACGTCCTTATTTGGCTGAAGACATAGTTAAAAAAGGGATTTAAGCTAAATCCTTTGCCCCCCCCAAAAAAAAACATTGACACGATTGCATTATCTTTTATGCTTGTAGAAGTTTAATTGCACTCAACAAGAAAAACACGCTGTTGATGTATTACGGTAAATACCAATTATCAGTGGAAGGCCGGCAGATATTATTCACTGTAAAAAAACAATTGATTGTAATTCTTCAATTGGCTTACTCTGTATAATTAATTTGTCAATAAGGGAATTAGTAATATGTCGTCACTTCTTGGCGTATCTACCTTTCGCTGATTTGGAAAGTAATTACCGCCCGGGAAGAGTTATTTTTTTGGCCACAATGATGAAAAAGCGGTGATGAGGAAGAAACAGTCACATTTCTCTGCATTTACGAAGCCCTGTTGTGAAAACGCTGGAGGATCCTGCCAGTATTGGGTGTACCGAAATATTCAGGATGGCATCGGGTGATGCCGAAAATTGAGAACAAGGGACAGGATACAATGTAATTTTCAAAGACGGTGACAATGGCTTGTGTATTTAAGAGATTTTATCTATTTCAAGAAATATCTGGTGTATCAACGCGCATTCCCCGAGTTATTTGAATTGTCATTCTGCATTAACCCTTCCATTCGTTGAGGCCTGTAGATCCAGGATCACGGAAAACATCCAGTAAGGCTGGCTGGAGGCTGTACAGAACCCATTCAGTTTACTGATGAACTGTGTCGTGCTGACAGAGTGACAAAGAAATCATTATGCAGTTTACTGTAAAACATATACCAGCAGATTTACCTATGAATGACCGAGTCTTTACTGAAGGCGCGCTGGAAATAGCTGATCAGACGAAGACATTTCAAGGGTACAATGTGTTTGGTAGTTTTTTTTTCCCCCCCTTTTAACTCTAACTAAAATGATTGACTGTCTACAATCTGGAACCGTTGTAACGAAGGTTGTTTGCTAACCACTGAGAAATCGTTGCAATGAATGATTTCAACCACTCGATTAAATATCTAGCCACTCTTGCTAACTGTTTACTTCACATAAACTTTATTCCTTTACAATTTGAATTCCAGCAAACTTTTGCAAAATTTTGCAAAGGAGCCTTGACAATAACCTGGATACATTGTTTTTCAGCCACTTGTATTTTTATAGTTTTTCCCTCATTTCCATTTTTTCCCTATGCTGCCACACTGAGTGCGTTAACATCCACCGGATTTTTTTTTTTTTTCTCTCCAATTGCAACTGCTTCCAATTTTTTTTCAGATTTTTGTCACAAACCCTCATTCCCTCTAGGCACGACTACAATTTTCTCAGCAGTTGCAGTACCTAGGTTGTCCCGCCTTTCTGCATTTTCCATATTCATGCTCCCCGCCACAATTAACACATCATTTCTCTCCTTTATATACGAGTACCCGATGGTAAAACTGGCCAATTATAGCAGTGCATCGGTTTTGGAATATGTTGTTCTCTCATGCTATCGGTCAACATTCCAAAATATAGCTCTTTTGGGAACACCTTTTTTCAGACTTCTACCAAGACTGACTCATTCTCTATTTTCTCCGTTCCCCTTGATCCACCCTCACCCTCAGGTTCTTCGGTAACTCACTCATGCCAACACAGAGAACAACTCCAGAAGTGAATCCGATCCAAGTGTTCAACTTCCATTCGCCTACCCCAATAACCCTGAAGACTTGGCCCTCTGCAACATGTTTTTGATATTATCCACCTGAAACTTGGTATCACATTGCGCTTGCAAGCTCCTGTCTCATAACGCCGATACATACGTTCAAGTAATTCTGGAATAAATATCAGTTCACTTGATTTGGCTTTTTTTTTTTTTTTTAATCACAGCATGCTTTTTCATCAATCTTAACACGTGATTATGATATAGTAGTAATCTGTCTTATTTCCACCCAAAATAGCTATTCCCCTCCCCTTTTTTATGTTTGCAAATGTTCTTACATTTTCTCATTTCTTTTTCAGTCACTAAATGTTACGCTATCTTCATTCTTTTTATTTTTTTCATTCTTCTTTTTAATTCCTCTCCCTTCAGCCGCAGGGGATCTCAAAATATTTGCACTTAAGACCTTAAGACACTTTATAGCCTTGACTTGTTACTTAGACACTTTATAGTTTTATTTGTATTTCTTATTCTCCCTCCTTTTTTTATACTGTTTATACAATTTCCTACTATTATTGTTATGTTTTACTTGAAACTCTGGCACAACAATTTCCTTCAGGATAAATAAAGTTGTTCTCCTTCTTATTATTCTTATTCATCCCCTGTTCTTGTGTCTTTCCTGGATATGTAGTGAAAACTGCATTAGTTAAATCTATACATGATATCAGCAAATAGCACAATAGATTTCTCTAAAACAATGTCCAAAACGACTGCTCGGAAGACCAGATATCTGCAAATTGAAATGAAGGGTCTTGAACAAAACGGGTTAATGTTCTGTCCGGCAAGATGTTCTGTTTTGTCCATTTTGTTCTCAACTCCGTATTAATATGAATCCGGAAAGTCAAGAGAAAGTCCAGAGCTGTCAACTTCATCTTCTTTTCTCAGTGTTCATCACCGTCAAAGTTGTCAAACTCCAGCTGTGCCTTTTCCTTTTTCCTCCAATACTGCAATCTATTAGCTCCACCCTCCCGATAGTGTTTATTGCTATCAGAAACATCTTTCCAGACTCGCTTTTTAGCACAATGATATATAAGACGGTTCCTGCGATACTGAAATGACTGTTTCTAGTCCTTTTCTCCGGTGAGGTGTTACGGTTGCTGGCATCCGAAGACTTGAGTAAAGAACACCTTCAAACTGAATTCTCCCTTTGTGTTCTTTGGTTTCCTTTTATGTCCTTTTAGTGTCCCTATACTTCCAGACTTTACTATTTGTTAAGCTGTCCACCGTCCAATGTTTCAGCCTCAGTACAACGATCACAAATACCTGTCGGATGATGTCCTGAAATAAACCATGCCACATTGAGATTACTGCGTCCTATCTCGATCCTGCTCATTCTGTGTCGTGCTTAGTGTAATGCCCCCCCTTACTCTTTGTAATTCCTATTCCCTGCTGGATTAAATGCAAAGATCCCATTCTCATTGTTGCTACAACTTAATTACCTACCTTTCTACACACGACGGCCTTCACTGGTGACTCAACCCGCGCATAATTAGCCTCTGTATCTTAGTGTCTGTGTATGTGTGTGTGTGCATGTGCGTGCATGAGTGTGACTGTGCACGTTTTTGTGTGTGCGCATGTGTGTGCGTGTGTGTTTGTGTTTCTAGAGAGTAAGGTGGTGATGACTTCAAGGAGAAGTTGGAACAGACACAGCGGAAGGAGGGTTCCCTGCATGATGTCATCGAAAGTTGTGATGTCACATAGGGGCGACTCAGAAAGCTCCTTGTTTAATTTCTGTTATGTCATCATCACAGGGCACGCGACTTTCTATATTGCGATATTGCACATTCCTTACAGCAAAACTTTGATTGCTACTAAAAACATACTCGAGCTGTAATAAATAAAATATAAATATTGCACTAGATGGCATGTGAATATGCTCGTGTGTTAACTTGGAAAATAAGAGCATGCCATTTTCACCCATCTTGCGTTTTAATGTATGAGTTTTCATCAACAAAGGGGCAGTTTTAAAACAAAAAAAGACTGTTACTTAAAGATAGGGATATGGCAGCTCCATGGAGGCCAACTACCGCAAACCGAGTATAAACAGCCGTGTATTTCCTCTGAAATGTTGAGATCTATAAAGTGAACTGCTCGATTGTTTATATTTAGTCGTGTAACAGGAAGTCGGATGTGGAATTGACATACATAATGCAATTAGTGAGTTCTTCCCTCTCATTCAACTGTAGAAGGATGCCATCTATTTCTTATTTCCAGAGGGGCTACAATTAAAGAATGGTTCCTTGGAAGACTTTCTAATTTGCTTCTTAATTTCCTTTACTTCATATTATAGGAAGGGGGGGTACCATTCAAGTCACATGAAAAAAAACAACAAAAAACAGGATTCAATAACACTTTGAATAGCAAAACTTACTTGCGGGCGTAATTTGGAATGATATTAGTTTAACACCTCCAGACCAGCAGCAATCAAGTTCCACATAAACTGACTTTGCATATCAATTGTTGCCGAAATCTTTTTTCATCACCTCTGAATGATGGAATTGTCTTGACTTAACACTGCGTATCATGGCTCTGTGACCTTACTATCTTTTTGTTATACTGTTATATCACTGACCGGTCTTTTATCGCCAACTTCGGCTGTAGAAGAAAGAAATCGTAACCGTGACTTTCCTATGGAATATTTTTGGCAGGAGTCATTTTTGGCTGTAATAGACAGAAACTGGATTCATGCAGAGGGAAGGAAGGAAGGAAGGAGCTGAGGTTTATTTTTAAAGCGAGTAATTCTTGTATCTTATCATTTTATTGCCATCAGTCACAGCATGAGGCTCTTGAAGGTTTTTTTTGTTTTTTTTTAAAAAACAAAAAACAGATTTACAAACTATTAAGATTCACATTAAAGGAGGCAACAGACTTTTCAGTCTTTGATAAAATCAAAATCTTGATTCCTTTCCTTTTATTTTTCCTTTTATTCAGAGGGTCATGTTAAAGGCTGCTGCCAACCTTTTCTCTCACTTCTACCTGAGGAATCACTCGGAACAAAAATTACTTTTATGATTGTCTCATTCGTATTTTCTGAATGTGTACGTCTGTGGGTTTTGTCGAAATCATGAAGGAGATACTCGGATACGGCCTCGTAGCAGCGAATCCTGATAAGAAGCGCTCCTTTCACCTGAAAAGTAATCATTGAGGTGTCACTTTGCAATCTTTCTCCTGTAGTCTGACAACAACAGCGACATCACTCCCAGTATTCAGTCACACTTTGTGGCCTAATTCCTCTGTACGGGTAATTATTCTCTTCTCCATAAATGGTTTGGCAAGGCAATACTCATAGCCTTATTTTCATTGTGTGAAAAGCCCATCATCTTCCGATACAAGAAATTATACATGGCAATATATATATCTATACAAATATGTATAGATATATATATATATATATACACACACACTGCTCAAAAAAATAAAGGGAATGCTTGAACAACACAACGTAACAACACAATTCCTCCCTCTGTGAAATCAAACTGTCCACTTAGGAAGCGACACTAATTCATTTTGACTTGTTTTAAGGAAATTACATCAATGTTGGATCAGCCTGTAGTGTGTTTTTCCACTTAATTTGAGTGTGACTCCAAATCCAGACCTCCATGGGTTCATAAATTTGATTCCTATTGATAATTTTTATGTGATTTTGTTGTAAGCACATTTAACTATGTAAAGAACAAAGTATTTCATAAGAATATATCATTCATTCAGATCCAGGATGTGTTATTTTAGTGTACCCTTTATTTTTATTATTGTTACTATTATTATTATTTCATTATTCAACCAGTCTATTAATATATATATATATTTATACACTGCTTGAAAAAAAACATATACATGAACAGATGATAATGACCTTTTCTTATATTTTGTGGAATTAATTTTAATAAATATTTGTGAAAATAATGTACATGCATGCCTGATGTATGATTAAAAGACAAAAAAACATCTAAAGATGTCTTAAATGGCACAACTTTGTCTGAAAAAGGAGTGTTTCTCAGTGTTCACATTAGTGTGCATTTGCCGTGCAGAAATGTTCATCTGTGTTATATTTATGTGTAATTAGTTGGAGATGCTTTGGATTAAGGTTTCGCTTTTTCAACAAGTCTGTGGTGATTTATAAGGCGGCACATGTGCCCTTGGGTTTAGTGCAATAAGTTTTGAAAATAAATAAATAAAAACAAAAATAAATGAATTATAAAGCTAATAGTAGACTTATTCATCAGCGTGAAAACAGTCACCAAAGCTCTGCTGACTGACTGGCTCATATTCACTCAAGTTTGCCACAGAAGTACAATTTAGGCTTTCATTATTACACTTATTTGACAACAGTGCTTTTCTTGCCCTGATAATAGGCTTTTAGAAAATATTGTGCTTTGTGAAATTGCTTATTTTCTGAAACAACATCAAAGCATAGTGTAGAAAACATGGTAATGACAGTCTGCCAACATTTCTTCCATTCATAATCAGCCGCCGGGCAGCACGGCGGCGCAGTGGTTAGCGATTCGGCCTCACAGCACCGAGGACCCTGGTATGATTCCTCGGGGTTCTCCGCTTTCCTCCCGAGGTCCAAAAAGTGGAAAAAAAATGAGAAATTTGCCCCGAACGGTGGGGTGGGAATGTATACGTCGGGTATACGATAGGCTTCCACAAGGATGGATGGATGTTCAATCGGTTGCCTATGTAAGGATGTCAAGACAAACGGTTATCGTTTCAGTATTGAAACTATCAAAGTAATAGGCAGTAATAATCAGGAATACTGTTACGTTATGTTCTGTAAAGTTTAAAAGTAGGCCTTTTGATCGAGAGGAAACTCTTGATCTATAACGAGAGCTACGACTTCTTCAACTTATGACTTGTGTTTGTAATGGTTGCGATCAGTGGACACAATCCATTTTCGTCATGTGGCCCCAGAGGTTTGATAGCGCTTTTATCTTTAAGGCTACGTTTCTTTACGGGACAGTTCAGCCAAACTACAAAATTTAGTCATTAAACCTTTGCCCCTGCGCGGCGAGAAGGTCGGGTGATGTTTTGTACACGAAACAATCCTTCAGCTTCCGAGGACAAAACCTTTGAGGTTTCCCCCAAAACAACAGAAATGAATGACGATAAAACAATAAACACCTCTATAACTCCCATCCAGCATAACCAAATAACCTCTGAACAGCTCAGGGCTATTGTGTTATAGGAGAGAATGCACAGATGACAAAAAAATAAAAAATAAAAATAATTATGATACACAATAATGTATCACTACATTGAACACATCTTTACTTTAATTATGTCACAAAGAGTTATAATGAAGGCAAACATAATGGCCTGGGGCTATTTTGGAAAGATATTAAATAACTGTTATTCTGTCTTGGAGAAACATGATGGAAAGATTTTTTTTATGCCTTTAAATCTTATTAAAATGGCCCTGGAATTTAAGCAAAATGAATTGCATGTAAGTGCATTAAATCTCTGACTAGTCATAGATAGAGAGGGAAGGGAGTAAGGTTAATAATATCAGTTGCTTCAGACCACAGTCTACAATAATGTTCCTTATTTCTGAAGTTATATTGCCCCAGATAAAAGTGAACATAATAAGCATCAATCATGAGAAACCCAGCGCGAACAGATCAGCAGTTTTCCTGCAGATTCTCTGAGCAACTCCCGACACTAATTTTTCCTGTCATTACTCCTGTCAAGACTCCCTTTAAAGAAAAAAAGAAAAAAAATTAAAATTCTGTGCCGCGTTATTCGACAGTCAGGCGAGCTGTGGAATTCCTCTGCAATGCGATGAGCCACACACAGTCTACAGAAATACATTATGTGTTTTTGATGAATCCGTCAAAGTTAGCTACAAACATAAACAGCATTTGAAGCGGTAAAAAAAGTAAGGAAAAAAGGATAATAACTGAATTTGTGATTGAAAAGGGCCCACCGCTCAATCATCACAAAACCGTCCGTGGCCATTTATGTATGATTTCTGACCCTTATCTTGTGAATATTATCTTTACAAATGCATTTATGTCAGGATGAATATTTCAGTTCGGCATTAATTCTCGGGATCCTCAACAATATCATTCTGGTGGTTCAGAAAATCCTAAATTTTCGTCAGGGAGAGGATAAAATAAATAAATAAAAAAGTGAATATTCAGACATGGAAGTTAACTAATTGCCAAGCACAGCAGTCTGACAATGATTATGCATATTTTGGTGGCACTGGCAAAGTCCAATATTTCAGCTTGTCATTTCGCTGTGCAGAGAAATTGGTCTGATAATCAAATAATCAAACCCGTCAACGTTCAGCTTTTAATTTTACAAGGAACCGAGTCTCATCGAAACACTGCATTTTTATGAGCAATGATATCAGCAAGCCATGCAAGTTTAACATGAATTTGACAGTAAATGAAGAATATGCTCATTAGAAAGTCATTTTCTATATTAGCCAATACGTAGCTCATACCGGCTCTTTTTTTAGGTCATTCTAATAGAAAGTCATGCACTAGTTTCACTTTATGACCCAAACGTGAAGTTAGTTAAGATCACCAACCACCATCGAGAGGTCATCTCGTGTTTGTCGTTCCTTCAGGCTTTATCTCATGAGGCGAACGGATTAAAACGGTCCTTTTCTTTGAATCTTGTGTCTGACAGCTCTAGACATTGCTATCTTTGGCAGCATTTATTTATTTATACAATGTATTGTTTTCATTTCAATAGAAGATGATGCGTATATTGCAGAGCGACGGCTCTCAAAATTCGGCTTTGGAACCACAAGAGCAGAGGAATGTCTGTAACAAGATGGTAAACAAGGCTTTTCCTGAAATCAATTAGTTGATGCAAGGTGGAATAATCGTCAATCGCCAATCAGGAAATTAGCAGATCGGGAAAAGGACGTTTGAAGCGGTCCTGAATCGGAAAAAAGTCCGAAACAAACTTCATTCTCATTTAAGATCACGCGTCTCCTCTATCGGCTCTGCATAACAGGATACTGCACGCCTTCATGAGTTTTGATATCGGTCCTAAAAATCTGAATCATAATGGTCGTATTTGTACCATAGCAGACATATAATGAAGTGGAACTGATGTTAAAATTGTGAGAGGCACTATTCCAGACGACACGCTGGATGCTGAGCGCTCCGACGGAGATGGATGGATGGACAAAACTGATCACCGTTACTGTAGCGTGGATATTTTGTTGCTTTTGAGTCAATCTGATCTCCCGTCAAAATCCAACTATCTTCCAAATCCCAATGTTTAAATACATGCAGCATTCAGTTTGAAGATCATTCATTGTTTTTTGCCAGCTGGGTATGGCGTTGAACTTAGATGTCAGACCTTTGCTTTTTTTTTCTTGCTAATTTTATCTTTAGCTAAGTTCAATATTAGCATGACAGAGTTGAACTTACTTGATTTTCAACTGGCTCACCTTTCTTTATATTTGTTCATTTCAATCCTAATTTATATGTGGACTCTTTGGCTCTTTGGCTTCCCCCACCACTTTGACCATGTTAAGAACACACAAACATCCTGGGGCTAATCTTTTTTTTTTCTTTTTCAAACAAATAATCTCAGTTCAGTGGGACTTAAAATAATGTCAGACAAATGGGTGATTAGTAGTGGTGGTCCATGAGGCCTCGGACTTTAATATATTTATAGGTTTGTAACAATCGGACTCATTCATACACTTTCAACCAAGCTTATGTAACATGACAACACTGACCCCTTTTGTTGGATATAAAACATAGAACCCAGATGCACACCGAAAAAAAAAAAAAAAAAATCACTTAACGCATACCTAATAATAACCTTTTGTTTTTTTTTCTGTTGGGTTCGTGTGAATTCATTGCATTAATTTTGCATCACCTAGTCAAAAAAACAAAAAAACAAAACAAAAAACATATTTTCTAAACTGAATCGATGTGCCTTGCACCCAATGTTGATTTTTACCACTGCGGTAAACGTTTACCTAATCTTTGTTAACATTTAGGCCTGTACTTACAAACAAATGTCCCTTCTTTTATTGCTTTGGATTAATTTAACTGACTTTTAAATATAAAACAGGTTTATTAAACATCATGCAATTGCTTTAAAAGAACCCGTGAGAGTCTCCAAAGGAGCTTATCTGCAACTAAGCATGATCTACCTGAATGAGAACTTTATTCCTGTTTGACGACCTGCAGGTAATCGAACAATATTAGATGAGCCGCTGATTTGACAAAGAAGAGCAACAAATCAAAAGTATCAAGGTTTAAGTTTCTCTTAAAGTAGGTCAAAGCTGTTGATTTCAGCGGGTTGCTTGTCGATCACGTAAAACCTAACATGGACAGGTACCTGACAAACAATGATGACACCTTTTTTACTTAAACTCTGTTTTTACAAACAGCAATTTTTAACAAAGTGTTGCATACATGAGGCTAGAATGTGTGACAAAAGATTTTCACGCAGCTTTAAGCTGTTGTCTCTCTTCAGGAGATACCCTCTGTTTACCAAAAGAGAAGCCCATTTCATTTTGCCTAATAAAATTGAGAGATTCTTAATCAACGATCTTAGAAGAAACAGACTTTACTGTGTCACATTGTTGATGAAACCCTCCAAAAATGAGTTTTTCTTCTTTTCTGCTTTTACCTAAAGACTAAAGTTAACAGTTTCATCGAAGTTGAAATTTTGTTTGCACTTCCTGTGTTCTGACTTTTGATGGCAGTGGATGGGCACTTTTTAAAAAAAAAATTCCAATGATGGAGACGGAGGAAGAGGCACATGCAGCAGGTTAATTGGAAAAACTGGAGCAGATGATGGAGGGATGGAGGGATGGATGGATGGATGGATGGATGGATGGATGGATGGATGGATGGATGGATGAAACCCCATGGGGGAAAAAAAAAACAATGTCCGTCTTTCAATATCATCTCCTATTACTGTGATGACTGAAATCAACATTTGTACACATGCGGACAAACAACGCATTCAGATGCCTCCATTTGTGGGCTAATTGACTGATGGGAGTATAAAGGGGTGTGAATCACATGATTTGCCCTTCACACTGAATTAATTGGTGCTTTAAGGCAGTATTTCAAATCAATCACCACAATCTAACAGTCCACCAGGAATGAAAAGTCATTTCAGTCCTTGTGGAAGGTCCGCACTGTTGTGTTTTCTTGCCAAAATGTGACTATTTCCTGGTTTTATCTTAGGTCTCAATAAGAATGCCGAGTGAACTGTTTTTCCAATCTTAGTTCGACTCCTCTGAAACCAACCAGCTCGGAGCAATGTGGAAGAGTAACTCTATTTTTCATCTGAGAAGTTTTAATCGTTCTCATGTGAAAAATCCACACAATGAAAAAATGTGGGTGCAAAATTAAATCTTCTGGACTCTATTGGGGATGAAATAAAAGTTTGAAGCCTACAAAAAAAAAAAAAAAAAAAAAAAACAGGTTATTAACTCGTGAGCGCTGAGTCCGGTCACAGTAAGTTCCACAGTTCTTTTTTTTAACAGTTCTTTTTTTTACCCCTGTATTCCACAGCTGATATTTAAAAAGGACAGTCTTTTTTTCATCCATCCATCCATCATCTGCTGCTTATCCTGCACTCAGGGTTGCAGGGCTACTGGATCCTATCAGTATTTTATGAAAAGTTTAATATTTATCAACCCGCAGTAAACAGAAAATTCAATACGCGGCGTCTCAACACCTTGCTGACATTTGTGCCACGATCATAAGACATTCCACTCCTTTTACACACAATAGTTTGTTTGGTATGAAGAAGACATTCCAACTAGTTTGACACGAACATCAATAGCGGTTATTGCGCTAACTGACTACATGTCAGGACTCATTGGATCAATTGCATTTTAACAGAAGCTGCATTCATTCGTTCCTTCATTCGCTGTCTACGCTGCCCTGCTCGCACACTGGATTGTGGGGACGCTCGGCGAGAGGCTGGTTGCGCCCGGGAGCAGCTGCCAGTCCATCGCAAGGCCACATATGAAAACACGGACAAACCTTGTAATTCTCACCTACGGAGAAATTAGAGTATTCAATTCAACTGATTGGAGGAGAAAGACGGGAACATGGAGAAAACCCACAAAGACATGCCGAGAACATGCCTATCTCCGAAAAAAGACCTTGTTTGACCCCTGGATTTTGAATCTGAAATCATCTTGAGTGCTCATCTCAGTTGTAACTACATTTAAATCCCTTAAAAGGTACAATGAAATAAAACAATAAAACAGCACAGCTTATCAACCCCCACTTTGTCATTCAACATAATTTCTATATTGGCATCATCTCCTTCTTTCACTACGTTTAGAGTGTGTGTGTGTGTGTGTGTGTGTGTGTGTGTGTTTATATGCATGCATACTAATTTCAAAATAAAGAGCAATACTTTAAATTATTAAAACATGTAAAGACACATTTGCAGAGGGAGTTTAACTCAAATATCTATTGAATTTAATGATGTAGTTTCAAAAACCCCTCCATTTTTTGAACGCTGACTTGTAGCTCAAACCTACAAGCGTCAAAGTTTTCCATGTGTAACATCCCATATCAGACTATAAATGAATGTCGCGACCCAAACAACTGCTTCTTGTCACAATCCCACAGTCAACTCAGAAGAAATGGTAAATTTGAGTCCGGACCAAAGCAAATAAGAATATACACATGCTTGCAGATACTACATTATCTAGTTATTACATTACCGTGCTCAAGCTAGCGCAGACACGACTTTAAGACATCTAAACTTTTGATTTCCTTTTTTTTGGACTTAAAATTAGACACTTTGACCTTATGCTTCCACTTTAAAAGTACAAACCGAATGAGTTTAAAGTAGAAAATGGAATACGGCATGTTTGCCCTTTTAGTGCATCAAGCTGAATAGTTTCAACACGATTTGTCTGTGAGGATGATGAATGTTTCAATGTCAGGAGTATCAGGGAAAATGAATACAAAGAAGAGTCTGACTTCAAGGAGCATCGATATCTTTACATCAATTCCGTGTGTAATGCTAGCAGACTTTTATACATGAATGGCCTTATCAATTATGTAAGAAAAATCCAAAGTTGATATATTTCTATTGTCTCTGTGCGAATATATGTGCCTCTAGGGATGATATTCCCTGAGCTTTGACACTATACTGTATATTCACTGTTATCATACATTAAAATCAAGTCAAGGGCAGACACTTGAAGGGTTTCGTTATCACAACTCACACAGAGCAGATGTAGATGACTCATGCATCCCCTCTGAAGTCATAATTCAAGTGGCCTGTCACACACACATTAAAACATGTATACCCATGGTTACCCTGGAAACATTGCAGCACAACATGATGTTAAGTGAATGCCAAAAAGACCATTTTGTCTCAAATAAATAAATAAATAAATAACTGAATGAATAGTTCCATAGTACTTCAGAAAGCCATAGGATACATGCTCTAGATGGATAAATAGAGCCACACACACAACAAAAAAAAGATTTCCTTATTTTGATTATATTTATCCTTTTTTCACTGCCTCACAGTTATCAGTAAATCAAATATATATGTGACTAATAACCAAAAAGTAATTTGATTACTTTTGCTGTATAGTTGTTGTAAAATTACATTAATGATTCAACATGCTTTAAAGGAAATGCATAACTTTTTCCGGATTTTATTCCGATACAGGATACACATTCATGACGGGGGGGAATATTCAAGAATATGAATAGACAGCAGCAGGCGAACTAAATAGCACTTCCTGAGAGTTGTAGCAGAGGTCCTTCTTGATGAGGGCAAGAAGACCAACAGAAATTTGTACTTTGCTTTGCAAAAATACTACATATTTGCTGGTGTGTCATTTAATTGACCCTATCAGAACTGTGTTTCACCTGCACTATGATCTTTATTCAAGCTCCAACATGGCGGTCATCTGTTCTCCACATATGCTACCTTTATCCTACCAAACTTTACAAGAAGAAATAATATATAACAAAATAGCTGTAATCTAAATGTAACCGAAGTTGATATTCAGGCTCCATCCCTAATTCAAAAGACCATGGGACATATATATATATATATATATATATATATATATATATATATATATATATATATATATACACATATACCCATCTATATATATACACACACACACATATCACACATATCATACATATTCATACATATATACACATACACATACATATACACACATACATACATATGTACATTTATATACACATACATAAATATATATACACACACACACATATAATCATACATATACACACACACACATTTACATACATAAACACACACACACACACACACAAACATATATATATATATATATATATATGGGTCCCAGGGTCTTTTAATATATCCTATACTGTTTTTCTCAGGTGGAGCAACCACTCAATAACTTGGCCACAGAGGGAGAAACACAACCATTCACACATTTGGGAGACTTGCAGACTCTAAACAGAGCAACTCCCCTGTGTATGTATGTGCTAGTGTGTGTGTGTGTGTGTGTGTGTAAGTGGTAAATGGTCTAGACTTACAGAATCCCTTCACACCTCGCAGTCTCAAAGAGCTATACAGTACACAGCATTCACACAAACACACAAACACCTCTGGCGCCAGAGCTGCCGTGGGACGTGCCAAACGGGCCACCAGGTGCGACTTGGGGTTCAACGTCTTGCCCAAAGACGCTTCAACGTGCAGACAAGAGGAGGCAACCAACGAACCGCCGACCTGCAGAGTGGCGAGATGCCCACTCTGCCCACCCACCCCCCGTTTGAGTGGTGACTGGGACTTCATTTATCATTTACAGTAAAGTGTGCAACTAAATCGACTAACAGTTGTGTTGACGACTGACTTTTAGATCAACAAGATTCCGCAATTTGGCAATTAACTGTATCTACCTGAATCCATATATAATATGAGGTATCTTTACAGGAGTACAATATACAAGATTGTAGGCAGAGTTTTAATATTGAGTTCTCTATGCTGTGGCTCGACAGTGTTTATTTGTTCTTATTTGTCCTCCACCAACAACTCTAACTTGCAATAAGTATTGTTTCCGTCCACACTTGTTTACATGGCTGTCACAACACTGATATGCAAAACCCTTATTAAAAAATTGCTGGGTGCACCTTGTTTGTGGATGTTGCCATTTAAACAATCATTCTTACTTAATCACCTACTGTGGTTGAAAGCAGTCTGTTTTTTTTTTTTTTCTAGTCTCTCTTAATCCTCTCACCAGTTGCTGGCTGGGATTTTGATTCATCATATAATTATTAGCAGACTGTTTTTCTAATATATAACTACAGAATGGTTATATTTCATACTTGTGGACATTTGCAATGGTCCATGAGTACTACTTACGATGAGTATGAAGGAATCACGAAGCTTATTTGTTCGGTCTCACTGACTATATCTCGTTCAAACACACTTATTTCATTTAGTGAGACATAAATGTGTGTGTATATTTTGTTTATGTTTAGTTTGAAGGAAAAGACAGAGAGTGAAAGAGAGAAAGGCACCTCCTCTTCTAGCTTGGATAAGAGCTAAAAAATACACAAAATTAGTTTTCTCCTCCATCTGCCTGTATAATCTACTTACTTTAAACTTACAAAAAACTATTACAACTCCCTAACAAACAGTAGAGGTGAATTTACCTAAAATGACACCGATTTTTTATTTATTTATTTATTTCCTGCTTTTTAAATCTACAACCCATTCCTTGATTTCTCTGGGTTGGACAACATACAACATTATTCAATTTCTCCGCCATTGCATTTCCCTGTCACACACCCATGAGGAAACTTTAGGGCAAACACCAAACGCAAAAGACAGATTAGATCTATGAAATGTATTAGAGCTAAATGATCTTGACAAATTGCCACCAACTAGATGCGGAGGTTGACACTATTGGCTATACATTTGAATAACCATGACTTACATGGTACTGATTGTGATCTGGTCAACATTTTGTATTGATATAAAAACACTGACCTTCATTTATCAAAATACAGTTATCGTATTATTACATTCGCTGGGATCCGACCGTATTAAATAGATCATAAGCAACTGTGATTTAAGCGCTCCTCATACTGAAAACAACTCATTATTTGACCTCTTTGAAATATAAATATGACTTGCTGGGGCTATTTTGTCACCGAGCAGAACGCGTTGTTTTTTTTTGTTTTTTTTTATCATTATCTGATCCCAATAGGTTTCTCTCAAAATACTGTAGTTCCTTGAAATGAACAGAGATGTCCAAAGACGATGACTCATATCTTTTTTTATGCTCCAATGGCGGTTGGATTGATTATTGGATGAATAAAAATGGACTTTGGCAGTGCAACAAGTTTGCATATGCTTAAATGAATGAGGGCCACTGTCTTTCCAAGAACCTTGAGAATCAATTACAGATCGCTCAGAAACACCCCGTGTCCCCCTCCTCTGCGGGAAAATGTCTCTCTCACAGCTTAAACTAATACAGCAGGAGACTAACCTGGATATGAACCATGTGCTACGACAAGTTTCACACTGTTGAATATGTCCTGGCTTGAGATAATTCTTGATTTAGGTATTCGACCGACCGTCATTAACCCACTGACGGCTTCATTTGCTGCTGAATACAAAGATGGTGGGCTTGAAAGTATTTTCTGTTGAGTTTCTAAATGAAACGGACAAATTGGCATAAATAAGCTTCAATGTTTGTCTCATACTAGGATGTGTTGTCAAAAAAAGCACAAATATGTTAACTCTTTAAAAATCGCAAATTAAAGCACACTTTAATTTGTAAAACGTAATGCATGTTGGTTGATGACATATACAGGTTATATTCGTGTCAATTTTGGCTCTGTATGGTACGGTATATACTGGAATAACGCCACATTTTGCTGCTTTTGGGTGCAATTTCCAGTCCAATGGAAACAAAGGGACTGATGCCAGCCTGCACAGCTTTCCAAGGGACAAGAAGAAAGGAATGGGAAATTATATGTGGACTTACACAACTTCCTTAGGACCTGCAGCTGCGTTCTAGCCGCTTCTCTCGGCATGCATTTGACGCATTTAGTCGACCTAAACGGACTCAAGACAAACGCAGTTTTCTTTAACAAGCATGCAAAAGGTTCTTGGGAAAGAGTGAAGCCTGGATCACGGGCGGGAGATGTCAAATGTTCTGCTGCGAGGATGTCAACAACACGCTACTGCAGAAGGAGAATCTGATGACGAAAGATTAGGCATCAGCGCAAACACGAAGGAAGCTAACTGGTCTGTTAATCTGCAGCAGACCTGGGCATTTTACGTTCCGCGGGCCACATCTGGTCCGTTTTGCTTTTTTATCCGGCCTGCCAAACTATTTTCTTTGAATAGTTTCATAAGTACTTTCAATCAATAATGAATGTAGAAACTCCTTTTTTTTTTTCCTTTTGTTTCATTTTGTATGGATGACGACATACAAAAGAATGTCGGTACATTTATACGATCATGAATGATTTTAAAGTTGAAATAAAATGCCAAAAAATTCAAATTTTCATTTTGTTTAATTTGCATGATACCTAGCTAGCCCGCGCGTAAAAATTAAAGCAGAAATGTGGCCTGCCAGTCAAAATAATTGCCCACCCCTGGTCTACAGTGAACAACCGATGACAAAAAGTGAAGCTCCTTACAACAGACCCTCTTGCACCGCCCACTTCCGCCCACTCTTGCTTCTTTGCGTCTTTGTTCGTCTTCATTTTGACTTCTGTCTTCAGCACTATCCTAGCACTATCAGGTTTAAATGGGGAGGGTTGCACAGATGACGTGCTTTTGCACCGTGTGATAAAACGATTGGGGCCCAGCCCAGTTCGACTTAATGACATCACTACCCAGACAGCATCGCGATGTACCAACAATATGTTGAGATTTTCTCATTGCTTTTATGTAGCGGGTAAATATATTTATCAAAGAGGACGATAACATCTTGGTCACCAGGGATCCCTTTAACTATGTAACAACTGAACACATATGATCGACATAACTAACCATATCAGTTGTCTCCAAACACCACATCCCATATATCCTGGTAAAAGGTGTTAAATTCACCCGAAATAATTGCTGTTATTACAAGTTATCAGACCAGGTTACAGATGGTTTAAAATGTAATCAGTTGGCGCTGTTACATTAACTTAGGAGTCAGGCATCATTGTACATCATGATGAGATTTTTTTTTTTTTCACATCTGCCAATTTTCTTTTTTTTCTTTCAATCTATGAGCCTTGTTAAGCCCTGATACCATTTAAAATAACAAAAAAAGTATATAAAAATCTGCATCGCAATGCTGGTATGTAAATTTAAGACATTAAAACTGACAGGAAATGCTGGTGGCTGCTCTTTAGATGTAAATGTGATAGGGTTGTGTGTTTTCATGCAACATTTTTTTTTTCTTTCCTGACATTGTAATATTTTTGTTATTACCACAATAACAGCAGCGAAATGATCCCAACAAGCAGCAGTTTTGCATGTTCTCACACAATAGCACTCGATGGCTGGAAAGGAATCGTCAATGGGAATCTTTTTAACCCTCTTCCATCGAGGAGGTGACTAGACTGCAAAGTGCAACAAGTGCAAAGCAGAGAACAAAATTCTTTCTTCTGTTGCTTCTTCTGCTGTGAGGTGTTACAGTAGCTGATGTTCAGATTTACTTTCTCCGTCAGAGCTCTTTGCTTTCAAGCTTGTCATTTATGTCCACATGCTATTAAAAACTAAATATACATTTTTTATCTCCATATCGATGTCCGCATGGCCGAATATACTTTTACAGTTAGCCTTGGTAAAATTATCACAAAGACCCGTTTTATGAGTTCTTTGAATGAACACAGTTTTGTGGTATCGCTGTATTATGTCCTCAGTTTGCTCGTAATTTCTTGTTCTTTATTTCTTTCTCTCTATTATTCAAGATTCAGTAACTCCCGTCGTGGACATACAGCTTCCAGGTCTCTTATAATGTCCCAGAGACAGATTTGGTGATGTGTCTCAGCTAGTTTATGCATGCAAAGTGGTAACTTTCTTTTCGACAGTTCCGACACTAAGGCTTTAACACTCACTATATGGTGATGAAAAAAGCTGGGACTGCTTTCGAATAGGAGAGACTGCGTGACCTTTCAGTGTGGATTTCACTTATTATCCGCATTCCTGCATGGGTTTCCTCCTGCATTTTCCGGTATCCTCATGCAGCAGGTAAATTGAAATATCTGAATTCCCTGTTTATGGATATGTGAACGGGAGAGTGAATAATTGTACTCCGTGTCCATATGTGGCCGATCCAGGCTGTACCGAGCCTCTCTCCCAATGACTGTTGGGATTGGATCAAGCACCTGCTACCTTGAGTGCCGGGTAAGCAACATAACCATTGAATGAATGAAAGATTGCGTGTTCAGTATCTCCACTTTGCCAAGACGGGATGTGATTGGCAATCAACGGGAAATATTACCCCAGTGTTTATGCACAAGCACAGAAAAAGTGAATTAACTACAGTTGCCACTTAAAATAAACGTTTAAAGTTCTAAACCTGCACCTAAAAAAAAACACGAGAGGGAAGTCTTCTTTCCAATCTTTCAATGCAACACATTTAAAGGCATTCACTGTGATGTGACGGCTTCCCGTGCACATATCTGCAGCACAACACTGTGCAGGTAGCTGTCCGTCTGAGGGAATATATGGCATGCATTACCAATTGATCTGTGTCTGTTTCTGTCACTAATGCAAAACAGCCTGAGGAGACACACACACACACACACACACACACACACACACACACACACACCATACACACATGGCAATGACAGCTCGGAGTAGAATTTTTCTGTATGATGCTGTTTATTTCTGTGGCACAATCTCCATTTCAATTCAAGTGTGGCTTCACTCTGTAAATCAGCAGAGCTTTAAGGGTGAAGGAACATCTTCCACCCACCCCGGGGGTATTTTCGGATGGACTCGCTGTATGAGCCCTTTCTAACTATTCAGCTGTCCATCATGATGTTATGCCTTTGCCGGTTTTAGAGCATTCGTCCTGTGATTCTGTCCTGTAGCCAAGCCAAGATTTAAAAAGTAAAGGCAAATGATATTTGTTTCCATGGACATTATACCCTTTCACCGTATCCCTTCACCAGACAAGCACAATGTTTAAGTCCCCACTATATACCTCATCACCAGGGTATGACAAAAAAAGACCGATGTAAATTGAATTATTTATAAAAGGTCTTCCAACTGGTCTGTTCTGATAATCTGCTATATTTTATTTTATTTATTTTGTTTTAATTTTGCATTAATTCAATTTTTTCATGTTCTCTGGACACATGATGCCTTCTGGTGAGGAGTTGTTTCAGAGAAAGGAATATTTGAGATGTGACTTTCCTGCCGTATAAGAAGAGATGTTTTTATTTGGATTTGATTTATTTTACATCCCTTACTTTTAGCTGGAAAGCAGTGGAGGTTCAACTATCTGCCAACGCTGTTTGTACATTATATGACTAAGTTCAAATGACTAAAAAAGGCAATTTCACCAATACCATTATTTAGCACTGACAAAAAAATATATAGCAATCGAAGAATATTTTTCTGGACATACCAAGTTTTGAAAGTCTGCTGGTTTATGAGGTTTATGACTCCCCGTCTGGCGTTGTGTTACAGGTATAATGCAATAAGTTATAAGGTGAAATACATGCTTATCTATTAGGTGCATTGCACGTCATGAGAACAGGAAAAATTGGCATCATTCACTTTTTCTGCAAGTTACAATTTGAATTATATTTTAAAACAGAACTAATTCTTTATTATTTGGTACAAAACTCAAGTACTTGAGCAAATATGCAAAGTAAAATGTACACATGTCCTTATAAGGCCCTATTAATACAATATCATAAATACCCTAAAGGTAAGGAAGCATACATGTGGTCCTTCACAATTGAATGGAATTACATAGTCCTTGAAAAGTAAATATAGTTATTGGTATATTTATTTCCTGCTAACTTACATATCAGATGCAAAAATATGCAAAGATGCAAAATTGTTAATTTTTCACTATATACAGAGAAGGATGCTACACAAAGCTAAATGTTCAAATTTGGGAAATGTGTTTTGTCAGGTATTGCTATGGATTTTGTCTATAAATCCTCTGTCTCTCCAGATGTAGACAATGCAAAACTCTAAAGGTTTAAAAGGTTTCCAATACAACTTGTCTGAAACAAGGCTTATTACAAAAGTACACCTAATCTGATAAGTGCTAAAGTCTTCAGAAAAAAAAAGGGTTATTTAAGGCCGTCTCAAAACATTTTTGAAATTTCTCTCTCATAATATCAGGCTGATTGTGGTTGTTTGGAGTTGATACTAAACTTTGCACATCTCGGTGTGTTCAGGACTGATGGAGCGTGGTATTCTTTATCTTTCTTATTCTCTCCTCCGCATGGTATTAGAATCCTATCAGCGTGTCATTAACAAAGGCTGTAATTTCCCCGGCATTGCAGCCCATCTAAGCCCAACCCCGGCGAGCACTTACAAACAATCAAGGGAAATTATTATCCAGGGCAAATTAAACATGATTGTTGCAGGGAGTGTGCGGCCCACTCACACATAAACACCCCCCCCCACACACACACACACACACACATATATATATACATATATATATATATATACACAGTCAGTGAACATACATACACAAATAGTTTAAGGTAGACTAAACCACCCAGATAGAGGCAACTTTCAGAATCTCATTTAAAGCTTAATTTCTAAAGCTCCGCTTACAGCCTGTATTGCATCAAGTTAATTATAATTGCTTTACCACAAGTTGGTTCATTTGACGATCTGAGACCCAAATGTGGGATTTGATATCCTCAGCAGACCCACCCTGCAGTCTGTCAAAGCTACATACACCGCCTCAACCTCTGAGGCCATCAGCGAGGCGGTGGGATTTTCCGATCAATATTCTACAACACTGAGGCCAAGCCAACCTTTCACTGACACCATCCCATTCCTGCCCCTTGCAGCAACCCGACATCAACCTGCCTTACTGTCTCAGCCAGTGTGATGTCCTGTCTCAAGCGCTGAACTCTGAAGTTAAATCCAATTCAGCCTTCCCAAGCGACGCGTCCCCCGGCACACTCCACATTTCTCTCGCGGGAGAAAACTAGATCAGTTTCCTAGATATGCCGGCTTGATCCGTGCACGAAACCCCCCTCCCTGCAGAACTGCAGCTCTCGGAGCAATTGCAACACCTAGTTGTTTTACATTTAAATGTCCACCGGTAGTTTCTGCAAAACTATAAGTGGCATTGTCAAACACTACTGCTGTAATAAGCAAACAAAACAACGGAACTGACGGATTTCAGTTGCCAAGACAACCATAGCTTTCACATATCGACTGATTTCATCTTACTAAAAGGCTTTGTAGGAAATGTAATGATAATTATAAGTGAAATAAGGACAAATGAGGAAGAGAAAACCAGTATTAACTTATAATTCAGAATTGAATACCGGATGGGCAAAGTGCAAGATGCCTTGGCAAAGGACACATTGATAGCATTGTGACTCTTAATACAGAGAAATTCGTATTTAAAGTGAAAATTAGTTAAGGGAACAGAATTCTCTTTTAAAAATGATTGCATTTTTTTCAACATTCCATTCGTCTGAATCACCCTAATTACACAGTAATATTGATATGACTTAACTGATGATATTTATCATTTGCGCTATTTCCCTCATAAGTCATATTGTTACTAAGTGATCTATTTTGACTTTTCAAAGTCACCGAAATCACTTACCATGAAAAATAATAATGATATTTACACACATTATTCGGATTAAAGAGAATATTTAGGGGTCACGACCATAAGACCAATCAGTGACATGGGAAAGCAAAAGCTTTAGATGTAAAGAAGCATTTATGAAGAAAATACCTGATGGTGTATCTATGGCTCTTGGAAATATTTCATGGAATTATCCTGATTACTTTCACAAGATTATTCACTTTTTTTCCCTTAAGTTAGGTTACCCTGAATAGTATGATTATTTTTCTACTTCTGACTCTTGGAATTTTCTTTTGTCTCTGAAAAAAAAAAAAAAAAAAAATAATCAAATCAAATTAAATATAAATTTAATATAAATGTAGCACTCCGTTCCAAAAAAAAAAAAAAAAAACCATTTTGATGTGGTGATATCATTGCTGGTCGGACCCCTTTGAACGCAGATCCACGGTTTATTGAAAGCGGGCTCTCGGGGGAACAAATGAGATGAAATGAAAATGCTGAAAAGTAAGTTAGCGGGAAATGCGTTCAGAGATTTAAAAGAAAGAAACCGTTAAGAGACAGGAAATTTTTGGTTGTAGTGAAGTGAGAGAACAGGATGAAGAGATGAACGCTGACGAGGGGCTGGAATCAACAGGCGAAAGACGAATAAGAAGAAAAACACAGGTATATAATCAATCCACAGATCATTGAGGAGTTATTGATCTCATGGGATGATTGATCAATCCAGCGATTATTGAAACAAAAAAATGGTGAAGTTAAATGAAAAATACCGTCACCGTGCAAATAACAGATACATGTAACGATCATTTTTTTCATGTCAATTTCTTTCCAAGATTGGCAAGTGAGGCACGGCCTCTCCTGCCTCCCCTGCCTGCACCTCACTGATCAATGATCAGACTGGAGGCGGGAATCGGTGTCCCTGATCCCCCAGATGGGACAATCCACACACAGCCCCATCATTTGGGGTGTGAGTTCACAGTTCACAGTTCAATTCATTCATGGGAAATCAATCAAAAAAAGGAGATTGTTGCCTGTGGGTAATTCAAGAGGCAGAAGTGTGTGAGTGTGTGTGTGTGTGTGTGTGTACGCGCCTCGGGGCAAATCTCCATGTCCAAGCATCGGGCACATGATCACTCTGCACAGATCAGTTCTTGTTAAACCGGGGTGTCGGTCTTGTGACTCGGAGCCGCCGCAGCTTTCCGCCGACCGCGGATCTATACGACGCGCAATCGGGATCAATCAGGTGCAAGGAGCATCGTGACCGCGTTTGCGCCTGCACGCACACGCATGCATGTGCACGCACACACGAGTTGAGGGAAGTTGAGAGGCGCTTGCGTGATGCGGGCGCAGCGGTGCGCAAGAAAATAATAAAAAAAAAAAAATAATAAGGAAAAAAAAAAGACTCACCATCCTGGTGCCGGAGGGGGGTCGAGGGGGGGCCGGGGTACGAGTGGGTAACGCGTGGACGGCGTCCTGAAGGTGCGTCCAGTCACCTGCAGCCCTCCATCTCCGAATCCTGCAAGTTAAAAGACAAACTTTCACTCGGGAAACTCTTCATCCTCCAGAACTTGACAGCTGCGGCTTCTGCCAACTGACCCCGTCCGGATCCCGTTGTTTCAGACGGCCGCCGGACGCAGACTGGAGGGCGATCCTATTGGTTGCGCCGGCCCAACTTCCAAGACGCATTTAATATCCCAAAACGCTCCCTCCCAGGAAAAAAAAAAACACCGTGAGATGTATTTGTTGTTTTTTTTTTTTTTGAAGGTGAGGGGAATAAGAGAAAAAAAAAAAAAAAGGATGAACTCGTGTTTACGCGCGGTGTTTCCTGTGCGCCACGCCGCGTGAAATGACGTGAGAGAGGTGCACCCCGCACATTCAACAGGGGTTTAAAAAAATATATAGAAAATTAAAAAAAAATAAAAAAAAACGTGAGCCTGTTGTCGCGAAGATTAAAAAAAAATATATGGGTGTAGAAAGAAAAAAAAAAAACAAACAAAACTATTTCCTCGGTGCCGCTGCTCCAGCTGTGCAGATGCGCCCGGGCTTCGAATCTCCTCCGCCGTGGACGGACTGGGATGCGGCTAGAGTCCGGGCTGGGGGTGCGTCCACCAGGAGAGGCGGAGAAAAGAGGAGGGGAGGGGATGGATGGGGTGGTGGGGGCGTCTACCTGTCGGAGCTGGTGGTAAATTGACGATTTAGAAGTCCTCTCCGACGGGTGACGTGACGCCGCGGATGCTGAGGAGGAGACGGGAAGGATGTTCGTCTCAAACGTCAAGTGCATCCCCTCAACACGCACGGGGATCTCAATGCGGGTTATGCGAGGCAAAGAGCTCCAGACATGTGTGGTAAATAATGGATAGACTCAGTTATATCGGTTGCTAATCCTCAGGCATGTCAACGAAAAGTGAGAATAATTGAAGTATTTGTGCTGATGCAAGCACTTCTGAGGGATCACATCCGGGGAAAAAAAAGCAAGTCCCGCATTAAAAAGGATGATCAGGCTTCATTACGCCACAGAAATCAGTCATTAATTTTCTTCCCCTCTCATTCCCCGTAACTATCCTTATAAAGTATTAAGTACTGTTGCAATATATAATGAGCAACAAAAAAAAAAAAAAAAAAACCCTTGGGGTTTGGAAAGGGTAAAATCTATTTATGGTTCAGGAATCACTCAATTAATCCTTTCTACAATCGACCCTCTGCGATGAACTATTTTTAAATACCCTGAGCTGACCTGGTCATTACACAATAAACAAAATAATAATATCACAACAATATCACTTTCAACTTGCAAAATACATATTTTATTGCCTGCTTACATATTGTATATTTTATTGCATATCTGTATATTTTATTGTCTATTTTGTACAGCTTTATATTTGTATTGTCTTCCCAGGACTACAGATGGAAATTAGCAATGAGCTACAATCTGGTACAAACATCTCTGCCTCAGTGCTTAATATAATTGTACACTGTCCTAATAAACTTCTAAACAAACAAACAAATGTTAGAAAAATAACATCCATCCATTATCTACCGCTTATCCTATTTTGGGGGAAGCCAGAGTCGATCCCAGCTGCCATCGGGCGAGAGGCGGGGTCATCTTTAGAAATTGTTCTCGATAACCATAGGAATTAATATGTTTCATAAAAAGCTGTAGCATTGGATTGTCTAAACACAATGACTGGATAGTGGAAAAAAAGGGAAATTCAAAAAAGGTGGACGAAATGAGAAACATTGGAGTATGAAAGTATCTAAAACCAAGTAAATATAGTTATAAAGTATAAAATCTATTAACTGGTAAAATACCAAGGAGGTGTGCAAAATGAGAGACATGAGGTAAACAATAAAAATGTATAAAAAGAAAATTAAAGAAACATGAATAAAGTTCAAATTATTAGACAGTGTATTTACGTAAAACATAAAAATGGTGAGAGATATGCTGACAAAAACATCTGAATAAAATGAGATCATGAAATAAAGTCCATTTTAAAAGATGGATTCCAAAAGTGCAAAACCGAGTGGATCTTTTAGAAAAAAAAAAAAAGGCAACACTCCTTTCTTTCAAAAGGATGATTTCAGTCTTATCTAATACGGGCTCCGTATTCACAGTCAAAACAATAGAGGTGAAAAATAATTCAAAATTGTTCCGACAGTGTGAACAGCCACAAAACAATCCTCCACCGCAGCTACTAGGAGTGCACGGACCAGCAACTGCAGGCTCTGACTGTTAATATGAGAATCCGACAACTTCACAAATGTGTGTCAAATATGTAAATTAGGCCCGGCTTCTGATCTCCCGTGATGTGAGAGTTGCTGTCCGAACCGCAGTTGAGCTGCAAAAAGATCTTAGCCTTATCTGAAAGCATCTGAAGTTTCTCTGTTGTGACTTCGTGCATCGTGTCACACACACACACACATACACACGCACGCACACACACACACGCGAGCCCATACACCAACAAGTTGAAGTTGTGGCTAATTTCTCCACTCATCTGAAGCCACCTTTGAAATACTACTATGCATATTATTCCTGAAGAAATGCATTGCAACTGCAGTCAGATCTGTTTGTTATTGAATGAACGGGCGGTGAAGTATGTGGATGCTACTGAAAAAAATAAAATAAAGAAAAAAAATAACGGAGACCCTTGTTGGCAAGGAATGATGGTAGTTTGTCATCCATGATGCTGTCAGACACTGATAACGCTATGTTATCTCACAGCATGAAACAGTCACAAAATATTATCCACCAATTTAAGCCCTTTCAAACTTGAGAACTGTATATAAACTGAACCTGCTTCTTCTGTCTGCACCCGTTTTTTTCTAATTGTCAAGACTCGCAGAAGCTGTATTATTTTTTTCTTTCATTTTTTTTTGGGATGTTCTGTGTCTCTGAGCGACTACATCTCATTTTTTTTTTTTTTCCCCCTCCTCTTAAATATGATGTGCCTCAGGGGTCGGTCTTTGGACTGATTTCATTTTCTATATACGCACTTCCCCCGCGGGCACATCATTAGGAAACGTGGTGTTTCATTGCATTTTTATGCCGACAGCATCTGGCTGGATCTTCCGGTCAGATCTCCGGACTCGGTCATGTCGAGTTCACTTTGACAGATTCAGGTGGAGAAGGCAAAGTGGTGCTTGGGATCCCAGTAAGATAATACTGTCACGTTCCATTTGCTATATTTCCTATAGCAAGAAATCTTAGAATAAATTATAAGTTCACTTTATTGTTAATAAAGTTTGTGAAGTAAATCTGGGCCTGTTGTGGTAGTTGTCACATGCCCAATCATTTTTAGCATTATAGAAATACATTAAAGCTTGAAAAAATAAGTATCCATGAAATCCATAGACTTTATATCCTTTATCACATCACGTCTGGGTGTTGCTACAAAGTTTTCACCATCCTCAACAAAACATTTTACGAATGACTTCATGGTTTGAGGATCCCTGGGCTGTAGAGGCTTGACCGCCAGTCCTCGCTTCCAGGGTCCAACCGATAACTTTAAAGTGTCTTCCTAAATTATACCTAATACTTTTCTGTAATGTGTTTAATAGCGTTTTAACCTTCATTTTACCCGCCCTTGAATTTTTATTCAAAATGTGTTTCACATCAGGTGTTTTTTTGATTTTGTATCCTTTTTTTTTTGTAGGGGGGGGGGGGCTTTAGCAAAGTTTAATATATTAATTTATTTACAGGGTGATCGTCCTTGGAACCAAACCGTTGGGATGCGGGGTCATGTGTCTGCTTGCAGCTCCTTTTGCCACCCCCTCGCCTTTTCCTAGTTAATTACATTGCAGTCATTTGGCAGAAACTTTTATCCAAAGCAACTTACAAAAAGTGCAATTCAGTCACCAAAGATCCAAAGTACCAGTAGTCGGAAGTGACCACTCAACCAAGTAGGCATCTCAGAATCATATACATACTTACACTCATTCCATCATTTTGTTTTTTCCCCCCAGGGGTGTCGGGGGCTAAGTGCGATTAGTAGGGTAGTGCTCGGTGAAGAGGTATGTTTTTAGCTCACCGCAAAAGATGGGCAGCGACCCCGCTGTTCTGACCTTTTTTGGGAGTTCGTTCAATCACTAAGGAGCCATGACCGAGAAGAGCCGAGACCGGTTGGATCGGCAGCCGGGGGCTCTGAGCGATGGGGTGGACGGTCGACCGGAAGTTGGCAGATCGGAGGGGACGGGCAGGGACATGTAGCTTGACCATATCCTGGAGATAAGAGGGGGCTGTCCAGTCACTGCCCGGTAGGCGAGAACCAGGGTCTTAGACTTGATGCGGGTGGCTACCGGGAGCCAGTGTAGGGACATCATAAGGGGAGTTCCAGAGGGTCGACACATCTCCTTTGCTTCTTTTATGGTTTTTTTGGGGGGATGCCGGACCCAAACGCAAAGACACTCAGGAAGTAAAGTGTTTTGAGGGCTTTTATTTTACAAAGTGAGGAGGGGGTCTCAGGAGCCAGGAAGGGGCGAGGAGAGGCGTCGGCCCTCTGGAGCTAAGAAGCCTGGTCGGGGACGGGCGGCGAGGATACACCTGTGAAGGAAGAAGCCCAGTCCGGGTACGGCAAATTTCGGGAACAAAAACGGATCTTACTTTGGGGACGAATGGCATGGTGGAGTAGATGGCCCACCGAGAAGGGATGACGGGAATCCAGGAGAGGGGTTCATGTGGCGGTACCCGCTCAAGACAAGCATCTGGCCCCCACAGGCCGGCTGCGATCTCTTCTTAAGCTCAGCCTGACGAGGTCTCATGATCCGTAGGTGTGCATTGCACCCCAGCTGAAATCATTCTGCTCAATCATGTTCACTCGTGAAAGATCGACCCCGGATCCCAACACAAACACTCCCGGTTCCATTCCCCGTTCTCCTCCAAGCCCATCCAGGTGTTATCTAGCGATGAAACCCAAAACCGCTCCCCTGTCACCGCTAAGTGACCCCCAACTGCTTCATGCTACATCCATGATGGGTTAAATGCATGGAAATAATTTCCCGCAAGAAATTAAAAAAAAAAAGAAAAGTAACACCAAAATATCAGGATTAATATCAAGCTAATATCAAGCAATGTAGGAGTTACAGATACGAACTTTTTTCTTATATAAAGGGGATAAAGACATAGTTTTTCTAAGTCCTAACTTATTAGGTTGATTTGAATTTCATGCTAGAATTTTTGCAAAAAAAAGAGCAACAATCAATAAATTTATACTTTGTGACCAACAGCCATGAGCCTTCATATGAGCTTTTACATGGCAGATAAAATGCATTTTAGTGGTTGGACTTTGATCTTTGTCTTTAAGGATTACAGTATTTTTGAGCTGATTTTCCAGTTACCTCGCATTGTGTTCTTGCCCCAAAATTAAAAGTGATTCAAATTATTAGGATCTATATTAATCATTTCGGGAAAAATCTATGAAAATATATGGTCCAGAATCATTAGTACAATAATTGTGATATAAATCATGCCTGCAAAGTTTGTTTGTTTATTTTTTTCATTCTAATGTAGAGAAGTCTTGACCTCCTCGCCTTCCACGGAAAGAAAAAAAAAAGTGTCTTTGCAAAAAGTTCAAGCACTCCTGAAGGACCACTAATTATGGATTTTACATTTGGGTATTTGCCATATGAAAAAATATGCAATCACAAGAACCAAATCCTCATTATTTTGGGAACAAACTGAGAGTGAGGACACATTTATCTACACTTTTACACCGAATAATAAAGATTTGCCACCAAGGAAAATTAATTTTGCACAACTGGACCTGCATTTTTTTTTTTTTTAGTCAAAGCTGTCCTGAATCATACACATTAGTAAAAATACCACCGTAAATAAGCCTTGGTGTTTTCCCCACCAAAGGGCAATGTAATATCTCCTGAGAGATTAATGAAAATATCAAACAGTGAGCTGTCATGACCTTGAAAGCAAAAATCCTGTATCCGTCCCAAATTTAATGAGTTTTGCTTTGCTCTGCCCCCTCTGCCACCTTTCGCAGCCTGTTTATGGGAAAATAAGCAAACGTCATAGTTAGAATCCTTTCTGAATGGCTCATTTATTAAGTATTCATTATCTCCAGATTTTGCTGTTGTTCGATCGTCGCCAACCGGAAAGGAATTGTGAGTACCGACACAAGACAGGACACATGAAACAAAAAATACTGAACAGAAAAACTTGTCCTTTTTTTTAACTTACTACTTGCCAGTGAAGCATTTTACACTCTCAAGCAGTTACCTGAAATGAATAACAGACCTTCAAACACATGGAAAAATGGCCTGAGAGCCTGGTTACGCATCCAAATATCATCTTATACGTAACGCTTCTTTGTGTGCGATTTATCTCATCTGCAGAATGTGATCACTCTTTGCCAAGAAATTTCTCGGGATCTTAAGAAAATTAACTGAAAGTCAGATTTCGTTTTTTTTTTCAACTTGTAAATGTGACAGCGCTATCTGCAATCTGATTTTCTGTGGAGCGTGTGGGGACTCGGAAGATAAATCTGATTGTGGCCGATGGGGAATATTCTTCTGAGATGGTCAGAATGGCTCTTTTTTTTTTTTTTTTTTTTTTTTTTTTTTTTTAAATGCAGGGACCTCAGTCTGAAGCCCCAAGTAGATTTAATGTCAGTCACAACTTTTAAAGCACACTGGAGGTGTAGGTGGATGGTTCACTGATCTTCTACTGCCCCGGTCCATGTGTGACTCAGCTTTGCTCTGAGGGATTGCAATACATTTTAAACAAACGTCACAGAGGATTCATTCTGCTAAAGTCAAATCCGCCACCAACATGTGGGCCACATTTGTGGCATGGAGTTGAAGTATTTTTTTAAATTTACTAGGCATCATGGATGACCAAGTACCTGCAGTCTATACTATCTCCTCAACAGCAGCATGTTGTGATCAACGCTACGGTCTTTAATGACGTTTCCCTTACGCTCAATTTGTTTTTGCAAAAAACCTGTTTTATACATCGTCAAAAATGACCGAACGTAAATGGAAAAAATGTTCTCTCACCGACAGGCAACCTATCACAGGTCACCTCTTCGTTTGCAATTTCTGTTCCTGGTCTGATGTATGTCTGACACGGCCTTGTTAGTTTTTAGCAAAGTCAGTTACCGGGTCTGTTCATTTCACACAAATGCCAACAGATGTCATTGATTCTGGATGCTTGTTTAATTTGCATCCTCCTCTGAATCTTTACTTGTAATTATCTCAGTGCTTAGTTCTTCTTTGAATTTCATGACATCAGCTGTCTTTAGAAACCGGGATCCTATGAGCTCTTAGTGTGCATGTTTATACCTTGTATTGAATTGTGTTTCCAATTCATCTCATGTCCACTTGCAATCTTCCTTTTCCTGCTGTGTATGCGAACTCGTTTTGCAAAGATCTAATGATTTGTTGCTTTTTATGAATTTCTTTAAAACAGACTTTTACTTGAATAAGAGTCTATATCATTTACAAGTGACACATTCAAATCCATCATCAAGCAAATATCAGCCCGCCTGCGGTTTGTTTATTCTGTTGTCAAGTGTTGACAAACACATCCAATTATCTTCCACTGACCTTTAAATAATTTTAAGTAAATATCACATTGGTAAGATGTTTAGTGTGAGTGTGTGTGTGTGTGGCAATAATCAAAAACATCATTCGCAAAAAACAATACACACCAAAGTCAGAGGTGAATCAAACAAAAATGTGCTAAAACGCAAGCCTACTAAATATTATATTTGTCATTGGCAGATCATGGCACGTGTCTTGAAACTTTCTTTTTCTTTGACTCAACTCATCACACATCTGTATGTGTTGCAGAGCAGGACTACAGAGAAAAGGTTTCGGAGTTTGGTGTTTTGGCCGCTGTTTGCATGTCACTGCAGTGTTAATGATGGCTGGGAGGTTGGGAGTAGATTTTCTGTCAGCGATAATGGAGAGAGAAATCTCTAATTCTCCCACACAGGAGCAAAAGATACTTACTGATATGACCCAAATTTGGGGTGCCGACCTTGCTCAGGAATGTTTACACTGTTGACTTATATCTACATCTTATATCTGTTGTGCATCTTTATTGTGCTAATAATTACTTTTTTTACAGTTTTGAAGTGATCCTTGGATTTTGGATGTGGGCATCTTTTAACGCGACGACTGAGATCGAGGCAGACATCCTGAATTTGCTGCAATCCATAATTATTTTGACACTGTCATAGAGAGTTTATGAAAAAAGGCGTTTTTGTCATTTCATTTAGCACCTCTTGCTCAAACATGGGCTTGTTATCAGAGTTCTGTCCCTACAGAGGGGGAACAAAACTCATAAGTGACATAACCTAAATGGGCGTACCTTGATGTCTTTCGCAATTGTATTATTGTATAAAGAATATATCCCCGTTTACGCCTCTTTTTTAATGTCACAGACCTGTTTTGTGTGAGACAAGATTTTCATGGACCGGATAAATATGACGATAAAAGAGGAAGCGACCCACTTAAAAACAGGCGACGAGGTGGAAAACAAATACAACTCACAAGACTTCAGAGTCGCCTGTCGTGATTAACCTGTATTTGAAGAGGGTTTTAAATAGGTTGAAATAGCAATGTTTTTTTTAAATGCAGCTTTCATTTTCATCAATGCATTTTTTTTTCTCTGTTCTCGTTTGGCCTTTTAAAATAAAATGAAATATCAAAATAAAATAAAATAAAATAAAATAAAATAAAATAAAATAAAATAAAATAAAATAAAATAAAATAAATTAAGACTTGTTCTTTTGAAATCCTGCCCGTTATTGTGGTAAATTGGCCTGATCATAATCTGAGTGTTTTTGGATCCATTTGGTGAGGCCTGGTGGTTTGGAGCTGCTGGATTAAATAAATCAAATGCAATTTTGAATTCAAAAAACTGAATTTGTTCCCTGGGGGGAATTGTGAAATCCCTAGGAGACATCAATGATATCGACGCAGTTATTGTTTCTATTCTAATCATATTCTCTTGAGTTTTAGGAAACCGATTTGCTTTGAACTGATTTTGAGTAGAAAAGGATGCGGACAAGAGCCTAAAAGTTGCCTTTGCAGTCCTGAGTCAAAATATTAATGTATTTCAGAATTAAAAGGAGAAGAGGTTGAAATATTCATTGAATCATTTATTTTTTAATCTGCATACCTGGCTCAAGCGGGTGATGGTGGGGCTGGACCCAATTCCGGCCGACATTGGACAAGAGCACAGAATACCACAATTCCTTTTCTTGGCTTTTTTATAATCTGTAGGTTGCGTCATCATAAAATAATAATGTTGTTCTCGATGGGTAAATGACGAGGAAATTTTTACGCGGCTCTTCTCTGCAGCTCGGGGTATATTTGCATCAACGCCTGCAGAAGAACGTGGCCAAATGTGGCCCACCTCCTCCCCATAAATAGTTAAAGTGACAGGGTGTCCTCAAATGTATCTTGAGTGGGTTTGGACTTGAATTCAGAGCACGCCAGATCATCCAGGAAAGACCCCGATGTTAGATCTCAGAATTTAATCTAATTGTCGACTCGGAATAACATTTCCAGGGCACATTTGCATTAGATCCAAAGCTTTGATGTGCGTCATTAACATTTATAAAGCCGCGTTGAGGGTGACATTTTTTTTGTCCAGGAAAACCGAGCTTCGTGTGAAACTGCAGAAAACCTACACCCAAGGTAACGTCTTTTATATAGCACAGCAAGGCAATTTCATATTTATCACAGCATGCACAATATGAAGTACTTCAAAAAAGTACTGCGGGATCAAAGTAACCATTGTTTTGTCTGTCTTCCACAGAACAGCAAAATCAGCCATCTCCTCCCACATCTTTGCCGCGCGCTACATCCGCACAGCTCTGCGGCGGGAGAGGAAAAACGAATCCCCTCTGACGGGCGAGGAAATGACATCATGTTGTCTTAGTGTAACATCTCAGAAATGAACGTCTTGAAATATAAGCGCTATTTTACAGAGTATTGCTATAGGGGTGTTGTAATGGCCGGACATCGAGGATTGACAAGAAACAATTCTCGCAGATGACATCCCTTCCTCTGATGATAAAGAATCAACTGGCAACATTAAAAAAAGCTATTTTGCGTCACATAACTCATCGTGTGTATCAGCGCTGACAAGTTTTTGTTGTAATCAAGCTGTAGGTATAAATTCTATGTGTCGCTGAGCTTTGCCGGAGATCCGAAAGGAGGTTGTAACGCTTCAATGATCCTCCATTTTTTTCTTTATCATGCTGTAAATGTGCTTATATCTGTAAAATCGTCTTGGCATGACCAACGCCAGTCCAAATCTGAAGCCCGTCCATCCACACAGACAACAGCTGCTGAGGCCAGCTGTGTTTGATTCGGTGGCACCATCTGACGACTCGGAGACAGGCAAAAATGTGGATTTGGCAATTCAAGCAGATGGCACTGGGACAGACAGCTGAAAGGATACATGCCTGAAAAGAAGAGACCCGGTCTGAACCGCAGGCAACGTCTAAGGAGCTATTATGATATTGGCTTCTCCAAGACCCGCCATGATGAGAGGTTCAAACATTTTTTTTTTTTTTTTATCTAGAATGATTTCCAAAATCCATGGCAGAACGTCCATCGCCTGAACCTCAGAAGCATCTGCTGCCCCCTTTTTTTTTTTTTTTTTCTTTTTACCAGACTGGAAAATTAGGGACTGTAATTCATGTCATTTAAATCCTTGATCTTTCCAGATGAACATACCGGTAGATGGAAATCCGTCGTTTAATCCACTCTGCCCATCGTGTTGGAAGTGAGTGACGTCAAATTCAGAGCGGCTTGTTGATCGAGGACACACGAGGAGAAGTTACAATATGGATCCTAATCCATCTTGGACGTTGTTTAAAAGAAAATAAGTAAACATACAAATGCCATGATTCCAATCGGCAGGAAAAGAGGACGAGGACAACCTGGACGATATAAGAGCTTATATACGGAGTAAAAATTCCTCCGCAGACAAATGTCATGTGAAAGTTGCCTCCATCACCAAGGGGCTATTGAAGTGATAAAGGACATCATTTTCCTCACCCTTAGAGTCCAGGGCATTGAATAATCTATACATTTTATCACTTTTTCCATACGGTCTTCCCATCTTGTAGATTAGGTGTCTCTATTTCCTGGTTCTTTTCTTGTTTTATTGTATTTGCATTTTGTGTCATCTGCCGTGTTGTTGTACGCCTGTTCTGTTGAGCATCTTTTTGACATTTTCCGTGGCTTTGACTGTTGTAACTTGTCTCTTGTCTTCATTTGTGCTGTTTGTATTTCTTGTTAACTAAGTGCTGCTTTTTCTTTAGTTCAGTCTTTGTTTGACATTATTTTGTAACCTGTCTTTTTCTCCTTGCATTCAGGAGAACCATAAACTGCCCTCCTCTTACTGTCCCACTGTCTTATTGACTCTTTCTTGGTCGATATTATAAAGACTCTGATTTGAATGAATGAATGGAGGATTTTAAACATGTTCTGTGCAAACTGGAAGGCGAGTTAATAATAGTGATATAATCATAGTACCATCTTTTTTCACCACTCTGCTCATCGCCAGTCATGCTTTGTGTGAAAGCTGAGAGGCTCTTCTTTGCTTTCCAATTTTTCACCCAGCGCACTCGGAGCCAAGCTTTTTAGGCAATTAATTTTTTGAAAAAAATAGAAAAATCAACATTTACTTGTTGTAGCAGTCGGGGATTTGGGATAAAAATATTCTGATATCCGTGGAGCAAAAAGGAAATTTCCGATGTTTTAAGCACATTGTCGAACAGAAAGTTTGCCCGTTGGTTTTCATTTATTCATTCATCGTCCATACGGCATGTCCTGCACACAAAGTCACAGGGGTGCTGTAGCCAATCCCGGCTGATATCGGGTGAAAGACAGAATACACTCTTAACAGCGCGCACGTCAATCACAGGGCCATTCAACCATTCACTCTGTCATTCACACCAATGAGCACTCAAGAGTCTTCAATTATAATACAACGTGCGTTTTAGAACTGTGGGAGAAAACTCGAAAACTCAAATAAAACCCCACACCGGCACCGACAGGACGTGCAGAGCCGGCACAGAAAGGACCCAGTCGGAGATGAACCAGTAACCTCTGTACGAACTGTGTCGCCTATTTTTTCCGGACTGACTTTTTGTAGAATGCGCATGTTTTAAAACTTGCAGATGTCGTTTGATGCAGTTACAGACGTGAGTAGCGTAATGATATCAGGTGCATCATTCTGGATCCTGTCATGATGTTTTACACTTTGAAATATAGAGTGCTATCCTGGCACAAATAAAAATCTGCACTCAACTTTATCGCTTTTTTCTCTGGTGTATCACAGTTTACAGTTACAGTGACACTCGAAATAGTTTCTCAGAGACACTAAAACTGCAGAAATTTATTTTGGGTCTGTTTTTATGAGCTATACCCTCTTGAGCCATCCATGAGTAGGTAGTAAAAGAACAGAGGGATAGTAGATGTTAGTTTGCTCCATGCCCAGAATGCCCAGTTTTAAAATTTATTTTATTGTAATTTTTCCCAAAGAATTTTGTTCTTGGGGATGCAAAAAAATGGTCCCTGGTCCAATTCTGACATCCATGTTTGGAGTTTGACGTTTTTCCCCATTTCTACACGGGTTCCTTCTGGATTTTTCAGTTTCTACCTTCAATTCAAAAACAAGCAGCAGGTTAACAGAAGATGCTAAATTACCAAGATGTGTGAATGAGAAAGTGAATTGTTGTATGTCTTTTTGCGTGGCCCTGCGACCAACCGGTGACCAGTCTAGTGATAAACCCGCCTCACACAAGACAACAGCCAGGATAGGCTCTGGTCCCCTCTGAGTTTAGGAAAAGCCTCATAGAGAAAGATTTAATGAGTGTACAGACAATATGCATGTGAAAACAAACGGTTGTCTGTCTTTTTGCGTTGCTAAGGGATCAACCGGTCAACTGTCTGCGGTTGAACCCGGCCTCTTGCCAAATCACAGCTGGGATAGGAAGGGGAAGCGGAATGGATAATGCAAGGATGAATGAATGAATGCTCCACAGAACAGGTCTTGTATGTGTACAAACCATGTGAAGGGTGATAATGTAAACCTAAAAGTGCTTCATGCTCAACGCTTTATTTTCTAAAGAAATGCACATTCTTACAAACGAGTCCAACATAATACCGGAAGGTCATTATAGTATTTCAAAATCTATCAACACCACTAGCAATCATAAAAACTTAATTCTGAAAGACCGGTTAGAAAGACTCGCGGTAAGCTGCGATGGAGAAATAGCATGAAAATGAAACTCCCCTCTGGATCCGCTGAAAATCTTTGTGCCCTCTCTCGCAGCAAATGTCACCAATGTGTTGGCGTGAAGATGGGATAAGATCGTCCAGCCTCTGGCTTTCTCAACCTCTGTGCTCGGGCTCCAGATAATGAGCGTGTCAGAGAAGGAGGTAGCAGGAGTAATGATAGGCAAACATTACCATATCTGGACTCTCTGTCAACAACCCCTGTTGTAAGGGGCACAAGCTGCAGCCAACCACTGCAGAAAATGATGAACGATGCCTTATCCAACTGTAATATTATTGGAGGTCTTTACCATTATGTCCAATCACTGTCACCGTTACTTATGAACATCATTCAATCACGGAAAAATGGTCCCATGACTAATTTGCTGGGATGATTAAAAGCAGTGCCTCAAATTCTATCCCAGATGAGAAGAAATTGATATTTCAGTCTCGTACCGTGATATACCTTTCTATGTGATAACCTTTAAATGCAGCATGCGTTTAAAAGAACATGGAGCTCTTCTTCCTGTACTCAGCAGCTGGAGAGAGCTAATATCCCAATCGAGGAATCCGGCCCTCCGGCTGCATATATATGTCTGTGCACTTGTCAGAATGAAATGTTACGGCCTAAACCTCTTTCGCTTCATTTTCAACAGTGAGCTGAGGACACCCGGAGCAAAACACGTATTATATGGGAAAAGCAGAAGACAGTAGCTTTTAATGTCGTCACTCTTCAGAAATTCAGACATTGCAATAAAGAATTAAAGGGGGAAAAAAGAAGTCATTATGTCATAAGATAACATGTAACATGTCAGCAAAGTATGCAGAAGCAGATATTGATCACTTTAAGATGCAGTGCAAGTGTCACGACCAGGATTGTCCAAACCCGTCCTGTGTGCATGTATATATTGTATTATTACTGTATCAAACATTGTTGCGTTGAATCTCTGGCCTTGTCTGTTTTGGGATTTGTGATGCATGAGATGCATGCACAATATTGCTAAATTTCACGGTAACTACATTGAACGACAACGTATGTAACAATGTAACAATGAAATGCAATGTGACCTTAAATGATGTGACAATGTTGTGCACTGCAACTAAGTATAGTGTAGCAGAGTTTTAAGTAACATTTGTGGTATCATTTAGCATAATGTAAATTTTCATATCTTGCAATGACACATCATAATGTAAAATCATACTAGATGGCAGAAATATACACATGATATTACATGACATTGTAAAGGATAATATGTAATAATGTGAAATAATTGAGCGGTGCATTAAAGGTCAATGTAATATTGCATGACAAATAACCCTGGTCTGGTTGAGGTTCTCTTTTTTTTTGTCTAGATTTAGTGGCGGTACGTTTGTTTCCACATCCCAGCATTAACATCTACATGAAAAGGCAAAATAAAAGTGATGTGTCAAACAATGTGTTTTCAAAATCATTTGAGTTGAAATAGAACTTTTCAGAGATTGTTCTGATGTTTGGTTTGCAACTCAGACAGCGGGGAGGCATCCCATCGGCTGACCTGAACCGGCCCATCGGGCTTCAGCTGTGGTCACGGGTTGCCATGGTGATGCTGAATGCTTTGTTCTGACACATTCTGCTGGGTTTTCTCAAGGAGACTAACTCCTGCCACCTTAATATTTATTTTCAGAGAAAAAAAAAAGATGTGGGAAAGGAAAAAAAAAGGGTATTATTTGGTTCTGCAGTTGCTCGCTTTACCCTCGCAACAGAAACGGCAAAGGCCAACAGAGTGGCGATTTTATGTTCTGCCTGTAATCTGTGTGGGTTTTCTCCGGGTACTCCAGTTTCCTCCCACATACCAGAATCATTACAGGTTATCTGGAGGCAATGGACTACAAGAAGAAGAAGAAGAAGAAGAAGAAGAAGAAGAAGCAGACCCTCTTATCATTTCTTATCCCTGAAATCCTGCTGTATGACTTGCTGTAATATGGAATTGCTTCATGATGCAAATTGTGCAAAGAAATTTTACATTGTGCTGAAAAAGACATTAGCCAATTTTCTGATTTAAAAAAATAATGCATGCAGAGAATGAATGCTGTAGCCATAAAAAGAATTTTCAATAACAGACAATTAATAGAAACATCCTGCGTGGTTCTACCCACTCTAGCCTCTTGTTAAAAAATGTACTTTTGAGCCATAACAAGAGGGGAAAAAAATCCTCGGCTCAGCCGTTCTGTGATTAAGCTCCACTTCAACATTTAAATGTAACACATCAGTTGAGCACTAACTTAACATACTATATTAGAACATTTCAGTGTTTCTACTTCAACCATCTCCATAGTAACTGATTAAGGAATGGTGAATAATAGGCTCATCTGTTTCACAACTTTTATGCCAATCATTTTTGTTCTTTTCCATTAAAATCACCGTAGAAGCTTATGAGCACATGGTATGGTATAAAAAAGGTTTGAGTTCCTATGAGTGAATGGCGATTTATTGACTTAAAAATTAACCTAAATGTGTATTAAATCAGTTAGTAAAAGGTTGTACATAAACATTAATTTAGTCATCTCTAGCGTTTATCCTTAAAACAACCGTTCACCCTCTCATTCACACTTCATATAAAAACATACAACAGTTCACTTTCTACTTCATTTGCATGGCCAGTTTAGATTCGGCAATTAAACAGCAACATGTTTTTGGATAGTGGGGGTAAACAGGAGAATCTGGAGGAAATGCACGCGGTCATGAGGAGGACCGAAACTCCACACAATCATAATAGGAACCTTCCTGCTGTGAGGCAGGAGCGTTAACCACTAAGATAAGATAAAGATAATATAAGATAAACTTTATTGATCCCCATAGGGGAAATTCCTTAGTAGCATAACAATAACAATATCAAACATTTGAAAAAATAAAATAAATATGAATGTAAATCTCAATAGACAGACATTGGAAGGCAGAAGATAGCAAGGCATCCATGAATAAATAGATAACAGGGAGAACAACAGCAACAACATTGGGGATAATAATGGACAAAACAATGGAACAGTAAGGGTAAAAAATACACAACCAGAACTAAACAAAAATATAAATTGAGTGACAAGCAATGACAAGAATAAAATAATTTACCGTGTTTTCCGCACTATAAGGCACATCGGATTATAAGGCGCATAGAATAGAAACTACTGTATTTGCTGGGGTTGCATTATGCATCCACTAGATCAGGGGTGTCAAACTCATTTCTCATCGCTGGCCTAGGTAGATGTCAAGTGGCCTGAACCATTAAAATAATGGCATACTCAGCGATAAATAACCAAAATATCATGTCTTTCCTCTGTTTTGGTGTAAAGAAGTACAAGGACATTAGGAAAATCTTGGAAAAAACATTTCATGAGACACCTTATATTTCCTTACACAAAAGTGCAATTTACTTTTATCATTCACATGTAAGCATTGCAACCATGTGATCATGCGATCCCACTGATTGTACAGAGGCACAAAACTTTAACAAGTAATTGGTATTGAAAAATATAGTAATGCACTTTAAGATTAAATGAGACTTATAAAGAAAGGGATTTTTAAACCATTTACACATGTGCATATAAAATCTGAATTGAATCCCTGCCTACACCCTACAAACTAAAAAGAGTGCTATTAAATGTGTAAGGAAGAAAGTATTCACCTGTCCTGTAAATATGTAAACCTCATCCATGAAACATGCATACACATACAATACATACTGAAAATGTATGGAGTTGCATGAACAGTAGAATTCCACCATACTCGTTTGTAGTGAAGCTGGTAACTAACTAACTAACTAATTAAATTGCACATTTTCGCTAGCAATTAGGTAGCTTGCTTTTACCGCTGCTTCACTGATTTCTCAGTTATGGGTGAAAGTTGACCGCTGTTTCTTCAGACCCGCCAGCAAATCGTTGATCTTATCTCTTCTCAGTTGTCTTTGCAAGCTGTCATATTTTTCGCTCTGATAAGTCTCGTAGTGGCGCCGAATATTATATTCCTTAAATACCGAAACTTGTTGCAAACACGCCAAGCACAAAGGTTTCCCGTGCGTCTCAGTAAATAAATAGTCAATTTTTCTTTGAAAATTCTACACACTTTAACTACTTTTCTCTGTTTTGATAACGACATTTTGGCTAATGAGGGAGTAGCGGGGAGGTCGGGAACGGGGTAGAAATGACGTCATAACAAGCAGCAGGTGGTGCATTGATAACGTCTGCTGATTGGTCCGTCTCAGTGCTGCAGATTGTTGTCTACTCTGACCAAAATAGTGCGCCCCCTAGCGGATAATTATCGAATTGCATTTAATAAAAAAAATTAAATCCTTGTCTTTTATGCATTTTTTCGCTTTCAAATTATGCTGCGGGCCTGGTTGAACTCCCTTGCGGGCCGTATGATTGACACCCCTGCACTAGATCAAGCTGCGCTAAAGGGATGTCAACAAAACAGTCAGATAAGTCAGTCAGTCAAACTTCATTAAAAGAATACAACGTTCATGGCAACTCCGTTCACTCCTAAAACAAGTTAGGTCATTTACAAAAAGGTACCGTACGTACCAGTATTTGCACCGCCTTGGTTGAAAACAATGTTTTTGCAACTCCATTTGTCACAATTCAAAGCTTTTCATAAAACGAAAGCAACAAGAGGGACCGCATCTAAATTCATTGATAATCATGTTGAAAGGTAGCGCTGTTGCCTTCACTCGAATAGTGACTGTAGCAACGTTTCTACTTACCGCTCTCTGTTCAACAACCCACTGTTCGAGTTTGTCCTCCAACATTGGCCATCTCGCTTTGCTTCCTCGGAAACTCTGTTTAGTCTTCCTTACTCGGCGCAGGTCAACTTGTTGCTTGCTCCACTTCCGTACCATTGATTCATTAATGTAGAATTCCCTCGCTGCTGCTCTATTCCCGTGTTCTACTGTGTGACTGATCGCCCTGAGTTTGAACTCTGCGTCGTAAGCGTGTCTCTTGAAAGGTGCCATTTTGGGGTCTTTATTCACACACAAGTGTTGTGGGACTGGAATTCCCCTTTATCATTTTTTACCGCTGCAACTTCTGCGACGCCCCCAGACCAATGTTCCCTCTAATTTTTCATAAGTCTGGGCATACAGACAATCTCGCTGAGCACACTGAGGACCAATGTGAGCTACATTAGATGTGCACACTGTGACCACCCATCAGTATCACACCTCGGATCATAGTTTCCATTTATTCCCTATTTTTCCATCAGAAAACTCGCTTACTGCACTAGCTTCGCTGCATGTTTTGCAGAACAGACCTTTCTCACTCGAAAAAGAAAAAAACTCACCGCATGTTCTTCTATTTGCACACACTCCGACAGCCATTCCAACTCAAAAGAACCGCATTTCTTTTTTAACAGGATTAGCATGTTAGCATTAGTGACAATGTTATTGTTGTTACATAGCATGTATGGGCAGAGCACGTGTGCAAATACTGTCAATGCCCTGATTGGCTGCGTAGCGTAGTTGCATTGTATCGTATGATTGGCCGGACACCTGTCACTCACTGAGTTACACAGCAAAATGGTACAAAATGATGCAAGTGCGAGCAGTGCGCATTTGTGCAGTTGGGCAGCTGAGAGGGAACATTGCCCCTGACTAAGGTAGCCATAAATAATCAATATTGATCCATATATAAGGCGCATCAGATTATAAGGCATACTGTTGTTTTTTGAGAAAATTAAAGGCTTTTTAGGTGCGCCTTGTAGTGCAGAAAATGCGGTAACAAGAATGGGCAGAACGCATTCAGGCTGGGACCAACTAGGGTAAGAAAGACAGCAGAATTAGGCCATGACATGTAAATGGGTGGGATAGTGAGTAGGGTGAGGTAGTGAAGTTGTGGAAGCGGCACAGAAGTGGATCCCAAGGTACTTATAGGAGTCCACTATCTCCACCTCTTCACCCTTGGATGGTGATCGGTACGCGTCTCCTCCGATTCTTCCGGAAGTCCGCAACCACCTCCTTGGTCTTGGAGATGTTGAGAAGAAGGTGGTTCTGGTTGCTCCACGCAACAAAATATTGTCGTCATTGTTGATGCATCCAACGATGGAAGAGTCGTCGGAGAACTTCTGGAGGTGGCAGGAACCGGACTGGAACCGGACTTGTACCGGAAGCCGGAGGTAAAGAGGATGAAGGGGGAAGGGGGGAGGAAGGGGAATGGAGACAGGACCACCGCAGCACACTGCACCAGCCATTGTATAAATGGATACAAAATAAGTTAATATAAATTACATTTTGTGTTCCTTGACCAGATATTAGAACATCATTGAACAGTTTGAATTGGCCATGAGAGGCATTGCTCCCACTTCCCTCCTCCAGAGTTGACCTTTATTGTCTGTCAGCAGGAACTTTTTTTTTGCAGCAAAAGAAAAATAAATTCCCAAAACATGCATTTTGCAAGCTGCTCCTCGCTTTGATGGTATAGATGAAGGTGAACCTGGACGGCATCATCTCAGAAGCAGGTTGATGTGCCAGACACATTGGGGAGGGGGTTTGATGCGTGCACAACTCAGCAATCCCACAACGGGTGAAATCTCACAACCAAATAGCACTTAAGAGAAAAATTTGTAGCTCTTTGAGCATCTGCTGCCTGCCTTCAATGTCTTCAAGGGGATTTTTAATACAAACATTTTCCAAGGATTCCAGATATATTTATTACCCAGAACTGACTGATACACCTTGCTTAGATTCAGTCAGATACGTTATTGAAATTCTATTTTGGCTGTAATGATGCTATATTATATTTCTACTCCACTAAATTTCATATGACAGTACTTTACTTTCTGTTCCAGTCCTTATATGTGATGGCTGTAAAACGTTCAGATGACAATTTCTCATCCCCCTATTTTGACAAAGTTCACCTACTTTCTGGGGTAAATTGCAAGTAACATGTGAAAAAAGCTTAATACTTTAGCACAAGGCACAAAGTATGTAAATAATTCATCTGATATATTTAGAAAGTGCTGAATTTTAACATGCTAAATCTGTAAAAGTACAGTATCATCAATACAAATGAACGTACAGCATTAAAAATGTAGCAGAGTGCAAGTATAAACAAATCACAAATTGAAATATTCCAGTAAATGCGATAAACTCTGAGCACACTAGTTGAGGAAATAACTCCCTGTAAATACATACAGAAAGCAATACCATCAAGTCCAAATGAAAAAAAGGTCTTACCACTCATCACTTTAATATGATCTGTAATAATCATAACACTGATGATCGTCACAGTAATCACACTATCATAATAATGACATCACAAAAATAATAATAGTGATTATATTACTTCTACTTCAACTACTACTAATAATAATGATAACTATTATTATCATCATTATTATTATTATTAGTATATTATATTATCGTATATTATATATAATATTATATATTATATTATTATTATTATTATCATTTTAGTCGTAGTAGTACTAGTATATGTTTATTATATTATTTATTATTATATTATATTCTTATTATGGCAGTGGTCTTCAATCAAAATCACTGAATAAGAAAAAATATTGAAAGTGATCATATACAACCCATCAAGTTTTCTGAGGCAGAAAGATAAAGACAATCATCCGTGGTATTAAGAAGCAAAATGTCCAAAGAAAATTGTGTTACTTTTTTTTCCAATATAAATCTTATGAAGGTGATCGTGATAATCATATTATGCAGTATGCCAAATATGAAGTCGAAATATAAATCAGTCTGTAATAAAGCACAAAAAAAAATGAGGGCTTTTTCTGAAACGATTTATTGCTAAAAAGCTGTTGCTGTGGGAAGTTTTGGTGTCGAGCCACAACATTCAGGCTCAACCAAAACCGGAGTCATCAATTTCATGACTTCAGACCCGACTCGACAAAGTCATACACGACTCACCGCTTTATATCTGACGGACTCACCGATGAGTTGTGACTGGAGACTTGAGCGTTGGCAGGAGATCAAATACACCCTGCGTTTCTCATTACAGACTCAGCTTGGCTGCCTTGATCGTAATTGGCTGAATTTGAAATAAATTTAAACGCCACAAAATGTCAGCTTCATAAACTGTTTGTGACCAACTTTTTTGAGACCTGTCTCTGGCGGAAGACTACATGTTGATCAATGCATGTGAATATGATGCCGCTCCCTCCTTTACACCTGCTATATAGAAATGAATATAGTTTTAATCGGACCAATCAGAAAAATGGTCCCAAGTTAAACTGACCAAACATCTGTAGACTTTTAAAAGGTTTGAAAAAAGACTCATGGAAAACTATCATCTCACACCTACTCACATCTAAAGACAAGTTATTAGAGTTTGTAGTTGCCGCCTAGTCTCAGACTGAGATTTTACAAATACTGTGACTGTTACAGGATCACAAAACAAAAACTAATTTTTTTTCAGCAATTTTTTTCCCAGTTTTACCAGGTATTTGCAGAGTCTCTGTTATTTCAGTCCATCGCTTTTCCTGCTCCGCTCAGTCCTGATATGTTGGAGAGTTGATGCCATGCAAGCTGGGCTGGTTTGCCCACAGCTCCACCACCCGCTCCTCTTTCTGGACGGTCCATATTGATCAAGGTAAGATCAATATGGATCTTACCCTTCACCATTCATCCATAATGCCGTACCATTCTCCGCAAAAATACCGCTTTAGTGATTGTTTGTCTACCAGGTTTCCTTTTCACATTTTGTTGGAGCTCATCTGTTGGTTGTTCATTGTGTTATATCGCCGCAAAGACTGACAGACTTGGGATAACACATAATATGTCGTAAGCCCAAGACTAGGAAAAGATTGATTTTAAACAGGTCAGTTTACTACGTTTCACGTACTGATCAAGATGGCGAGAGCGCTACGCAACTGGCGCCAAACCTCTAAAAATACCCTCCAACTTTCAGTATTTAGTCCATGACAGTGAAAATCTTTTGGTGTAAGCCGTATAGGGAGAGATATAACCATTGGCTCATTAACACATCCGGGTGAATTATTTCGATTGTGCTGACAAAACCAGAGAAAACCTACGCGGTCAGGAGGAGAACATACAAAATCCACACGGAAGTGTGTGTGTTTGTGTGTGAATGGTCTCCGCTCGGAGAGCAGTTTCACACCCCGTGGTTTTACACGAGATACTATTCACCCGTTCACACCGACGGAAGCAAAGCAAGGCGCCGACCAGCCAACTCTGGGCAACTCTGTGTCTGGTGAGATGGAGGAGCTGGGAATTTAGCAGACAACTTTAGGATTAGAGGGTCGCCTGCGCCACCAACTGAGCCACGCCTGTCCAACAAAAGATATATATGGGCATGGATGGGACAGAGGAGCTTCCTTTGCTTTATTAATAGAGGGTTGACCTCGCTGCAGGGGCTGGTCAAAGACTATAAGAGTGAAAATAACACTTGAAAACATGACGATAAAACTCCCCCGTGTGCCTGGCGGATCTCGCATCCCATGTGAAAATGCAATAGATTGATGATTTTTCACGGTCATCGCCGCAGTCGGGGAGCTGAGTGTCCGTTCTAAGTTCTTTATGGGGCCGTAAATGCCGCCGCTGCACCGGCGGTGCACGTTTAAAGAAGCGCTTTATGATGCGATACAGAGCTCCAATATGAGTACGGTTAAACGGCTCATATTCACGGTGAGATTTAAAAATGTCAACTCGGTTGTTCACAGCAGAGGGCAGCATTGATAAAATATTGACGATCCTTCCCTCGTGTTTGACAGCGTCCCAACGCACTCCCTCTCAGTTTCGAACACATCGGCAAAACATTACGGCGTTCCAAGTGCTTGGGCAAATGAGCAAGCCTCTCGATGAAAACGGCCACGGTGACTGATTTAAACGCGGCTCTCGCATATAAAATGCAAAATGCTCAACCACATGTTCAGTTCTCAGAGGGCGTTGTAAAAATCAGTGATTTATATATTTGCTGAAACAAAATTACGTGGGTGGTTTCCCGCTGTAAGATCGACTTTGAGAATTGTTTTCACCGTCGAAATGAGTGTCTGGTGATCTGGAGCCGGAGAGAACGTGAGAATGTTCTCCGCCGTCCCCGCCCAGGGAGGGCCTCAGGAGGGCGGTAGGGTGGTTGGGAGAGTGGGAGACAATAACAAACCCCAGTCATTTTCTTCTCTTAATAAAAAATAAAAGAGTAAATCTCTTTCACCAGAACACACACATCCAGACCCTCACCTTCGCCAGCGTCCATGCATACCCTTCTACTAAATTTGCAACATTTTTCATATTAACTGTTTCATATATGATAATTTCACTTCTGTATTTTCTATTTTTTCTTTTCTATTTTTTTTTTTGTTTCAGTTTGTTTGGGTTTTTTTGGACAACGATAAACACAATATCAGGGCAGATTGCTGCCATGATGAAAAGCAGTATATTATATGGCGCTGGGAGTGGCTCAGATTACTACACATGCAGCTAAATATATATCGATGGCCGAAATGCAAAACCTCCTATCTGCAAATTTTTCGATTTTGGGTTTTTGCATTGACTGTTGAGAAATGGGACGGCTCGACATTTTCAGTCTATCTGCAAGATAATCCCGCCCTTTCTTTTGACATAAATGTCACATTACAAAACTCCTATGTGCACAATGAAGCAGAAAAAATTAGGATAAAAAACACTTATCTGCATTGTCAGTGGTGAAAATACATGCTGTGTATTTTCAAATTATAATATAGAAATATAGTCTGTGAACAATAGAATATTCTTTAATATCTTTAACAAAGACCATACTATAATCAAATGAAACGTTTTTTTCATTTCCTGAATAAAGCGTTTTTTTCAGATTGGAGGTTTTGCATTCCAGCCATCGATATTCACACACAAACACACACACACACAAATATATATTTATATGTATGTAGTGACTATTTTTTTCCCTAAATGTTGATTCAGAATTATTTAGAATAATGTAAGTATGGCTAAATTACAAGGCGATAGATAAATAATGAATGAATCTGGCTCTGCAACACCTCCAGCCAACCTAGACGTATGTCAATATTATCTTGCATAAAACTACTTAAATACTCAACAAGTATCTTAAAACATATAGTCTCTATTTTCAAGCGGGATGATGTCACATCATTTTTTCCTTGACCTCATTTGAATCTTAGATATTCCTGAAGGAAAAAAAAAAAAACAAGAAGGTATTTTCATTCAAATGTGAAGACACATCATCTGCCAACAGCTGATTTATTATTGTTGTTAAAATCAAATTGAATTAAAATACAGCTTCCATGTGAGCTGGAGGAGTATTCATAAAAACTCGAATGCGGGAAAGTGACGTTGAGCTCAAATGTAAGATACCTGCGAGCCAGATGATGATGATTTGTAGACGCAAACCAGAAACAGAAGATGATGGTTATGTTCTCTCAGCAGGCAGTTGGGACTTCAGTAACCTTTCCTCGGCCGCCTGTGGATCTGGTTCATGTTCGCGGCTCCAAATTTCACAGATCCACACGTTTCCAGTCAAACTGCAACACATCATGTGCCTGATATCAAACAGCTGGAAACAACTTACCGTCTACTTATTCCACTGACGGCTGCATCCAGTTAACTCGAAACAACTCCCAAACAGCTCTATTCATCAAAAACTTGGTGACATGTTGTATAAACTCACTCTAATAACTAAATACAGGAAACTTAGATAGATGGATAGACAAATAGATAGATAGATAGATAGATAGATAGATAGATAGATAGATAGATAGATAGATAGATAGATAGATAGATAGATAGATAGATAGATAGATAGATAGATAGATAGATAGATATAGATAGATAGATAGATAGATAGATAGATAGATAGATAGATAGATAGATAGATAGATAGATAGATAGATAGATAGATATAGCATTAAGTTATTGAAAATATATAATTAGATATTATTATAAATACTTTACTTATGTATTTTACAAACACATAACATAAAGTTGAAACCGATGATATTTTGGCGGGTTATTGCTTAATGTACTTTAACCCAACCCCTTCTGTTTCCTAGATAGTGAGCCCGTAGTGTGTGTGTGTGTGTGTGTGTGTTTGTTTGCGAGCGCGTGTTTGTGACTGTGCGAGAGGTCAGAGAGAAAGTCACACCTGTTTTCACACTCAATTGCGGTGCCAAGAAATGTGTGAAAACAATAAAATCACCAGAACAAATCCGGCAAACCTCATCATCACATCAACACTCTCTTGTTGCCTTCTTTATATATTTGTATATGTGTGGGTGTGTATGTGTGTGTGTATTCACATACATGTTTGTGTGTGCAGTGTGTGCATATACAGTATGCTGTATATCTATCTATCTATCAATCTATCTGGTAAATATCTATCCAGGACTTTCGGACCAACTTACAGCCGACCTTTTTGCATCGACAACATTCTTTCCAGCTCACATGATTATTATACAACCAAAAGAGTCACCGTTGGCAACCAAAAAGCTTTCCTGGTCACGGAGAGATGTTACCTCGTCATTTTTTGAACTTTCTGAAGTCAAACATGTGAAGTTACTCTAAGCCGACAAAGCAAAAAAGGAAACTTTGTAATTGAACGTTCATTGTTTGTGCTCGTTTCTATACATAAACTGCACATACACATACACACATTTGCATTCACAAATATATATACGTACAAATATATACATAAAGCACAAATGTGCAAAGATACACATACATTTACAATATCTATTCATAATTAAGCATATTGTATCAGTTCTGAGCATGTATGTCTGCATGGATGTATGTATGTGCATACATGTGTATCTAAGTGTATATGTACCGTATATATGCGGTACCCCTGAAAACTGGAGCTCCGGCCGCCCAATGCAACTGCTAGAGAGTGCCGGTTGTCTTTGGCCCTCCTTGCCATCGATTTCCCCCTCCTGCAGTGAAGAAGTGCTGCACCGCCAGCGGCACTCTAAGTAATCTCACTGTGCAGGGATCCACCCCTGTCTCGGTGAGACCGGCGACCAGAAATGGTCTGGTGGCGAAGGGGTGTCTGGTCATGGAGCAGGTCCGACTGCGCTGGAAGCTCCTAGTGAGAACTCTACACACCAGCGTTACAGGGCGATCTATGGTCGTGAGTGGCAGCTGCTCCCTGCAGACCTCATGCATCCAAGTAGCCTTATTTAGGAGCCGCACTGCTTACCCCTATTGGGGAGGGACTAGAAAAGGTGGCCTACAAATTGCCCACTCAGAACACCCTGGATCGGGAACCTCACCTATCGGGAAATTCCACCCAGCGGTCGAAATAAACAGAAGAAAATAATCCCTCTCGAATTGGCTGCATGGAACGTATGAACCCTCCTGATGGAGTCAGTGATTGGCCGCAGAGGAGAACCGCACTCATTGCAGCAGAACTAAACCGCCACAATGTTGACATCGCCGCCACCCGGCGCTCCATCTGGCCGAGGCACTGCCAACAAGGAGTGCACAGACTTGAGGAGGACCGAACTGATAGACGGATGAAGAGACCTATGAGGAAACATGAAGCCGGCATTATATTGACACCCCCAGTTTTTGGATTCACCTGCTCTGACTGCGGCAGACAGTGTCGATCAAGGATTGGACTCTAAAGCTACAGCAAGACTCAAAAGTAGCAGAAGCGGGATTGTCATCATCTAACAAAACGGACAACCAAGAGAGAATTATATATGTACTGTATATGAATGTGGGTGTGTGTGTGTGTGTGTGTATAGTATATATGTAGAAAGAAGCACAAAAAATGATCAGTGTCAATCAAATCTTCAATTGCCATTCAAATATTCCATTTTTTTTAATGTATATATGCACACTAATACACACAAACACACACAGGCACACACAATCATATACGTGTATATGTGTTTATGTATGTGTGTGCATCTATATGTATATGAATATGTATATATAAAAACCAGCACACAAATGATTGCTTGATCACCATAAAATGCCTTTTTTCTGTCTATACACACAGATGCACACACACACTCACTCACGTAACTACACACACATAGTTGAAATTATTTGACCGTATGTGCATCTGTGTATAGTTTGAAGCCAAATATCTCCTTTTTGTCACATTGACTGTTGCTCACAGCAAAGTATTTCTGCAAGACAGCACTTCTTCCATTCAATGTCACAGTGTGTCTCACCTTGGGAGGATCATTTGTAAATATTCAAGGCCATTGTCGTCATCTGGCTGTGGATTACAAGCCGGCACCATCCTGATGTTGTCACAGCGGCCGCACAGCTAGAAATGGAATCATCAGACCGAGAATTATCAAACTGAGACATCAAGCCAAAAATCTTAAGAATACAACAGTCGCTTCAAAAATGAATGACATCATCATTTCAGTTCTGCAAATGACTTTTTGCCAATCTTAGACTGGAACAAAATAGGTATTCCTCACCTATTTCCTGTGACTAGATTCAAGCTCATGACTTCAGTAGCTGTAAACTGTTTAATTAAATCTTGAGCAAGAGGTTCCAGAATTATTCAGACTGTTATAATTACTGTATAATCACTGTGAGGTTACATTGTGAAACTGTTGGGAGTAAATAAGCAATAATTTTCCATGTTTGTTTTTCTGTGCTTGTCTTTCTCTATTAGAGTTCATATTTGTGTGTGTGTGTGAGTAAGTGCTTATGTGAGGGTTTCCCTGTACTCTATGTATATATGGCTGTGTGTGTTTGTGCGTCTGTACATGTTTGTGTATATGTCCTATACATCTGTATCTGTGTATTTGTATGTGTGTGTGTTCATACTTATGCAAGTGTTTCACTATATGTATGTATATTGATGTTTTTCCATGTGTGTTTGTGTGTTTGTGCGTGTCTATTTGCCTGTGAGTATATTCTGAAATGCATGTATGTGTGTGTGTGTGTGTGTGTGTGTGTGCGTAAAAAGGTGTCAGGACTTAAGTTCAGGATGATTTGCAGTGTTTCAAAGCTTCTCCTGCTGCTCAAGTGAAAACAGAAGCCTGGTGGAAACAGAAAAACGCTTCTTCAGGTTGCATGAAGCTTCACTGACCCTCCAGCTGCGCTGACACACTGACCGCACACGCCAGAACCAGAATCTCTGTGTGGTGTAAACTGAACCAGACCTTATTGTATATAATATTGTGCATAAAAACCAAAATAGCCGGGCAAAGGTTGTCAAAACAATAAAACAGTTCATCTTCCCTGAAGACCTTTGTCCTCCCCTGTCACAGTTGGTTTTCTCTGGCACAAATTATTCGCTATTCAAATAAAGTTAAAAATGTATCCCTAAGCGAATAAAAATGTGGCATGATTTGGAATAAAATGGATTCTTTCAAAAACAAAATGGTACAGCGGGTTTCTATGCCTCTTCACTGGCCTGTTGTTGATCCTTGTGTTTGATGCTTTCTCATGAAATTAAATTTCTGAAAAACAAATGCTCTCTGAGTTGTTTCATGCTTCTGTAAATTTCTGATTCTATATACTGTATTGGTGATTTGAGGGTAGATTTTGATCAATTTTAGGGTTATGTATGTGATGGTGTCTTGTCTATTTGCAGACAATACTTTGGGCAAAGAGATTACCATTAAAAAAAAAATTAACAATTGAATGAAACAACTGACATATGCAAAATACAATGTGATTTTTTTTAATTTCTTACCAAATTTTTGAAACAATTGAGCCAAGTCTTAGCCCTGAATTTGTGAATCTCATGTGTTAAAGAAACACTATTTTCTCATCTATTGAACAGTGTGATACTTTTGCCAGAGGAAGTAACAAGTGTTTTTTTATTCAAAAACAAAACACAACAAAACATCCCATGACACAGAGGGGACGAGGCACCTCCCGGTTAACAACGAGACAGGAATACAAGCAAAGCTGCATGACATCTGTGTCAGACAGATGAGCATGGCGGTTTGATTTAACCACGAAAGGGATTGTCTCTTCGTGCATGGCTGTGACTCACATGAAATGACTGCGATAAACGTTATGAACAACAAAGTAAAATGTTTCATATCACGGGGAAGATGAGGATGTGGCTGTTAGATGAGGCCATTAAATCCAGGATTTAATTGTCTCCATTTGACGTGACTTGGGGCATATTTTGACGTCTTTGGCATGTACAAAACAAAATGTGGGAGAAATGTGTGTTTGTGTGTAAAGGTGAAGCACTGTGGCCTCTTTGCTGGGATAAAACTGTGCTGTGTGTGTGTGTGTGTGTGTGTGTGTGTGTGTGTGTGTGTGTGTGTGCATGCATGCGTAAGTTTGCGGGTAGCTTGTCAATGCTATATAACTCACGTCAGTCATCGGGCCTCGATCATGGCACTGGAGCCCTACACACACACACACACACACACACACACAAAATAAAATCAGTCACAACCGCAGGTGCTGGGAATTTGCTAGTACACGCCTCATCAGCTGAAACGGCTCAGTGTTTAACCTTTGACCCTCCTTCCTTCCACTAACCCATCTGGCTCTGTTTCCCCCCTGAAGCCACTGTCCACACATCCAACAGACATGCCTTTAATAGGAACACACACATATACGCACACATACACACACACACACAGACACACTTACACAGTGCTATTTGCCTCTTGGGTCAACAGGTGCGTCAAAAGCGCTGTCAGACAGCTGGTCTTTTAGGAGGCACCTTTATTGTAATTGTTTGTTTTGGCCAGCAGAGTGCAGTAGTTATGTGTGTGTCTGTGTGTGTGTGTCTGTGTGTGTGTGCACGCGCGTGCTTGTGTGCGTGAGTGTGTGCACACGTGCGTGTGTGTTGGAAAGAATTTCGCTCTCCCTTAAGCAATGTGTGTGTTCCTGATTTAGGAGTTTGTACATGCGTACATCTGTGAATATGTGTTTATGTTTCAGTCTGTCTACAAAATGTGTGAGCGTGTGAATGTTGTGAATATATATATATGTGTGCAAGTACATGTGCGTGTGGATGGGGAGGTATGTAAAGGGCAAAACACTACTGAACACATGTGGCCGGGGGAGACACACAAGCGGGGGAAAGGAAAAGAAAAGAATGAAGAGTGAAGTTTGGAGGAAAGAGAAGTCTCAATCCGAATGAGTTGGGATGAAAATATCGATTGTGACGTATAAAAAGAGATGGAGAATAAGTCCCGCATCTGAAAGAAACCATAGGCATCCCCTGTGTAACCAACAGACACCAATTTTATTTGTTGTCACACCGTTCAATAAATACAAAATACAAATCCAGCTTCATTTTCAAAAAAAGTAATAGAAAAAAAACCTTAAAATATTACTTGATTCAAAACAGACAGGCGACCAAAAAACAGGAAGAACCGAAGCAGGAACACCATGACAACAACAGGCTCATGTTTGAAGCATTTTGCACAAAAACGCAGAGTGGCCAAGGCAGTTGGAGTTCAGATCTTGATGCTCTCTGCAGATGATGCTTGACTGCTTCAGCCAGTGGAAATATGTTCTTACTAGAAAAGAATGTTGCACACTGGCTGAAGAAACACTTTCCCCAGGTTCTCACTGTTTTCTTTTGCAGTTTTAACCCCGCCCTGCCACCCAGTAAGTTTACTGTCATGTACATCTGTATTGTTGATTAGGCTTTACTGGTTTTAAAAACACACGTGCACACAGACAGACACACACACAAGTCTGGACACACACATTCACACAAATTCTAACAAGGCTTTCTTCACTATAGCTGGTGAGAGCAGTGAGCAGCTACAGTAGCTACGGCTATATTTCAATAAGAAAGTTTGACAGTGACTTTCTTCCGACATCAAGAGAAAGGTTTCCAATAGAAAGGTTATCTTTAGCCTCTACACCTGGAGCTTTTTTTCTGTTGAGCTGAGTTTTGAAAAATGAAAAAATGCAAACGTAAATTCCAGCAAAAAAAAAAATTAAAAAAATTAAAAAATGGAAGGCAAGAAGCAGAAGGCAGCAGTTTTGTTGGTCCATTTCAAAGCTCCATCCCTTCACTTCACCAGTCTTTGGAAAATGTCTCTCCTGATATTTTTATTCATCCATCTCTGCCTGTCTCTGTTCATTACAATCCTGAAGCTGTTGACAGGGTGGGTGGGAGGACCCAGTGTGCAGCTCTGGGTTTATGTCCATCTGGGAGTTTTTTTTTTTTTTTTTTTTGGGGGGGGGGGGGTACATGGGGTGTTTGAGTCATCGCAGATCAGTGGGTCCAGCTTCGCCTTTTCCCTGCCATCTCTGCCTTCATCAGTTCGTCTCCCACTTCAGAACCGATGGGGAAGGAAAAGAATTTAGCGACAAAGCTCAGAATGCTGCCGTACAGTCTTACATGGTGAAATTAATAAAATGCTTGACGTATTATTTCGTGGCTGTAATTAATGTCAAGGTGTTGCCTGAAGCAGCAGTTCAATCACCATCCAAATATTGTATTCATTAAAGAAGCTCCTTAACTATTTCAATATGTTTTACGTATAAAGTAAATGTAAACAAAGATTCCATCAAATGGTTGCTTATTTCTTTCATTGCAATGGATATGATAGGCAGTCACAACGTGGCCAAACTAGTCTCTTCTGGTTTCTTTTGGTTTTGGTCATTTCTCACCGTGGCATTCTGGGCAACATGAGCCCTCTTTGCGAGTGATGTTGGTACATGTCATGACAGGACACTGCTTCCTCTGGCACTTGGTCACACCGTGCTGACGGAGAGAACAGAGGAGATGGAGACTAGAGCAAACAGAGACTAGAGCATCTCAGCAGCATGACCAGCAGTTTACTCTACCTGAGCAGGAATGCCAAGAAGTATAGTGTAGTGTTATGATGCAGCATTTATAATCTTATACTCCCTCCCCATTTAGTTTTGTGTAGTCTCTACAAGCTGTTTAAAGAAACATCAGCTTTTTAGCATTGTCCTAAACATACTGCTACCAATTCCTGCGATGGTTCAAAGGCACCAAGCTTTGTTTGCCCTTTGTGTTGCCTTCATACAGAGAGAGGAGTTTGATTCTAGCTAATGCACACACTTGTGATGCTGTGTAAAGGGTTTTATTGTGTAAACAACTGTCCACTGAAAAAGCTAACCATTAAGTTTGTAAATAATGTTAATGGGAGCAGTGAGTCAGAAGCAAATGAGTGAGGTCAAAACACTACGCTGAAAGACATTAGATATCCCAGTAGAGCCAAAGTGTGTTAAAAATCGCTGTTTGATTTTCACTTCAAGTATGGACTATTGCCCAATTACTCATATTGAAATGTTGATTTAAGTAAATTTAATCAAATGACCACATTCCATGAACAAACATATGAACCCCTGTGATCAGAGTTATGATTACTTTGGATTTGTTGAGCTAACAAGATTTCGTCAAAATTTGAATAACGATTACACAATGATAACAAGACCGTGCCTAGATAACATATCTTGGGTTAAGCGAATCTGGTTTCAGTGAGCGGACTCGTTCTTACAGCTGTACTCACATCACACCAGCAGTTGATACACTTCATCTCTCCCACCAGAGGAACCCAGGGGTGCCAGTTGTCACTGTTCTGGTAATAGTTCTTGCCAAATTTGCAGTGTCTAGTTCCATCTGCCTGCATCAGGTCACTGTGCTCAAGGCCGGCAGGTGTCCTGTCCTCATCCGGACATTGTTTGCAGCAGTCGGACGGATTGCGTCTCACTGGATGACTGCAGGTCAGCGCTGGACACGTCACCTTCTCACAGTGGACTTCGCCCGTTGAGCCCTGCTTGTACCACATTGAATTACAACTTCTTCTCACATTGTACCAATTTCTTTTCTCATTATCATTTTCTTGAATGTTAAAAAAGGGACAATCGCCCAGAGAAACCTCATGAGAAATTTATTCTTCAATGTCTTTAGAATGTAACATAAAATAAATGATCCATTAAAAGCTGATGCAAAGCAAAGCCAGATGGTTTATTCGATGTATATTTTACCTTGCAAGTGCAGATGGCACATTTAATGTAGCCGAAGGGAGGTACAAAGGGGTGCCAAGTGGTTCCTGGGGCGTGCATCTTCTGGTCTCCCTCAAAGTAACAGCCTGGGAGACAGAAATAAGATGGAAAAGGTGATTGAGGGGAGCTGGCATTGGAGTCATTTACATTTCTCTGTCGTTTTTTCATTTGACTGACGTACAATGTATGGATTATTATGAAAGCATAACAAGCACAAGATAAGACAGTCCATGTCATTTGCTTGTGGTGACAAAATATGCTGCTTGAGATAGGCTGTAACACCTGGGTAGAACCCGCAGCAAGATGAAACATGTTGAAGTTAATTATTTCATATTTTTGTATTTCTAACTATGTGCCTATTGTATGATAAAAAAAGGTTGAAAATGTAATATCAGTTTTGCAAATGAATAGGATCTATAATTCATTCAAGTTCTTCACATATGATGCTACACATAAATGAAGAAATTTAATATTACAGAATAAAAACTGTTGCAGATTATTCCCTCATGATCCTAGAGCTGGTTTGTTGTTTGGTTGTTTAAAACCAGTTTGGAAACTGTTCACTGAGTTTGTTTCTTAAGTTCCCTTAAATGATAGATGTACCAAAATCTCAGACATCTTTGTTTGCAACATTAGGTAAGTGGCCCTTCTTCTGCAGCCTTGCGTGTTTACACTGTTACAATTTTGTACCAGTCGGATCAAAGAAACACCAACAACACACCCACACATTTACGCCAAACATGTGGGATCAATGGGACATTACACAGACTTTGTACTTCATAGCAAAAACAAAAAATCTTGCCAAATAAATTTATGTTGTTTCTTGTCCAAAAAATAATAATTATACTTAATGTGAGACAGAATCACTTCACAAGAAAGATAAAGGGAGTTGTTTTTAAAAATATATAATCTCATTGCAAGAAATCTACTGCATTGGCAGATTAACGTTAGACTTACCACTAGCCAAAACAAATCTAGCCAGTTTTTTTTCTTGATTTTATCCCAATATTCATTTTTGGTTTGGAGTTTTGTTTTTGCAGCATGGCCAGCTGCAGAGGGAAATTCTGCTTTAAAGCCGAGGGTGTCAAATTTGGACAACTGAGAGAACACATGTTCAGTAATGATTAGTTCAAGTTTGAAGTGCTCTTGTGATGGAGCATACCCTCAGGATGTTCATCCACCTTTTCTCCAGCTTTCATGTCCTTGGGTTCCTTCCTCACTGCAGGAAAGGGCCAGGAGAGACGGAAAAAAATTATTAGTTCCCAACTTAATGATTGCTGTGAGGGTGTAGAGTGACGATGCTCAAAACTGAGATCAAATAATAGAATCCCCATCCAAAGATTGAGATCTGTACATCTGAGATTATGAGATTACATTTTTAGTAAAGAGAAAACTCACCATCACAGATCGGGCAGCATTTATCCTCAGGCTGGACGGTTTGTGAGCACGTTAGCACTGGACAGATCACTGGATCACAGATCACTGTTCGCTTCTACAAAAAAAACAACAACAGGTTAAAATAAACTTGGTTTTACTTGCCAACAGGAATTTTCTACAATAATGTGTTTGGGGAAAAACATCTGTTCTCACTCATTAATTTAAAAACATGTGTGAGTTGCCTTTACCTGGCAGCCGCAGGAGAAACACTTGTCATAGTTGGGGGTCCAGTGGGAGCCGTGAGCATGGTGCTGGTTCTCAAAAAAGCATGTATGGGGATCTTTCTTCAACTCCTCTGGGTCTTTCACAAAGAGGTCATCAAACTCTGCCTCCTCAACCTCCCCCCTCGACCCAAAAGCACAGTTGTTTGGCACATGGACCTGCACGGAAAAAAAGACATTCAGTAATTTGTTAGCCAAAAGTGATGAAGACTGCTGTCAGTCTAGCGTAATTCTTCCAAAATGGACAATTTCACCTCTACCACGCAGATGTTTATATGTTTACTATTAAAACAGTTGGTGTCTGCAGTTATTATTAAAGGACAGGCAAAAAAGACCCTGTCAAGCATTACACCTGCAAGGGTTTGTGGTCATGTTTGTGAACTCCAATAAACCTTACTTTTCAGCAGTCTCTCTGGCTGCCACCTGTGAGTGTGTGCTGTATGTGTGGGCTTATGTGTGCTAAGTGGGTGATCATAAACACATATAGACAAGGCCACCGAGGACTCTGCAACCCATATTCTTGCTCTGTTTTTATTGCAACCTCATATACCAATTTCTTGATTTTCAGTATGAAGTGCTTGCATGAGAGCTTTTTTCTGATGAGAGAAAAATGCCACTTTTTATTTGTTCAAATTACTAACACTTTAATTATTTTACTTTGTGTTGACTTCCAACATATATTTTTTTATTGACTAAAAAATGGTGTGCAGACGTAAGTGCTTGCTGCAACACTATACTCTACTGGTAAACTTACTACGCAAAAAGTTTTTGCATAGCAATGTTAGTCTTAGATTTAAGCTTCAAAATCTTCCCTCAAAGGCCTGAACATATGCAAAAAACATTGCCCTAGTTTCCTGTCACCTCGGGCAATTCTAGCAAATAATGTGTAATAGCTGTAAAATGGTTCTCTCGTAATGCATAACACTTCATGTAATACATGAAGTCGTCTTTTACTAGTTAAGGGGTGAAGGTCAAAAGGCTGTGCCTTTGCTGCAGTAGTAAAACTGCACTTATGTTCTGCTTTACAAATTTGCCCTTGAGCCTGTTGTGGTTTTGAATATTGTTTTCTTCTGTGCAGTGTATTCTGAGATTTTTTTATTTACTTCATAATATCAAAAAGTATTACATTTTATTTTTATTTCAAAAACAGGGCCTTAAGGAATTACATGGTAGATAATTGCATTAAAGATCATATTAAGTACTGGGACCTCTCGGTACTCCAGTGTTAAGAATAACCTGATGTTCAACCAACAGACCAAATTACGATACTAATTAATTGAATAAAACAAACAACACACATCTCTTACCATACTGTTAGTATCTGTAATAAAGGTTAGTACCAAGGCGGAATCATACATACCCGTCCACGGATTTCCCCTCGTGGGTTCAGCTTAGTGCTGACCTGGATGAATGCTGTTCCCTTGTCCAGGTGCTGCAACAGTTCAATGCTAATGTCCTTTAGAACTCCCTGAGCCTGGAGAGCAGAAACAGAAAGGAGTAGGAGAGGAGAGAAAAAATGAGGGGGGAAGAAAAGAGGAGAGGAGAGGAGAGGAGAGGAGAGGAGAGGAGAGGAGAGGAGAGGAGAGGAGAGGAGAGGAGAGAATTGTGAATGTTTGCTTGTGTGTTGTGTGCATTCTCTGTACTACCGTGCATACCTGTGAGCCATAGAAACCTGTCAGCAGCCTCTTGTGTGTGGTGCTGGTGTCTGCAATCTCTCCAATCTCAGCCAGCCCATGCAGGTGGGCGTTCACAGTGAGGTCATCAGCCTTGCTGAGACCCGCCACAATAATCTCATAATGAAGGTGACAGTGTTTGTCCACTGAAACCCAGGCATGGCCAGAAGCCCCTGTTCTAACTGGGGGGGACACAAAATAGCCAGCCAGGGGTGTGGGCAACTCTGAAAATGGAAGAGAAAAGATATACTGAAAAATACAACATCTACTTTACAATTACTTCAGACAATAATATATCTGTTAAACTGTAAGATGTCAATCATCAAGCCTTTCCATCTGTCTAATTACTGCTGTTTTTCCTTACCATGCCTTGGTGCCTCAAGTCCACTGTATGGCAAAGCCTTTATCTGCCCCCTCAGCTCCCCCTCCTGACTGTGAGATGTCGCCACATTAATGAAAAGCTCATTTTGCAGCAGCATATGGATGTTTCGGGCCTCCAGACGACTCCAGCTACCTACTGCCCGACCTGTGCCCTTATTGTACTCGGGTGTCAGGTCATACAGTACAGAGCGCTTATTTCGCCGCCGTGGTTTCAGTTCGATGGTGAGGCCAACCACATCGCTGGAGAGACCTGCAACCTGAATCTGAAGGAAGGGAAGTAGAACGGTAAGTGGGAAAGTACCTCTCAATTATTATAGTCAGCAATTGAGAGGCTCTTCCCTTCCTCAACCTATTGCTAACGCTATAATTTAGGGTTAGATGTAACTACAAACATTTAAATGCATAAATCCATTTATCATATTCACCTGAATATACTACACAGGAGCTGTCACCTTATACTGTAATTATTTTTATAGTTTATTTTTAATAACACGGCTAAAAGAAAAGACTTGCAGAACTCACACCTCTTATATATTATTGGGGTTTTATTTGTTCCATAGGTCTTTTCTATCCTTGCTTTTACCTTTAATTTTTTTATGCTTTTTTACATGCATGCTTATGTACTAATAAAAAAATCTGATATCTTGTTATGGAGAAAATGCAAAAGTGTAGGGTATCCAGTCTTTATGATATATTGTAAAATAGGCACCTGATAAAAGCAAAGAGACAAAATCTACCTGGTAGTCCAGTGTGCCATTATCATGCAGACTAAAGATAGCAGAGCCCATGCCTCCAGTCTTTCCCGGGGTCAATGCATCACCACTGGACATCACACTCTGGATGGCTGAGCAGATATAGAAAGATCATGATCAATATGGTGCTGTCTATTTCTTATCTAACGTGAACACTTTCTGTTCCCTTGAACCATAGTGCAGCCTGAAGCCATAGGATGAGACAGTCATTATGGTTATATTCATATTTGCTTCTTTGTTGCAAGAGGAGATTAACCGTCAGAACATGCATATATTACTGCATGTTTTCTCATCACACACATCCATGCCATACACTGAGATGTCACCCTCTCCCTAGGAGCTAAAGACAGACTCAGTTCAACCTCTAACCTGGGGGCGTGTGTGCTCTTGCAGTTGTATGTGACACCTACCGTCAACACTGTGGATGTTGTTGCACTGTCAAAAACATACAAAGACATGCAAAAAAATCAACAAAGATTTTAGACTGTGAATGAGGTAACCAGTGCTGAATGCTGAAGGCTTAAAGAGATTGATAGGAAATGAAAAGACAGGAGGAAATGAGTAACAGAGAGGAATTAGAAAAGTGCAAGCAAATAATCTCTAAAAAGCTAGTTAGGAATAATGATGCTATAGATGCAAAAGAGGAAGTCAAATGTTGGCCAGAAAAATTGTGGAGAGGAAAAACTGGAGACAAAGAAATGGAGGTACATGATGAGAAGAAGGGATAAGGAGGAAATGGAGTGTGTTGACTTTGAATTCTTCACACATAACGTCAAGCTATTAATCATAGCACTGGAACACCGGCATGAAACGTCAGGTCCAACTGACTGGGACTTTGGCAACATGTGGCTGTGTGTGTCAGAGAGTGTGTGTCTATGACACTTGGAAACATCTTGATGCATATTTATGCAATTTTTTTTATGCCATGAAAATGTTTTTCAATGTGAGGTGGACACCTTGATGTCTGATGATCTTGTTCAAAGATGTGTGTGTGTGTGCGTGTGTTTTAATGGATTCACATGATTGGGCCGCCTGCAACATTCCTTAACCCCTTCAGTACAGCTTTCTTTCTTTCTCTCTCTCCCTCTCTCTCCCTCTCTCTCTCTCTCTCTCTATCTCTGTCACACACACACACATGCACACACATGCACACACACACACACACACACACACACACACACACACACACAAAAGCTATTCTTTTGACACCATTGCACGTAGAGTACTTGCATTCATAATGTACGGCCAAGTCTGAACAGTAATCCAAAACTTAATTCACACATGACCCTTAAACTTGATAGCAAACGTACTCATGAGCATTGGTGCTCTCCACAAGTCCCTTAAAAATACATTACACACACACACACTTGGTAGGCCACCAAATCAAACAGAAAGTCTAAAAACATGGTTTTCTATAGTGATAAGACTTGAGAAGAATGAGACAGAAAGAAAGAAATGTATTTATAGAAGAGGTGGCCAAATCAGCCAAAGAAAAAATAGCACAAACATACTCAAACTCCTACATCTGAATGTAGAGATACATGTAAAATAAGGTTTAATTTGACCTGTGTAAAGCCCATTCGTTTGAAAGAGATACTTACTGTCACAAGATTGTCTGCCGGAAACAAACCCGGATATTTGCCTGGGATCTTGACCCTCTGTTGCCACAGCAATCTCCAGCTGACCACGAGATAACCAGAAAAGTTCACGACTATTCAGGTCTGTCAATACCTCAGCAAAGTCTGGGTCCTGCAAAAGTCATAAAAGTTTGCTTGGAGTTAAAAACCTGGCGTATTTGGGTTAACAAACAGGGACGACTGAAAACAATTGTGAACTACCAGAGCAACCACACCCAAACTTAAGCTGAAAAGAAACAAATTGTTTTGTTTCCAACCCAAATGTTATTTCACTTCATTCTGTGTAAAAAAAGATCGGCTGTGAACTCGTGAAATCTGCAGAACATTATTAATTTGAAAAATACAAGTACAGAAAGGAACCTCGATTTCAAGACACTTTTAAAACCCCTCAGCATAAAGAAGCATGGCTCACAATGTTGTTTACTGCTGAGATAAGTTCCGTTTCAACTTCACAAACTGGACTTGAGACGCTCAGCTAAACGGAACGAATGTAGGAGCGTAGCTTTGGTGACTTCAGGGTTTCCAGTTCAATATAAATATACCGTACATATACTGAACAAATACATATGACTGGTCACAATAAGAAAATATTCAGGGACATTTAAAACGTGTGTTTTTTGTAAGGGGAAAATAATAGAAGGAAGTGGTCTGAAGATTTGTGTGCAATCTGTTGTTTTGATGCCAAAGCTTGGTTCACAACAAGTAAGCAGATTGGATTTCATTGTCTCGCTGGAGGACAATGTAAAAGGTCATATGGCAGCTGCTAAGCTCAAACTTTTCTCATAATTCTTCACGGACGGTCTCTCCCACCGCCAGGCTTGCAAGAAGCGCATCGGTCCTTCACACAATTAAAACCAGACCAGCCTTTCATCACTCCTCTTCCCTCCTTCCCTCCCTCCTTCCATCTTAGCCCACAGACCACTAACCACTGACATGTGTGAGGAGTGTGTACGCAGTTCATCCTTTCCACCTCTCCTTCTGTCTCTCATCCCTCATTCCCATCTGTCAAGAGCATATCTCCCTGTTTCTGTCACACACACTTTCTCTTTCTTCTCCCTTTCTTTTTTCACACGCACACATCCTCCTCCATACATTGAGTTATCATGTCTCGTGGCATTTAGCAGAGATTGGGTTCGAGGCACAAGCAGCTCTCGGATGTGGTGATACCACATCCGTCACCAAGAGTGGGGGAAGTATGACACAGTTTGTTGCTGTGTCATATGTTCCTTACCAAAACAACACTTCGCCTTGATTTGTGGTCATTCCCAAAATTCTCCCCAAAACATTCTTTGCTCAATAATGATGGAAGAATGGATGATTGGGCTGATCAATGTCAGTTGTAGATATCAACTTCACTTTGTTGAGTTGATATTAGAGAGCATTTAATTTAATTACATTGTGTAAACGCTCAGTCTTGGGTTTTACATTGAATGAATCACCTTACTTTTTAAACGTTTTTAAACATATCTGAATTATAAAATTCAATTCATGTTTTACCAAATGTGTAAACAAACAAACAAAACCAAATGTGAAAACAATAGAAACTCAGAAATAACTTGAAAATTAAAAATAGACGGTGGTTTATGAATGTTTTAACTCACATGAGAAGTAATGTTGGCTCGGATCTCTCTTAAGATGTGCTGTCTATAAAGCAGCTGGACGCGGATGGGTACCAGAAGGGGATCTAATGAAGAAAAGAAAAAAAAAGAATCTCAATAAGGTGGTTACATCAAAGTAATCCCTAGATTTTAAAGGTTTTGCTGTTAAGGGAACGATGGAGTAAAATGAGTCATATGAAGATGATGAATATTTGGCTCCATCTTAGGTTCAACTGAGAAGAAAAGAATAAATATATTTGTGGCAATGAAAAACCTTCCCCTGTGTGTCCTCCCCTCACCTTTGCCTTTGTCTTTAATGAGGCCTTGAAGAATGAGAATGAAGTGGAGGTTGTTCTCTGTGTCACTCAGCGTCAACATAGCAATGCCTCCCATGCCTGAGTTCTCGTCCTCAGATGTCAGCGTTGAACTGAATGTTTCTGTACATAAAGCACATCCAGATTATCCTAAGTATCTCGATACTCGCACAAAAGCTTCTTCTGTAAACAAGCCCCACACATTTTAGCTGTATTAATGCACCCAAAGCTTATAACAGATTACATGAGAATGTATACAATCCCCTTGCTTTGTAAATATTAAGTTGTGAGCACTATAATGCAAAGAAAAGGGGGACATTCATCTCTGAATGAACATTACATAAAATAAACTTCAGTCTAAGGTGCAACGGCATTCCAGGAATACGCACCCGCAAACAACGCCCTGTGTCTGATGATCTTTCCTTCCACTAATTCTTGTCTGTTCAATGATGTGGTCATGCTGATGCGCATCTGCTCAGACTGCAGTTGGCGTATAAGAGGCTTGGCCAAGTTCTTCCAAACTCCACAGATCTACATACACATTAACACAAACATCTCTAGGTAAACAAAAATATCATATGCAATTTAATTTGTCACTTGACCCTGTTTCTGAAAACACATCCAAATTGGGCAAACAAACAGATCCAACAAGACATGTGACTGTCAAGCCTCAAGCTGCAAACCATCAATTATTCCCTGTAAGAGGAGGGAAGAAATGTGGCAACATGCCGGTACCTCATACCTCAGAGTTCAGGGGTAATCTCTGTTTTAATTAGTGATACTCTCTGTCCCCCAGCTAAGCGGTGATGTAACATGTGAAAAATTCCCTCCTTCCAAAACTTTTGCTCCAACAAACTCCCTTGTCCCCCTATTCCTTTCATGTGCTGGAGTGTTTTCTCTGAGGTCCTCTGGTGCTTGACACTGACATTTATCTAAAAATAATAATAGGCCAATTTCTGGGACCTGTATTTAGGGGGCTCCTGCCATGCTGAACTGTGTGTTCAACCTGAAATGGAATGCAGAGATTTGTGTATTTTGGCAGGAAGTGATCTGCAGTGATAGGCTCAGACATCAGGGAGCATGTGAACATGCATGCATGGGTACTACTGTTACACTGATAGAACAGCTGAGTGATTTATCAGGATAATATGGGGCTTTTCATTATAGCTCAGTGTTGTATACTTCCGAGCGTTACCTTGATTACATGTGTATGTGTTTTTGTGAGCAGTTTACTGCAACCAGACCAAACAACTGATGTTTACAGAAAAGCAATGAAGAAAAGAGTGAGTGTCACTGTATGTGTATGTGTGCCATTGTTTATTATTGGAGGATGATTTATGGGAGAAGAAGTCAGAGTTTGAGCACCACGTCACGGAGTCTACACATTCATCATGTGGAAGTTAATTTCTCTCAGGAAACACACACACATTCATACATCACATGAAGAGCACTAACAGAAGCAAGATGAGATTATTTCCTCTTTTTGATGTGTTGACCTACCATGTCAGAGGTTCCCCTAGGAATTCTGTACTCAAAAGTAGTGGTGCCATCTGCATCCAGGAAGACAATTTTACTGGGATGAGCCATTCTGGAAAGACACAGAGGTCACAAAACCAAAATATGTAAGATTCACTTTGCTAAGGCATTGAGGCATACGAAGAGGGTAAAATGCTACAAAATTATAGATGCATTCGTGCATATGTGTCTGAAAAAATTCAACTGATTAAAAAGCCACCTTACTCTTCCCCATGAGAAGTTATGCATGTTTTTGCATGTTTAATTTCATCCAATTAACTGTTGTACATGACAATGATTTGATCATTTGTCAGTGGTCTTTGCCAGCATATTTTCAGGATCAAACTCATGATGGCAAATGTTTTAATATGGAGCCAGGGTAAGAAAATTATTTTGCTAATGAACGCCCACCACGTAAAATACTAATGAAAAAAAATGTCCCAATATTGTGTAAATTGTCAACATGCTGGTGGAGGGATAAACAAAGCTGTAAAATATTGTCATTGCCCTCTGCCAACCCAATTAATATATATGTTCCAAACAGATTACTCAGAGCTGTTTATATTTTAAGAATTTTACCTCTGATATGTGATGGAGAATGCCAGACTGGATCTGCTAAAAGAGAAGCGTGCCCTGGCAACACCACTGGAGCTGGGCAGCCATGAGTCAGTCACCCCTGTCAACAGTGCTACAAAGTCTATTGAAGGAGAGAAAAAAAAAGTTTTCACAGTCCTATTTGTGCTGCATCAATTACCATCTGCATTGCGGGATCATGAGAGTTCAGTATGACATTTCCAAATTCATGATTATTTCATCTAATAAGTTCTGGTTTAGATAGAAGCTCTTAGAGCCACTTTTTGACTCATAAGTGTTGCCCTGCTGTGTTACGTTAATTTCCACTTGACGTGTGTGTTGGTGGTCTGTGCATCTGTCTGTGGGTAATTCTCCTCACCAGTGCGACTCTCTCCAGGCCCCATATCCTCCGAGCTAAGGTAGGATCTGTCATTGTAAGATTTGTGGAGGTCATCCTCTTTCCCTCGGACCTTTTCATGGAAGTACTCAAAACTGTCCAGCACAGGGTCTGTTTGTTTCTTGCCATCTACAGCTAAAGAAAGAAAGAAAGAAAGAAAGAAAGAAAGAAAGAAAGAAAGAAAGAAAGAAAGAAAGAAAGAAAGAAATATGTGAATAAAATGGACACATGGAGATATAGTACATGTTGTAAGAACACTTTTTGTCTCTGAACCCAAACTTTTCAAAGCACATCATTGCTATCCCAAGTTTGTTGAGCAGTTGAGTACAGGGAATAGTTTCTCTGGTCCATTATTTACGTTTGAGGAGATCTGAAGTGTGCAAAAATGTGTGGACATGTGGAGTCGGGGGGGAACTTGTGAACTGCATCAGACAAATGCAATTTCAATTCAAACCTGAAGCCAAGAGGCCATTTTTTCTTTTGTCTCCTCTCTCTTGCAACTGAGGAGCTTACAAAGAATTGGGAGTGACGCTGGCGTGCAATTCTAACAATGACTCGCTGTTCCTTGCAAAATGCTGCACGTCCTGATGTAATGAGTGGACCAAAGTACTTTTCATACGTACGTACACAAACAACCACACACAGACACACACCACAAACAAACACAGCAACATACAAACTTCACAAATATGCTTCGACAAAACCAAAATACAGACCCAGGAAACAAAAGCAAAAACACACTTGATTCTATTCACCCAAAACTATCCTCCAACAATTCTGTTTTCTGAGGAGCCCAGATGGACTCTGCTTTCTTTCTTGATGACAGACTGACACACTCACTCACTTTCATTCTCTCTCTCTCTCTCTCTCTCTCTCTCTCTCTCTCTCTCTCTCTCTCTCACACACACACACACACACACACACGCATGCACAAAACTACCCCCAAATCTCAAATTTAATCATTTCCTTCTCATTCCCTTACTCCGCTGCTCCACTGGGCACACTCAATGGTTTCTGGATAATGTTGCGCTCTTTTCTCCCGACTTACCAACACGGTATGCTCAGGTGCACCAGTCATCATATTTACACACATTCAACATATTCAAAAAAAATCACAAACACTCACACACCATTTTCCATCACTTAAACAAATATATTTTGGGGCTTTTGTGCCAGTGCTAAGACAAACACACTCAACCTTTTTCCTTAAAACCTGACCACAACACAAATACACAGTCGGGCACTGTCCAATTCTCAACATACACACAGAGCACAGTGTTGTTCCAGCAATAGAGGCCAGAGTGCTTTGCCTTTACTTTCCATTGCATTACCAGACACGCAGAAAAAACACTCAATCTTATGAATAACAGTGCAACATGAACACCCACCCAGTGTGTGCAAGGGGACTTCATTCTTAAATAAGGTAGAAATGTGTGTGTGCGTTTGTGCGGTGGCTTGAGTACAATCAGAACTGTATGACTGAAGGTAAGTAGGTTGTTGGTATACTCAGTTGTGGGTGGTTAGAGAAAATATCTATGTCGTTCAGCCAAATGGAAAATCAATTGACCTGTTTACTGTGTCGAACAGCTGGTTCAACACAAAACAGTAGGAAAGCAAAAACAAAATTACCCTGAGAGTACCCAAAGAGGATAGAGGATAGATAGCCAAAGAGGGAGAAGGAAGAGATATTAACCCAAGTAAGCATTTCAGTTCATTTCAATGTGTTTTATAGCTGGTCTTCTTGGCTTTGAGCATTTCTTGTCATTTAATAGCCTTTCAAAAGTCAAACTAGAAGCGTACCTTTCGGGCAGCTCTTACAGCAGTGTCCTGGGAGCAAGATGGGGTCATCGCAGTCTGGGTCTGGACAATCCTGCTTGATGTTCTTACAGTTTACTTTCCCAAACACCTTCCCACGACGAGTCTTTTGCTTCGAGCCAGAGCAATAAATTATGTTAAGATCGTGTTACACAGTTGATCCGAGAGGACAGCTGATAACAAATTCCCTCATGAGAGAGGAAAGGTGAGCAAAACTTACAGGGTCACAGTAGCACTGGACACAGTGCATAACACCAAAGGGCTCCCCCAGGTCAGGGTGCCATGAGTCCTCCAAAGAGTAGAATCGACCCCCAAATGAGCATCCTGTAACGCAAACAACGGTCATTACATTTAGCCCAGGAAGATTGTATTGTTCTCATCAGACTTCTTTGACATTTCATAAATCACAATTAATTCTGTTAAGAAACCACAAGCAGAGTATGACAGATTTTCTGGTTTGCCACTTATATCACATTTCCATTTGAATCATCTCTTTGAAGCTGTCACTTCTAGAGCACAAAAAAACTTTTCATAAAAATGCTTAATGCGCAGTAGACAGTTAGATGATAAAATCTCTCTTCCCATTTTATGCAACGCACTGGTGCAAAAGTCACCGCCCAGGCATGTTAGAGGCGACTGAAACTCAGGATGCCTTTTAGGTTTTGCGACTCAACCTTGCATCCTGCCTCATCTAAATGGTCCATACACAGGCATGTGACATTATATTTTCCACTGAGAGTTTATCAGAGGTTCCCAGAAATGTATACAATATGAGCTTTGCTTTATTAAAAAGGATTTAAAGAGGTCTTTGAAGATGTCACAGGTAATCAGTATAAGATAAAAACATCCACACAACAGGCTGGAGAGAAAGTATTAAAAATGAATATAATGTCAAAATGCTTTGATTTGAAAGTACAAATGCAGTCCAGATGAACCCTCTATAAGCTACAGAGACAATATCCTTACCCCACGGGAGTACGAACATATACTCCTAAAAGTCAGTGTATTATATGCTTTATTTGAAATCTGGGGTGCTGGAGTCCAGACAGAAACATAAGAGAACGATTAATACTTAAATAAAATATAAAGACTGTAGTGGATATTTATGCAAGGTAAGTCCTTGTGTATTACTATTCCTGTACTTATTGCTTTTCACACTGAGATAAAGCATAAATATTGAACTTATTTTTGGTTAAAAGCGTAAACTGTGTCAAATAGACGCACGCGCTCACACACAAACACACACACACACACACACACACACACACACACACACACACACACACTTCAAACTTAATATTATTTCACTCAAGCTGCCTTGCTCACTGCCACCAACCTGGTTCACATTATGCTTTCATTAAAGTGACTGCACACGTTAAACAATCCAGTCCGGCTAAAGGGAGCCAAACTGTGAGCCGCGCTCTGCCTGCCACTTCTGTCTCTGCTGAAATAAATCACCTCAGAGGAGCCAATGCTTGTAATGGAAAGTTTGATTATTGATTACAGTTTCCATTGTTGAAATTACACGTTGAGACGGAGTTCCCAGAGTCTAGAACTCCTGAGTAGTTACCTTATAAAACCCGCAATGAGCTTTGAGCGGAGGGACTTTCACACATGAATCAAATTGCATTCATTGCGGTTATGACTCAGATGTTTGCCTCCAGTTTACACTTGAAGCAACCCAGAGGAACACTGGCTACAGGAAGCTTGGAAATTAACAGAAATGCAGGACTGCATGCCAGCAAAGTGGAAGTAAAAATAAGGAAACGGCATTTACCTTCACTATACAAAACAAATAGATCGATAAATTGAAGCGCTCTGCTGAACACGGGTCTCCGCTCCGCGCTTATTCGTGTAGCCCGCAGGTTTCCATGGAAACAACCCGGTATCTTAGCGTTCTTCTTTCACACACATAGTACTAGCTATTCGCACTACCTCCGTGTAAATAAAACAGTTCGCAAAAACTCTTCACAGTTCCCTCTGCGCAAACTCTAAATCTTACCTTTTGTTTTTGTTTTGTTTTTCTTCCTATTCCCGTTTGATTCAAGCTAACTCGTTCATGCTAATTGGCGGCCGGAGCCGTTGACTTGCTGCGGTTCAAAACCCTCAAAAAACAAACAAAAAAATGTAGGGAATTTCAAACCACTTGGAGTCACCACTTAAATAACTCGTAGTCATAACGGACTTGTTTTGGGAATCTATTACGGGAAATTTTAATTCAAATTACTCTCATATTAAGTCATGACTCAGGGAGCCGCCGACGTGTCGGTGACTCGCGCCGTCTGCGTGCCGGTAATTCACGGCAGCTACCCGGAAGTTCACAGCGCAGTATCATATACGTTATTTTTCCATTTCAATCTACCACTTTTTTTTTAATTTTAATCACCAAATCGGCGAGTTTTCCCCTCACCTGATAAGCCCTTGGAAGGCAACGGTTCCCTCTCGGACTGGATGGGCAGCGCGGGGCTTTTGAGTCTTGAGGCCGCTCCGGCGTACAGCCACGCGCAGCTCAGCGCGCACAGCACGGAGCGGAGCGCGCGAGGAAACACCATCCCCGCCGTCCGTCTGCGTCCTTCTCTCTCCCTCTCTAAACAAATAAGAAAACAAAAGAATTAAAAATCAAAATATTTTTTTCTTTCCCCATTTACTCCCCCTGCTTCCTCACCCGAAGTCTCCCTCTTTATATCCAAGCGTTAGTTGTCATTAAAAAATAAATAAAAAAATGAAAAAAAAAATGAAAAAAAAACTCCTGTCCGAGTCAGGCGGAGGTTCTTCGTTGCATCGCCCGGTATGTGTGTGTGTGAGTGTGTGTGTGTGTGTGTGTGTGGGTGCCCCGGAGCTCGGAACCGGGGAAAGAGGGGGGGGAATGCGGCGGCTTCTTCTCTCCGCTCTCCTCCCGCAGACGAGCTTTTATAGTCCGCTCCCATGACAGCTTTTCGAGCAGCCACCGGCCGAAGGGGAAGAAGGAGGTGGGAGCGAGATGATGGGTGGGATGGATGGAGGGGTGGGTGGGTCAAGGCTGGATTAAGAGCCGGGCTTCTGCCCAGGGGGGCCCGTACCGGGGGTGGTGGAGATGAGAAAGGGGGGGGGGGGGGGGGGACCAACGGGTCCTAACTTCTCTATCATTGCGGTTGTAAACCTGAATCACATCATCTGCAATTTTGACAGCTCTTCCATCCTCTTAGCCCTGAAGAAAAGTGTTAGATCCACAATAAAAAACCCAATGTTGGAGGAAAAAAAAACAGCACCAAAACGAGGGTCGGTGTGTGTTGATGGAGTTTTATCACAGTTTAATGAGGTTGGTTTCAATGAGAAAAATTGCTGTCTTTGTTACCCGGGAGCCGCTCATTGTTAATCAGTTGTCATAACTAATCTATGTATAACCAGAAACTCCTGCTTATGAGGTATTAATAGCATGTGGTGGGCAGCAATCTTTTTTTTTTTTGGCCCCTGGGACACATCGGTAATTAATTCAATCATGGAGGGAGGTAATGGGCAGCTTCACTGTCCATTCACAAACACTTAAGATATGGAGGAAAGCCTTTGTCTGACTCCATACAGCGCAGACTATTAACCTTAGCTTCTACTCATCTGGAACTCGCTTGTCCTTGTGAGCGAATCCACATGTGGGTCTGACTGCAAGATACTGTTTATCAAGGTAAAACAGTGTCATTAGAAACCTGAAACATCCTTCACACCCCTCGTAAGCTCAGCCTGATCAGAGCTCTGCGTTGTCATTCTAAGTCATAAAATTTGTAAGAAATGCATGCAGTTTTATACGTACAGATACCGATTGATAGACCTGTGTAAAATTTGGGCTTACCCCATCTTTATTTATCTTGTGCAGGAATTTACTCTCAAGGTTATTTTAATTGCTTCGGTACAGTCGAGGTCAGCGGTGTCTTTTGGAAAAGGGTTACTGTTGTCATGAGGTAACACAATACGGACTTAATATGTGTTTATTTATTTATTCAAACTGGTATTCTCATGTTCCCAATAGCCAGATTTTCTGATATAGTTGGACATTACAATGGATAAAGGCTGCTTTGTGTTAATGTAAGACTCCGCTTGAAATTTTATACATGCATGTACATTTTCTGGTCGGCAAAGCAAAAATGAAAATTCAAATAGCTATGAAAATGTAGAGAAATCTAGCGGTTTCTGCTTTACAGATGAAAATGAGAGATTAGCCATCACTGTTAGTCCTGACTGATTTTCTCAACTAAAAAGTAATTTTGATGTACCGTGTTTTCTCAAGTGAACGCATAAACCAACATGTCATTAAGAACCAAACCGTTTGGTTTTCTTGCCATAATCAGTCGGTGGTTTTCAATTCTTCCATTATTTCTTCTTTTATTCTGCAGAAAATCAAAATCTAGTTTAATGACGATAATTAAAGTAATTATTTCTAGAAGCCCGAGTATTTATAACCATGGGTGGCGTGGTCCTCCCCGCTATTATCTACTTGGTCTTGCACTTTGTTGTGTTGTGTTGTGTTGCAGAATGATCTCCTCCCCAAAAAGAACGATGATAATACGGTTAAAGCCTCCACACACTATCATGAGGCGACACAAGCTCCCCTCAATTGATTCTCTCCATCATTTAGTTTGTAAGGATTGTGTGTGTGTGTGTGTCTGCAGTGGACGGTTGATCAGTTTATTTTTCTACCAGTAGACGGCTGATCAGTTTATTTTTTCTACCAAGTGTGGTTTGGATTCGGGACCTGAGTGACTTCACAGAAACAAATGAAAATAGTCAGAATACCTCAAAACAACCCTTTTCAATTTGTCCTGGCTCTCCACAAACCTCTGTCCTCTTTGAGACCTCAAACTGTTTCCTTTGGCTCGCCTCATACCTTATACCTGGACAAGTCCACTTAAAATCCCATTTATTATGATTTGTTTGATTTGTGTTGCCTCGAACAGGCGCCAAAAGCTATTTAACCTCAAATATTTTTCAATCTTGCTGTGGCCAGCATGGCGCTTCGCAGCATCAACAAGTGAAATTTATTAGGACCTATTTAGATCTGGGAAAATTTCCCATCAAACAAAGCAGAGCATTTGAGCTTAAGAACATATCAAAGTGGGGGCCCCCCTGGGGTACCCGAACAAACGCTGTGCTGTTCCAGTTTGCATTACACCGCGGTCGTGCTCGAGTTTAACTTATTTTGCCGAAGGTGGGGGTTCAATATGAACAGATTTCTTTCTAATAGCTGAATGACTGATTGGAAATTCTTCGATGATAACAATCAGTGATGCTAAAGATGATGATGATGATGATGATGATGATGATGATGATGATGATGATGATGATGATGATGATGATGATGATAAACTTGCCAAGATTAACTCATGTCTTGTGTTAAACCCCGTTTGAAGATCAACTATTAATTTTAATCCGGATATGGAAAACTCGTTGGTGCTCGCTCTTTCAAGTAAAATCTCTAGACACCGTTTTCCACCGAGACTTCCAACGGCATAAGGGATATCGTTGCATTTCGAGTACCCTCAAAATCTGTAAAAGAAAAAAAAAAAGGAGGGGAAACTTGCGTATTAAAGAAAGGGTTAAATCGAAACGGTTCGGTGCCAAAAGCGCAGGGCAGGGTGTGAGGATAAGGTGTTATTTTAATGCATGTGGGAGTTGAGGACGCCACTTCCATCCGGGTGTGGGGATTCGCAGCCCTTGTGCGCGCACACACACGCACAGACCACACACACATACACACACACACACCTCCCCTCCATCCAGTGATGGGAGTCGATGATGGCCCGTTTGCACTTCATCATAGGGTGATAAGCGACGCTTTTCTTGGGAATTGCGCGCACGGTGATTCATTAGGCGGGCCGGATGGTCAATTGTCTATTGGAGCTCACAAAAGAACCCAGTTAGGCCCAGTATTATGACGACTGTAACTTCTTCATTTTCTTTTTGTGTATTAGGAGGTTCGTCTAGCCTCGTGTTGAGAAACAGGCTATTTGTAAAGACTCCAACGTAAACTTTGGGGACTATTATGAGGCAGTTTATAAGGATTTATATAAATAAATAACGATACGGAAAGGAAGCCATCACTGATCTGGTATTCAAACTGTCTCTGTTCTTTGTCAACGCGTTGCCAGATTCATAAATAATGTATAAGAGTGTATTTATGCATATACATAAATACGTATATCGAAACACGAAACTTTTACCCACATTTCGCAGAAGATATATATGTGTGTGTGTTCGCGTGAAATGTGGGAAAACGTTTCGCGTTTTGTATCACATGCACCTTGTTGAGGGAAGATTTAAAAAGACATTTAACCAGATAAATCCCTTATTGGATGCAGATGAGTATATTTTGGCCACGAGTTTCTGAATGCAGCTGGGGGTGTTTTCTTAAGAGGGCTGACCCTCGTAACCCCTCAATAAATTTGACTACTCTCTCTTTCTCTTTCTCTCTCGTACCTCCACGTTGGATCGTTTCCATCCACAACCCCACGCGTTCCAGTGTCTCTGTTTTAGGTGCGTGGACGACAAAGTAAGAAAGAGTTATTGTCAAATTCGCGAAATACTGCACCCCAATAAATATCGATTAACGGCACTTTATGACTTTTGAGCACACGCACCAATCTGATCCGTGTTTAATATGAAACAGACATAATGTTCTTTTTTTTTTTTCATATAATCCCGCTCCGCAGTCCAGGAGCCTCTCCGGGGAGAGAAGGCAATAGCCCGATATGAAACACTGCTGTCATGGAAGAAACATGCAGATTTCTAATGCAACATCATTAAAATGACATTATCGGACTCTCAAGCGTGTGCGTGGGCATGTGTGTGAATGTGTGTGCGTGTAATGGGGTGGTATCGGTTCAATGGATATTAATCATCCACTGGGGCGAAATGGCGCAGATGGATGGATAAGCACTCTCTCCGTCAACGCACGGTGTTTGCCGGTGTCTGTCAGCCGCCCTGTGATTTGCAGGCCAAAAAAACAACAACAACTACAACAAAAATGCGGATTATTTAACGGTTTCACCTCCCTCCTCCACCTAATTCTAGTCTGGTCTGAGAGCGCAAAGCGCGCACCGGACACCGCATCATGTCCTGTACGGATGGCCGCAAACGCCGAAGGAGTGAATATTCGGGCTCACGCACACGCACATGCAAGCACCACCTGTTCCTCATCATGCGTGACATGTCTTCGTCCCAATTTTTTCCCAGTCGCCTACAGTGACATCCCACTATATGTATCCATTTACTTTAAATTCCCCCCATCCTCCAAAAAAACATCCAATTACGCATGACTCACTTTTAAATAAGGCATGACTTCTTGCGTGTATGTTTGTTTCCTCTATTTTTTTTACACGTCTATGTCTTTGTGCGTAATCCCATCATGTAACTACGTCAAAACTAATTTTCAGGAATTCCGGTAAACCATTTCGAAGGGCGACGAGATCAAGTTAAACAAAATGAAGTGCATCCAGCCTCCACCTCCAGCACCCCTTCCCACCAATCTTTGTCGTATCATTGCATATCAGTTCAAACAGGATGTGGATCGGTGCACGCAACTAAATGGGGGATGACAGGGCAAAGCAGGGAGTCGCGCACGAAGCTGCTTTTTTTTCTCTTCTTTCTGCAGACACTGTAATGCAGATTTCATTGACGATGGAAATAAGAGGCACCCGGCGCTTTTGCGCTTTCATTTCTCACTCTGTATGCAAATTGTGTGTGTGTGTGTGTGTGTGGAGGTGGAAGGGAAGGGGGATCTGGTGGGGGTTAATGTTTATTCATCCAAAAAAAAAAAAAAAAGACAGAAAAACGACCCGGTTTGAAGACGCAGCCGAAACCCGTGTCGAGATGTAGCGTGGGACCCCCACCCACCCACCCCACACCCACCCCTTATTTCCGAAAGACGATACGGAGTGAGTGTGGCAATAACCACTGGAGGCAATTAGCGCGTAAAAGCCATCTCCCAATATACTGGCTGCGGTTATTGTGTTGACTCCCTCGGTTTGTTTTGACACCTCTGGGAGAATTGAAGGCAATCCCCATTTCACCCACCCCTCCACCCCAGTCGACCATTATAAAACATAACAAGGGTGGGAAAAAAAAGTATAGAAAACCAGGTTAGAACCGAGGGGTGATTGATATGACTGTCTGCATCCTTTTTGATTTTAACAAAATAAAAAATCTGATGTCACTTTAAATCCTCAAGACAACGTTTCCTCAATAGGCCCAGACGCTCATGGAAGCCAATCGATGCGTGTGCAGTCTGAGAAACATTGCAAAGTCAAGATTCAAAGTGTTTATTTGTCATATGCGCGGTCTGGAAACATGTGTCCCTGTGCAATGAAATTCTCATTTTGTCTACAGTAAAGCCAGATAGGCAACAAAAAACAAAACAATAAATAATAAACATATTATTGCAATGAGTAAACGTTTTATTGCGCCTTTCTATATTTATATGTGTAATGTCCTTTACCAAACTACCCAAACTAGCACTCAATGCAGGAAGCAGTATCTCAATGTGCGGGGAAAACCGTTTTCTTCCTGTGGTTATAAAACATTTTGAATCCCTTGAATTAATGCGAACTGACGGATGTTGAGTTAAGTTTAAATGGCGTTGTTAATCCCTGAGTAGATTCATCGGACAGAAAGAGAGCTCGAAAGTTGCAATTTTAATGCCAATTTATACATTTTTTTTTTACCCCCATCAAATGTACACTGTTGCGCCGATACGCTCGAAATTCGTTGACGTTCAGGACAGACTGGCGGGTGCCAAATACGCACACATGGACGCGGAGCGATTCAAGCCTCCTCCTCCTCCCATCTGAATTACATCGGTCTCATTTTTTTCTGCTTCTTTGTTTACATGAATGAAATTGCTTCCACACACTATATTCTAAGCGGCTTTCGTAAAGCGGATAGATCTCCCAGCGATTGCTGCGCCAAAAGTGGTCATGGCGCATAGCTGTTGATGAAATCTGTCTATTTTTTTTTTTTTTTTTCTTCTTTAACCCATCGCTTTGCAGAGATTTACTGCTCAACCCATTTGTTGCATGAACTGAAGGCTGCATGGAGAACTGGCAAAAATCCACTGTTTTATCTCCTTGTAAGAGCACTTCTTGAGCTTGTTTTAATTGCGCGGATGTATTTTTATGTTTTTTTTTTTTTTTTTTTTCTTTGTCTCACGATGAAATGCGCGCGGTCGATCCAAAGACAGAATTTTCCAAAGAGACAAACCGGGAAAACGATGAAGAATTCGGGACAGAAAAGCCCCAAGTTGGTTAATAATAATTAAAATGGTCACAGGGAGGCTAGACATGAACAGTGACCAAGCCAAGTCTAAATATCCTCAGCACCAGTGGTTCTTCAAAAAGCGGCTTGGGAGCCCCAGGGGATGGTGGAGAAAATTAGGAAAAGTTTATACTCTCACAATATCCTTGGCCAAAATAGCACAAATTGAACCTCGGCCATGCAAAACCAGGGGTGTGTGGAGCTAAAAGCCAATCAAGAGGAGACACACGAGAGGTTTAAGTTCCAGAGGAAAAAACTTGGCTATCAAAGATATTACAACCTAGCAATTTTATTCAAGCTGGAGGAGCAGGGTGGTGGTGGTGGTGGAGGAGGAGGAGGGGAGACAAAAACCTTTCAAATGCATTAGAACTTTCATCTTTTATTGTATCTGCTCGACCGGTCACAAAAATGTATCATGTGGTTTTCGGTGATTTGGTCGCGATCCCAATTTCTAATGACCCCAAAACCGGTGCTCAGAAGGTTTGACCCAAAAAGACATTTGATCTGCGGGGGGTTCTTGGCATGAAAGCTGTTGGGAGACCCTCTCTCAGCTCATTTCTTTTTACCATCACCTGCTGTCTTTAATTCATGCATGCTGTTTTCTCTTTTCCCCCTCTGTGTTCTCTCACTCCCCGCCACCCCTTTTGAAGTAGCTGGGAGTCCCGCGGCTTTCAAGGGGTCACAAAAGGGCAGCCTACTGTCCTATCGAAGCAGGCCGCGGGATAAAAGTGCGTTACCACCTGTCCTCGCTGCTCTGTGTCAACACCGGCGGTGTCACTGTACTCGCACCTCGGCATATAACCTCCTGCCGCTCGTACATTGTTCCCTCTTGCTCACACACATCACAATGCGCGAGGGACCGGTCAAAAGCACACACTCTCGGCAATGCTCGCGCTCACATACACACATATGAGAATGCGGCGCTGTAGTGTGGGACCCCTACCGTCTGACGACCGTCACGCGGGGACAAATCAAGAGGTCCCGTCGCTAAGAGCCCACCCTTTCCTCACACTTTACATTATAGAGGGCTCGTGGGCCGAACCCGAAGCGGCAGGGGTTGTTTGGTTTGAGGAAAAGAGTTGCGTCCTGGGGAGAGAGTCAATTACAGCGCCGGGGTCACACAGAGAATGGAAAGAGGCAGCGTAAAGTTCTGCAAGTTAAATTTGCCTTTCAAATGGCAGAGCAAACCCCCCCCCCCCCGCTTTACGAGATTTGCGGCTAGATTGGTCAGCTGATGTTTGAGTTTAGGAGGAAGATCGTCTTAATCGGCCCCAGCGTGCCATCCTGTTTGTCCAGATGAGAGCGCTTCCGGATCAGGAAGTGAGGCCAGTGTGGAGCAGGACGATCCGAAGCTAGAAATCAGACCGGAGTCGCCGTCGGAGACGGCCAGCTCCTCAAACTTTTGTATGATTTTACGCACCGATTTGAAGGGAATCTCCCTGCGCCGCCAGCCTCCGCTGGATCCAGAAGCCCCCCTGTAGGCCGAGTCTTTACTTAGGAAGACGTGGGGCGGAGGGGCGAGGCCAGAGCGCAGCTGCAGCTTCCCCTGGCCCAGGCACAGCGTTGGGACCACTCCGGTAGGGCAGAAATGTGTCGGCAGGGTGACGAGGTGTTCCTGGGTCAGAGGGTTACAGAAACTCAGGCCGCCGCCACCAAAGTTGAGGAAGACCCCAAGGGTCTTGATCTGAGGTGGCACCGTGTAGATCGCCTCCCTGCTTCCATCATAAACAGCGCAAAATGACAAAGCCTGCCTTTCTAGCCACCACCCGTCCGAGCCGTCCTGCGAGCTTACACCTGCAAAATACAACAAAGAGCTTCATATTTATGAACATCCAGCCCAGATACATAAATGCTTCAAACACAACCAGGCAAACTTACATTCATCTGATTGCATCACATCATTTCACGTTAAGCCCCGCTCTGCTACTTGTTAAACCAAAAGTCTCCAAGTTCAAAACTGTGGTTTTAAAAATTACAACACTGTTTCGCCTCATCAGTTCAGAGTGAAATATATCAGCATCTATATGATATATTGTAATTGCAATATTATACTCATGTTCCCTGGGGATGACTTCTAACTTTCATGTTCCTTTGACTTATCATCTTGTGTTAGCATGAAGAAGGCGGTTTAGTTTTCTTTTTTTTTTTTTGCCATTTAAATGTTTCAACAGCTGCTGAATGTGTTGCTCTGATATTCGGTGCACATTTAAGCAAGCCAGACAGGATGCTGGGACTGCTGGTCAAAAGTTATACATCTTATTATAAGAAAAAAAAAAAAAAAAAGAAAAATTTCACCCCAAGGCCATTTTCAGCTTACCATGTGGTTCTGATTCTTGCCGCGACCGTGCCGTCGATCCAGTGGTCAAGATTTAGAGCTGTGTGCGCTTCAGCTTTTTTACGAGTTCTACACATATTTATATCCTGGTGAACATCATTGGCTCATAACAATATTTTATAACCATTATGATTTGCATACCAGGACCGAGGCACCTCTGCAGCTGAGTTTGCAGTTCATCTGCAGTCTGGACTTGGGATGTTGCCTTCCGTGCCGTAATGCATTAAACTCAAAGCACCACTGTAACCTTGGCAATGTGTGAGCAATTGACATCTTGACTTGTTCTAATGTTTATCACCAAAACTTGACAAGGTGTTTAATATTCAAGATGTGTCGTATGAGAGATGCGTTGCGTTTCCTTTCTCTGTCATGTCGGTGAATGAATGCGTGAAGGCTGAAAAAATGATGAACATTTCCACATTCACTTACAGTCTCACTATCAGAAATGCACCGTATGGCAAAAAAAAAATTAACAGAGGGGATGACAACCTGCAAAAAGGAGACGAACAAATGGTTTCATATTTTTGAAATTTCCCCGCTGTGAGACGATGAGAGGAACATACTATTCAATTCCTTTCTATGAGTTTCAAAGGAAGGAGTGCAACATGAAGAAGGCTATCGTAATGACAGCTCACAGGGATAAAGGTTGACCGCAGGACAGTGGAAAGAAGTATGCTGCAGAGACCGCACGATAATGACGGTGATTTATGATCGCTGCTTTGTAGAGCTGAAATCAATTTAAAAAATGGCATCAATAAACGATAAACGCTGTGGGAATTTGAAAAAAAAAATGTGTATTTAATTATGTTAAAATTACAATTTACTTTTTTGTGTCAAAGTAACTCATTTTTCTCCTCCACAATAGCCTCATAGACGGGGCAATCTTGATGTCAATCTCTTGATGTCTAAAATCCTCAGACCAGCGAGGCCTGGCAAGTGATGTAGCACTGAGGAAACCATTCCATCTACTTTACTTGTAAAACACTATTGGCAATATGCAAGAATTCCCCTTTTTATCCTCTTTTTCTATTTTCTATTTCTTAAAAACAATTAGATTTTTTCAGTGGTTAGAATTTTTTTTCAAAGTGTCTCCTATTCAGCTTTGATATATGTGGTATCGTATCTCTCGCCATGCATTAATATATACATATGTGATCCACTGTCCTTACATGAGATGCAGAGAAACCTTTTTTTTTTTTTTTTTGATATAATTTGAAGTAAAAGTCCCTGTTTTCAATTTTCTCTCACCAATAATCGATGGTGTGTCATTGTTCTGACCACTTCTTGGCTCTACAAACAATAAACCTCTAATACGGTCCGGAGATGTGTGCATGTGTGTAATTACAGACCTGTGTAGACGTTCATGTGTGTGTAAGCCTCAAAAAGAGAAGACTTACTGACTAATTGTGTGGGATTCTGGAAAAGAAAAACAAAACACCCTGGCAATGAGACATGAAAAATAAGTCCAAGAGTTTTTTTTTTTTTACCAATTCTGTAGATTGAACAGTTGCAGACATCCACCTCCCAATAATACTGCCCTCGCTCGATGACGACATCAGCGCACACGCGAGGGAAGACCAGCGGTTCTCTGGGGTCAGAGGTCATCATAGACTTCCTGTTGTAGAGGGGTGAGCCAGGCGGCGTGCTACCTTGGTAGCTGACAGTAAGGCATGAGTTGGAAAGATGGAGTGATAACGGGGCAGTTGAGGGGTCCAGAGCAAAAAAAAGACCTGAAAAATACAGAGCATAATGAACAATCTCAGGACACTTCTTTGTCATCTTTTTTTTTTTTTTAATAAAAATAACATGTTAATGTTGCACATATTTTCAATTAAGAGGTAACTGACCAATGACAGACGCCGCCATCTCCTCCTCCTGCAAGTCTACAGTGACATCCGGTGGGATTATTGAGGAACAGCTGGCGTCCAAGCCTGTAGAACAGATCAGATAGTCATCGGTATACAGGACTGTCTCAGAAAATTAAATATTGTGATGAAGTTCTTTTAACAAAAATTACTTTTTCCATGATATTCTAATATTTTGAGATAGGATTCTTGAGTTTTCTCAAGATGTAAGCCATAATCAGCAATATTAAAATAATAAAAGGCTTGCAATATTTCAGTTGATTTGTAATGAATCCAGAATGTATGACATTTTTGTTTTTGCAATTCCATTGCAGAAGATAAAGAACTTTATCACAATATTCTTATTTTCTGAGACAGTCCTGTATATGTATATGTGTGTGTGTGTGTGTGTGTGTGTGTGTGTGTGTGTGTGTGTGTGTGTGTGTGTGTGTGTGTGTGTGTGTGTGTGTGTGTGTGCGTGCAAGTGTGCACATATTTATTTATCATTTGAAATAGGCTGTAAAACCTATGGCATCATGCTTACCATGTTTTTCAGAATCTGTGCAGAATGTTCTTCGCTGATGGTGACAGTAAACACACAGGGTGTAAAAACAAATATTCAAAAATAACATCATGGAATGGTCTTGCAAACACATAAGTGTGATTAAAATAGAAGAAATCAATTAGAATCACATTTAAAACAGTATAATAATTTCTCTATTCACACATTTGTATTCAGACTCTGGCTAAGGTTACAGATAGGGTTTAACAAAACCCTTTCGTGCCATAGGTGAATAGTTTCCAAGGCAACCTAAGAACAGATTCAATGAAAAAGCAGTTATTTTTCTATAATAAATGTCCTACTGTTGCCTCGCAGTTGTTTGGAAAATTTCAAAGGATAAAAACATTGTTTTTAAAGCAAAGCTTACAATAACTTGAAGAAACACACCAAGCACTTTTGCTCCTATCACTACTTATGTAAACATGAATAGAAATCATAATTATTATAATTATTACATATCAAATCAGCCGCAGTCTCTCTCACCTGCAAAAACCAGGGGTGATCCTGAGACGCTTCGTCCTGACAGACACCCGCAAACCTCAGAATGGGATATTTTGGGAGACAGGACGTGGCAGACGACCGATCCGAGCACGGCAGCTCGACATCACGTCGGCAGCAGGGACACAACACAGAGCAGACGGGTGGGCCTGGACCCAGACACCGACGCGACCCTGCTACGCTTCCAGATGATATACAAGGAACACACATAGTATGAGAGCAAGGCAGGATCAGAGCAACGCTGATATCTCTCTTGCAAGCCGGACAATCGGACAACTGCTGCAGGCAGTCTCTTTCTTCATTTTCATCGCACCGGAACTGCCCGCTACCGAGAGGCTTCCGTTCCCCTCCTCTGGAACAAAAGGTCAGAGCTGACATCGCCGACATTAAATCTTATTCTCTCGATGTTGTTGCGCTTTCTCGTTTTTCTCTGATTTGTCCATGCAAATAGGTGGATTCCATTTTGGCCTTGAAATTAAGTCAGAATCATGAAAATCTTCATAGGTTTTTTTCAATGTAGCCATAAAAGTATGTTTGTATGCATCCAGATATGCATCATCCAGTTCAGAAGTCTCTACGGTCCATTCGCATCAGCTTTACATCCTATTGTCAAGATGTTCCTCTGAACAAACATCCTGTTGTGACTGAATATGTTCCACAGAGGCTAAAAAAACAAAATCACGCAGACAGCAGTCAAAAAACTGTCATCGTCTGTTTCCCGGCTTACAATGATCGTCGGATCAGACAGAATGTCCCGAGAGCTGATGAAAGAGAGGAGTGGTCGAGACAGAGGAGATCACCCTTTTAAAAGCTTCTTGTCGCTTGGTGTTGTCATGGCGACCGCTCTTCCCATAGAAACATTCAAAGGCATGATAATGTCCTCCGAAGACCCCTGTGCATGCCTCGCACGCACCCATGCACACACACAGTCCCACGTAAATATCAAATAAAGAGCTCATTAAAGTCACAGGCGTATGCCGAGCCACTTAAACATTGTAACACCGGGACGTAAATAACACCGGCACGTAGAAAATAATTTTCTGGGTACTCTGCTCTCTTGTCCAGCTGCGCCTTCCTCGAGGAGGATTATTGGAGAGGCTTCCACCCACAAGACAACACGATTAGAGTGGCAAATATATGCTGCAGCTCTTCGCCATGCACTGCAGATGAAAGGAGACGGATCGCCGTCCTCATTTCTCGTCTACAAGGAAGGAAGTATATCAAGTCCACAGTAGGGAAGGGCACCCACTGCGCATCCCATTACAGGACACCATGGACAGTTGGACCAATTATGGCTTTATTTCCTCTGTGTCTTGCAGAGAAGTCTGCATTTGAAATTAATTTAAATGTATCTAGACTTGTGTAAATACAATCCACATGTGGAAAAAAATTTGAAAAAATTAATATTTCATGTCGTAATTCTTATTAAATTCGGGATGAAGTTTACTTGTCGGAGTGCAGCACTGTAAAATACACCAGACAAAATGACAGTCCCTCATAAGTAGACAATGTGAACGCAGAACAAAATGTTCAGATTTGACATGTTTTCAGCAATTTGTGTGTGAGTGTGTGTGTGTCTACAATTTTTTTTGTTCACACATCTTAAGCTGCCCTTATACACAGTATCATAATACATCGGCATTTTTTGAAAAGCATTCCCTCTTGGTCATTAATCCCTGAAAACAGAATACAGATTTTGATACAAGGCCAGATGTGCCAGATGCACAAAACATGTGCAGAGACACTGCACATGTGCAATTACAACTTACAACATACCAAAACGTGACACTTTCAATTAAACAAGCACATTTAAAGAAAATACAGATGACAATAATAGCATCTCTAGAAAGTTTTTTTTCCCAATAAAGTGTAGATTTAATCCATTTTTTTTAGAGCAACCTGTGCAGGACCTGCGCTGCCATCCCAGTATCCCAATACTGGGCACCGAAGTCACACTTATTGGGTGTCTTTCTAGCTTTAGGGGAAATAAAGAGAAATGTGATGATGATGATGCTCCTGTGATTACCAAACCTCCAGGATCGTGCCTATACTTCGATGCTGAAAGAGTTTTCCTGCTGTGTTAAAACAAACAAACATGCACTAACCATCTTAAACCGGGTGCTTCGGTTTCACGGCAAGAAGGTTCTTTGTTGGACTCTGACAGGGGGGCCCTTCTGTACGGAGCGTGCACGTTCGCCCCGTGTCTGCTCGGGTTCTCATGTTTCCTCACACAGTGAAAACATACAGTAGGTTCATTAGAGGCCCTAAAATTGCCCAGATGTGTGAATGAGAGTGAATGGTTATTTGTCTCTACATGCGGCCCCTGTGATTGACCGGCGAGCGAACCAGGGTTCCACCCCCTCATCCGACCCCGGCTCCGGGACGAGCGCTATCTCAAGTGTGATTTAAATCTGTTATCTTTGATATTTCTAATTTATGATATTTTTTGCTACTGCGCCGTGGGTGTTTGAGAAACGCAGTTTCAGTCCTCTGTATGTGTGCTGACAATAAAGTTGACTTTGACTTGGACTTGACGAAACAGAGATTTTTGCCTCACACAGTTTGCCCAGTATTTGCCCAGTGAGCGTTGAGCAGATTCCTCAATGCGCTTTGAGATATCAAGATTTTCATTCCTCCTGCATCTCCATTTCGTGATGCTGTGTCATGATTAAAATTGCAAGATAGACGTGTCTGTAAATCAGGAGGGCATTCATTTCAGTGATCGCTGGCTGAGATTGAGAAACGAACAGCTCTGATGCTGTTACATATTAATGGGGATTCGCTTGATTTCAATGGCAATAAACCCCACCCTGATAATCTTTTCTCGGTCAACTACGGCTGAGCCCTTCTCGTTCTTTATATTTGTTTGGCCGAAAGCATAGTTGATGTTTAAACCAACTGTGTACCCCAACCACCCCCAGATTAATTCTGGGTATCTCAGTGCCGGTTCAATAAGACCAAACAACACCTTAACACTTGATGTAATCGTGCATAGCTCTCTAAAAGAGGGCAGGTCTGATATTCACATTGTGAGGTTTGACCAATATTTCACAAACCTTTGCTTAGATGCGACATAAATCAATTGCCTCCTATCTGTAAAACCTCCTTGTCCAGTTTAAATGAGCAGGTCGGAAAAATTCTGCAGTCACTGATTACAAAAGCTGGAATATTCTCTGAGGAATGCAGTGATGAGTTCAAGGTGAGAAATTGTAATCAATACTGTTTGTTAGAGCTAACATTAGTCTGATTGGCGATAGTCCGGTTGGCGATATACAAACAGAAAATGTTTGAAATTGCCTTGACTGACACATCAGCAATCAGCTCTTTAACCCTGGTGCTCAAGAGAAAGGACGGAAAGAAGGAAAAGAGTGAAAATAAATCGGCAGACCCTTCAGATCCTATAACCTCACCAGGAGCTACAGAAGGCTAAAATCCAGATCTGTTCAGGGTTATACTGAGAGACTCCTTTGTTAAGAAAACTTGAGTTGAAAATGATTTTTATCTTTTTCGACAAACATTTTGGGATGACAAAAGGTAAAAGTTGGGAATTACCCCCCAGTTGTACACATGTTGCAATGGTGGAACCGACCGTTCGTGATTATCCTGCAGCTATTTCTGTAAGAATTTTATATTATTTCAAGTTTGTTTTTTTTAAGTGTTGGGATTTGGAGACTTTTTCCTGGGCAACCCAAAGCTTTTGCTTGTCCCTTAAAACTTTTTTAATCTGTCGTCTTTATGACCTTCTGTTAATTTATAAATGCAGCAAACTTAATGTTATTTTGTGTGTAATTAAGGCTGACTGACCCGTATCTTTTCCCAAAGGATTCTTAATTGTTCTGTGAGATGGACTGCTATGCAGAAAGTTTGTGACAAGCTAATTAAAAAAAAAAAGTTTAACCTTTGTCAACTGGAGGTGAATTCTATGTGATAAATGACTTCCATTATGCAATAAGACATACCAAAATATAAACTGCATGTATGGCTTTGCACAGCAATTAATAAAAATAAAATAAAAACACCTTCTCCCAAAGAAGACAACAAAAGGAGTCATCTTTATATATATAGATAATAACAAAAAGTGACACTTGATAGAAATCAAATGTCTCAGTTTCACTCTGGACAGGGATTGGGAAATAGATAGTTTTTGCTCTGAGAGGAAGAAGAAAAAGGCCATTTTATTGATTTAAACTAAAGAGGATTAGTTTAGTTTGGGCTTCAGTAAAACTGTAGTGAACATACGTGTTTGTATTGATGTTATTCTTTTCTCCTTAACAAACACCTCGAAGCAAAAGTAAAGTGAAATAGATAACTTTTTCTGTGTGATCCCTCGAGAATTACAACCCTTCTCTCCACCATGCGGTATCTTTAACTGAGTGACATAGCAGCTGTTCAGAACAAACGTGACCAGAAAGAGGATGCAAAGAGGTTGTAAAATGTTTTAATACCATTTTTAAATCTCATCATTGGAGTAAATGAGAGGGGAATTATGCTGGCAGAGATGACTTATTATTTGAAATATACAGCATGGAACTTGGCTAATGTGGTCTATGAGTGAAATAATGATATGTGATGAAATAATGTGTATTGTTTATACTGATACTTGCAAAAGCTTTCATATCGCTGTAAAATAAAGATTGAACGATCCCGTACAGATGAAGGCGTACACCTCTCTCACTGCTCTTTACCTCTGTCATGCCATAAAGTAAAATGTTACTGATATCGCGTTAATACTTCATGTAACTAGATGTCCTTACTTTTGAAAACCTTTTTTGTGAAATGAAATCCATTTCAACTTTATCACAGAAAGGAGGTACATTTGAGTTGAATCTGGAACAGTTGCAACACAGTTGTTTTGCTGACAAGTGTTCTATAGGTTGTTTCCGGCCAATATCAAAGAAGAAGCCGAGAGAAAGTTTGAACAATAAGTTTGACTTATGACTGATTCAGGGTTCAGTTTGTGCTTCTGTCTTACGGTGGCCAGAATTCAAATTGCTGCTGAGGATTAAATATATGGTACTGAAATGGCGAATCTGTTGTTATTACTATAAATGTAAAAACACATAACACTCAACTCAGAATAAATCATATAAATTTTTTTTTTTCTGCAATAAAAATGTGCTGCTTTCTCAGACCAAATGGTGCCCCTCTAGTCGTATTGACATTTGGTATACAGAGTCAAATATTAACTTTGCTTCTAATCAAATATTCAACCTACTCACTTGTGTGACTTGTAAACTTTTTACTGACAGACACGACTGGGAAACAACTGGGCAACGTCACTGGAATATCTTCCCATTCTGACACCTAAAAAAGGACTTACTCAAATTTTTTTGTCACCGGATGAGAGACCTGTAATTTCTCCTCTGCCTTGAACTCTACAGAGAGAAAAAAAATCTAAATTCTTCAAAGGGATCAACAAGTATTAGTATTGTGAGTCCAATTTTCATGAAGTTACATGGAAGAAGAGTAAAGGCTGAAAGACCATAGCTGACGGATATCATGCATCCACGAACGGGTTATGGATTATAGCAGTAAGCTGGCTACCTGTTCCCAGGCGATGTATTGTAACTGATATTTACAAGATTGGGTTGCTGTTATGTCATGACGGTTTATACATTCTAAGTACGGCGTAAACATGCCACAAAGGTGCAAGTCAAGAGGACGATAGTAGTCGAGTTCCACTGCCTTGATATTATCTGTCAGAGGCTGTGCAACTCCGCTCTCTCTTTCTCTCTCTCTGTTTCTCATTTAGAAAATAACAAGCATTTCTCGATATGAATGAATGATTAAATGCGCAATATTCCGTGTTTCAACTGCTATTCATCGATTTTTTGATTTGTAAACGGTAGAAATCAACATACAACTTTGACACGGATGGGATTTTGTGAGCAGAGTATTCATCTTGTGTGCCAAATCATCTTCTAAACTACCACCATTCTTAGATTACAAGTGTAATACCACTTTTTGGGAGACAGAAGATCACTGAAATTAAGAAAAAAAGAAAATACAAGCAAATTGTTCAAGATAGGGGGTAACTCTATATATCTGTTCTATACACTCCAGCAGGAATACTGCTGCTGCTAATAGGGGCGTTTTCCTCCAATCTACCTGAAATCCAAGCCAGGCCAAATGATTTTTGGTGCAACTATCAAGTCAGGAGAAAAATGGAGGAAAGGACTGAGGAGTTGAAGAAAGAAATGGTAAGAAAATTGATTCACTTCCTTTGGTGATTCAGAAAAATAATGATTCTGATATGATATCAGTAATTTTATATATATATATATATCACGTATATCACGTATATCACTGTATATGTATATGTGTATATATATGTATATATATATCACGTATATATATATACCTGTATATGTATATGTGTATATATATATATATAAGTATATATATATCATGTATATATATATCACGTATGTATATATATACCTGTATATGTATATGTGTATATATATATATATCGACTATGTGTGAGATGATTTTGTTTACATCCTCAGGTTGACTGTGCTGGATCAGACACGCTACCCTCCCCTGTACAGTTACCGAGTGTTTTAATTCATGCAGCAGAATGGGCAAATAAAACAGTAAGTCTTACCTCCCGAAAACAAAGCGAGCACACACACACACACACACACACACACACACACACACACACACACACACACACACACACACACACACATACGTGCACTTTCATTGCCTTTGCCACAGTACAAACAGATGCAAGGGATAACCGCTGTGAGCTTCTACCTGTACTTTCCAATATTTCTTTAATTGCTGTCCAAGACGCATTTGTACGATCGGGTCAAGTCAAGTTCAGCAATTGTAGCCAATTCGAAACTGCACTGGGAATTGAGGGAGTTGCTCTGGGAACTCTGGGAATTGAGGGAGTTGTAGAGCAGCGTCATGAGATAATGCATCAGCTGTGATGTTGTGATCACACTTCCCAATTGTGACATAACCGATAAGACTTTGGAGGAACAGCATTCCCAGAGACGCACATGCTACCCGGTGGACCCTAAAACAAATATCATGCAGTTCAGAAAGCTGTTGAGCAAAGACACTTGCTGTATCAAGCTTGTTGTTGGCCAGCCTGAGAGTAGGTTTCATTTATAAAAAAGTGTGAAAAAATGCAGATACTTTGATTCATACTGCAAATATCATTGTTTCCCAAGTCACATTGGCTTGTTTACACTGATAATATAATTACAGAGACTTCAGTAATAGTTAAGGGACCTATCAGTGGCGAGCTTCTATAGTTTAGTGAGGAGGTTCTTCTCCAAATATCAGAAATAATAAGTCCACATCCAGTGGTTTTGATAATGTTTCTGTGAAGGTAATGTGACAGTGTCATGGCAAGTCAGCCTATTCAACTACATGATGGATGAAACTTGAACAACACTTGATCAACATGTCCTTTGTTTTGTGAATGAGGTATGATTGTATGCGGTTGTCTGAGGATCTTGTGTCACATTTTGGTGTTTTTTATTCTATTGCACTCTTTTAATGCCAGCATATGTGATAAAAAGGCTATTAGGCAATGGTCTACTTCCGGTGCTGTCTTTGGCAGCTGCCTGCCAGAGTTTCTCCTCACCTTAGTGTTTCTTTTTCCTAAATTTTCTATTTTTTTTTTTATATTTACTTCTTCTCGCTTCTCTGGCACAACAATTTCCTTCGGGATAGATAAAGCTGTTCTTATTCTTATTCTTATGGCCAAAAAGAATTGGGTAGCCAGTTGAAGCTGCCAGACTTCATCCTATGGGGCCATTAATGTAAAAATGTATTCATGGTTCTTCATTAAATTCTTCTTCTTTTCTTAATGGCGGCTTTTCCCCTCAGGGATCACCACAGAGAATTAACCTCTATTCTCTGTATCCTTCTCTCTCGCACCAACTTACTTCATCTTTCCATCTTCCTATTATGCTTCTAGCATCCGTCAATACATTTCACTCTCTGTCCGTAGTCACCCGAACCTGCTGTGCATCCTCTCTATCTCCATCTCTCTGTTAGGCTATTCTATATAAATCATTCTCTTCTTCATTACTCTCCAGCCCAGCATACATGTCATCAAATGCCCTTTGTTTGGCCTTTGCTACCTACCTTTATCTTGTGCTGCATCTCCCCGTACTCTCTTTGGTCCCTTCAGTGTCCCCCTTCTTCTCTGCTATCCTCTTTCTCTGTATACGCTCCTGCGTTTCCTCATTCCACCACCAAGTCTGCTGATCTACTTTCCTACTTTCCAGACGACACACCAAGTTCTCTTCTACTCTTCTCCCTGATCAGCCTTAGTTGTCCAGTTACCTGGAAGCTCTCCAAGACCACACAGTCTTTCTCAACTCCTCCTGAAAACCAAACAACACTCCTGTCATTTCAGCTTCGACCAATTCGTCCCCTGCTCTGCGTTTGTCCTCTTTATTTTTCTTGTCACCAGAGTCATCCTACAAACCACCACCTTTTGTTGTCTGGCTACGCTCCCATCTACCACTACTTTGCAGTCTCCTTTGGATCACATTGTCTGTACAAGATGTAGTCTACCTGCGCGCTCCTACCTCTGCTCTTAAGTTACCCTATGTTCCTGTCTTTTCTGGAAAAGAGTATTCACTTCTGCCATTTGCATCCTTTTTCGCAAAGTCTACCACCACCTGTCCCTTTTGCATTCCTATCCTGGATATGAAATCTTCCCATCACTTTTTCATCACCTCAATTGCCTGCACCTGCAAGATGTGCATTTAAGTCTGCACCAATTACCAGTCCCTCTCCTTTGAGGATATTCTGCATCATTTCACTGAACCAACTCCAGAACTTCTCCTTCTCTGACTCAGACCCCACCTGCAGGGCATAGCCCCTTACAACATTGAGCATCACAACTTCAGTTCCCAGTTTCAGACTCATAAGTCTAACTCACACTCTTGTCAACTCCAGAACATTCCTGGCAACCCTTCCTTCCAGATAACTCCTACTCCACTTCTCATCCTGCTAATACAATGACAGTACAACTTAAACCTGCTCCAGTTTTTCTGATTCTGATCCTGATTTTGATTCTAAGCTTTTAGCCTTGTTACCTTTCCATCTGGTCTCCTGGATGCACAGTGTATCCACCTTCCATTTCTGCATCATGGCAACCAACTCTAGATTTTCCTGTCATCCTCCCAATAGTCAAAGTCCCTAATGTTAGTCCCAGACTAATGCCTGTCCTCTTTCCTCCTGCCTTTCCCACATACCTCCTCTCCTTCTTTGACCCACTGTAGTCCAATTTCTACTGGTACCCTGTAGGTTATTGGCACCAATGGCGGTGCTTGTGAACCCAGACTTCGACCGATCCAGGATAAGATTTGTAGGTTCGATTTGCATTTGTTATTCTGGCAAAAATTTTACGCCAGAAGCTGTTAGACTTTTCTGACGCCACCCTCTGCATTTATCTGGGCTTGGGATCGGCTCAGGGACACTATGGCTTGTGCTTGCATAAGGTTGCATGATAGTATTCCATTAAATTGTTGTCAATATAGTCTATTCAAGTTCTAAAACATAACACCATAACATTATCGGAGAAAAAAATATCCTCAAGTTAATTGAAGATTTTACTTCTGTTTAAAACAAATATCTGCAAATACTTTTTGTCCCCTTTTCAAAGCAGTTCCACAATAACCAGAGCCTATCAAATTAGTTTTTTGGCCAGTTTTGACGACATTGCCATCTCTTGTTGAGCTATCATTTAGCTAAAATGTTCTTTTTGCAATTCTGCACATAATTCTATATGTCAATCATACAAAAACAGTACATTTTACATTTAATAGCAGCACCCTTTGAATTTTAGGAATCAAAATTATTTATTTTATTTAATATTAACAATTTGATATCAACAAGTTAAATGGCAATCACATGGGTGAATGCTGAAGCAAATGTCTCTGTTTTTCTTCTATCACTGTTGCCACGGCAGCAATCATCTTATACTTTTGAAAAAAGAACTTTTAAAGAATTTGAATTTCAGTATCTGAGTGCTCCAGGTCATTGCAGAAATTTAGATTACATACATACTAGGAAAGCATTATTAGTAAGTGACTGGAGGATCTAATTATAGATAATAATTCTTCTCAAGACATGTCACTTGTATAAATATTTGTGCTTAAAAACAGAGTATAATATAAATATAAAAACAGAGTAATACCAGAAATGTTTTGGACTGGTATTTAACAATGCCCATGATGGCACCTTTAAATATCTACAGTCCAAAAATTGTCAGTTTAGTGTGATATAAAGACGAAAACAGTTTAAAAAATGGTAATAAAACTAACATTTCATGAGCTGGGGTTGAATTGTTATTTTTCTCAGCCATTTTAATCCATATCAAAATGTCAGATGTTTTAGTGATTGTATGAATTGCAAAGTTACTAACATGTTTTATACACATCATATTTAATGATTCTCCTAAACATTTAGACCTGGTTGAATCTATATCGGCACTAAAAAGGAAACTCTTGACTCCTAAGGAGTATTTTAGTCTCCTGCTTTGTATATATTTACCAATGACTGAACAGAGAATACAGAGAAATAATCCTTTTACCAAGACATAATCCTTTTTTAATGTGTGAGTCAAGGGGGCTGGCTCTTCACGTTGTCAAAGAAAGCAGGAATTCAGGAGAATTCAAGCTTGCACGGGGTCACTTCAGGGAAAGAGGAACAGAATATGATGAATGTATGATGAATGTAATTCAGCAGAAACAGACAATATCAAGGGTTGACATTGCAGAAGACAAGACAGGCAGTTGCTGGATTAGAAAAGGTTGATGGCCAACTACAGTAACAATCAAACAATTTGAAGTTACCATTTAAAGGAATCGCAAAACAAAGATCTGCAAGAATTATGGCAGCCTACGGGGGATACATCTTTTAAAGAAATAACATAGCAACACTTGAACAGCCACAACGCATAAAGATGACTTATAAATAACAACCCCTTGACCATTTCTACATGTGTGTATTTCTTCTAGCTCCTGCAGAAACACGTGGAGGTAGCGGGGGCTCTCACAGTGTTTCAACAGGTGTTACTGGTGGCAAGGACTCAGAGCACGTTACAATGCCAGATCTCCTTAATACAGAAGGTGGAGCATCAAATAATGCATTATCTCCTCATAGTGAACCGAGTTGGGATACAGGTATGGCACTTAAACCACTGCTGCATGGTCATAACATACAAATCATTGGAATAAAATTTGATACCTCTGGGAGACACTTCAAACAAATAATATCTTATGTTTTTAGCAGCAATCAGGCATATTCTTGTATTTTCAGATAGACAATCCATTTATTCATCTATTTGTCCCATTCCCATGCACATGCTATCTGAGAAAACCATGAGACAATTCTTCCATTTTGGCTCAAACATTCAATTTCACTTAAGTCATTTGAACACTGTGGTCTACAGTGAAGGTCACAACCTCACGCCGATCCCGTTCCCACAAATACAACGTATCAGAAACACATGGAGCAGGAAGTTCATTAGATCTAGCACAAACATATTGTTGCAGTCAAGAATGAAGTGATTACGCTTTATTTGCGGGGGGAGAAAATGTCATATCGAGTCAAGTGAATTTTGGAAAACACAGCCCAGAATCATGATTGCGGTTTGTTTCAAAGCACATTGTGATCTGCACCAAAATGCTAATCAGTGAACTCTGATTATGAATGTACTAAACATTAAAGTAATCATTACACCAATATCAAAGAGAAAAAATAATCAGAAAAATTTCCAATTGGTTAAAATGTGATAATTCAAACATCCAAACAATTAAAGTTCAACAACAATTAAATTGTGGCATGATAATTTTTCAGCTCATTAGGAATTTCCATTCAATATCCATGTATGTCTCATTGAGCCGACATACAACTGTTGTTTTCAGACATACAAAGGTAATTTGATATTGGAAATGAAAATTGAAAAAAAAAAAATTAAAATGTAATTTAATTTAGAATCACGAGAGCAGATCTTTTGTGCTTGGATATTTTTTTTAATTTAAATGATCTATGAGTAGACTTCAAGACATTTTTGGGCGCAATTTCCTACCTTTTTTTTTAATCTAAATCTATTAAGGTCAGACTAAATAATGTGAACTGAACTGACAGCAATCCAGCCAGTATGAAGTGACACAAATATAAACTTGTACACTTGTGCAAGGGTACAAAAAGACAATCTGATAAAAGAGCCCCTGAGAGCTGAACCAGGATTTACGTTATATTGATCTCAGCTCATACGTAACTCAGTTCAAGTAATAACGGCGCATCAAAATTAATCTGAAGTAAACAAAATTGAAAAATATGATTGAAGCTGAAAAAAAGTCTTACCCTTAAGTGCATGTCTTAATTGTGTGTAATTAATTGATTTTTCATTTGGCCATTTACAGAGTGATGCAGTGACTCCTCAATTGGAAACACAAGACAGTCAAAGCAGCTTGAGTACAGTACTCGACCAGTACGGAAAGCTCCTCAGGGGGAAACTTGAGCGTCTGGCTGTCGACCTCCAAGAGAGTATCTGCAAAGCATAACCGCAACGAGAGGAATTCACGCCTAATTTCAACAGAAAAAGGCTGCTACGCTGCCTGAGGTGTGATCAGAGATATCTTCAGAGGGATGGAAGAATGTGGATTAAAATCTGTCATGCTCATGAAGAACAAACCCACTGGACTGGGGTCAGACATCAGTGTGGGAAGGTTTTTAGTGGTTTTGGCCACTGAGCCATTTGAATGCCTTAAGAGGGAGCAGCGGCTCCAACAAAGCATGAAAACAAGAAATTTCAGAGGAGGACTTATTAATTGCAGGAGTGCAAAAAGCATCAGAGAAAGTTTGAAGCTTTAATAAAAGCAATCTTCACACTGATTGATGTATCTCTTCATACTTAGTCGAGGGTATTTATGTCCGGCTCTCAGGCAGCTTTAAGAAGGAGGGTGTTTTTTTTTTTTTTTTACCCTTATAACAAAACTGGCCCATGGTAAATATTTGCACCTGTGGTAAGAATCAATTTCTGGGTGGTCACAAATCAACACAGAAGTCAAAATTTGAACTGATCTCAGTAAAAAGTTCTAAAACTCACCTTGAATAACCCACAATCCCATCTCTAAACATCATCACCACCCGTCAATAGTATCTCCCAAAAAGCCACAAATGTGAAACTCATGACTGGGAGATGATAACAGAGCTTTCCGAAACTGCTTACTATCACAGAAATCCATTGCTTGAACTGATTTTGCATATTTTGTGAACTATGTCGAAGGCAAAAGCAAGTAACATTTATTCCGATGTGACCCCACGAGTCGTGACGATACAATAACACAAAATGGGCAAAAAATTGTGAAATGTACGTCATCATTATTCTCACGTTTGGCTCTAAAAGAGGACGATATTATTCCAATTTATTTTTTTTTGGCAGAAACTGAGATTTTTTTTTTTTTTCCTGTAAATCACTTGCAACTGTTATATATTGGATATATTGTAAGAATGTATAGACAGTGGCATGCACTGAGCAAAATTTGTGACATATATGGATGTATTAATGTATTATATTAACCGAAAAGAATTGAGCATATTGTCTGCACCCTCCCAGCATTCGTTACTTTCTACATGCCTCTAAATTGAGGTTGCCTGCTGGTCTTTGTCAGGTTAAAGACAGTAAAAAAGTGAAAACTGTGACTATAGCGTCTCCTAAAGGCTGGATAAGGCGCGGTCGTTGTTGAATTATTAACTGCAGCACTGAAAGAAAGTGAACCGATCATTTCTTCCTTACTTCTTTTTTTCACCTTTTTTCCAATATCAAACGTAAATGCATTGACCAGCAGGAAGACGAAATAATCACATATAGTTTCCCACAAAAAAAGTTAATAAAAAGACGATAAATTCAAATTTGAAACAGATGTACCTGTCGATGTATGTTTAAAAGCATGGAAAACCTGAGGATGAAGAATTATTGTTGAGGTAACAGAAATGAAATATCCTCTTACGTCCAATTGTAATCGAGAAATTTTTGTTATTTATATTCTGCTCTAAATGGAAACAAGTGTATTGTGATTGTTGTTGTTTTTGTTGTTGTTACTAGCAGTGGCGATGGGATTGTTGCAGACGAGGTTGTCGTATATTACAATAACGCACAACCTGGTCATAAGACCGCAAGCAACAGGCTGATCATAATAGTTGAAAACACAACACGGGGGTTTTAAAAAGCTATCAAGTTTAATATATGCAGACTACTCAAACTCGGAAGCATCAATATAAATTATACGTTTCGCTTTTTTTAAATGAAGTATATGCATCTCTTATTAGGAATTCAGTATAAATAAATGTGGGGAAAATGATAAAAAAAATGTTGTTTATTTTTATTTGCAGTATAAGTAATGACAAGGACTCCTTGCAATGCGATGTAAGCAACATGCTTTTATTTTGAAAGTCTATACCGGAAGTGTGCGGGCTAACATTCTCTCACGGCGTTTCAGCATCACATGATATTCCACCAGTAGAGTTGCAGGGAAGTTGCCCATCACCGCAACCGTAGCTGGCCGGTATTTATGGACTTTTTAGCGGATTTTAATTTCACGAGCGAAAGGACAACTTTACGCGTCGGTTGAGTAATGCTCTCTTATTTTTATTCGCGCTAAAACACTTTTATCCGCCATTGCTATGATGCTAGCTAGATTAAGTTTCAGTTTACACTAGCGCCGCTCACTGAATAACCAAGACATTTATTGGCAAGTGTCGTTAATAATTCGTGTCACCTGGATTTTAAGTGCAAAACTGGTTAAACGTCGAGCTTCGAAACTCGCCCCGACTGCTCGCTGAAGTTGGTAAAGCTTGTGAAAGCCGGGCTTTGCAATGACAGAGCGGACTCCTCTCCTCCACTACCGCCTGTCCGCTAGTGTCAATGAGTCCGGGCGACGGTCGCCCCCAGCGGGCGAAGCCCCGAGGCAGCACCCGGGCAGCCCCAGGCAGAGGGCGACCGGCCAGCGACAACCCCAGAAACTGTCCACTTTCTTCGGCGTGGTGATCCCCACCTTGCTATCTATGTTCAGTGTGGTCGTCTTTCTCCGGATAGGTGAGTAAATCGCTAAATCAGTGAGTAAATCAGTGCACACTTCGATCCTCATTCAAAATCCAGTGATTTCACCTTTGCCCTGAGGTCTTTGCATTAGAGCTCCTTTTCTTGCAACTGTAACAGATTTCCTGTGCAAAATTGAATTTGCTTTGCCTGTGTTATTTATTTAGTTTTTGTAAAGGATAGAGTTGGGCAGAAGGTTGCATTCATTGTGAGCCAACTCAGTAAAACGTCACTGAAATACAGTTGTGCTTGATGACATTTCCTCTCATGACAGGGATTAACACCTCCAAGCATTATGAGTTCACCTTAAAAAAACCTACAACTCAAGTGACATAGCCCTGCACTCGAGCAAGAACAGCAATTTTGGTGGAACTGCTATAGAAAGAAAGTTAGGTAAAGGAGAAGTGAGTTTCTCTTGTTTCCTAAATGTCATGGTGCAGAGAGACTGGTCTAAAAAAATTGTCATATCTTGATCTGTGCTTTCCATAGCCCAGTTGATGTCAAAAAATTCCATAACCGAAAGACATTAAGAACCTTTAAAAAGAAATCATGTTTGACATCTTAGCATCAAAGAAGTATGGCATTTGCATCCTCAAAATAATCCTTAGACTGAATACACAACCATAAAAGAATCAATGTTGCAACTCCAGGAACATTCCCTCATTAGATCTCTGGTTTCTTGTTACAATGAAGAAAGAAAGCATTCTGACACATTGTAGATTCTCTTCACCAGCAAGAAGCGCACCCCTCTCGAGTGTCTTTTCAAACTTTTCACAACATTTTCACGGCAAGTACAATTTAGCCTCCTGATTCACTGGACTTTTCAAGGTAATATTCTTTACTACATAAAATTAACCCATGCATAGTGGTCTGTCCTCCCGGGAAATATGCAAGTGTGAAAGGAGAAATCAGAATATGACACGCACTCAGGGTTCTGCTGTAACGCCATGTAAAAAAAGCCCAGAGAAAAATACCATGAACAACATACACTTGTTTGGTGGTGGTTGTCATAATGCGTTTTTTTTCTTTCTTAGTTATAACTCCAAGTTGTTTTCTAAGTCCTTCTCATCCCCCACCTCCCCTGCCCCCTAGTCTCGTGAGATGTCAGCTGCTATGCAGTCAACACACTTGCTGCATACACACTCACATGCACAATTACACACACAATTAGCAGTTTTCTATGTGGCCCTGTTTGCTCTCGGTAATGTATCAGACTGCACAAGAAGCAAAAGGAATTTCATTGTCGAAGGAAACGTATTGTGAATTCATCAATCATGAAAGAGGCCTTATTTATGGTGATTGAGAGATGGATGTGTTGTTGTTAGATAACATATCTTAAAAATGCAACATCATGAGATGCTCTGTACCGAGGCAGAGTCAATCAAAGACTGCGTTATGTTCAGCAATGCAGTGAAAATCAAGGGAATGAATGAAAGCCCAAGCAATTTAAATTTTTTTAAGCATGGGAGAAACTGATTCGTGAGTCTTAAACATAAAGAAGTCTTGCATTGAATATATGATTCTTCCTCTCCTGTGCAGAGGGTACTCTGTACTACAACTTGCAACCTGGATCAATTTACTTAAAACCATTTTCATGGCACCTGCCTTCTTTCTTTTTGACCATAATCAATTTTATTCAGAAAATTGTTAATGAATTGGCAGAAATGATTGAAAATCGAGATAAAGATGTCCTCCTAATGGCCATAGTCCAGTCCTGCCTTATATACGTGATTGTACTCAAGAGTATGTGTATGTGCTCTAATCCCTGTCCGAGTATTCTGTTGTTCACACATTTTTTAAGTCCCCAGCTGGGATTGTTGATATCTTATTACCAAGTAGAAGTGACAGATGAGCCAATCCCACGCTGTTAGTGTATGCAGGGTGGTAGTTGTCCCTGGTTTTTATAGCAAGGGGTGAAACAAATTTGAGGTTTGTCCATCATCTCAAGGTGAAGGTGAATGTGACACTGTAAATATGATGGGAGCCAGTGATACAGAACCTTTATTTAAATTTTTTTTTTTTCTGTTTGCCTTTATTGTGGTTGAAAAACTCGTCGTTTTAAGCAAATGTTGTTTTGCTGTCTTGTACTGACCTGTATCACTAATGATAACAGTTACATCAATCATTTGTCCATGCCCAAGAAGTAACATCTGAACAGCAAATAGTTGTCATGATAGCTTGTAAAGCTGATAAACTAGACAGGATGATAAAATTTTTTAAATCTATATTAATAAAATGCTAAAATATTGAGGTATATTGAAATTATGGGTAAGTGATATATCAATATACACAAAATTCCTTTAAATACAACAGGCAACAATTATTTTTAGGTTTTAATCATTCTTTGCTGTTGGATTATTTAGCAGCTGAGAAATCGTCTCAAAAAGTCCCAAAAAATTAGTAATAGTCTGTCCTCAAAATCATCAAGAGATAACCTCATCATTTTAAGAGAAATTGTAAGGATTTATCTCAAAATTTAAAAGAAAATACTGAAAAAATCAATTTGTTTATGTTACTTTAAAATTTGCAAGATATTACTGGAAAAAAAAAAAATTGAATTCTGCACATATTACAGGAAATAATTAGAAATCACTGTAATACTGAAGCTTTTTAAACAAAAATTTGAAGACTTAATGTTGAGTTTCTTCCCCACAATTTTTTGCAGTAGCTATGGGATGGTCTTCTGAATATCCTGGAATTAATTTTTCTTCAAATATCATCTTGCCCTAAACCAATTAAAACATTTTTTCAGACATTAAAAAGTGGACATGTGTTTAAAAGCTACCTTTTGTCTCCCCAACAATGATGTATCCGCAACAAAAGTTTGTTGGTGTTGGAGTACCCATAGTGCTTCCCTAGCGAAAGAGAGCATCACGAAAGCTAGACTGCATAACGGGATTAGTCACAGACACACGCTGAATAAATAAGTGCAGTCTCAGGACACAGTTATAGAAAGTAGAAAATGGTGAAAACGTGGAAAATATGTTTCCAACATGGAGTAATGTGACACTAATGTGTTGCCTTGATAAGATGCTCGTGATGTGTCTCAGGCTGCAGGCTATAAAAAGGTGGACGTAGCTCGCGTGATCTCCTCCATTGCGGGATGCCAACGTTGAAGACTGGAATGCTGAGTTTTGCCCATTTCGTTCTTGTGTGTTTAGTGCAGGAGCATTAAAACAATGTACGGTTTTACTTGCAATGATCATTTTGTGATAAACAGGAACTTAACCATGACTCCCCTCAAAATCCCTCTTGTCGTTGAGAACATAGTCTCTTCCTGGTGATGGAACAATGCTATTGTCTATCTGTAGTTTCATATAAGTGCACAAGTTTGAAAAATATGCATTTATTAGATTTCTTCCCTTTGTTCATTTTCCTTTTGGATTCCTACTTCTTCTTTCGCTTCCCTCACCTTTTGCTTGTTATTGTTCAGCCACGCAGGTCAACTCTCAACTTCTGTTACCTGCAGGTTGAACTCATTTACGTGTCAAAAAATTACCAGTGTTCTTCCAGTGCTTGACGTTTCATATCCCATTCTCATTATAAACAATAAGTGGTCCTAATATTTCAGAAATACTCATCAATTTGTTGCAGTTGCACAACAGTACAGCCTGCTTCTGTCATGCTATATTGACACAGTGCAGTCACTGTAAATAAGCATGCACTGCTATTGGTGATACTGTTAATGCCTTTTGCCATGAGCCTTATTTGGACTTTATGCAGTTGGACTGGTTGATGTTTCCTAGTGGAGCGTTGCATCTTGAATATAACCGACCATTGTAATTCTTTGTGTTAGCATAGCTAAGAAGCTTTGACATGAATGCTCAGAAATAGGGTTGACTGAGGTGTGCAGCTCTTTGTTTCTCCTGGAAGGAGGTTTTAAAATAAACCTGGAGTGAAAGTAGAAGCTTCTGAACAAACCATGTTTAAAAATACAGCGTGCATGTCTTTTAGTTAGCTGTTAGTTAAATAAAATGTCATAGTATTGAGGCTTTCTTTGGTGTAACCCCAACTAGATTGCACAGTCTAGTCTAGTCCAGTAAACCTCCCATGTATCCCACATTAGTGGACAAACCATTCTACTGGTAGGAATAATAAAAAAACAAAACTCACCGAAATGATTTAACAGAAATCAAACACGTTGAACAAACGAGATCCTAGACTACTCTTATCTTTCATTGGGTTTGCTGAGATTGTATGAACTCATTTAAATAGTGAACAAAATGGCAAGATTTCATCTTCAAAATCAATACTTTCATGAGTTTATATGCGTTACATTTAATATAGTGCAATGAAAAATACAATACAATTCACAATGCAGTAAATGAAAAAGCGAGTCATTTTAGACTTTGACTTCACTTGACTTTGACTTTATTGCTCATCATTAAAAAAACCAATGGCTCATCTGGTCTTCGGTGGGGTAGTATGTTACATCAGGAACTGTTTTGGGAAGATAGAATAAACCACATATTTCAGCATTGCAGGGGAAATTTTTCTACATGTGATTCCATGTGACTTTAATTTCATTTTCAAAGAGGCCAGATTGTTGAGTTGAGTATTTTTGCCTGTTCCATCTGATTTCCTTCAAAGATTGTCGGAAATGTATTCATCATGAGCTAAAAAAGTGTAACCTAATCGGCACGAGTACGGGATTCATCATGGACATTCGTGTGTTTCTTTCTACGGTGCATGGTTTGTCTGGACTGTTGCTTTGCCTTTAACATGTCCTGCCACTGCGAATGGCAAGTTACTGCTTTCGATAGTTCACGTGTGTGTGCCTGTGTGTTTTTCAGGATTCTTGGTCGGCCAGTCTGGACTTTACCAAGCGATTGCCATGTTCCTGGTGGCCTATTTCATCATCTGCATGACTGTGCTGTCGGTGTGTGCTATCTCCACCAATGGAGCCTTGGATGCTGGGGGAGCCTACTGTATCCTCCTAAACACACACACACACACACACACACACACACACACACACACACACACACACAGAGGCTTTATCACCTTTGATAACATTCCTAGTCCGGAGCATGTTGGGGGTGGGCATTTAAAACAGTGTTGCTTCAGAAATACCTATATGTTATAATGTCAATATTGACTTTTCGTTTATTCACTTTCTGTTATGTTTGACTGTAAAATATTCTTATTGAATCTTATTCTTAGTTAATCTCACTTCACTTCCTTACTTTCAAACAACAGCACTTCTTCATGTATTTTTACTTGGGAGACTTGTAGTTAAGAGAGAAGTGTGAGTCTGAGATTTGACTTAAAGGCATGGAAAAAAAAAGCAATAAGAAACCTTTCATCCACTGATTAGAATTTTTTTACACAAGTACCAGTATGTTATTCTAGCTAACAAATCAATACTGTTTATCATTCAGATGATGTAATTTCATGACCTTATCTTAGATTAGGAATTCAATTTGACATTCCTGAAGTAATTGAAGGCACAAAGGTTTGTTTTGAGGTTGATATGAGAGTATAATACACTTCTCAGATAAGTGTCTCAGTTTTCAACAGTTTATCAGTTAGAAATGAGAAAAAGGAACATACATAGAGCCCAACATCAGTGGAATTTCACCACTGCATTTGACCCATCATGGATAAACCAAGATCAGATGGCAGCTAAACAACTGATTTTGAGCATCTAGCTGAAGAATGTTTTGTGAAGCTACAAGGAACCAGGACTGCTCAGTTCCCAGGCTTGAACTTCCTGGTTCAAACTCCCCATCAAGGCACTGCTGGGATTTAAAACCCAGGATTTCCTGTTTACTAGACAGGCCCTTTAACCAACTAAGCCACAGCACCCATGCCTACAAATGTAAAACGTCTAGTGATCATTCAAATTTCCAATTTCAAAACGAAAGGATGTCACTTACCGGTATGTTGAATTACTGCTGAAGTCAACACTGAACAGAACATGCTTGTTCTAAAAGTACACCTAAACACCTTTTCCTCAACAAATTTTAGACATGATCAGTCGAGCTCTGGGCCCAGAATTTGGAGGCAGTATCGGCATCATGTTCTTCCTGGCTAACGTGTGCGGCAGTGCTCTTTATGTGTTGGGTTTGGTTGAAGCCATTGTTGCCACCTTTGGAAAGCCAGAGGGTAAGTGTCACTTCTAACGGCCGGTAAATGTTGTTTATGTATTTCCATATTTTCCCAAACAAACACATCCAAGTATTGACTGTTATGACTGGTGCATCAGAGATTTCTGTACATTTGTCGAAATTAATAAACAATTTTATATCACCAAACAGAAACGTGACTTGGGCTTTCAGGCAAGTACTAAATTAAAATGTAGTCCTTATCGCCTCATGCCCATGCTGAGAAAAAATCTGGCTTTTTTTTTTTCTTTTGCCAACAAATTAATCCTGGTAGCAGTCCCATTCCAAAGACTGAAATGAACTAGGATTTAAAGCATAATTTGAAAGTCTCACAACAAAACAGTTATTGCGTCCACACCTCTCATCTGGCTTAATCCAAGTCTCCAGAAACTCCTGACATGGTAGCTGGAGCGTTTGCCAGATATTGTGCTTTCTCGCAGTGGATGTGATATCTTTGTAGCACATGCAGCTCAAGCTTAGCTGCTTCAGTGGAGTTTTCTGCTGAAATCGCTCTGTCAACTTTACCTGTCAGAGCTTACGGACACATGGTGATGACAAGCATTGATGCCTTTTACGCCCCGCGTTTTATTTATTTTAGAATACGGTCATGGTTCCCCTCAGTTTGGGAAAAGGAAAGATTTGTTTCAATGTCAAATCCCTGTTTAGTGAACCGAAAGAGCTTCACCAGAACTTCCTGTCTTTTACTGAGCAGATAACAATTACATTGACATTTTTGAGTTAAAAATAGGTTTAAATATGGAAACTAATTATTCAACATGTTTTGTGAATAATGTTAAACCTCTGCATCAATGTCAATCTTTGAGCCACCTCTTATAATGGTGTCTAGTTTGGACAAATGTCCAGTTTTGATTAATTTTCCCACTTCAGGCCATTATATTTTTTTCTGAGTCACTGATCAGTTGCCACTTGCTTGGTTCAATATTTGATCCTGTCTGGTTGGTGTTCATAATATCCTTTGTTAAAAGAGTCATCCAACAAACATTGTTAAATTGGTGACCCATGTAGATACAAATGAAGGATATTTCGGTACTCTTAATGGCACAGTTCGCTTTCAAATAAAGATGTAATCTGACTATTCATCATAAATGTATTTACAACCCCCCCCCCCCCCCCACACACACACACACACACACCCCACCCCAACCAGGCTGTATTCTCTAACATCTCTTTTGTCTGATCTTCCTCCAGATCCGACACATGTTGCTTCTATTCACCAGGTTCTTCCATCAGGCTACTGGTGGACTGTTCTTTACGCCACGGTCATTGGCCTGGTCTGTCTGCTGGTGTGCATGGTGGGTGCTCACATCTACGCAAAGGCAACCTTCCTCATCTTCCTGGTGGTCATGTTTGTCCTCGGAACCATCTTTGTCAGCTTCTTCGCCGTAAGCCCTCATCCCATTTCCCTGCCTAGTCAAGCCACCTCTGATCAGATGGCAAACATGACCGGCCCCACCACAGCAAACTTCACTGGCTTCAAGTTGGACACGCTGCTTGGCAACCTTTGGGGTGAGATAGAAAAGACTGATCGATTGTTTTTTGCACTGACTTAAATGCTTGTTTAGTTTACATCCTCATTTTGATTGATCAGAGACAGTACAATTTGATTTACTTTAATATTCATGTCCATAATTTAATGATCTGCTGATTGAAGTCAGTGGGGGTGTAGCGTGTGCCATTTCATTTTTAGGCATTTATTTTTGTTAAACTTTGGCTTTGGTGGTGGAATGTAGCCTGCAGTCCCTTAGTGTACAATGAGAAGCTTTGATTAGCTTTGGCTGCAGTTAATCTGCCATACTGTACAAAATATTTCAACACTAGGGGTTTTTCTTTGGGGTTGCATGCACTTTTAGAGTCTGACTTGGATGAAAGTGTTTGACGCTCGTGTTTCACCGGACTCAAAATGTGTTTTTTTATTGTCTGTTCATTACAGTAATTATGATAATTGTCTGTTTTACATTGAGACTGTCTATTTCAGTGTCCTGTTTGTGACACTGGAGTAAACAGGAGCCCACAAAATACCCCAGTTGCTCCGGTGGTGTAGTGCAGGAACAGGAACTACCTGATCCTCACCTGTAGTCATAAGCCAATATTAAAAGCTACAAGGAATGGAGAGCAAATCTGTGTTGCTACCCACGTGACCCTGTTTTTCTGAAAGCTCATAATCGTTTCCTGCAATGCTGGCAGGGAATGGAAGTTTTGATGAGCACATGATTACTAAGCTAATTGCTATAACTTGGGCCAGCACAGAGGGACATGTGCGCACTATTACACAAACAAGACTGTAATAATCCTGATTTAACCAATTTGGAAGACACATAAAAATTATTATTACCTTCTACCAAGGAGGTTAAGTTTCACTCTCGCTCGCTGCTTTATTTATATGTGTTCGATAATACACAAAAGCCACTCTGCCAATAGTGACAGTAACAGAAACCAGGAGCAGTACAGCAAACGGCAAAGAATAATAATCCAGTAAAGTCGAAAACTGCATTTTTTTCTTTACATTGTCCTTGGAAAAGTTCCTTCTTTCTCATTTAAAAGGTTGTCATTTAATTCAGTCATTTTCAAAAATGGAGTGGACCTGCCTGTAAGGCAGAAGAATAATAAAGCCTGTAAGGCAGGTCCACAAAATAGTTTTCATGTCGGGCCCAGTGAGAGGAATTTAAACTATATAGAGTTATTTATTACAAGGTTGTCAAACTGAGCAGCCTGAAGTTCTTTAGTTTTGTTAAAAAGATACATCCACTCAATAGGTTTGTGCCGTTTTCTTCACTTTACTGCAGCCAAATGTATTGAATATATAGAACTTTTTTCTTTCATTTACGGAGTGTACACTCTGAAGTCAATCTTGATCCCAGAGCATTGAGGAATTGTTCGAATCTCGGCAAGTAAAGGTGCAAATGTTTCTTTTTTTTCTCCCAGCTTGTTATGTGAGAAGGACTACACTTTTAGACTCTGAAAATCCCCCATTTTTTTTTTTTGTAAAGTGCGAATGTAATCAGACATTTTAACTCATTTAAGCCATCAGGCAAATGTAGGAGCCAAAGTGTATGATTATCATTCTATTCTTTATTGGAAAATGATCCACTGAAGTGGAAAATGACAGTGATACATTTTGGCAATTATATTTGCCAGCAGTCTGATGGAAAGTGCCTAATTTCTAATTAAATCACGAGGAGCAAAGCACCTGAGTGGAGACAGCACTGAATGGATGCGTGAATGTGCGTGCCTGCTATTTGTAGTGCATTGCAAATATACTGTACCTGTTGTTAATATAATCTCCACAACCACTGTGTATTTTGTTCCTTTCAAAATCTGAAACATTTTTGTTTTCTTAAAGAAAACAGGTGGAGGAACTGCTGACTCATGTTCTCCTTGTGCTTGATTAACTTCAGAGTTATGCCAATTTCATTTTACTTAATCAAACCATGAAGAACCTGGGCATGAAGCTCGCTAGATGGCACGATGGGCGAAAATCTGTCAAAAAGTCTTGTTGCGTGTAAAATGAATGTAACTAATCAGGGTGTCATTTCTCTTTTCTTTTAACAGCCAGGTGTGATTTAAAATGCATGTCTGGCCGGTGTCTAGGTTTTATCCTCCTGCTGAAAAAGTGACCGAATTCTCGCAGATCACTTCAAATTTGCTGAAATTAAACTTAATTCTCATTCTGCTTGAGGTTCTGCTGTCCTGTGAAGTTTTGTTCTGCAGATTTTGGTGGTATTCTGCATGCAGAAGAAATGTATTTTTAAATTTAGGAAGTCAATGCCTCGAAAACGAAAATGAAATAATAAAACAATACACCGCTTTAAAAAGCAATTGTGAAATCTCACGGCACACCGATCCTTGTTGAGATTGACACTGTGAAGTTACATTGCTCCCAGATGGAACAAGGAACACCTCTAATGGCCGGCGCTTAGGAGGCCTCCTTACAATTTGCATGTATAATTTGTTATTTAATTGTTGGATTGTTTTGCTTCATTTACTTTTTTAATTTAAAATAAGCTCTACAGAATGTCTTTTGTTGTATCAAGACAGTAGTGCTCCGATTAGCTTTACGAATTAGACGCGCATTATTTTTTTTCTTTAAAACCAAAACAAGAAGAATGAACTGATTCTTAAAAGTAGTGTCCCTTTGGCCCCTCCCACCCAGTGGTACAGGAAGTTACTGGAAGTAGGTTTTTGTGTGTATTTGCACTCCCTCCTCATGTAATACTACCTGGTCCTGTTAACAATTCCAATAGTTTTGGGACTAGACTTGTGTAGTGGTAAACTAACGTCATGCACCAGCAGCTTAAGGGCAAGCTTTGCGGTGCTCTTCAAGTTATCCCTCAAATTCTGCCAGCAGGCGAAAACAAACCACAAAATCACTGTCTGTAGAATAAGCTTTATCTGGTCTTTATATGCCATGTCAATATTTTTTCAATATTTTGGAACGGTTTCTCAGATTTTAATTGCTTTAATTTAATTGCTGCCGTGCTGGGAATGCTTTGCTGGAGTGGCAGCTGGTCCAAACCTTTATATTTGCTAATGCTGGCTGCAGGGCTGTGCCCCTCCGGGAAGCTGGGACGGGATCGCGTCCAAAGGAAATGCGTGGAGAGTTCTGTATATACACACAAATAAAACACGGAATTCTGTTTTATAGTTGGTTTTTTTAAATTTTTTTTTTTTTTTTATGTGATTGAGCTTCTATTGGTTTTAAAAGATTTGGAGGTCGACCTTGAGAAAAACACATTATTCATCTATTGTGTTGAAGTTAAGAGAGCCAAATGGAATGGCCATCAAATGACTTATAAATGATGACATAGCGTATTTTCAAGAATCTAGCAGTGGAATGACTTAGCAGGATCTATCTTGCTAAAAGCTAAACAAAAATAAATTTCGAAACTTTTCTACTCCTGTCTCTTTGCGCAGCTAACTACACTGTGGATTACACAACGGGGCATGTCATGACCTTTGCTACTGTTTTTGCCGTCATGTTTAACGGATGCACTGGCATCATGGCCGGTTCCAACATGTCAGGTATGGCAATTTTATTGAAATTTTGACCCGATGGCTGATCAAATTACAATCAGCAACAAAGTGCATGTAGAACATTATTGTGCTCATCTTACAGGGGACCTGAAGAATCCCAGTTACTCCATTCCCCGTGGTACAATCACAGCCGTCATCTTCACATTCATAATCTACAACCTGCTCAGCCTGCTGGTGGCGTGCTCCTGTGACCGGTCAGTAATGCTTGTTCACCTTTTTATTTATTTGCCAGTTGTAAGGTGATACAGGTTATCAGTGTGAATTATATAAATGTTAAAATGTGTCATGTCTGGAAAAAATCGGTACCCTCATGATGATGAAGGCAAGAAAAATGCATTTTGTGTAGTGCATTTCACAAAAACTGCACATAGAAGTGATAAAGAAACATCGTGGTGGTATATTAGCATGTTTTGTTTCAGCAGCTTAAATCCAACCTTGATTTTGGATAATGTGATCAGGTTTCTACCACAGATATGAGATCCGAGTGTCACTGCAATCAAATCCCATAGCAATCTTTACACTTTCTTTTTTCCTAAATTGTTGTCAGTCAATGAATTGTAGTTCCAGAATATGCATGATTGCGAATGGCCAAGCATGTTAAACTTTTTTGATTTTCCAAATCTATTTTTTGGGCTTCTTTCTTTGTAATTTTCTTTGTAAATAATGAGACATAATCAGACTCAATACTAAAACTGCAGAAATCTTAATTTGCATAATGACTATGAATTAAATGATTATGTACAATGTGTAAGGTTTTTATGTAGTGATGAAGTCGCCAATAATTATCATCTAACTCGAGTTTCCTGTCAGTTCCATGGAGGATTTTAGCATATCCTCGCTCAGTGTTGTGCATTTAAGCCCCATAATTTAATGTTTTTGTTCAGTATAATTTCTCTCATCACTCTATTGAACGCAAAATTCAAATAAAAAAAACTCTTTAGCATCGTTGGGCGGAGTTGACTGCCAGCAGGTGTTACTTTTAAAAACTGGAAGTTCCAGATGCGGAAACAAAGCAAAGCTGAAAGTGTTAAATGAATTTTGGAGTCGCATATTAGAAACCTGTCTCAGAATGAATCTGGATCTGCTCAGCATATGAACGGGATCATACATCAGTTGTGTTTGGTCTGTATTTGGTTTAATTATATAACTTCACTGCAACGAACCCCCAGAATTCCAGTCAAGCACAGTTTGTAGAGGTTAAATGAAGACCACTGAAATTTTATAGTCATTGACGTTCATGACATGAAATTGCAGATAACCATTGATCTTATGTATCACAGAGGCTCCATCCTTTGACAGACATTCTCCACTAAAACAAGATCACCAAAAAAAAAAAGAAATGGATGTATTGTAGTTGTGTCAGACAATGAGTTTACCACTTCTAATGGGTTAGAACAGTCGACTCCACTTTTGACTATATTACAAGGATTAAAAGGTTGTTACAGATGAACTTTAATAATGATTAACTTGGTATGATACAAAGTTTCAGCCTGCGATTACCATTGGACAAAAAGAAAACAGCTTAAAAAAGAAATACCCCCAAATCTACAATCTGCTGTCCAATAATCTTTTCAGACTCCTCCTCATTTGGCTAAAAAATCAGACGCATTCCAATGTTTACATTGGTGTCTGTGTCCTCATGTTCTGACTTTGAAGGTGAGCAAAATCCACGCAAGCGCTAACTTTTTCTGTCCCATCTGTGTATATACACCTCTTTTTATTTATTTGTATGCCCACTTTCTCTCGTATTTTTTTGCCAAGTGCCAGAGTTCGCTATTGATGTGTCTCCGCGTGTGTGTGTGTGTGTGTGTGTGTGTGTGTGTGTGTGTGTGTGTGCGCGCACATCCATTCATAGAAATATTGAGAAAGGAATCCAGTAATGGTAGAATTTATCATTGACCAAGTTACCTTCAGCCTGTCAGTGGACCATACATTCTGTGCTTGTATGGATGCGCGTCTGATTGTGGACACTTGTTAATCATTTGAAAATATACCATGTATTGATGTTAGTCACCATTCTTGCAAAATTCAATCTCAGGACTTGCTGTTCAACAGAAAGTTTCATAATGATAGTGCTAATCAATAAATATATTTACAAAGCACTATCAAAGTGCTGTTAAAACAAGAAGACATAAGAGTAGGACATTGAAAAATAATGACACCTTTCATGTATTTATTGTCTATTCCAACTGTCATGCAGTCAGAGACACAGTGTGACTAGAGGTTTCCAATTAGTCCACAACATGTTTTGGGCAATTTAAATAAAGCACAGAAGCCAAAAGAATAAATGGGTGGGTTATATGCTGTGAACAGCAGCCCGTATTGAAACAGAGATGTAACATAGAATGAGGTCATATCTCCACTGGTCCGCGGTTGGTTTCCGAGAGATCACTGAAACTCAATTGGCAATAAAAGTAATTTTATCTGTTGCGAAACTGGGAACATTTGTCAAAGGGGAATGTCCTTTACAAACTGAACCCTTTCATTTACACAATTACAGGTTTTTTCTATGCTGTTACTTCCTCTGCACCAGTTGTCATTTAAACTTTGGCCAGTCTCATTTTTAGCCCGGCCAAAAGTGATGCAAACTGCCTTCAATCTTCAGTTTTTAACTATGAGACTCATTTCTGCAGCAGGGAAAACAATTGGGTTAGGAAAGACCTATTTAAGATTTTCTACTACTTTAGGTCAGAGCCTTCTAATGAAAGCAAATCTGGATGATTACTCACTTCATTCAAATTCAGGAAACAGGAAAAGTTTTTTTTTAAACTTTTTTATCTTTTCATATCTTTCTTATTTCCCTTTTCAGATACAGTTGTGTTCCAAATACTAGCAGTCCAACATGACGAACCAGATCAATCATTGTTTTTGGTATGACTCATATTATTACATGGCAAATAATTTACCAGTATGTGTAGTAAAGTTAGAGAAACTAGCAGACCCAGCATTCATGATAGGAATGCTCCTGAGTCTGTGTAATTGAACAATTAAGTGAAAGGGGGTGTTAAAAATAATAATAGCAGTGTGAAGTTCAACCAGTGAGGTCATTCATTATGTCAAGAAACCGATGTCATTCCGCTAGCCCTTATTTAAGGAAGAAGGAAGCACACGTACATGCAATTCTCTCTGAAAACCTGAGAAAGACGGGTCGTGCCAGAGATTGCTCAGAAGAACGGCGCGCTTTAATTAAAACATTGATTGGAGATGGGAAAACATATAAATAAGTGCAGAAAATTATAGGTTGTGCAGCTAAAATGATCTCCAATGCTTTCAAATGGAAAGCCAAACCGGAGAGACGTGGAAGAAAAGAAGAAGCCCCCACAAAGTCCCACTGTTAGAAAAAAAAAATGACGTGCTGATAAGGATACAATTTGCCAAAGAACTGGACCTAAAGAAAAATGGAGAAACATTTTGTGTCCTGATGAAAGGAAGATTGTTCTTTTTGTCATCGGACCGTTTGTCAGACGACCCCCAAACACTGAATTCAAGCCACAGTTCACTCTGAGAGCCGTGAAGCATGGTGGTGCAAAGCGTCATGATATGGGGCCGTTTCTCTTACCATGGTGTATTTATGGCATACCAGGGATCATGGATCAATTTGCTTATATTAGAATACTTGAAGAGGTCATGCTGCCCGACGCTGACGAGGAATTGCCCTTGAAATGGGTGCGTCAACAAGACAACGACCCCAAACACACCTGTAAGCAAGCAGCATCTTGGTTCCGGACCAACAAAATTTAAGGTTACGGAGTGGCCAGCCCAATTAATCCAACAGAAAACTTGTGGGGTGACATCAAAAATGCTCTTTCTGTGGCAAAATTAAGAAATGCAGAGAGAAATTGTGGAAGGTTGTCAAGTCATCCTGGGCTGGAATACATGTTTAAAGGTGCTAGAAGTTGTTAAACTCCATGCCGCGCAGATGTGAAGCAGTTTTCAAAAACAGCGGTTATACAACTTAATAGTTTAGTGATTCATAGGAAAGCTAAATCTTAACGTTTTTTCAGTTTATTGAGTTATTTGACTTTTTAATGAAAAATGCATACGCAGCTATTTTTTTGAGCAACCCAATATAATTTGCCTTAATTTTTTTTTAAGTAATTAAAACATTGATATTTTTCTCTTCATGTTTTGATATAAAATGTAATTTGCAGTGTTCCCCATGAACGCAAATAAAAAATATCATAAGGATTTTGAGCTTTACTCACATTTAAAAAAAAACAAACAAAACATTGCCATTATTTTGAACACAACTGTATGTTACATAAAAATCTGTTGAGTGATTGAGTCTCCTGAGGTAGCAATTAAGCCTTTGCTTTGAAATAGTTTATATTTATGTCCTGTATTTCCACTAGTCATTTCCCGGAGATAAGACCTGACCATACAATATTTGAGATCTAACCTACAAGAAATTACCCATAGACTCTTCAGCAGCCATTGTAAGAAATGTATATGTTATTTATATGTTGAGTTATCACTGGAGGAAAATCTGTTACTTTCATATTGTTGTTGGTGGATTAGTGGCTTCTCTCATAAGCACTGTCCTACACTGTTTTTCACCCTCTGCATCAAAATACATACAACCAAAATAAAGAACTATCCCTTTTTTATTAATAAGAAAGAAAAAAGATATGCAGTGGAGCACTAGAACCTTTCTGAAATGCACATTCTTCTACAAATGTGGAACAGTTTGGGTTTTTGTTATGACAACATCACACTCGTGTCCAAAGTGCTTCCTGTGAAAAATTACCTAAACAATCATTGCGGTTTCTTCTGACTTTTTTATGGAAATAAAGTTAAAAGAGCATCCTCAGGCGGAACTGTAAACTAACTCGTCTCATATTTATCTCTCATAACCAGTTGGTGGTGCCAACTTCAGATAGCCCACACTCTGACACAAACATATGTCAAACAGGCAGGAGTCCTTTGTCATTGAAATGCAGATGGGGAAGCTAAGCAAATTATCATGGATTAAAATATGACTGCTTCAATTAAAGTAATCTGTCGAATTATGGCGGCACCATGTTCCAGTGAAGTCCTCCGAGACAAGACTGCGGGGTGATGTTGGCAGGGCCTCACCATCTTGGAATGCAACTTTAAGGAAGATATACTGAGGTGTTTTAGAGTAATATATTCTTTCATATGCCCTCATTTATCCCTTCAGGAAGTATATGAACACACGATACTCTTGTATGAAGTTTCATAATTAAGCCGTCATGCTGAATTTAATACGTCGAAAGTGCTGAAATGTGTTTTAAAGCAAACAGCGGACGGTATATGTGTACAAAACTGCAGAAACGAGTTAGGATCAGTTTCAGTGTTTTAATTTCTTAGACTCATCCCAAATCATATATAAATAATATCTACCACTTGGCGTTACCGAGTATATTGTCTATTAAAAAGACCATATATGATATGATAATTATTCAAGTGATGTTGGAGTTAATGATTCTATCAGGGATGCTCTCTAAACTATCCAGTAAGTAAAATATGTGTATTCATGATTCAGACATTTATATATATTTGAAGAACATTCAGAGGTCTCATGGTTGTAGTTGCCAAAGTTGTTCAGAGGGTGGCAGTCATGCTCTTTTACTGAGAAATCGTGCTTGTATCTGAAGAACAGACTAACTTTTACATGGGGCCCCGTTTAAAAAATGCCACCCAAGGTCACAGTTTCTAGTTCTGCATCATAGCGGTTTAAAGGCAAAGCAGTTTGTACATATTTAAAAGTAACTGCGAGAGAGTTATGAAAATAACCATTTAAAATAATCGTGGTACAGGATAATAGTGTTTGTGTATGTAAGCATGCTGAAATCACAGCGATGTTGTGAGCTGCATGGGCCGGTGTTGTCAGATTGCACTTACTATGTTGACAAAGGTGATTTACCCCAGTTCTGTATGCTTTGTGTGTGGACCCTGCACTGGTTATGAAATTTCCGGACCTTTGTGGGAGTTGGTTAAGTAAATTCAGGTCAGTGAAGTATCCACAGGTCAGTGATGGCGACTTGCCATACAGATATTTCAGAATGTCACCGTTATAGTGCATATTCATAACATTAAACATTATTTTCTGAAGTACTCTACTTTGTCATGGGATAATGAGGAATTTTCCACTCTGTTCACAGTGGCTGGCTTCAGAAAGACTGCGGTGCTAAATTTTATTTCATTTTTATGCATTTATTTATATCTTAATCTATTTTGGAATTGGTGTGTGTTTCTGTTTTTCGAATAATTTCTGCCTCGCAACTACAACCCTATGTAGAGAGGATAAGGGTAATTTCGAAAACACAGTTTTACTGGTAATAGATTACTGTTTTAAGATTCGCAGAGATGATATGCCAGAATCGCAAGAGGCCCGAGTGGGTGTCAAATAGGGGGAATCTATTAACCTAATGTGACCAGCCGGTCGGCCACGACAGATTACCCCGCCGGCTTGTGACAGCAAGTGGTAGTGTTTGTGTGGACACTTCAGGCTGTAGTGCAAGCTTAATGATTTACTGTTTTTCAGCAGTTCTTTCTTATTTTAGATATATACCCTGCCAGAATGGTTACCGACTGGTTTTAGGTCCTCGTGTAAAATGGGAGGGTTGCTGTTTCGTCTTTTGTTTCGGAGGAGATGTTTGTCTATGCACACAATATCCACACATATTGAACATCAATGACCTGTTGGCTAATCCTCCCCGTGTTATGAAAGCTTTTGAATGAATAACTGACTTGATAATTATATTAGTTTGAATCTGCACGGCTTTTTTTTTTTTTTTGTGCTATCTCTGACATGCAGCTTTGTCGATATGTGTGCAATCCCCCCCTCCCCGGAAACAGCTTCTGTCTCTCATCCCAGCAACACACACACACACACACACACACACACACACACACACACACGCAGCAGTCATACACTGCATGTAGTTCTTCTACTTTCCAGAAATGTCTTTTGTCATATTACTTTGCACTTTGCCGATTTCTGAGAATCCTCCAAGAGTATGAAACACTTTTTGTCTCTACCCACGCACGTCTTTACCCATTCCCATTTTCTCTCTTTTTCCTCAGTCAGTTATACTTTTATCACATTTTGAACATCTTCTCTGTAGTTTTCCTTCTCTTTTAACTGGAGTATTCTCTCAGCAGCAAGTTAAACAGCCACTCTATTGTTTACCAGAAGCAAGAAGCCCATCACTTTTACAAGATCAGGAGTGTCAAACTAATTTTCACCCAGGGCCACATCAGCATAATGGTTGCCCACAAAGGGCCACATGTAACGGGAACAGTATAAATGTAATTAAATGTAGCTCGATGTAATGTAAAATAAATATAACTACTCCTTAATGTTAAATAAGTCTGAATTTATTACTCATTCAAATCCAAAATTTCACAAATGCATTTGCATAGATGTAAAAAAAAAGTTTACCAGTTCCTCTGTTACAACATAAATCCTTCTAAATTGTTAGGTTTAATAACCTACATCAATCCATCAATTAATGATCAAACTAATCCGAGTGTTTGGTGCTGATGTAGATTTGGCAACTGACATTGGCTCATAACACAAGATTGTGATTCTCCTTGAATCACAAGCTTCCCAGCTTTTTTGAAACAGCCTTCCATCTCCATCCGCTTTTCTCTTCCAGGACATTTAGGGATCATACGCATTTTTTCCCCACTTGTTGAAAATCGCAATGATGTGGATACGCTACAAATCTAATGGCGGGATGCCGTCACCTTGCGGTAAACGTGCTCGGCATGAATTGTGGGAAATTAAGTTTATGGTCAATGCACGCGTTTGACTCGGCCTGCAGGCCTTGAGTCTGACACACATGAACCAGACAGACACATCGACTACGGCAATGGTTCTTTTAAGCTGGACTTTGGATTTGAATTAGTGCATTCATTTAGCTGCCAGTACGATACCATATTACATGAAGTGTCTGTCATCACCAACCCCTGGTGCTGGGGAAAGAAAGTCAGTTCATAACACACACACACACACTAATGATGGCACTAAAGAACCTGTAGCTTCACTTATCTTGCTCATTTTTCGTACAAGATATTGGCATGGCTGTCATTGTTTCTTGTTTTTTTTTTTTTTTATTTTGACCACACAAAGTACCCATATTGCTTAAATAGCAAAGCTATGGACAAAACAAAGCTAACTCTTATTTAACAGATTAATGACCAACCTCTTAGCAACTTATCTTAGCCTTCCTGCCTGGATTATTGAACAGCGAGATCATTTGAAGTAACAAGATAAACCTACAAAGGCGCTGTGGGCCCAGTACAACATATCGGATTGTATTTTTATATGGAGCTCAGCTTAATTATATTTGCAAATCGGAGTGTTGTCATAGTGACAAAAGTCCATTCAAATTATCATTCTGACATTATGGCAATGACAACATTTTAATGTGAATTGGTCAAAACTAGAGTAGTGACTGTGTTATTTTCTTTTTGTGAGCAGTAATTGAAATTTTGACCTGATGATGGGATACATTTTTATAGTTGTGATTCATCTTTAGGATACAAACCATGGTTTGTACCCTGACAACAGTCCACCCAGGAGTCAGTCCACACTGATGAAATGTTTAAGTCATTTTGCATTTGCAAAAAACACATATAAAGCTTATTCAGACCAATTATAACGGCCTTAAGGACAAAGAGTCAAATTGATTAGCCCTTCCTCGCACGTATCTGACCGAGGATGCTGATTGAAATTGGAAAAATTAATATTCCCAGCGACAGATTGAGGCATGAAATACTGCAGGGGTAAAAGTTCACTACCTGACTGCGGGTGATTCACCAAATGAGCAAACCGGGCCTCAGATCCCAGGACCCAAATTCCGAGGTAAACTGGAACCAAAATATTTGACTAACTAGCAACAACCTCCTACATCAGTCGGTAGAATAAATCCAGTCACAGCTCAGTAGCCATTTCTTTCTTGAGGTGCACATGCAAAGTAAATAGAACTATTTTTTCATTCAATTTCTTGTGCTTTAAGCTGTATGCTTTTTTTCACCTCGGTCAAAATGACCATATATGAAAGGTCGTGCACACTCAAATAATTTTTCTAACATTGTTTCACATAAGCTCCCCCTTTTCCCCAAGCTTTCGTCCTAACCTTGTTCATATTCAATAATTGTAAGGCAACAAGTCCACCCACCACACACACACATTCCTTCTCTCCTGGCACTATCACCCTACAGCAGCATGCTTGGCTTGCTGCTCTCCTTTCTCCCTCGTCTCCTTGTCTATCATTTATCCATCCATCCAAACAGCCCTGATCCCTCCTTTTGTTACGTCCCCCTATCTCTTCACTGCAGAGATTCCAGTTACTTTCGCCCCCTCTCTCCATTTTCTCATCGCTGTCCCCATTTTGTTTATTCGAGAAAGGGAAGGGTAACAATGATGCCAGCTCAGGCCAAACGTTTGACAACATGTCCTGTCCAAAATTCAAGGCTGTGGAAGTGGGTGAGGGAGAGAGATGTAGAGCAACAGGCTGACGGGGGAAAGGAGGGGTTTGGGTGACAGTTATTTTAGATTCTGAGCTTTAGAAAAAAAGCCTACCGGGCGTGTGTTGGTGATGATCGACAGGCAGCTTTTATTTCAACTCCTCAATGAAATTCACATGCACCGATGAACAGATTCAAACTTAGCATTACTTAATTTCTAGTTGCTCTTTATCTTCTACCTCTGAAAAGATTTCTCTGGGTGTTATTTTTCCATTTTTGAATATGAAACTGAACATTGCATATATTATCTCCATTGAATAATATGTTTGCACATTGGAGTCTAAACCCATTAGAATTCATTTTGGAGCCAACGGAAGACCCTGCAACTGGCAGCTATTGCCTGGGAATGACAATGTAAGACTGCTTTGGTTCAAACCCGTTAATTGTTGACAATACTGATTGTGAAACATTTTCTATAAAACGCATCCAAAGTATCAGAAGAAGAAAAAGCAGCCAACCAACATGATGCTATAAATCTTTATGTTGAATGACCGGAACAACTCGATTTGAAAGACAAGTTTTCTTCTACCCGTTACCATTTTTGTAGCAATTTTTATTGTAAGTTTACGCTCCGAACCAGAAACTGCTATAGGTATCATATGTAACAAACAAGCCATGTAACAAACCAAAACGATGTTATAAATCTGGATGTTGAATGACCGGAACAACTGGATTTAAAAAGAGACGTTTTCTTCTACGTGCTACCCTTTTCGTAGCAATTTTTATTCTAAATTTATGCACCAAACAAGAAGACAAAAAAATCCAAATGAAATGGCCCCCCAAAAAAACTAATGACGGCAATGACAAATGTATGAGTACACACTGAAAAACAGCCAACCTACCAAGCAAGCCTGCTACCAACCAGCCAAACTAAACAAAACCCGAACAATCTTGGTAACAAACTTTTCCAACTTCCCTAGGTGTCTCTATTGTCCCAAACAATGTCTGCCATTTGGCCATCCCTCTGCATCCATGGTACAAGAAACGACTTCTAAATTCAAGCCACTGTGTGAGAATTCAGAAATTTTTAAGAGACTCCTGCCATCCAACACTGGCATAGATGCTTTTATCTGTGCACTTTTTCCACTCTGACTATCTAAAAGAGGGCTGTTGATATTGCTATTCCTTTTCAGTCCGCCTCAGTCACAGACCTCGCTGAATGGTGGGTGCATGGCACAACTGAATAGAGAGGCTGAAAATTGGAAATACTGAAATGGAGAGCAGTTGTAAAATAGATGTGAGTATCCACAGACATTTGATAAACATTTGGAAAATAAGGGCAGCACTAAACCTTTTGGTATCCAGTGTTTTTTTTTTTTTGTTTTTTTTTTTTAAAAAGGAAGCAAGAATGGAGGGACTGAGGCAGTCAAGCTGAGGCAGTCTGTTCTATTGTTTGACAACGCCCATGTGGTTTAAAAGTCATGAGCAAACCAAGGTGAGGTGCATCATGTGGACAACCTTTTTGACCTGCGACTGATCCTGAGGTTAGAATTCAAGGTTGGCACTTTCATTGAAGGGAGTGCATACAAGTAATACAATAATGTGAGTGAAAGATACCCACAAAGACAATACTTCACTGTATGCGGTGAATCTGATTGTATCTATGTGAACGCATGAGTCTTTAGAGAAGCATTATAAGTTATTGACCCCATTTAATAATCCTTAACTGCTTATCCCCTCTCACACTACTCATTTGTTTCTATTTTTTTGTGCAACTTTGTGCACCTTTGCTGGACTAGGGAAGAACCCTATAAGGTCCAAAGGTTTTGAGGTGATAGACAAACATTTAATCTCTGCAGTGAAGGGTGTCTGTGCGTCCCGATGTACTTGTTGCCGTGTCAATAGGAGCTGAGTGAAAATAACACTGGGCGACACACCATCTGAGATGGTAACGTGGGTTTTTTGCTAATTAAAATAAACATCTCCTCTGTATCGCACTCTGAAGTGTGCCTGAGGGAATTGGCCAGTGGCTTTTTCTGGCAGTGAGAGATTTACACTCTGTCAGACCGGTATGGTGGAAAATTAGCCAGCAGGATTTTCAGCGCTCTCAGCTGAGGTGTTCCATTTGTATGTTTGATTGGTGATCTCGCACTTTTAGATGGCCAGAGTCTCGATAGCTGCTTACTTTGTCCCAGAGGAATGCGCTCATTGATCAGCTCCAGTGCTGGAGCTGGAGAAAGAATTTACCTTCGACCGGTGGAGCAGCTACGAAGTCCGAGCACAGATGATCCCGCGATGGTCTAATTTTATAAACACGTGCAGTGATGCAGTTCATTTTGTGCATTGAATTATAGCAAAGCCGCCACACGGGCGCATGCCAGCTTAACTTCAGTGTTGAATGAAGTGCAAGTACCTTTGTAACAGAAATTCAAGCAGGAAAAATTATGAAACAAATCACCGTAACAAACATAATTAGAGATCTCCTTTCTTTCTCCTGTGCCCCCTGAAGCCACAGCTCTGTTAATGCTTTTACAGATATTAAGAAAGTAGGACTGTTATTTGGAATCTTATCAGTTTTATTATTTCAGTGGACAATATTAATATTGAGATGACGAGTTTAGGCTATTGGGTGGGCTGTTTGTTATTTGTAGCTCATCTACATCTTTATTTTGGAAAGATTCATCCCTGTTTGACTGGGAAATCATCGTCAACCTCATTTCATACGTTGTATGAAGTAATTTCTTGTACATTTTGCTTTAAGTAGGAATTAGGAAATATAAATTAATTAAATAAAAGTTAGAAGAATGCTCACGCCGTCAAACAGACCACATTTCTCATGAAGAAAGACTACTGGAATAATCAAAGAGTTGCATTCAGCAATTCATAACGTCTAAGAAAGGTGAGCCAAGAACAATTAAATTGTTGCATTACTCAAAAATACATTTAAAAATGTAAATGGATAGATTAAAAACACCCATATTTAAATCCGTTTTTCAGTAGCTGTATCATCAACTTCATGGCAACAAGTTCAAAAATCAAAATCCAAACTGTAGACGAGAGCACAACACATTGTCTGAGCGATTCTCCTTTAAACAGTCAAGACCGGAAACTTTTTTGAAAATAACTTCTTATTTTGTGCCTTAGTGCCTCGGAGCTCAGTCCACATGGCTCAGTAGAACTTATGGCCAGTCACAGTGCCAAGGTACCAGAGATTTGTAACAGGTAGTGCTGACTCCCCTTTTATGGGTGAACTTTAAAGTGTTCAACTTTCTAAAATCACTGGGTCTTTCGTTTTGTTTTAGTGGCACCACTTTAAAAATGGTCAAGACCTGGTTCAAGCCCCATACACTCCCAACGCTTTGAGGTATGGGCTTTACCGCCTGTATATTTTACAAAGTGCCATCAAGTTTCATCTTAAATGATTTATAGTTAAACATTTATCCATTTAACCTTTCAGGTCCCTTGAAAGCAATGAATGGTATTGAAATACTTGTAAATTTACTCATTTTATTCTATTCTCAGTCTCGTGTTTACTATTTTAAATCCTAAATATATTATCTTTTTTTTCGGTATGCCTCGTCATGTCCTATGCTTTAAACTGTGTTTCTAAGGGTGCTAGGTAGATTAAAAAAGAGAATAATCATTGTAAGAGAGGTTCTAAAACCCATCCCTAGGGGGAGCCCCTTAGTCTTTGTTTTGCCAAAGAGCGATGAGTCCTCCCTGACCTGTAGGACACTGATGCTTAAGAAATCAAGAGTTGAACAGTCTGTGATGGTGTTGGTTTTATTTATCCAGGATAACCAATATTTAACGTCTTCTTGCGTAATAAAAGTTGTCCTTGTTTCTTCAGCTGTGCCGTGAGGCAATGTTGCACATCTCATTGAAAGGTCACTGGTCTGCTTTAATGGAACACAGAAGTAATGCAAACAAACAAACAAATAAAAATACCTGTTGCCATTTGGTATTTTTGCAATTTGGAGGTTAAGGAAGTATAATCTGTAAGACACAGAGCCTATAAACACACTAAGAAAAAAGAAAGTCTTTCACGATTAGTATCATTAAGTTTAACGCTGTGAGTTTAAGTTTAATGCTATGAGTTTATCAAGTACTCTGACTTCTTTATGAGTTCACTTGTCTGTAAGAACATACTACTTTCGTTCATTTTTTAAATTATTTCCCTATAGAGTAAATCAAGATTCTGAACTCTAAACTATTTCAGAAACCTATAACCTCTTTTGAAGAAAAAAACAAGTTGGGTATCATCCTTGAGTCCCAACAATTATAGCTTTTTTAAGTGTAGAGAAATAACAAGTTAGTCAGTATTTATCCAGAACTGCTTTTTTTTCATTTTCCTTTCAAGCCCTCATTTTCTCTCAATCTAATATTAATAGGAAGGTTCATAGGAGTAGCTCACCCCTGCGTTCTGCAGAGAGTGGCGGTATTGACTTACAGGGCTATCATCTCCATATTGCAGAGACACAAATGGTAGCATAAAGGCACAATGAGCATAACAGTGATGTTCCCCATAAGCCACGGCCATTTCAGTAACAAGCTGTGATCCCATTTGAGCATTTATTGGAGAATTCCAAAGCCCTTTTTTTTTCCCTTGGTCTCATTAGAGTAGATGGCTCTGAATCGTTAATGTTCCTCGAGATGAGGAGTGACCCGGCCCTCTTAACCGAGGCCATCAGGACGACAGCAGACCGAGCAATATTTTTGCGATGATGTACAGCCGCTCGCACACGTCGACTTCCTCTAATGCAAAAGCCAAAGATAATTAATCCATAACTATTTACCAAAGTGCTGTTGAACTATGTGAAACGCACACAAATTAAGCGATAGATTAGAAGATGAATACATATGAATAGCGAAATGAGGGCATGAATAAATATGATCAGCAAATGAGTCGAAGGATATAGAGAGCCGGGAGGAGGGAGAACAAACGGCCTAACGATCTTTGCGAGTGCCTTTTACGCGGATTTGCTTTCTTGCCTCCTTTTCTTGAAGACAAACTCCTTTAGTCCGTTTTGGATCTCCTCTGCCTTTACCGTAGAGCTCACTTTAGCCAGCTGATGTGATCTTTAAGCGCTATCACCCATACTATACATGGAATCCCACATTCACAAAATCAAATCTACACAATACTTTACTGGAGACAATTATATATATATATATGTGTGTATATATATATATATATATATATATATATATATATATATATATATATTTATTATTATACACGCTGTTGGTGTTTATTATGACCAAACTCGTGAAACACCTACCACTCTTCCCCTCTTTCACAAACCGGCACGCGGACCATTTGTCATCGCTGTCATCCAATTTTATTTTATTTATTTATATATTTTCTGAGAGCCAGTTTGGAAATGTCAAGCTTTCTCTAGATTTATTTAGCTCCCGCCGCCTGTCAGAGAAATTAACAATCAGCTTATAAATTCTGACCCGCGTCATCTTTCACCTCGCTCCCTTTCTCTCAAGAACACACTTTAATTCTTCGTCTTTCAGACGGGCTTTCGTATCTGACTACTGAACAAACGGACCCTCCGATGCACACACACACATCAAATTCAGTTTTCTGAATTCCTGAATAAACTTCTCTGTTGGACACTTTTGTCAAATTGATTTGCAGTAACATCAGAGTGTATTAGCAAACGTGTTTATGTGTGTGTGTGTGTGTGTATGTGTGTGTGTGCCAGTTTCTTCTACGCCTCGTGAAATAACAACGTGCCTCAGATCTTTGAATGGACTGAACAATACTTAATAGGGCCATGATAATAAGTATTAAACTCATTGGACCTGAAAGAAAACGTGATGAGCCCCTTAATTACACAGGAAATAGAAATAGAAAGACAAAGATGGAGAAAATGGAAGCTTTCACAAATGAAATGTGAAAGACTGGATTGTAAAAAGTGAAGTCCGACAGAAAATAAAAAAAAAAAAAAAAAAAAAAAAAAAGCATCTCTTGAATGGGATTTTAAAAACATCACAATGAGGGGGACGGAAGCGATGCGAGAAGGAAATGGGTGACTTGGAAGCGCGTGTGTGTGTTTTGTGTGTGTTTGTGTGTGTTTCTGCATGTGCATGCTGGAAGCACCGAGAGAGACGGGGATGGATCAGCAGGGTGAGAGAAATTCTTTGCACTCTAATTCTGCTCTCTCTGGCTTTGTTGTATTGAAACGAAGTGGGTGGCAGGTTGTAATCATGCACACCCTGCTGCGTTTTTTTCATCTCTGATCTCTCTTTCTCCATGTCAAGTACAGCACACAGACACACTCACACTCGTACTCGTTTACACAGTGTGTACCGTCTATTCCCGGATCTCCTCATTAGGTACCGTTGCAAAGTAATAATCAGTAAAAACCACTGTTTTCTATTTCATTGGACATTGTTTTCACGAAAAAGAAACAGTACCTTTTTTTCTACATATTTCAGTTTTTTTTTTTTTTTTTGTTTTTTATTCATTATCTTCACCACTTGTTGTGCACTTAGGATTGTGGGGGTGCTGGAGCCTGTCCTTGCGTCATTTGGCGAGACAGGAATCCCCCCGGACCTGTCAATCACAAGGCCACAAAAAGAGACCAGCGATCGCTCACTCTTGCGTTCACATGTCTTGGCAATTTGGGGTCTCCAATGAACTTCTTGAATTTTTTTTGGACTGTGGGAGGCAACCAAACTCATGTAGACATGGAAAGAATGTGCAAACTCAACCCAGTAAGGCCACCTGTCTGACATGAACCAGGGAACCCCCTTACTGTAAGGCAAGAGGGATAACCACTGCCCAATTGTGTCATGTATATTATATTTAATATTATTAATATCACAATATGCTTCACGGTATATAGATAAATAATTTTGAGTTGTACGAAGCATGTTTTCTGGCCTCTGCCCTCAGAATTGACCCCCCCCCCCACACACACACACACCTCCGAGTTTGTGGATACCATTTGCTCAACAAACAATGAGTAAGACTGGGAGGATTAGCAACAAGGCGACATATCCAGTCGCAGAAAGAACTATTTGTAACACTGTGCTACGATTATAAAAAGATTTGATACCTAATATTATTAGACACGTAAGGCTTTTTTGTTTCCAAGGTCGATGATTGAATGAATTTTTGCAAATGCTCAAAGTAAAATAAACCATGTCCCTTTACTTGCTTCTGGGGGCGCCAGCTATCATTTCTATGCAAGAATGCCTCTGTAAATGACAGATGCTTTACTGGTCATTCCTGTTTATTGTTTTATATATTCACACTTAGCCTTGTCCCTTATGAGTTAACTGGTTGTGATCGGCTTAGGGGGGCTATGAATAATTGAAAGGGGTTACAGGAGGACCAGAAGACTGAAGCAAATGGAGATCGGCAGATTCCTTTGGTTGCCAGGCTGCATTTTGTATTTTGCAGTATTGGAAAAAATGAACTATATATTAAACCCTGTCTTCAAAATGAAAGCAGAGCTGATTTTATATTAGTCATACAACCCGTTTTGAAATTTTTAGCTGTTTTTTTTTTCTGTATTTCAATCGTGAACAAGTCAATCCTTATTTACATATCAAGTATATCACTTAATTATGATATACTAACCAGGGATGTGAAATATCCAGTAGATATTGAACCTTGACTGAACTGTGCCTTTTGCTGTGTTCACAAGGAACAAATCCTATGTGGGAATGTAATGGAGCTTTTTATTAATGATGCTGTTACTCTCCAAAACCCTACAGTGTGCTGCTTCAGAAGGACTACAGTTTCCTCAGGGACATCAACGTCTGGAGCCATTTTGTCACCATCGGGGTTTATTCTTCCACACTTTCTGCCGCCATGAGCAACCTTATCGGTGCTTCACGCATCCTCTATGCTCTGGCAAGGGACGACCTGTTTGGTGAGTAGAAACAACTTTTGCGGGAAGTTACGTGCTTTATATTCTTGTCACTGACCGATTTGGTATAAAAGTAAGGAGATGGAGTCAGGGATGCTATCCTGTCAGCTCAAAACTCCCCTTATCATTATTGGCAGCTGTTTATTATTCTTTCATTGATTATATAATGAGGGCAGAGATAAAGGCCTGCACACTGTAGGTCCCTTTACAGATATTTTTTTTTCCATACCTGCCAGTGAGTTGCTGAATCGGGTATTTAGGCAAACGTAATGTGTAGACCAGATTTTAATATGCCAGGTTATTGTTTGAGACTATTATGCTTCATGGAGTCAACATTTGATAACCTCAGAAAAAAAAAACAACACAAAAACAAACCAAAAATAAGTCATATTGCTCAGGGTTGTCAATTTTTAACACTCATCATAAAGAAATTTGCAAACATTGTGAAACGAGGGAACAGTCCAACGACTTGCAGAAGTCTTAAGCATTGATTTTGTCCAACCAAAGTTACCGGAGCTTTTCAGTGTCTCCTTGAGAACATAAAATGACCTAAAATACTTTATGGTGTCATCATTTCCACTAAATGTGAACGATCGCTGGCATTAGTCATCCATTTTAGAGGTTCTACCAAGGAATTAGTATTCTGTGACTGATGAATGCCACATGCATCTAAATTACATTCGTACCCGTGACTTTTCACTCGAACGGCATCTAAGGTCACATCTTTGCGAGCAGATTCGGAGAAACTAGCCGGGACGGCATCACTCATTACATCTCACCCTGGAAGCTTGTCACGTCAACTGCGACAATGTTTTTGCCATCATTCTCGCATCAAGGAGAGGCGGTGTTCATGTGTTTTTCATCTCCCCTCGGCTCCGCGTGAGAATCCTTGCCGGCGGGTCCTTTATCATTTTTAATGTCCGTGAGCAACAATCTCATCCTGTCCTCTGCTCCTTTGTTAAGTCTATTGCAAATTGATTTGCCCCTGCATCGCTGTGCGCGTGTATGTGTGTGTCTTTGGAGATAAATGGTTGTATTAATACAAGTTCCTGTGGAGTGATCAGACGGAGCAGAAGAAGATGACTCCATTTCATCTCTATATGTTAAGCTGCCGCCAAAGGGTTAAAGTTAAATTAGATCGGCCTGTTTAATTAAGAGTCAGTGATCATGAAAACTAAAAGTCACAATGCTCTTAAAATGCTACATCTCGTCTGACTGTACTGTGTGTGCATTATATGTAGGAAATTCAGCGCTTGAGCTGGTCAGTGAATGGAAGTTACATCGATCTTATGCACATGTACACTCGTACCATCACACACATCTCATTTCATTCAATCCTCTAACCCATAATTGCCGACTCTCCGGCTCTGTCGAGTCTTCCCCCCCATCCTCTCCCATCGCTCAGTCCGCTCCGCTCAGTAACACTGATTTGCTCCCGATTTTCTCACTAATTTAATTCCAGTCATTCATTTGCTGTGAAATTTAGTCTTAAAATGGGATTCCCCCCCGCGAATGTCCCTCAACATTCTCCCAGCTTCTGCTGTCTTCCGTTCACCTCTTTCATTTTCTGGGCTCTTATATCCTAATTCATACAAATCGAAAGGGCAATGCGTTGACATAGAACGACTCACAATTCTTTTTGGGCAGTTCTGCAACCTTCAAAATGATCATTAAATCGAAACAATGCAACTGGATACTTTTTATGCCAGGCCTGTTTCAGTTAGGTGTAGAAAATGAATTGTGGAGTGGACTTATCTAAAGCTGCTCATATTTGATTTATCCATTTCTCCCGAATGAAGACAACAGCCATCCACATTTATATGTACTGAACCGCCAGCTCGCTTTTCCTCTATCTTACACTGTCTAAACCTCGTGTAGTTAATAACATGTCACTAAATGTCTGTAACATAAGGAATTGCCATATGTTGTCAAATCTTATCAGCAAACCATAACATTATCACGGCTGAAATGATGTTCCTCAATTTGTTTTGTGTCTGTGACTCACAAAATTCCCCATTTAAGAAAGGTTACACATTTATTTTTCTTAAAAACCTGCTTCTTTTTTGCTTTGTTGCTCAAAGGTGTTTAGTGGTTTCAGTATGTGTTCTTGTGCTGGCATTTTAGCATCAAATTAAAACTAATTGGTGGCCTTTGGTATTGAAAATAGCATTGGTTGAAAATAGGGGGTTTGGTTTGGGGATCTTTGGTTCAGGGAAGAATGAGGAATTCAAACAGGTTGGTTTGGCTCAGGCTGTCATAATATATGTCAAAATGATGTTCAGTTTAAGTTATCTCGTGCATTTTTAATCACATCTATTGTAGAAACTGTGTGATATAAAGCATAGGACTACCTTGTTAACGCTTAAAGTTATCCACCAAGGATTTATACTGACTTGAGATATATAATGATATATATTAATATTATGTAAGTCCTCGTGCTAATCCTCTTCAGCCATATGAGGAGAATTAGCTACCAGAGAAAACACAGATCCAATTTTTGCAAATGTTTTATTTGACTAGGTTTTTTATTCCAATTCGTGTCATGTCTACAGTCCATGAGAGTTTCTGCTGTGAGACAACTAGTGGTAAAACTAGGGATACCAGTTCGGTTTTATTTGACCTAATGTCAAACCAGGTTGAAAATATTTAAGGCAACTTCAAATACCCCCCCTACCTTAATGCTTTGCTGTAACGTCTGAGTTAGATTAAATGTAATTTTCATATTTACATGTTTGATCCTCAGCAGCTACATTTTTCTTTGCAGCTCTCAGTATGTCCTTTTTTACTTGCAATTAAGAACCTCGACTATTAACTCACATACTGTAGTAAGAACAAGGGTACCTGTTATTTAGATCAGCAGATTATCTGATAAGTGACTGTTCTTAAACGTCTGGTTTCATAATGATGCCACCAGAGGTGTACCAACAAGAAAAAATATGTATACCTGTATATAACAGACCTGAACAATAAGTCTGTAAATACATTTTCGAGCTCAAGTAAAACTCGATTTCAGATATCCACATGATATTCATAAATCCTCTGAACATGGTTGGGAATTGAGGGGGAAACCATGCCTACTCATAAAAAAAGGTACTTGTGCAATTTAATAAAAATGGGGCCTCTCGTGTTGCTAGGTGTTACTTTGTCAATCTGTCTTCACTGTTGGACGTCACAGATTAAATCATGATTAGTAATCCACAGTTAGAGTCTTATCACTATATATTCCCTTATGCCTCACTGTGATATTGTAATATCTGATATCAATTTTGCAAAGTGTTTCCTACAAATCTCGTTTTTTGTACCTTTATTAATTTAGTAATTATAGGGTTATTCAGTCACTCATTCCTGCAAAGCCCCTTTTATTTAGTTTGAAAACATGTGAAAATGCCTTTAGTGATTTCTAAGTCACCTTTTGGGGGAAAAAAAAACAAATAACGAATCACCAAAAAATGGCTCCTAAACCAGCAAACAAATTGCAAAAAAATGACTGTACTTTAGCAGAAATTTAGTTTGGAATGACCAGTAAATAAATGGTATTTTTCTAATTTCTTATTTCAACGTCTGGTCTTTGTTGAAGGCACGATTAAACTACCGCTTTGCCTGGGGGCACTTTAATTTATTTTCTGTTTTGTCTCTGGCTTGTGCTTTTCCATACCGAAGTAGAAATAATGATGTACTTTAAAAAAAAAAAAAATGGCCTTCTTATTATCATGATTCTTTTTTCTTTTTCATATTTCATTTCTTTTTCAGCCCTATCTAAGAGTCACAATGTAGAAAAATTGCCTCACATTGAACATTCATTCATTCATTATTTATACCGCTTATTCTGAGTACACGGTCTCAAGGGTGCTGCAGGCAAATCCAGCTGACAGTTGCGAGGGGGAGGGGTCCACTGTGTGAATTTTTGTGTGAATGGGTGAATGTTTTGCAGTGTAGTGCACTTTAAAAGTTTTGAAACCATCATATAAGTGGAGAAAATCATCCATTGTGATCTAGGAGTGTAAAAGTAAATAACAATCACACTTTGTGTACAACATTTAATTTCTCACCCTGTGCGGATCAAAAGCTGTGAGGACTAGCAGGGAGGAGGACCTGCGTCTTCATTAGCAGGAGCAAATGCAACAAACAATTCTTACGTGACTTGATCCACAGTTTTTTTTTTAGAAACTATTATTTCCAAACTAGGGATTGCCTTTCAGTATATTCGGTCTGTATATTTGCCCTCTGTCCTCGGTAAGACCTGTAAAAGTTAGCTCTTCCACTGCAAAGTTAAAGTTAGTCATTGATGAAGTATTAATTTCTAGTCATGATCAGAATTACATCTTTTCGCATACATTTTTTTTTTGTTTATTTGTTCTCACTGACATACATATAACTAGGTCACTTACCAACCAAACAGTCAAATGTGTTAACATAAGGAAGAAATTTATGGCAAGATATAATAGATATAATGGAATACAGAATAATAAATGAGTTGTTGTTTTGTCTGGTCCTTTCTTTAGGTAAGGCGTTGTCTCCTGCAAAGAAAACCTCCCACAGCGGAAACCCCTGGGTGTCCGTGATTATCTCCTGGTTCCTCGTACAGGTATGTGACACTTAATTATTCGCAGCCGTTTCTGACCATTAAACATAAGATAAATAAAGTAGGACAAAAAACGTTAAAAACGACAAAAATTATTGCAACGTCAACCAGTTTTTATTGCTCACGTTTAAAATCGAACACTAATTATAAGAGTAATCCACCAATTACCAATGATCTACAGATTTATGAGGATACTTCTAAGAAAATACAACATGCCTGGTAAATTATTCCAGCTTTTGACAAATGTGTGTCCACCTCCCTATGTATCTGTCCATTCATGTATGTATATAATGTACGTATCAATCTGAGGAATCTATATTCTCAGTGAAACCTGTTCTTTCTACTATAGAAGTATGAACACAATTGTGCGTGATACAAAATAATGAGGTTGCAAAGCTTCAAGTAGTATCCCTTTTATCCCAGGAAAAGTGTATTCATGCTTGGAGAAAACCAGTCCAAGATGTTGTTGTTTGGATCGTAAAACCTTGTCAAAGGAAATCCTTCTGTATCGAGATCAGAAAGTTGCTCTAGTTTGAATGAGAAAAATTCTCCCTTCAAACAGATTTGCTTGTTCACATGATAGAATTTAAATGGATCTGGCGTCTTTTAGTGTCCACTCATACTTGTGTGCCGCTGCGACACATTTCCAGTGAAGGATATTAAAAAGGCCCAATCACTGAGGATTGATATTGATTAGATTCAGGGTATAACCCTAAACTACTTGACATTTTTGTGCAATAACCAATAAGCGTGTCGTGTTTTTTTTTTTTTGTGCCATCAACTTACTTCATCTTTCAGATTTCCTGTTCATAATATGTTGTTCAATCCTACTCTTTATCTGTTTTCTGATGTTACAAACTGGTAAGCTCTGCTAAACTCCTATCAAAAAAGCCAGAACTACATGTTGCAAATTTAATCACATTCCAGTTAAAAACAAAAAAAGAGAGAAAAAAAACAAAAAAAAAGGAAAAAAATTTAGATAAGCAGTTGAAGATCTCAGCTGAGCTGCTGCACAGAGCAACTCCGAGCCAAAATCCAAAAGATAATATTTAAAGATGATAAAAGAGGACTAGCTAAATGAAGTTTCATGGTACTCTGTAGGTGGTGGCAAAGAGGGAAAAGCTTTTCCAACATCTTTGTGGGGTTTTACTCAACATTGTTTTAGTGTGTCAGTTGTAAATTCAGTTTTAGTCACTGGTTTTATGTTTTCAGAAGACAATCCTTAAACATGGTTTATTGCTGCTATTTTTCTTCATCCACGGTCGGTTGATCTCATCATGAATGCTAAATTTTGTGTCTGTGATGAAACATTTCTGTTAATCTGTTTGGTTTTGTGAATTTATTCCAATTTTAGTTTTCATTTTAAACTTAATGGATATTCAGGCATAGCACCTGTTTTTTTTTTTTGTTTTTTTTTATCAAACAGGTTAATAGGACAACGGGGCTAGTCAGTCATTTATTTATCACCTGTTAGTTTAAATATTTATCTATAATAGTGGAGACAATGGTGTTGTTGTGTTTACATTGTTAAATAACAATAATTATTTGCGATCCTTCCTAAAGTCCAAATATGACATCAGCTCAGTATAAAATTCGAAAGCGACCTGACAGTGAGATTATATTTAAGTTATCTAACATCCTCATATTTGGGATTTTTCTTTCTTCAAGTCTTCAGATAACAATGCAAATCCTCTCCTGTGCGCGTTTTTTTTTTTTTTTTTTTTTTTTTTTTTTTTGCCTCTTCAAGTGTGTTGATTGGAGTTATAGCCAGCAAGTGCTGTCTTCAGCGGTCAGCATTCTTCAGCTGTTGCTGTTTGTTGGACATCTAAATTGAAGTGCGGGAGCTATTTGCTCAATGAAGGTGGAAGTGTGGTCTTGCGTTGCCAGGCTTGGAGCAGTCAGAGGGTTCCCCGGAATGATATTTTAGGCCTTTTTTTTCTTCACTCGGAACAAATACAAGATGGTAATGTGCCCCGCTCGTTTTCCTGTGGCGTCTTCTGACTGGTATAAGGAATTTAGACTGCGGTGAAAATATTGACAGAGGAGATGGAGAGTGAGGATAGAGACGCCAGAGGAGGGGAATGTTACCATCAAACAGGCCTGGCTATCCCATCATTATCAGAGGCAAGTGTTAAGACTGAATGGCTTATCATTATTTGTCTTTATCACTCTTTTTCTCAAACGCTTGTTGGGTCCGTTGTCCTCTTCTCCTCATCTCATGCTATTCTCCGGGAACGGAGGAGGAGGAGCAATTAGATGGAAATCATTAGCTCCGCCGAGATCATTGACTCTCCCCTCATCTTTGTGTCTGCCACCTCCTCCAACGTTTGAGTTATTCACCGATAACAAAAAGTCTGATTGTAATCTCCCCTTGAAAACTCTCTCACAGGAACAACTCAAGCCATCTTTTATTGGTATTTTTAGGGCAACAGGGTAAAAAAGAGGAGGTAAAAAAAAAAGTGGTCAGCAGCCGGATATGGGAGCTGGAATAAATGGAATATCGCAGCTTATGACGCCTCACAAAATTTAGTGTTGCGATTGCTGGATTCCATTCTTCTCTTATCTTTACACGCAACATTCAAAAGACAATGAAAAATAAAACGGACAAAAAAAAGGGATGGATTTCCTAAAGTACCGCCCTCGTTTAGGTCACAGTTCTTTTCAGAAGTACTTGTAACGGACCTTTATTCTCGGCAGGTTACAGGAAAATGCTCCATCTTAAGGCTTTCCTCATTTTCTTGGCCATCGAGGTGTGAGTTTGCCTGAATACTCGCCTTCATCCAGGTCATCGTATTTGTCATTAAAGATGAATTTACCTATACTGGATCAATTTGTGAAAGATGCTTCACCTCTTGTTTAAGAGGTTTCTTTGTTTCTTGTTTAACGCGGGGAATTAGTTAATTAGGTCCCGTGATTTAATGGGCTCTCCTTTTTTTAATTAAACCAAAGCATTGCCATGTTGATGGTTTTATATAAATTTTGGTACAAACAGCTTACATAAAGATACACATGAATCATTAATTCCCAGTTTATATTCATATAGTACTAAGGGGATACAGGGAAGGCTGAAGTGTGAGATGGAGGAAAATGATTCGCTTTGACGGCCCTTGAAGGGAGAAGCTGAAAGGAAAATGAGAAGAAGGATAAGCCTCTAATGCATATCTCATTTTTGACTGTACAGAAGATTTATGACATGAACTTGGGTGTAAAAATCAGATTATTCACTCATAATCTATTACATTAATATTGCATGTTAAAGTAAAGCAACATTGACATAATTTGTTTGTCTCATTGCAGAGCTGCTTCCACACAGAAAATCTGTTCTCACTCATTTTAGTGAAATGTAAGAAAAGTTATGAAAACGGTGTTTGAGAAAAACAAAATAAACCAGTACAACTTTTTTTTTTTTTCATTTGAAGTCAGCAGACAAAACGTAAGGAGGCATTCAGCACGTACCAAGGCGTACGCTTTGCAGTGTGACAGCAGCTCTACATGTCGGCCGGCTTGTTTCCGAGTCAGTGGCTAATTAACGTTCTGGTTGAATCGGCCCCCAAGGGAATGCTGGAGAGACACATTAACTTTGATTACGAGGGGTCAAGAATGCTGTATTACACACTATCTCAATTTTTTTTTTTTTCTCACGTCGCCGTTTTTCTCTTTCAATCAAATTTTTTTTCTCAATCTCCCTGTCATTGTCTCTTCTATCTCGTCTACCGTCACCCTCATGCTCTCACTCTTTCTGACCTGCTGTCATTGATAGGAAATTATAAAACTGTACTCCCAATCATTAACTTCCATCTCTCTCCCCCATCAGTTTCTCAATGCCTAATGTTCAAAAAGTAAGCAATCAGACCCCCCCGTCTGCCATAAATACCGGTGGGATGACCTTGAGTAGGAGGAAATTGGCTTCAGCAGTGTTTCATAGCTCAGTATCATAAAAGTCATGTTAACTGGAAAAGTACTCTGCTGTCTATTTGTTTTTAAATGCTGTCGTTACCTCGTAGTTGAGAGGAGTCCGTCTAAGCAGAAACACGGTCACAGCTGGCACACTTGATGATGATGATGATGACAACAACAGCGACGACGACGACGTTGAAACGTGCCGAAATATGTTTCATTCATCAACGTCTGATGACGGCTCGTGTCTGGAAGCTTTTATAGTTATTCAGAATTTGTCGTCGTCTGAAGAGGTAGGACGGGTTGGTGCGAGATCGAAACGAGTAAAAGATCTCACTGGTATAACTATGTTAATTTCACAGTGTTGCCCAACGCAAGACAGATTATTGGAGAGAAGTGTAATTTACGCTCAGTGTAAAACTGCTAATGCGAGAGGGATGTAAATACTGTACATAAACTATCCCGTATTTAATTAGCGAGAGCATTGAATGATGTGCTGGACTCCTGGTTGTAATTATTGCATTCTGTAGTTGAGCGTCAGTGTGAAAGGTCGGAAGCGGAACACGGGGAAAACTCGAGGAAGAGGGAATTCCAACGGTTCTCAAAAGAGACACATTCTGATTTTTATCAGTCACTTGAGGTCACCGCCTCCGTTGAACCTGAGAAAGGGCAAGAAAAAACACTGAGCGACAGCCTCATACCAAGCGACGCTGAAGAGAAACTGTGGAATGTTAAAGGTTATCTTAATCTATTTTGTCTCCCTTAAGTCCACAGTTTTCTGCACACCAGTGCTCATTTTAAGGTGTACTTTAAGTCGCTGATAACAACCACCCCTAATATTATCTAATTTCGATACCATGATGTGTTTGAACATTTTAAATAAATCCAAAAAAAAAAAAAAAAAAAACTCAAGTAATTATTAAGTAATTCATTTAAATGTTTTCACATCTTAACATTAAATATTGTACTCTTTGATTATATTATGTAATATTTGTATAATATATTAGGGTATTTTTTTTCCTCTTTTTTTAATATTATTTAGGATATTGAGGACATCTTTTCTTGAACCTATTTAGTTAATGATTCAGTGTAACTCAAGGATTTGGGTTTTTGCTATAAATATATGCAGATCTCATCTTTGCCAACCAGTAAATGAATACATTTTGACTTTACGTTACTTTATGTTACGGTGTATCTCTAATGTAAATCTTGACTAAACTTTGCAAATGCCCTTGAAGGAGCAAAAGAAAGAAATTTCAATTTCAATATTCAATTATTCCATAATGCTTTTTGCTGTAGAAATTCAAGTTTATATTCTTGCACTGCACTGCTTTGTAAACAAAAAAAAAAAATTCTCGATTCAAACAAAACCAAAAAAGAGATTCATCTCACGGTTATGTTTGAGGCCTCAGGAGGTGGCTTGTGGCCGCTCACAATTCTTTTCATCCACTTCCCCCACGGATGTTGATTGAGCTTCTAGACTACAGCACCCAGGGAAGATGCAGCCTGTGTGTCTGCGCACTGCTGTCTTTGTGGATTCTCGCAAAAGCCCACTTAAGACATATCGGCTAAGACAAGCTTCTGGGTAACTTAAGTACACGGGGCCTGCATGTTGTATAAGTATTATATTTTAGACCTGATGTGATATAAGTGGACACAAATTCCACTCACAGTTGCTTTTTACCGCTCATTGTTTCAGAAGAGGACTTGTAGACTTTTATCTTTGAAAATTTCAACATATGGCTTAAGGGTGAGAGCCTTGAGGTCCCCCTTCCCCTCCACCCCGCCTTCCACTAAATCTGTCATGTTGCATCCGCGGTAATCCTCCGGACACTTACCCTGGACCTTTGCGTTATTTTGGCTCCCGCTGTTTCGCTTATGTATCTAGCGACACAAATGACAGGTTCAGCTAATTCCGCAAGGTTCACAAGGATCAGACATGCTGGACCGTTGTCTAGTATTCTTTCCCGATCAAAGGGGGAAATAGCCGAGCAAAGCTTAGACCTTGGATCTAGGTATTTCCACCGACAGTTCTTTTTGTTTTTTTCGTTTCTGGATTCAAACTCTTTTATTAATTTAGGTAATAAGGCATGCATGAAATGTTTTGCTGCGATTTAAATACTGAACAAATTGTGTACAGTGAGCTGGGCCTTCACACAGAGCCGCATTAAAAAATAAAAATAAATTATTCTCATATTTATATTAATGGGCTGTTTCAGATTGCACATCGCCGTTTATCCTGAAATCCCATTTCAAGCTTTTTCTCAACAACCTTGCTTGCTGATCTTCAATTTTGAAGCATTTGTTGTTTAAATTTTGCTGATAGAGTCTGCGTCTCTGATTTTCAGAACTGTTGTGGACTAACATTAGATAATCCCCATTGTCTAAATACTCACGTAAGGACTGCAGTATACTTTAGAAACCTATCTCGAGTTTTATGTTCATTGAAACTGAACTGAAACATTCTCTGGAATCCACCAAAGAAAAATGCTCTTTGAAATACACCCTTCTCTTGTATGGTGAGAAAGAGAGCTATTACTCCCTCAAGTTAATAGAATTTGTCCACACTCGCATAGTTTCTGTCACCTTCATTGGGCTTAATACACAGTCAGTGCCACAATTATGCTTTTTTAACTGTAAATATCTTAAACTGTGTCTTGTCTTGGAGCTGATGAAGAAATACCGCCTTCTGCCCCCTCATCTACGGTATACTGTGCACCTTTGCGGTTCATAAAGTATGCTTTCTAATGTCTGCAACAGATGCGCAGCATTCTTCTAGACCAAAGTTAGGCACGGCGGCGGCGGCGCAGGAGGTAGAGCAATCGTCTTTGGATCTGAGCATTCCTGGTCCGATTCCTACCTCCTCCTAGCGCGTCAAAGTGTTGTTGAGCAAGACACTGAACCTCTATCTGCTCCCCTGGCGCTGGTTGATGGCACCCTATTAATAAAGGATAAGTTATTATTATTAATATCCTTATCTCATCATTCTAACGAGCTTCACTTGCTGCAACCTCGACATCCTCAACATTAGGATTCTCTTCTGCAAATGAAGGATTGACACGTTCTGGTCATGTTGTCCAAAGAGTGATCAGTGTCTTCCCTCTCCCACGAGAGGCTAATGCTCCATCGTTGTCTATTTTGAAATGACTTTTTTTTCCAAAACACAGTTGTCTGATGTCCAACCTGCTAAAAGTTTCCTCCCTCTGAGTGAGCAACATCTAATTAGCCACCCAGACATTTAAAGGACAAGCCTTCTGTGAGTGTCATCCTCTCACGGGTAGAATAGCATATTGACGGATGGACTATAAATGAGCCGCCCACTTAAATGAGTGGCAAGACTCTCGATAAAGACGGGAGGTAAAGTGTCCGTCACGACCTTATCCTACCCCATAATGCTTTAAAAGATCAATCTTTGTTGGAGTTTCACCCGTCAATTTAGAAAAAAGGTTCAATTTTTAAATAACTCACTAAAAGCATCACTTTGTATGTAAAACAAAGAACATCACTTTGAATCTAAAGCAAGTGATTCGTAGTGTGGTAATAACAGTATTTGCAGCGTCAGTCCGGAGAAGTACTTTCATTTCATCCTGGTTTGATGCATCTTTATAATGTTGAAGATGGGGAAAAAAATCAGAAAGACAAAATCCAACATAGTTCTCTGTTTTATTGCACAGTTCCAGCACAACTGAACCTTTAACAAATGGGAATGCTAAAAATGCTGTTCCAGGGCTCTATGGTTGTTATAAAATCGACATAAATGTGAAATTACAATTTTTAGCTTGCATTAATATTATTGTCTAAATTTTAACAAATATTTGACATATCCTGTTCAACTACTGATGGGAAATCACTAATAATGATAACAGGATAAAACAATGTGATAAAATGAATGTTGCTATGCCAAAGCAAAAAAGAAAAAACATATTTTAGTCAAAAGATGATCAAGTACCATTTCTTGCTTATCAGCAAATCAGACTTATTTTGGCCTTTTACCTGTTACATGTCATGTTTGTTGTCTAAGTATTTTTTAATTGTTCAAAAAGTCAAGACACGACAACATAACCTTACCTGTCTCAACTGTTCCACCCAGTATCATAACCAAAGCCTGAATATAGCCTGAGTAAATTATACCTCAGAAGAGCAGCTGAAGAAATAAGCACAGGTGGAGCTTCTTGGGTGTTTTCGGGCACAACAGAGAACCAAAGAATAGGACACACTAAAATAAAGATTTTAATTATGTCAATTAAAAATAAAAAAAAAATGTATTGCAGTGTTGAAATAATTTTTTTTTTTTTTCTTCCTCTGACCTCTCCAATGTTAAAACTGACACTGCAAGGTGTAAGTAATTTGGATTATTTTCCCCAACGCTACTTGACAGGGCCCTGCTAGACTTTTAGCGCTCTTTGAAACCCAGCAGTGAACGCAGGAATGAATTTACACCAATTATGCTTTTTTTTTTCCTCAATTTAAAGTATACTGTCTCAAAGGCACTGTCTCAAAGGAAATTACTGTTGTGACCTGCTTCTGGTGAGTTTTGGACAGACAATGTTACCAGTAACAGATGCAATACAAATATTGTTTTCTCTTTTTTCTCATCATCTTTCAGGATATTTCTTCCACTGAAATGGAAAAAAAGCATTTTCTGTTTTTTCTTACTGGGCTTGAGCTGTAATCAACAGTTTACTCACCAAAATCAGCTTTTATTTCTCTATTTATTATTTTTGCATCCATGCATGTTTTCCGAATAAATTTTTTCTGGTGAAGACCGGTATTTTGAGAGGATAGCAGATGCAGAACAAAAAATTGAGATACTTTGCAGGTAGACAGACACGGGAGCTGCTACACCAGCTAATAAGGTGAAATTTTGTTTTTGAGAGGACCCCACTGCTTTTATTTTGGCCTTTGCGTTATGGAGTTTCCTCTGTCCTGTCTTGCTGCACAGTTATAGTTTGCAAAAAATTATTTAGTAAAAAAAAAAAAAAAACAACTTCAAAATGTTACTAAATAGCCTTTATGCTTGTTGATGGTAAAAAAGTTTGCACAAATGCACATAGATTTGCTGCTTAACTTTGGTGAAACGGATCTTAAATTTTTACTTTTACAATCACTGTGAAGGAACATTTCCAACTACTGGTACTTCAGATCTTCAGTGACTGAATTGCACTTTTTGTAGGTCACTTTGGATAAAAGCGTCTGCCAAATAACTGTAATGTAATGTAACATGCCGCATTTTGATAGAGTAGAACAGAATGTGCCTTCTTTGGGGACATTTCAGTTCACACAGCAGAAAGTGCACAATGCCAATTGAGGTGGTGAAGTTACAAATAGTACAAGTTAAGAACTACCATACAAAGTATCAGAAAATATAGAGAATCAAAAACCTGAACACTGTTCAGTACACGTCCATGAACATGCTTTGTCACATAACCTTTGTATCACACACTGAGAATTCCAAGTATAACTGCTATGGATTGGTTGGCACGAGGCTGCTGTTCAGTCGCTAACTTAACTGACTGCGTACTGCAGGAAAGCAGCCAAGATAGCATCTTAATGAAAATTGAACATGAGCATCAATCAGTGGATGCTGAACTGGAGTCTGGGGAGCAGACCTGCGGTAATTCAAGGGTCCCCAGGAAAATGTAGAACAATTTCATCTTAACAGGCTCTTGCTCTCTTGATGTTGGTCTAATCTGTTCTTGATGCCACCTCTTAAATATAGTTCAGACAGATAATATTTGACACAGAAAAACTCAATTGCGGTCTCGGAATTAGAAGGAGATTATACAAATCTCCAAGAGGATCTGCGATTTTTGGAAAAAAATAGACCTTGGAACCTTTTGCCACGATAAAAGCCAACTTAAATGTAATAGTATGTAGAATTTTTGATCGTAATATACTATATTATTTAATTTAGTCATTCAATTTTACCAGGCAACTTCCTCTGTCCAGTAGTTTGAAATCTGGTGTTACTTTTGGATTCTAAAGGAAGATGATGGTCATATTAAATTTGAAGTTTCTATCCAGTGGATTCAAGGTTAAGGGTCTAGTTTGTACCTCTCAGAATAATAGATACTTTTAGTGAAATTATACCTTGAAGTTGTTTTCCGTTGGGCAACCTTAAAAATGAAAAAAATGTCCATGAAGAATTCATAAATGAATTGGTAGAATACATCACAGTATGGCTTGAATAGTGCTACTTCTGCAGTAGTAGGTTGTTGACCTCTGCGCAAGAGAACATCCGGTTTCTCCTGTCTGTGCTGTTTCTTCAAGCAGGCTCAACTTTATGACTAGCATTACTCTCTTTTTTTTTCCCTTGAACTGGAAATTGCACCCAAAAGCAAGACATAGTGCAGCATTATTACAATATATACCGTACCGTGCGAAAGTCAACACTAACGGAAAGACAAAGTTAACACAAGCAACCTGTATACGCCATCAACCCATTACCAGCCCATTGCGCTAATAAAACAATAGCTTCGCCAGTAGGTTAAAATATGTGTTACAAATTGTGATTTTTAAAGGTATAATTCTTTGTATTTTAGTATTGCTATTTGTCTAGTCTAGCAATTGGAGGATATTTATGCCAATTAGTCCTCCCAGCGACACGACTTTGGTTAAGCGGCAGAAGATGAAGTCCTGGTAAAGTGGTTTCTTTAGGATACTTTTAAATGGTCTCGGCAGGAAGTTTCCATCCTTCTTAAGTTGATTTAGATCCTCAATACTAGCTGCAGTGTGACCAGATGAAGCGAATATGTTCAGCAAAACTCCCTGTGTAATATTCATTACATCTCTGGTTGAAGGTATTGTGCTGCTCTCATGCAACTCGATGTTTTACATATATTACTTTAGGTTTTTTTTTTTTTTTTCCAAATCCCACCTGATCTATTAGTATCACTTTAGCAATGTTACAACTTAAAGTGTGCTGAAGTCCTTTTGACACTATCTAACAAACCGCGCCTGGTTTCAGTCAATATTTTTTTTCCGCTGTCATACAATGTGAACAGGAACTCAATACAAACAAGGAATTACTCAAGTCCTCGGTGTCCAAATTATTGAACTCGAAATCTTCCATTCAGATTTAAAATGTTAAACCATGTGCTGTATATATTGTCAAGTTCAGTAGCTCTTTGTCTTTTCATGGTTCATGGTTAGAGGGTTCTGGTTTGAATCATCAGCTTTGTATATTATTATGATACTTAGATGACCTTTTTGGGTGACTTTGGGGGACAGCGTTTATGCTTTTCTTTTTACACTGATGTACTGTGCATTCTTACTATTTTTTAACACTGAAGTAGCTGCGGTGATAGGTCATTAAAAAAATTAACATGTAATAGTCTGTTTATAATAGACTGTTTTTCAATACATTCTGTATTATCCCTCTTTTCTTTTGTTTCTGTCCACCCCATCCCCCAATTCCTTCTCTACCCCTCTTAGCTGGTGCTGTTTTCGGGAAAGCTCAACACCATCGCCAGCATTGTGACCATTTTCTTTCTGTTGGTGTACGCCGCTGTGGACTTGGCATGCCTCGCCTTAGAATGGGCCTCCGCTCCCAATTTCAGGTAAGACGCACAAATGAACAAACACACAAGCACACGCAACCGGGCTATGTGGGCCATGAAATTCAGGCATACATAATATCATTTTCACCCAGAAGTCTGCTATGGTGCACATGCTCGCATGTCATGTGACAGGCCAGATTTATTTCTCACTGATCATGTTGAGCATCTGAACCTTGAGACAAAACTTTCTATCGTCCTTTTTTTGTCAGGAGGAGGCCGCCTTCTTCCTCCGATCCTTCGTTTCTATTCCAAGCATTGTTTATTTTATGCGTGAAGCATGGAGTTGTTTGCCAGCTGGATGCTACTATGAAGACAGCATGCTAATTAAAAGGCATAAACCCCGCCTTCTGCTTATAGCCCTATATAAGACTGACAATAGAATTGTGTGTGTGGGGGGGGGTGGACATACCTTACCTCTTGGGAACCGTTTGGCGCTTCAGTCCTCTTGGGGACATTTTCCTGGTTGGAGTGTGACAAGATGGCCAGATTACGGTCAATGAAATTATGTGAACTGAGACGAGTTCAAGGTTAGCATCAGATATTAATTAGTAATGCAATTCCACAAGTCAGTGTAATGGTCTCATACACACAGCTACTCAAGCTAGGTGTGGAGATACAAAGTGATTCATATTTACTTTATGAGTGTGTAATATAAGTTATATAAAAAAAAAACAACAAAAAAAAACATTCCCTTAGCTTCCTTTAGCTTGAGGGCATCGCTGCTTTGTCTTTGACAGAGTTAAGGATTTGAAGCACGACGGGTTCTGAGTTATTCACAACAATAACTCACGATGTTATGATGGTGTCATATTTTGCCTCTTATGGTATTAATGTAATGATACAGCTGTGATCAATTCTTTAAGACAAATTCTTGACAAGTTATCATGACATTTATGTAATTGTATTAAAAAGAGTAAAAACAAACCAAAGTGCTTAGTCCTTGGGGGAATAAATTAAGACCAAATGTAAATTTGAATAATTCAGCTGGATTTATTAATTTGGATAATTTGTAATCCAATGAAAACTATTAGTGTTTGGCACAAATGTTTCAATAATCCATCTCAAGACATAGTATGGTAATACAGTATGTTGTAACATCAATATTCAGTCCCACCTCTAGCCACTATGTTTAATTGCCTTAACGTTTATCCTATTTGGCGTCCTTGTTATTGCTTTCAGTAGGATTACTCAGCAAAGTTATGAGCGGATTAATATGAAAACTGACCCAGGGATGAACCTGGTTAATATTTAGAGCGACCCATATTGAAATCAACACTCGAGATTTATTTCTCTACATTTCATGATTAGATGGAGAGCATTTTGCCCATTTTCTTTAATTTCCCAGGACAATTTCACAGACCTTTTATGGCAAAAAATTGGAATATTTCCCAAAATATGGATTTTCCTCTTGCCCAATAGAAACTTGGGCTAATATGTTGGACACTCTCTTGGGCTACTAATACAAATAATATTAATACTAAAGACATTGACAGTGATAATTTCTCTGGTACTGATAAGTACCTTTTTCTGGCAGGGCTGCATTACTTGTCGGCATGACAAACAGCATATTGCCTCATTCTTAGGCCACCATATTTTTAGTTTGAAATTAGAATATTTCGACATTTACTGGTGTCGATTCAGAAGACTTTCTTCAGCGGCCATAACTAGTAAATGAAGAGAATTTCTTCTGACCCCTAAACTAGTTATAGTAACGTCTTTGTTTTGTTTTTGGTTTGTTAATTATTAGCTGGAATCAACAGACCAAGTCTCTAAAGCAAATTGGTCTGGCCTCCCTTCAAGATTTCCAGAAAATGTTTGAAAAGAAAAAAGAGGTCTCAATCAAAATCTCATCAGGGTGCAACTCCAAACCCACAGCCAATCTGAGGACATGATCATAAATGATACAACATGGCGTGTAATGGCCAAAGTATTTGCACGATTCTACGAAAATCCAGCCAATAATTTTCTTCCCAGCAAACAATTAGGCCGACTATCCTTTTTTTGTCTGTTTGAAACAAACAGTTCATGTCCATAAATTTGCTTTTACAGCTGGGATCATTTTGGGTTTGCAGAAATACCTTTGATCGAACATCACCGGTCCCCATTCACAGCGATATATCAGCCAGTCCTTGAACGATATCCGTCATTTTCCTGGGATAACAGGATAGGATTGGCATAGTATTCGGGAACTCTGCGGAAATGAAAATGAATGGAATGGTGCAGCCACAGGGTGAAAAGGATGTTGAGTTGCAAATCTGACTGGTTGCAAGGTGATCTAATTATTACCTTTGATTCCAGATATAATAATCTTTATCATTAAATACATCTTTCTCAATTACCACCCCCCCCCCCAACCCTCTCAACAAAATATGTTTTCAACATAAAAAGTGCTGCTATATGCATTTGTCATGGAGAAAAGAAGGTTTTTTAACCCAATGCATCACTTTCTGGGGATGACAGATAGTCCCCAGCATTTTGTGTTATGGATTCCTCTGCAGCGATCGCTGGATATTAGTCTCGCGATGTGGGAGACCGCTTTCAGCTTCCCTCATCAAGCACACATTTGTCAATTGTATCTGGAAATTACAACAGACAGAGTAACCCTATGCTTGTAGAGAACAAAGAGGTTACGGACTAATTCTCAAATCAATTAGTGTTCTTGTCATTTTGGCCTGGGAATCATTGGATTTCATCAGCTGCTGTAGTTCTGATATTATAAAGTGATGCCAAAAGATTAAATTGATTGTGGCATGTTGCAGCTGCCCATATCTACATATTTCTCACCTTTTATTTTTTTTACAATTTTCAACGGCTCACCCGGCTCGCTTCTTTATGCAGCTTTACACAGACACAATACAAAAAAACATTTTTTTGTTTGTAATTCTCTGTATCACATTTTCTCACCATCAACAGGGCAAAATTAAATACTGTAAGTGATCCTTTAACTTTGCACCAAACTAAGCTTTTACAAACACACGATGAGAAACCATATTCAAGAGAATTAATGAATGATAGAACACCCTCTACAAAACCTAAAACTGCACTTTATGAGACGGTTGTCAAAGCACAAAAATGGAATTCCATCACGTGAGACATTTTCTTATTGCCAAGGCAGCGGTTTCATCTGCAGTGTAACAATTCTATGTTCCCTGGTTTCCTTTTCTTCCCTTTCCTGGCTCTTAAATAGGTGTGATGCTGAGTGGCAGCTTGTAAGCAGCAAAATTGGTATACTGGGTAGATAATCTTGATACAGGGGCAAGGGAATTAAGTTGTACATGTTGAGGTATTGAGCAAAAACTGTTGCCATCCACTGGTTATTGTCTCCATGGGTCTGCTTGGCATTATAAGTGTGATTATAAGATTACAATGCTATGCCCTTTATATTCATTTTGATGTATATATTTTTTTTTATTCTAAGGCTTTAAACACAGGAATCAAGATGTTTTTTGGCTTAATCAAAAGTTATATTCTCGAGGAAAAATTATGTGACAAATAATTGAGTCTCGGAGGCCGTAACGTGTTACAATGAGAGCCCAGAACAAGGAACGGGCCGACCGCCCATGAGAACAGTGGTTTGGTTTGCAACATCACTGGGGGATTTGTGAAACGAGAGACTGAAAAATACTTTTTGGTAAGATGGTTACGTCTGTTGCGTTACCGGGTGAAAGTTTTGCTTTTGTTCTATGTGTTGCCATCTGTTTTTCTATTTGTTGTCATCCGTCTTTCACCTTTATTCTCTACCGTTGCAGGAAGATGACAGTGTGTGGGCTAATCCCAGCTGTCTAATTACGCTCTGCTCCAGATTGCAAGATTGGCCACTGTGCGTTTTGTGGGTGAATATGTGTTGACAACCAGTCGAAACTTAGAGAGGACAGCAATGAATATGGGTTCTGTTAATTTAATGTTTCCAGATACAGAGAGGCTTGGACAGAAAAAGAAAACAGATGATGGCATCTGTAACATTTACATTATTTTCAAACGAAACTATTTTTTCTTGCCTCTCATTCCAGAGAGGCAAGAAGGAAAAAAATAGTCACCTTTTTATATTTTTTCCTTTAGCCGGGAAAAACCTGTATGGGGGAATTCCATTAACAGAGCCAGCATTGTTGGTAAAAAGAAATTCAACATATGAAATAAAGAGATAGTATGGCCTAAGTATGTAATATTGGTTAACAAAGACATTTTACTAGCGTGGGGAACAAAAGTCTACTTAAATATATCAAATTTAGGAAAATATTGTGAAATTTGTCGATGTGAGCCCCCTTTACAAATTAAGACCAGGGAAGGTCAACACGTTATCTTCATTGTATTATCTTAAGACGATTCAGGCAGCCTTTTAATTCAAGATGTACGCAGTTATTTCCAAAATTTTCCGATGCATAATTTCTCCCCCTATTATCTTGCACGCTAAATATCATCCATTGCATATTCATTCAGGCAAATGTACCATATGGACAAGTTGTGTTATTTTTACTCATTTGAAAGAATCAGTCCTCGTTGCATCTGTTACTAGAATAGCGTCTATATTCTCGGACCGAATCCAGCTAACACAGTTTTTATTCGGGCAAATCGCTTGTAAAGTACGCCTGTACAGTCCTCTGTATTTTCTCTTGTGTCTTCTTTGGAAAGCACTTCAGCCAATCTGCTGCTCACGTTTTGTTATCGCTACATGACGGCATGCGAGGGCTTCAGGATGCAAAGTTAGACTGAAAACTTTCCCTACATTTAATCTTTCCTCTTCAGCTTAGGGATCAGGGTCCCCGCCACAGATAAGGCAGCCTGTTGTCTGGTTGGCCGCCTGCTCTCAGTCCCCTCCCTCTTTGCCCTGAGTTGTTAATGGTATTAGAATGTTGCTACTGTGTCATTGGGTAGATTTTGCCTTTCACTGGTTTATTTATCTCTTTCCCTTTTTTTTTCTACACTCAGCTTCTTTTATTCTGCTTGCTGTTTTGCTCTCTCTCCCACATCTCTTTCCAGGCAAAAAGAATTAAAAGCCATTTAGCGCAGTCTCTTCCCCCTGAGAACCGCTCTGTAATTAACATAACTAATTCAGCAGAAATTTTCCCTTAAAATATGGCGTTATGTTGGGGAGGGACGGAGATTATGATGTAGCGGAAAAGATGCCCGCTTGTTAAGTGCGTCTCTGTGTGCATGCGTGTGTTTGCACACAACAACGGGGTGAAGGTATGCAATTTGGAGACTAAAATCCAAGTCACGGTGGAGGATTTTTTCTAATCGTTGACGTCTGAGTGCATCTGCCTCTTGGACTCTTCTATCTCCATGTGCCTCGGCCTGCTTGCGAATGTGTGGGTCTGTAGTTGTATCTTTGTGTGTGGAGGCCTCTCTTGGCTACAGCTTTATCAGTGGTGGCTCCAGCTGTGTGGAGTTTTCCTAAGGGAGTGCTGTGTCCTGCCACTTGGACTAGTAGCTTAAACATGCATGAGCGCACACATGAACACACACACATACATGGAGTGGTGCAGGGCACAGGCCAGGAATCAGGACATAATTCTACTCCACTCTGATGCCAAAGGATGTTTGTGGAAAAACTGGAACTCATACTGGCAATGACCTTCAGTCAGAGTAGGTCGGTGAAAAGCAACAACCAGCCACTTGATACACAGACACACACACATACACACACACATGCATGCACATACACGAATACGAACGCACACTTTACCAACTGTGTGCCATCTGCTGTCCAAATTACAGCTGCATATCCTCTGCACCCGTTTCAATCGCCTTTGTAATAATCTGTGAATTGTCCAGCTGAACCATTAGCTCAAAAAAAAAAAACAACTCTGTCCTCTACCTTCCTTTGTCCGATTATGAGTCAGAGTGATTTGACCGGACAGTGTCATTAAAACCATTATTATTTGTCAGCACTGGCTGTACGGATAAAAGAAAATAAGATGTTGGAGGATCATTTTCTGTAAATGAAAGTACATCTTTGTGCACTTTCACTCCATTCAAATTGATCAAATGACCCATAATTGAAATTCAAGCTTTAAAATAACCAAGCTGTCTTGGAACTCCTGGCAAAGTATATGTGGCCCTGACCACAGTCAGTGAAACTCTGATGTCGGAGATTTCACAGGCCTGATAACTCTGGGGGGATACAAGTGCCTTTCATTAACTCTGCACTGTTGCATCATTTGCATGCAGGCTAGTTGTTTGCTGCTGTTTATGTATTTGCCTTGAATGTAGGGTATTGTGTATTGTAAGTAGTGTCAAAATTGGCCACTTTGACTTTGCAATTTATACCAAGTCGGTCACCCATTTTATTTGAAGCAATTATGTGCCTCAGTCCATATTCTGTGCTATTCAGTGATATAGAGAATTTGCGCTGCATTAATGTTGGATCGGCGACAGTATGCCAGCGCACAGTTAAAGTCAAATTACCACACCTATGTAGACTGTGGGAGCAAGAAATATCAAACAAGTAAAAGAATATATAAAGTGGTTGCAAATTGGTCTTTTGAGATATGTTTTACACTTCATCTCTGAGAAATGTGAAATAATATAAAAGTCAGCATCAAGACTAGTCTGTCCTGTCCTGTTTCTGACCCTAGTTTTGAAGGATTTCCTTGTTATTACTCCAGTCAGGTTTGGCTGTTTTCTGACTCATGGCCAATGACTTTTTGACCCCTTCTCATTCAATACTCTTGACCGCCTTTGCTCCGGAGTACAACTGATTATATCCCTTTCTGGTGCCCATGCCGTTGATCTATTGTTACCCAGAGCTGTCACAAATTATGTCACACAACTCTTTAGGGTGCACCAGTCGAGGTCTTTTCCGACGAAGCTCCATACCAATCATTTTTTATGTTTGAGACATATAACCCCCTCTGGTGTGAAGTGTCTCTGATGCTGGGTATTCCACATTAATATATAAAAACGACCTTTTCTGCTCAAAATGAGCGCGTATGTCTTCACTTTCAAAGCAAGACCTGTTTTGGACTGAATCTCGTGGCCCTTCACTTACCCCGATATAATTGGTAAACCCCCAAGGTCTTCTTTGTATAACAATTGCAGACTACGTATAAACAACAAAGGGCTGCCTAGCACAAGCTTTGCCTTTTCCCAGGGGAAGAATAATATTTCTTAGATTCATATGCATGCACAAACTGCTGTGTGCACATAGCGGACAAAATTATATAGAATTAAAACTGAGACGAGATAAAAAGGAAAGTACATTATTTCATATTTGAGATACAGATTTAAATTGATTCACTTGTCACACAAAGTAAAAAGTTTCTGACAAAGACCTTTCGTAACAAATACAAGGTAGAGAAGAACCATATAAAGTAGAATTACAACCTTACAAGAGCACACCAACTAAACACATAATACAAAATATTATACGCAAAATGGGGTACTATTTAGAATTGATTGATAATCATGACACGAGCGTTATCGTGTTTGATGACATTGTTGCAGATTCTGGAATTGGTCACATCTTGCAAATGTTTCTTGTAGCTTTTATGCTGAATTCATATCATAATGTTGGTGTAAGGGCGCAGTATGTTAGCACAGCGGTTAGCGCTCCAGCCTCAACGGTCGAAGGACCCTGGTTCAACTCGGAGAGAGGGACTTTTCTGTGTGGAGCTTGCATGTTCTCCAAAAATATGCAGCAGGTTAATTGGAAAAAATTGGGAAAATTGCCCCGAATGAGTGAGTGGATGATTGTCTGTATGTATATGTGGATTGACGGGCGACAAGTCCAGGGTGTACCCTGCCTCTCGCCTGATGACAGCTGAGATAGGCTCAAGCATCCCCCGTGACCCCGAGTGCAGGATAAGCGTCAGACGGTGGATGGATGGATGTTTTAGTCGCTTACAGAGTGAATGACTGGAATGCTGTAAATGGAAACTGCAAAGGAACTGTTTCAAAAGGTATTGTTAAGACTGTGTATCCTGTCAAATTGGAAAGAAAAATAGGGAGTTGAGGTCTGCCAACAAGATCAATGGTGAAAACCTCTATTTGTTTTTACTATTCAAATCTGTCTGGCCCTCTCCATTCACCTCATTTTCCAATCAATTGCAGGCCGCTCACATCAAGTTATCCCAGACAAGTTTGATATGACCTTTTTTCTTTCATCTCACGAGGACGAGAAAATGCCATATTTGCCATTTAACAATAGAAACAAACAAACAAAAAAAAATTACACGAGATGAAACGCACCATCATTTGTTTATGACTGAGTCTCAGTGCAACGGCCCATGTGTGGAATACTGACATGAGTTGTTAATTTGTCTTACACTTGTAGAGGCTAATGTCACAGAAGCTAAACACACCAACTTCTGTAATACAGGGGCTGTTAAGGTCATTGTTCTTTCTGCTGGCGATACTTGACGTAACGTCTCATACGCTTACTGACCTCTAACTTATAGAAAATGTCATTTCCTGGCACCACTTCTGTTTGTGTGTGTGTATGGGAGGGGGAGAGTAAGGATAAAGTTTCCGTCTTCACTTTCCTTAGATTATGACGTGTCTTTTGGCTAAAAGCCGGTCCTCCTCACTCCATCTTCATTGCTTCCCCCCCCTCCTTTTTTAATGTCTCTAAGGACTTCATTTGTGGCCTTTATTGCACGGTGATTTTGCTGCGTCAGCTTAGTGACATCATCTGCTGGAGAACCGGAGAGGCAGATGGAGGAACGAGATCGAAGGGATTGCAAGGAGGGGACCATTGTCGCTGATGTTAAGAGGGACGGTAGACAAAAGAGAGGGGAGGGGTTGGGCGAATGGATAGGGTGAGCTTTTATCGTAATTACAGCAATGGGATGAAGACAGGAATAAGATGAGGGAACCAAGGCCACTTCTGACGTTAAGTTATCAAGTCAAGATGAAATAAAAGCAAAGTCTGAAGGCAGCCGGGCCCCATGTGGTGCAACAGTGGGAACAGACCTGGACAAGATCAATATATCAGCAAGTTACTGGCCTTCGCCATTACTTTCAGTGTCATCCCTTTTGAAATGACGGAGCCTCCTAAAGGTGTCACTTATTTCTCATTTTATGACATTGTGTTGAATCTCAATATCTTGCACGATTGAAATGTACCAGCTCCCCTATAATAGAAGTTCTTTGTGTGATAAGAGCATCGCCCATTCGTATTTAGTCACAAAGAACGCAGCCTACCATATATGCACAATCCAAACATCGCCTGAAACACTTGACTTGTATGTGCAAAGCACAAGCTGTTCATCATTTAAACTAATTTTGTATTTTTCCTTTATATTTATACATATAGTTTTAGTTTAATTCTTTTGTAATTCAATAATCGATCTGCTGTCCATATCTCATACACAACTTATCGCAGTATATCTTGTATGACTGCCACTGGCTGTCTATAAGGCCTCAGGAAACAATTTAGTTCCACATCTCTTGGAGTGAAATGACAATAAAAAGCCTCAAATCATTATTTTTATTGCTTTTTTTTTGATTAATTTGTCATTATTTTATTATTTGTCACATATCCTTTGAAATGGTTAATAGTGTCACATATCAAATTGAAATATGTTTTGACCTGTGCCTGCCATCCAGGGTCAAAATGTTTATGCTAATAGTGAGAAAGTGATATGTGTTGAAGGAATATGGGCTGAAATAAGAGCTGCTAAATGATGTCTCAGTTAGACAAAATGAAACTCGTGTATTGCTGCAAAGTATGAGCTTTTGGTAGACTTGTTGTCAAAATCAATTTTCATCAACTAGTCACTTTTTCCCAAACCCTCTCTGTCACCTTCCTCTGTGTCCCTTATCCCCCTCCGTGCTTTCCTGGTTCGAAATTTGCATCACGGTCATCTGACACTGCATTGTGTAAAAACAGCTGGAGCCACTTTAATGGTTGTTTTTTTTTTTTTTTGTTGTCGTTGTTTTTTTCCCCAAACGGCAGCAGTCTAGCAGGAAATTAAGGTCAATTACACGATGCTCCAGAAATGTGGGCAGCTCTGTTCTCTTTTTAGCTCTAACCATCTCCATTCATTTAAATGTTCTTTCACACTGTATTTCAAAGGCTAATATGGGTGATGCATTTATTTCTTTTTTATTTCTCCTTGAATATAAGGTGCTGCCAAAAGTCTGATGATCAGACTTGCATTGCAAACTTTGAGGCAGAGCCATTACAGCTGGTATAGAATTTTCATACGAACATTACATTTGAAACAGGGATTTACTGTAAGAATAGTTAAAATGGTATTGCTTGAATGCATATTTATTGAAATGCATCTTTAAAAAGTCCTGTTTTTACATTCAACAAAATAGCCCACCCCTATATTACAGTGGTCATAAAAACAAACATGTTTCATGCATCTACAAGTCTGTTGGGCCATAACTGCAAGGGCACATTTATGTGCTAATGAATTATTTACACCTAGATAAAACACTTGTAGCTTAATTCTACATCACTACCATAAAGCCGATATTGGGATCATAATCTTCCCTGTTTATTGAATCCATTTGGTTCTACAAAATAATGAGTCTGCACAGGGCAAAGGCATAAAAACATATGCTATTTCAACATTTCACCTGTTACTCGAGACGTTTTCAAGCTCTTAGCAGTTTAAAGGTTTTCCAGAGGGTCATGGTCCCATTGGTGTGGAGACGACTGTGAAATTGAAGCTTTTGATTGAAAACAAGACGCTTGAAACATTTTTGTGGCATTTTAGCCACTCCTCTAAAGATTCTATCACTGCAAGTAAAGATCATTTCCCAGATGTGACCAGATGTAGTCTGGCCAAATGAGTCCGGGAATAAATAGATCCATCCAGATGTCTCTCATTCTCAGGAAATTACTGTACATCATAGTATTGTCTTATGATGGTAGGACAAGATAGTTAAAACACAGATGGTATTGTTTAATAAAAAATAAAGATAAACATCTGAAAGGTCGGGCTATTTCAGAAACAGACATGGCTATACCTCTGCATACATGGTTATCAGTGATCAGTCTGTAATAAAAGTTTAGCATGATGAAGGTGCAATGTGAAAATTGTTTTATGACACGAATGAGACCGAATGTGTCACTACATACTGTACAAGAAACATTCCATATCAAATACCATTAAATTAAAACAGGAGTCCAAACCTCTACCTCAATATGAGGTAGAGGTTATTTGTTCCGGAATATTGAGCGCAATTGTCTATAAGCCGCAGATGTTCATGTTGTAACATGCGATATTTACACAGCAACTTTTTTTTTTAACTTAAAATAAATACAGGTAAAATCTCCAATATGTACTGCAAATGCTTCTTTTATACATGCAGTGCCTGTAACACGGCTGATGAAAAAGATTAATATTAAATAACTCAATGAAAAGTCCATCCATCCATCCATTTTTTTATCCTCGTTTCGTCCTACTCCAGCCGATCGCTGTCTTGGTCCCCCTCCTGCGCGCTAAAACTATTGAAGTCGTTTTCTTCAGTGTCGAAACTGAACAGCCTCAGAATTTCAGGGTAATTTCACTGGTCCGATGTGACCGGGCTAAATGTTTTGGCAGCATGAAGCTCATTAGCCCAAAAAAAAAACATGAATTGGCCGCATCGTTGTTTAAGCCGCAGTGTTCAAAGCGTGTGAAAAAAGTAGCGTCTTATAGTCTGTAAATTACGGTATGTCTTCATAGTAGACCGTCTTTGTTATTGACACAAAAGTCATAGATAATTGGTTTAATTTTAATGCCACGATAGCTGAGCAGAGTGTTAAATTCTAGTCCTGTTTACATGAAATAGAATATAAAAGATTAAGCTTTTGTCTTAAAACATCTGACCTTACTTTCAAAATATTAACTCAACAGCATATTAATAAGGTCATTAAGTAAAAATACTGAGACTGAAACTGTATCTCTTTTCTCCTGCTAGAGTTAAATAATTCAGTCTGAGATTATGGTTTAATTGGCTTTTTTAACCTAGGTGGATGTAAAGCATGACAGAGGAATCTTAATTTTTTTCAGATGCCAGATGAAATCCTTTGTGGATTTTTAAATCCCCCCATTCTCTCTCAACAGTCAACATTTACAAAGTTGCTCTTCAGAGGGGTATAGGCCAGAAGGGGGTTCCCCTCGTAAATAATAATAAAAAAAATAAATAAATAAAAATAAATAATACATAATAAAAATAGAATAAAATAAAAAAAGTAAAATAAAAAAATATAAAAATAATAAAAAATCCTTTTCAGAAACTTTTCAGATAATCTCTTTGAAAACTCCCCAAAATCTTAATCTCCTTTTTAACGAGGGGAAAAAAGATTCATAACAAAGCATATTATTACATAAGAGTTAAGTCATATCTTGACAAATCATAAGTAGCCCTTTTATGTTGGGTAATTATTTTCTCCACAAAAAGATAAAAGAAACAAAACAGAACAGTATTTCTTGCATTTTCCAGTCAGGACTCCTTTAAAATGATATGTAAAGATCACAAATTCTACTAGTCAACCAAGCCCCTGGTGATAATGCGCTGATTATTACGTTTGCATATTTATTTTCCATAAATAGGAAAAAAAAAACCTGTTTCTTAAGGTAGAAGTGGATAAGGCATTAACTATCTAAATTGTGGCTCTTGTCAAAAAAAACAAAAAACAAAACACAAAATTAGACATTTATAACAATATCAAAAACAAGCAAGTGCTGCTGTGTCTTGTAGAACCAGTGTTTTCCACAGGATGGAAGGCGTTTGAGCGTAGCTAGTTTGCAAGTTTCCTCCCTGTAGCAGAATGAGGGCAGCAGTTTCATTTGCCACAAAACATCTTAAAACATACAAGTCGTATTATTAAATGCAGAAAGTCGGAAATTCAGGCGGATACATTTTCAGCCCTCGAACTTCAGGGTGATCCAGCGATCCAGGACGAACTCCGCCTCTTGCCCGATGAGAGTTCGTATACGCTCAAGCTACCCTGCGGCCTTTAGCGCAGGATTAGAGGTATAGATAATGAATGACTGAATGAATGAATATTTTTACTTTTCGACAGAAAGAAAAGTTAAAAACTGTATCTCTTTTCCAATTACCCTGATTTCCAGGCAAGGTAGCTGTTTTTTTTGGCCTAAATCTAAATATTTTACATCGAACAGCGTGTACATTTTCGGAAGTGTGTATATTGGAAAGTGAATCATTTCTGAAGAATCCTTCTTTCACCAGGATCTAAAAATATCCACACTGTGATGAGTGATTTGTTCTTTAATTTGACTTTTCTTTTCTTCATAGGCCTACTTTTCGTTACTTCACCTGGCACACCTGCGTGCTGGGCATCGTGGGCTGCGCTGTTATGATGTTCCTCATCAACGCCATCTACGCCTCTGCCAGCATTGCCTTCATGCTGCTGCTGTTGCTGCTGATTCACTACCTCAGTCCCACCTCCAGCTGGGGCTACATCAGCCAGGCACTGATTTTCCACCAGGTTAGAGACACACACACACACACACACACACACACACACACACACACACACACACACACACACACACACACACACCTCTCATACTGCCTTGTCATTACAAGAGCAACTAAAATCTCATCCCCTCTACTTTAAAAGAACCTGTACCTTTGCCAAGCAATCATTTTATCGGGTTGATAGAGACACACAAACAGGGAGAGACTGCAGTCACTCCCTGAGTCCCTGAGCCAAGAGTTTTGCATTTACCAAACACACACATTTTCCATTTCCCACCCGCCTCCATCCCACACACCACATTCACACACACACACACACACACACACACACACTGAGAAAAAATGTCATTCCTACAACAACCATCTATCACATTTATATCAGGCTGGCCAGGCGCACACACGTTTTCATCTTTTTCAGCGGCAAAGCTCTCAACTTTTATTGCAAACACCCAGACATATTTACAAACATACACAGCCTTACATCATCCATGTCCTCTATCCAGCGAGCCTGTTGCTCTCAAGGAGAAGGGGTGTCGTTGCCAGGAAAGCCCCTTGCCAAGGCTGTAGGCCGGGGTTATGGGCAGGGGGAGCAGAGACGGGTTTGCCAGACGCTTGTCAGGATATAGAACATTATTACAACCACTTAACTTATTGCACTTTTCTTCCACCTCCTCCTCCCCTTTTTCGTCTTTCGCCCCTCCCCACTGGCAGACCGCCTCCCTTCCCTCCACCCCCCGCGTATTCAACGCTGTTTCTCTCTGCCCAATTTTAATGATTACGCTAATAAGCCCGGTGGGAGGGGCCTCGCGTGCCCGTGCAAATGTCTCGTACCAGCGCTCTCATTGTGACAGACGGTGTGGCCGGGAGCCAGCGAGGTGACTTTGCAGCTCGTGAGGAAAACACAGGAAGATAATGGACGGCTGACAACTGTATTAGGGAAAGAGAAAAAGAGGGATCCGGACGACAAACTGTGGCAAGAAATACTGATAGTATCAAGAAAGGGGAGGGATTGAGGCAGCGTATTAGCAGGTGGGGAGTGATGGGAAGACTAAGTGATGGATGAGACCGAAGCAGCGGAGAAATGATGATACCCTGATGGATGAGGAGACAGGAGGAAATTGTGAGATAAAGAGAGACGGATGATTAGATGAGTAGAGGCATTTGGTTTTCTCCACCGGGGCCTTCTTCCTTCATTTTAATATCAATTACCTCGATGTAAAAACATGAAAACAGTTGTGGCGATGATGACGATGATAATAATATAGAATATTGCGCGACATATTGCATCTTCATTTTTGATGGATGGATGGACGGCCGCCTGCACGAACCCTCGCACTCAGGACCTTGAGTTAAACTTGTGAAGATGATCATTATCAGCTTTTTCACCTTGAATTTTCAAAGTGAAGCCTCAAACCCACTGTTTACCCCCGTCTAACACACACACTTTTATATCATTAACTCCTGCTGTTTAAACCGAAAGCGCTTTCAACTGAAAGACATCAACTATTTGAAGGCTTTCTCAAATGTCTGGCTTTCTTTGAGAGGCTGTTTGTCACAGTCACAAAAGTACCGGCCGCAACAAATCGGGTGGAAGCTCCTCTTGCTCTCCTCTCATCCTCTCTTTTGTGAGCTGATTGGATGATCAGTTCTTCTTATCACAACTTGCCCCGCACCTGTGTCCAATATACGATCCCTGTGACTCCAAAATAGAAGCGAATACTTATCTCTAGAAAGTAAAAAGTCGAGGTTGGACTCCAAAATCCTTAAACGCTCTCCTTCAAGGAGCTGAAGGCAGTAGGGGACGCTCCGCGATCAATATGTGGGGCATGTTGTCACTGAGCTAATGGCCATTAATTCAAATGAGAGTCTAAATTGAGTGTTAATCATTGTTAGTAGACTTTAGATTTAGATCTAACATTCGGTTCCACATGGTTACATTTCCTTAATGGTCCCTTGATGCCAGCTCATCGGCACACAGGTAGAATAGTAAAGCTGCTTATGTTACATCGTGCGTCGTACGACAAGCCGATACACACTGGCAGTTCCAACTGGTAAGCAATCAAAGAGCTAATTAAAAATATTGGTGAATGGATGTTTCTGGAAAAGAGAAGCTGCAACGGTTTTTAATACATCGGCAGAAAGTAAAAACTACAAATGCATGGAAGTTCAAAACGTAGCGTTATGAAAGACTATTCGAACATGTAAGCTTTTGGGCAATCGGTCAGAAATACATTACAGCATTTCAACCCCTCAATGACTTACTCTCATAACTTGGGCAATATTTCAGCATAATTTGATCCTGAACCGTCCCCTCCAGTAAATACCGCTGCATGCTCTGCCTTGTCAAACAAAGCCTGCATTTACTCACAGAAAAAAATCGTGGCAAGCAAAGATGGATGATATACCTGAAGAAAATACTGTCTTTTTTTTTTTTTTTCAAACTCCGTGATGGATACCCCCAATGAAGTTAGATATATATTTAAGAATAGCCTGTTTAAAATGAATAATTTTTCTGCATCACAGTTGAGGGAAATAACCATGATATTAATTACCTACATCGATCCACTCTTAAGACCAATGTGCATCTTGTGCATGCATGCCATGCGCAGCCCCTCATTGCGAACCATACTCTCAAATCACCTTTCATGTGATAATGTTCGCCTCACAGAAATTTAAATCTCCTATCCTTTAAATATCAGTTACGTTTCTAAAGTAAAACGAGCTGTCTATTCCAGAATTTTTTTCAGATTTTTTTTTTTTTACGTTAGCCGTACTGCTGCAGTGATGTGATGTACAATTCAGACACTATTCCCATCTTCAGAAACACAGACTAGAATCACAACCACTCGCTCCTGCAGCCGCATTGAGAAGGGACTAGAAATGTTGGCAATGTCTACCACATAATTTATATTTCTTTGAAATGGTGCTGGAGTCCAATGACAATGACAAGCACAACTCGCTTTTATTCATTCACTTCCTGTATCTCAGCGCTTGATATGTGTTTGATTGGGGGGAAATAAAGAAGAGCGATTGATGAATGGCTGTATAATCAAATCTCCCATTCACCTCTAGGTCCGCAAGTACCTGCTGATGCTGGATGTGAGGAAGGATCACGTCAAGTTCTGGAGGCCGCAGGTCCTGCTGATGGTTTCCAACCCTCGCAGTAGTGTAGGCCTCATTACCTTCATCAATGACATAAAGAAGAGCGGACTCTACGTGTTGGGACACGTCCAGCTTGGAGATCTCAGTAAGGACTGTGTTTTGCTGCGTTCACTAGTGATGACTCATGTTTTCTCTTTTAAATTATGATCAAACTAAATAATGTGACTTCCATAGCACTTATCATCATTTTGCATGAGAACGTCAACAGTTCCTGCAGCTCAGGGGGTGTTTACTTCTGCACCATTACTTATTGAAACTATTTCAGAGCAAGGGGGTGTCTGTTAAATAGGAAAACAAATCGGAGAGACGGTCATGGGCAGGTACTTTTTGGATAATTTAACTTGATTGTGATATATTCAAGGGATAATTATAACTAAGAGCAAATTATAATTCAAATTTCAAGGTCAGTTAATGTCATTTCCATTCATATTTTTCAAAAGGTACTTTTCACCCAAGAGGAAATCGTTCCTTTCGGGTTTTCTCTAAATTCTTTCTTCTTCATAAATGTGTGAATTTATAATACTTTGGGTTCCTATATATTTCAAGTTTCACATCTGCTATTCATTTACTGGATTGTTTAAGCATGCATATCGTTTTTTTTTTTTTGTCATTTTTTTTCATCAACTAAGATCTTTGTCTCCTGTTGTCTTCAAAAGGAAGTAATCCCCACCACAGTCCTCTGAACAATGCTCTAAACTTTTCTGTAGGGACACATTTAGTGTCATTGAATATTTTCTTTGCCTATTGTGAATCCTCTTCAGGATTTCTATGTCAAGACACTGGGACTGGTCCCGGATGAAGTCTTCACAATCCAAATCCTCTTGAATCCCACCGGAGAAACACGAGTCCATGAGCCACTGGAGCCTTGCAGTTTCTTCCCCCCCCACACGTGTCCTGTCAGCACTAAAATTCTAGAGGGTTTCTTCGGCTGTTAATAAAGTTACTATTGCACTCTCCCATTTGATTAATGACAAAGCACTAGGTCTTGGGACCAACGGAGCGATGATTTGTCAAGACGATGTGTGTCTCAGCTGTAGACAAAGAACACGTACCCCAGTGACAGCAGTTTAGGAGTGTCTCTGCTGCGCCACACACTAATTGTCGAAACTACTCAAAGGCTAAAACTGAGAAAAATCGTGTTTTGACCGAGTGCTATAGGGGGGTTCTAGGAATATAAGTGACATGGCACAAGTTAAAGTTTCTGTTATGTTTTTGCAAAGACCATAATCTGGGGATTTTCTCTGTTTTATCCCTTTGTTTGTTGTTTGACATTGGGCAGAGAATGAAAATCAGATGCCCTTTCACAAAGAAACTCGGTGGGTAGAGTCTTAAAATGAGGTGGTAAGCAAAGTAAAGGCAACTGCTGCTTGTTTATGATCGGCAGTGTAAAAGTCAAATAGCTTATTTTGCCTTGGAAAAAGAAAACCAAATCTCTTTTTATTTTTATTTATTTTTATGTGATGCAGATCTGTTTCTCTCAGGTCTAAGAAAAAATGGAATCTATGCTTTAAAATTCAAGTTGATGACTTTTCTCTCCCTCTTTTTCTAAATCTCCCTTTATTTGTATTTATTTTACATTGCAGCGACAATTACGCCAAGCGAACTCAACCGATGCCACTCCAGATCATTCTGTTATGCTGAGCTTCTAAAAAATTTGATTTTACTTTCGGTCGCTCACTGTATGTGGACGATAGCTGCAGATGTAAAGACTATAACTTGAAAAAAGTTTCAAACCCCAGGCCAAGGCTAAAAGCACACAAGACTGAAACAAAAAAAGCGGTCAGTGTGGGTGATATTTTGGTCTGTCGTCCGTGGCCAGGCGGTACACGGTGCAATCTGATAGCGGCTACGTTTCAAAAAGTAACAAGAGCAGATCAGGACCTGCGCAGTAAAATCAGAATTGAAATCTAAACGCCCGCCGTGGGGACCGGCCCCTCACCTTCACCCCAACCCGTGATTCCACCCGTGCCGTACCGACTCTCCAGTTTGCACCTGTTCTTTTTCTTCTCCTGTTTTGTTTCTCACGTTATGCCACTTTGTTCCGCTCTCAGACGTGCTGCCCTCCGACCCCTTGCAGTGCCAGTACGATTCCTGGCTGTCCCTGGTGGACCATCTTAATATCAAAGCCTTCGTGAACCTCACGTTGGCCGACTCTGTCCGTCACGGCGTCCAGCATCTCCTGTTCATCTCCGGACTCGGTCAGTGCCGCCATAATCCTTTCTCGATAACCTTCAAAATGTTAATAATTCATAATTTCTTAATTTGTTTTTCCCCACTTCACTGCCATTTCATTATTGCTCGGTGACGGGCCACTTGCCTTTTTTCGTGCAAACTGCCGGTCCTACTATACTTATAACTCAGAGCTGATATAACTTTTTTTTGTTTTTTCTGGTGAATTATTTCAAGCAGATTAGGAGGTCATCAGAAGTCAGGCATTTATCTGACTAAGTATGACGTGTTGTTTTCAATACCATAATCAACCGCTTTGACCTCCGTTATTATTTCTTCATGCCAGCTATGTTCACATCCTGCTGATGGTCGCTCAAATAAGTGAGCGAATTTGTCATACAGCTACTAAACCCATTATTTTTCCCCCCCATCCGTCTGTAATTGTAATTAATGGAGTGGCACAAATATTGTGAAACAGAAAACTGTAACAAAACCATCTAGCTTAACTGCAACTGTTTCTACATCGGAGTATATTCTTGCAGAAACAAAAGGATTCGTATTATTTCATCACCAATATTTGCGTCCGACTTCAGCACGACCCCTGTTTGTGTTTCCAGTTCTGTACAGTCGTCTTTGAGCACGGAATTGCTTTCGGAGCTGCTTTCGCCGCCGCGTCACTTTATTTTAGTGCTTTACCTTTGGGATGAGCTTTCCTTTTGATATGTGAACCAACACATATCAGTTCACTCTAAATATTTCGGAAGTTTTATAGACGAGCCATGCTGAATCATGAGAGCTTTACACTTGATTTTGAAAAGAATTTAGCGTGGTTGTCGTTAGTCAGAAACCATTGTACCTGTCTACTGATGTGCTTTATTTCTTTAAGACTGTGAGTCATGTTTAATACTGATCACTTCTCTGTGCTTTAACACCTTTCCCTCACCGCTCTTTTGCTTTTCCACACAGTTTCGCTCCAAACACCAACTACAAAACTGAGAAAAAGAAAAAGCATTGCATTGTTTGTGTAACAAATGCTTTCGTTCCTCTCCGTCATCAATTCTTCTCCTTTCCAGGTGGAATGCGTCCCAACACCCTTGTCCTGGGTTTCTATGACAACAGCCTCCCGAACGACAGGCTGATTGATCCCTCGCTCTCCAGCAGTCAGTCCGCAGATCTTTCAGGCCCCTCCCTGGAACTCGAGCATCAGCCCCCTCTCTTTCATTTCGCACCTCTGCGGGGGGCCGGCAGCAGGCACGATCACGGAGAATTAGGAGACGGGAAGGCTCTGGGACCCCAGGAGTACGTAGCGATCATCGCCGATGCGATGAAGATGCTGAAGAATGTGGTGCTGGCCCGATATTTTAACGGCTTCGACCGAGCCGGCGTCCTGTCGCCGGCCTCCTCGTCTCCAGGAAAGAGCGCCGTGTACGTGGACGTCTGGCCGGTCAACCTCCTGCATCCCGACAGCTCAGGCTACGTAGACACGTGCTCCCTGTTCCTGCTCCAACTAGCGTGCATCCTCAACATGGTCAGAGCCTGGCGTAAGGCGACGCTGCGGCTTTTCCTGTGCGTGGAGGAAGGACGCAGTGTGAGAGGCTCGGAGGAGAAGCTGGGGCAACTGCTGAAAGAGTTGAGAATCCAAGCTCGGATCTATCCCGTACCCTGGGACCAGCAGGTGGCTCTACACTGGCAGCGCCAAGGTGAGTGGGGCAAGAAGCCGAATTCTCAATCCCCCGAGACCATCAAAGAAGAGGCGGGAAAGACGGACGAAGAGGAGGATGAAGACGATTACGTCAACAGCTTCCCGAGCAATACGACACGCTTGTCGGATGACTACCTGACGGCCGTCAATCAGCTGATCCTGGATCAGGCCCGGCCGCCTCCCGCCGTGCGTTTCTTGTACCTACCGCGTCCCCCGGCCGACACCCGTCGCTACACCGCGTATTTACACCAGCTGGAGCTGCTGACTCAGAACCTGGGCCCCACGCTCCTCATCCACGGCGTGACGCCCGTCATCACCACCGATCTCTGAACCCTGAAACTTCCAGTGAAATGTTGCCGTTCTGGCCGCAGCGTCCGCAACACCCAGCAAGGCTGCTCTTCACAGGTTGAGCTCTGTGACGGCCTCATCGCAGTCCTTCACAGACCCTCAGTGCATTATTTCCCAGAATGAAAACAGAACATTTTTTATCCGAACGGCAACGTTACAATCGCCTCAGACAGCGTGTAAAATTTCACGTTACGTGAACCCATGAAATACTAGGACATATTTTTTAAAAGGTAATTTCAAATAATTGCTTATGATATGTTTTTGTATTTGAGGACCAAATTGAAGAGTAAAATCTGAATGTATACCTAAAAGTGCCGCGGTATGACACAATCGCAGAGTTTTGTATGGACTTTTGGATAACTCAGGCTGGTCTGAACCTTGAATGCAGCGATGAAGGATGGAATGAAAATTGAGATCCAAAGAGCTGGTTCTTAACCAAATCAGTGTTAACGCAAGATCAGCAATTGTTCGCGATATGAAAACAGTTTTTAAGGGCAAAACAGGTTTTTATCACCCATGAATTCATATTTCAGTCAAGCCTTGAAGAGACAAAAAAATTAAGATTATGTTGAGAGGTAGGGTGAAACCAAAATCCAAGGGCATAAAGATGTGGAAGATATAATAGAGTAGAAGTAATGCTGTTGGGGTAATAGTCTAGTAATGGTTTAACCAAATGAAATGAAGAAGGAAGTTAGTTAAACATATCAATCAATGCAAACCGAGCAGCGTACACAGATTGATACGTAGGCCATGTGGATACGCACGGGAATGCAGACCCGTCGGGGTCGGAAACTTCAGGTGTGAAAATGTCCCAAAGCTAGAATTCAGGCAATTCAAAAGGGCAAAAAAATCAGTGGCAACCTCGCGTCGACAATGTCAATTTTGAATGTCTTTGCATCATTGCCTTGCATCCCGGCCCCTGAGCCAAGAGCTCGTACAGGGAGAAGTCCACTCACCCGACGGCGACACAACTTCGTATCACTCAACTCTCGGGGTTCATCTTCACCTAACGTATGATCGAGAGAGTTTTCCGCTGCGAGACGCTTTGTGAGCAGCGTTCAATCCTCCAGCTCCCCTCACTGCTCCTTACAAATATGATTTTTCCTTTCCACCTCTACTCACATGTCTTCAAACGGTCCTTCCGTATGCATTTCCCATTGCAGTGTTACAGTTGCAACGTTGCAGTGACAACGTGCCTAACCAGTAAGCGAGGATGACTCCATCCATGACAGAGATTTGGACTGATCAGATTTTCAGGAAATCCTCTTTTCTATTATAGTGGTTTATGCAAAGGAAACACTCAAAAATATGCAAAGGAAACACTCAAAAATAGCGAGTGCACTAATGTGAGAGCCTTTTTATTCACTCCCTCTCAGACACTCCTCTTGCAGTGCACAGTGTACTTTGGTTCTTCCTCTGCCAAACAGCATTTTTTGCAGATCTTCAAAATTCCTTTGAATAGTTTACAACGCCAATTACTACTGTGATTACGTTAAATATTGTATCAATTACTTTTATGTCTTTTAGACACGTGGTAACTTTTACCATTTTTTTTTTAAACTTAACTTTGTTTCTCTACCAATCCAGATACTGTTGTGCACAAGAGCCCTGCTAAATTTTGTTGTTTTGTTAGCACCAGGTGGAAAACTCCATTTCCTTTCCTTTACATGTTAATTACACATTCTCAATAACAGATCGATTGATTTCGCAATCATTTTAATAGTTTTGATTACATTGCGAGGCTTTCGATCCTTTACACTTCATCCTACTGATCTGATAAAATGTGGTGCTTACAGTCAGCACCACATTTTCCCCGTTCAGTTTTGACCGAGGGATGTTCTATTAGGATTTGTGCTTGTCTTTGACATCCCTGTGTTTGAAATGAGATAAACGTATGTCTTTACTTGTGGGCCAAAGTGGATCAAATTTATTCTTATGGACGGGACTTTGTTTGAACGCTACATTCTTCACGGACAACTGACACTACATTTCATCAAAACTTTGACCTTGGTCCTTCGGAATATTTCCACGTATTGTACAAACAAAAGTGAATTAATTTCAAATTGACGTTGATATACATATATATTCCTAAGATGTAAACTGAAATGGCAAGAAATAAAGTGTTTGTATTACATGTCCTCTCATTGCTTCCTCAGTTGGTTTGCTTGTGACATCCGGATCAAACCAAGCAACCGCTGAACGCTTCTGAACTTTGTTTGATTTCAGCTAAAACCCAGTTTGTGCATCTTGTAGCAGAGGGCTGAGGGGCTTTGTGTCTGGTGTGCTTGTTTGTCGGAGGTAAACTTTGGAAATGGAGGCTGAGATAGCTCGGCAGCTCAGACAGAGCTAGAGGGTGCCAGCCAGCCAAATTACCTTGTCCTACAGTCACCCCCGTTGCCAGCCAGGCAGAAATGGATTCCATCTCCGCTTTGAGGTGAACAACAGATTGGAGAAATAAGCCCAAATAACCACTGATATCTCTTTAGGAAGAAGGAGGCTGACATTTATCACCAGGGCGAAGACCCAAGCTTTAAGAGGATTTGATGTGTTTTTTTTTTTTTTAACAAGGGTTCAAGACCAGGTTTTTTTTTTTTTTTTTCTGATGTGTGTTTGTAGATGCATCGGGGTGTGCTGTGAGAGCACCGCGGGCCTCAGAATTAAATTTTGCATTTGTTTCGCTCTTTAAAACAAAAAAGCTACAGGCTACAAAAACACAAAAGATGGTGACAGGAGAGCGGATGGGTGGGTGCGACGGTGGGGGGGGAGAGACGCTTACCTTCAGGGGTTTTCCAGAGATTGTGTGTGTGTCAAAATCAAAGAGAGACCATCGCGGCTGGATGTATGTTTGCCTCCAAGCCTAAAACACTCACTATGTCATGTCTACACCCCTGATCAGAGGAAACTTGTCACTAACTTGTCACATCCACCATGTATCATAACCGTAACAGCCTAACACGCACACACACATACACCCTCTCTCACTTATCACTTCATTTTTAATTTCCAACACATTCCATTCCATCTGCCTGTCCACATATTCATTTCTACGTAATTCTACTAGGCACAGCGTATGCCTTAGTCATCGGCTGGATCGGGAATCTAGATGGAGGGAGGAAAAGAATTTAAATATGGGAGAAGAGGACGGGGTGTCAAGTGGGATCTGGTCACAGTGACTCCCAGATGTGATTTCAAGTTAAATATCCGAGTCCAAACAGACCTCTGGGTTTTACTGTGACTCATGTATGCATTAAAATATGCATAAAGTGTGTGTGTGTGTGTGTGTGTTCACACTCTGGTAAGTACACTTCTGAGACATTCAAAGTACAGAGTTAAGTTTGAAACTGCATTTTAGAAAAATCTAAAACTGTTCTTTATCACCCCCAGACCCGGCGTCTTAACTGTGCCTTTCAAGACACTGATTTATGTTAGTAATACCATCAGAATTCAGGTTATAAAACCTCCTGTTCATTCTAAAATAGAATCCGTAGAATAAAAAGATAATAAACCATTTCATGCAATTACTTAAAACATTTTATGAGATTGAAATTGCAGTGATAAACAAGCATGGAAAAGGCTTGTTTTTTGCATGTTTCCAACAATGCGATAACAAGTCATTCATAGTAGTCGCTCAACGATACTTGTGTGAGGACAAATTATTGAAAAAAAAGAGAATTTTGTAGTGTTAGTTCTTATGTAAAGTCTCATGCAAATTAATTCTCTTCATGTTGAGAGAAGATGTTATAGTCTTTACATCTTCAGCTATCTTCCGGCAGCATTTTCGTCATTTCATCGTCCTTTCATTGTAACGCTCAACATATCAAACGCCTGTTGACTCCCTATGTATCGCTGAAAAATGGAAAGTCAACAAAACAAAATTCAATGCAATTTCCCTTATACGTCATTTTATAGGTTTTCAAAAATAGAAGTTTTTATGGCCAACCAAAAATTGAACCAAAATATTCAACACATCTGTCTTAAATTTGGAGAACATTTACTTCATGTTTTGGTGACATTCTAAACACAGCTTCAGAAAACACTTAGACCAAGACACTCGGGTAAAGATTTTTAGTGAAATGCTTATACCAGAATGACAGAGGCCCAACGAGATACAATGATAACGCTTAAAGAAATATAGTGACTCAGTATGTCTCAACATTATCATCATCATCTTGGACGACTGGTCCAAGATGTAATCCATCATTCCCCTGACGTCAGCAGGGATTGGTTCCAGCATCCCTGTGACCTTGTGTGTAGGATAAGTATTATAGATAAAGACTGAATCAAGTGTGCTTCCATGGGTTTGAATTTTAAATATAATATCCACATCGTCTTGCCGGATCTTGCTAATCCCTATAACTTCTTCCGCAATAGCTAACTTCCTTTGAACTCGACTTCTTCTACATTCTATCGTACAACCCCAGTAGCAAAATGCATTTACATCTTCATGTGTCCCATACAAAACAGGACTTTTCAACTGGTTCTTTCTCCCCGGTGTTTTCCACAGAATCATTCAAGAGGACTCCAGTTAGGGAAAGGCATTTTATTCCATGAGTCAGGTCTGGAAGTTAAACGGTTGATGTAACAAACCTCCCTTCGAAAAAGCCGAACGCACGACCAGACATCTGAGAAAGCCCCAGGAGATGCTATCATGGACTCAAATGAGTTGAAGTCAGCCAAGTTCTTCAGCTTCTCGAACCAGAGGTGAGTCAGGGATTATAACATCTACGACTCTTGGTGCACCAAGAGTCGTAGATGTATAATGCGGCCCCCGTAACATCCCAGCGTGCAGATGATGTGAGAAAAATTGATCAAAGTTGCCATATAGTAACATTTAAGGTCTGAGAGGAGATGAGAACAACTTTATTTATCCCGAAGGAAATTGTTGTGCCAGAGTTTCAAGCAAAAACATACCAGTAATAGATAATAGTAGGAATAGATAATAGTAGGAAGGAGGGAGAATAGAAATGTCTTAAGAAGGTCTAAAGTACAAAGATTATGGTGTTACCTGGTCATCGTAATCTATTATATGATGTGTCCGTTCAAGGAATCCCCGGATACATAGATGTTTTTCTTCTATTTGATCAATATTTGTACCAGCTACGTGAACAACTAATAAAATTTCCAACATACGTTAGTTTGTATAAAATTGTAAGAAAAAAAAACCTTTCTCCCGAGGGCTGCCATTGTTGATTACGTCACAATACCGTCCGGGTAGTGAAGTTATGCTGTTGCATTGGGCTCCGTCCTATTCATTTTACAAAAGCGAGAACTCAAAATGTAAATAAAGATAAAGAATCGGCCAACGTCGCTGCTGTGCCATGTCAACACGGAGAAAGTATCTGTTCTAAGGAGCTGCACTTGTTGTCATCAGCTGTTCACTGCAGACTTACGGGCCACCGTGTGGAATGACCGGGTGACTTGTCGTCAGCTTCCTCCATGATCGTGCTATTTGTCATCGGGTGCTACTTCTGCAGTCGCGGGTTGTTGACACCTTCACAGGAAAACATCCAGCGTTTCCTGCCCGTGGCGTTTCTTTAAACTGGCTTCTCGTTTCCCAAGGACCTTTTGTGTGCTTGTGAAAGAAAAGTGTTGCTCTTTCAGCGGCTTAGCTTTCCTTAGGTCCAGAAATTTCACCCAAAAGCATCACAATGTGGCCATATTACCGTATTTTGGAGAGCGAACGTTAACACAATGCGACCTGTTTATGTCATTAACTCAGCTTGCATTGAGCTAGTAAAACAATGGCTGTGCCTGCAGGTTAAAATATGGATCAATTGCGATTTTTAAAGAACAATCCTTCAAGCTTTTTTTTTTAAGAACATATTCTAGTACGAGACAAACAAGAAAGCATATTTATACCAATTAGTCCTCCCGGATGGGGTTCCCTTTAAGAGTGCGCAATCATCTCGAAAATAGCCCTGAATACTGACATGCAGTCTAAAACATTCAGAGCTTTTTGGGTTATCACAATAAGGAAGGGCCTGGAAGCAGAAGACACAAGAAAGTGATGTCAAAAGCACTAAAGGATTAGAGGTGTGAGGCAAAACCAGTAGGGAAAATTGATAACCTTGGAAGCCGTTGTTAACTTGACAAACATAGAAGATGCCTTAACAAGGCTGGCTTGATTTAGATTGTGAAAAGATCAGGTCCAGAGAAGCACACAGAGCTGGTAGCTGTTTAGTCACAAGATGGGTTGGGCTTTTTCAATTACCCACTAGGTATGACCTGCAGAAGTAACACAGGGGCATCATCCTGGTGAATCTGTACGTTCCCTGACTTTAGGCTTTAAGGACAAGAAGGCTCTTCTAGAGCTGGCAGAGGAAAAACCTGGTTCTGTGGACCCTATCGGAGATGCCTGATGCAAAAATGCTCTGCAGATGGACCAACCGGAAATGTCATCTGCAGCCCGAAGGTGAGATGAGATGAGATGAGAACAACTTTATTTATCCCAAAGGAAATTGTTGTGCCAGAGTTTCAAGCAATAGGAGTATATACATGTCACTGTGCTACGCTACCAAAGCACGATACAGTAACAGTTGAGTTTCCGTATGAGGCCAAATTGGTAGCAATTTGAGAAAATCAAGAGTCTGACAGTTAGTAAACGCTCTGCCTTTCATCCACCAATCATCTGCAGCACTGAACCCCCCTGAACTGTAAAGATCTTGTCCTTCATCCAATCGCATTGACTCGCCATCGGTGCTGAGACATATTCAACATCTTGGATTTGAGATTCAAAGTGTTTATTGTCACATGTACAGTGTAGAAAAGTGTTTCCCTGTACAGTAAAATTCTTTTGGTGTTGTATCTATTTAGAGTTACAAGTTAAAGCTAATTAATTCAGGTTTACATAAAGTTATAATACATATCTGTGCAAATGCTCAGGCAAAAGGAGTTGGTATGGGTTGTTGGTGCAGGAATGTGGAGAAGCATCTGATAAAGACCAAGCACCAATGTTTTCTGTTTGCCATTTTGTACTTATACATGTACTTATGCTGAAACATACATCCCCAGTTTAATGCAGAATAATAAATCAGCCTTAATGTTAAACAGCACAGTATACAAGGTTAATTATATTTTACCCTTTCAGCACTGTGGGTGTTGGTGCCAGTGATAATGAGCTTGATCTTTATCCGCTGTTGCAATAATGTTTCTTTGGCGCTTTTTTGAACTGACCCTTTGGATTCTGGATTTTTTTTTTTTTTTTCCCTTCTCAGTACCCTCTTTGAAACACTGTTGTGGTTGTGCCGTTATAGATAATTTGGTGTATCATTTCATGTATGATGCAGTGAAAGGCATGAGGTAACAGACTGGTGAAACCCTGTAGGCGGACTCAGTGCTCATGCTGGCTGCATGAATGGAGCTGATCATCGCAGTCATCTGGCCCCGATGCCTCCCCCACTGGCTCAACAGCATCCCTGTCATAGATGCAAAAGAGGCACAAATCGCACAAGCAGTAGCCTTCAATGCAAAAGCAGGGTGCGCCTCCAAGGCCTTAAATATATCTTTCTCCATCTGGTCATCATCATGCCAAAGGCACTTTCAACCCTTGCTTTAACTGTATTTCTCTCCAGCTTACCTTTGAGTTACAATTAGTGCATTGGCTTGTGACATACAAGAATATCCGCCATCCCCTCGAAAGGAGTAGCCTACTGATGGGTACCATCTGTGGGGATGCAAACGGCTATTTTCAACATCCTGGCATCATTGGACTGAGCCCGGGAAGCCAACAATTGTGTCCAGAAACTAACACAACTTCTGTAGCCTCAGTGTGCATTGTATCAACAGTATACAAACAACAACAAATTCATCCTTACGTGGCTTTCTAAATGCTCTTTATCAGATTCTGATACAGTAAATTTCAATCCTGTAGATCCACCCGGTCAAGCACGTCATTCAAAGACAGAATCCGTTCTTTCACTTGTCTGTGGGTGATAGAGAACATATGCCATTGCTTTTTAATCTAAGTACCGTACTGGTAACCTGAGAATGTCATATATCAGTGAAGTTGGACTGCCAAATGTTTGCAAGACAATGTGGTAAAATGTTGCATTGGCAGCCGCAAATGATCAGAGCTTCTTGGGCATGACATTGGTCATGTTTTGGGGAAAAAAATCGAGTGAATAGTTGAGGAAAAAAAAAACTCTCAAAATACTGACTAAAAACTTAGTTGACCACACTTTAAAACCATCATCAATTCATGGTATATTTAGAGAGAATCAAACTTTGGTCGGAAAAAAAAAAAAATTGAAATAAATGTTTGCCATTGCCACGAAATAGTACACTCATTGTTTCATTAAAGATAATTAGCAATGTTAGTTTAACAAATAGTTAATTTACAGTATGTCAAATCCTTTAGAAATCTAGGTTATTAATACATACATGTAACTGGTGTACTATGTTGCTGCATATGGGGCAGCTGTAAACATTTTAATTTTAGACTCTTGGGATATATGAAAATGAAATTGTAGGTCGCTCAAGTTTGTCCCTAGAGTCTAAAAAAACTTTAAGAGAATTGTTGTATTTACATTGTGACATCCAAAATGATGTATGTATGTAGCTATTTTAATTATAAACAAACAGCTGATGCATACTTTTTCTTCAACATGATAGTACCAAGCTGGGCTAGCAGCGGATGGATGTCTCCACCCTACTGTCACTACTATAATAACTACTGTTGTTCCTTCATGAAGCTTCTTCCATTCTGTGACTTGGAATTTTTCAGAAATCTTCGGTCATATTTTCCAACCACAAGGTGTTCTGTGATCTCCTCCCTCACTGATAGCTATCAGCCTCGCGCTGCGATCAAACTTCAGCTGTAGAGCGTTTGCTCGGCCTCGCCCGCTTGAGAGGTTTGTGTAAATAGTAATGTTGTGAATCCTATGTCGATAGCAGAGCTCCACTGTTGAATTTTTTTCATAAAAATAGGGATTCACCAAGCGCAGTAACATTTGACTGTCTTGTATACAGTGTATTAAATTCACAATATTATTCAAATCAGCACATCACACATACTCACACTCCAGGGCCGCCATTTGTCATCAATTCTGTTCATAACTTTTACGGACAGAATTTCTCGGCGGCGAAGGGATTTGGTTTGATGGCCGTAGGATTGAGTCTCCGCTTTTCGCAGATGATGTGGCTCTTTGGCTTCATCAAGCCATGATCTCCAGCTCTCACTGGAGCGGCCGGGATGAGGATCAGCACCTCCAAATCCAAGACCATGGTGCTCAACCGGACACAAGTGGAGTCCCCACTCCGGGTTGGGGAAGAGGTTATTTTATTTTATTTTATTTTATTTTATTCTATTTTATTTTATTTTATTTTATTTTATTTTATTTTTTATTTTTTTGATTTTATTTGATTTTATTTAAATGTACAGCTGGTTTGAGACAGTCAGCCCAGCCGTCTGGCAGGCCTCTCTGTAGTTAACTGAGAGACACCTTGCAAAGGACAAATGGGAGTAGAATCACTTTTTAATGAGAATTGTGGGTTGACTTAATCAGATCTGAGATATTCCAGTTTGGCTCATTCTCAGACATGTCTTTATTAAGCTGAAGAACACAGTAAATTGTGATAGCAGGGAACATTTTTAACGATAAATTCATATTTTTAGTGAACAAAACTAAAAAAAAGGATTGAAATATGCCAAAGAAGTTAATTTCTTGAAATATATATTCAGGCATTTGTTAGTAATCTCAAAGTGATCTATGTGAGAGAGGTATTATATACCCTGCTAAACGAATCTTTTAAGGTCTATAAATAGTTTGTGTGGTGTTTCAGACCAAGCTATAAACTGCCTTTCCCACTGTGCTTTTGAATATGCATCGTGATTGTACTTGCAGAGCCACTTGGGAAGGACCATTACTTATTGCCGATTGGTCTCGTGTTCGGTCCACGCTGCAGCACGAAACACAATCATTCGCACGTGTCTGTCAGGATAACGCGCATTGAGATGGTGACATTACATTTCAGTTCCCGTCCTGCTCGGTGCAACACAGCATGTTTGTACCTTTCTGAAAGGAAAGCTAAAGGGACAAACAAATCAAATCATACGGCACCGATATTAAGCTTCCTGTAAAGTCTGCCCCAGTTGTAAGATTCTGTTTGTCAGCTATTTTTTTGTGGATGGACAAAAGAAGACCTCACCCCTCTTTTTGTCCATAGCCTTTGTGGAATTGTAGCAGTAATAGTCGAATCCTCAACAGGGTTAAAATAAGACAAAGCTCCTCAGGATACTGCACGGGTGTTTCTTTTGTTTGAATTCAGGGCTCCTTCGAAAGGCCTTCCTGTCCCGGAGTGGCAGGGATTAATTAGTGCTGTGGCATTTGTTTCTTTGTCTAATGACATCTTCAGTAACGCACGCACGTGTGTGTGTGTGTGTGTGTGTGTTTGTGTGTGTGTGTGTGTGTTTGTGTGTGTGTGTGTTTGTGTGTGTGTGCACAACCTCATTCCACATCTTCTGTTATCCTTTTTCTTAGTCAAACACTCTCCATCAATACACCCAACGGCCACCTTTAAAACCCTGTCTGGGTCACCCTTCTCCTAATCTTTGTTTCTATTTCCCCTCCAAACAACAGCAAAGGTGAACATGGAATTCCACAATGTTGTTGATCCATTGTAAAAAGAACAAAAAAAAATAAAACAAGCAGAAATCGGACGATTTCTCTCTTCTCACGAGGAGTCTCAGCCGGAATTCGATTAATCATCCGTCCATGACGGGCAGTGATGGACAGACTGACACCACGTGAGTGACAGTGTTTCTCCCCGTCTGCTGATGGAAAGTTTGGAAAAAAAATAATGATACAGATTCTGTACCTGGATTGTTCATTTACTTAAAAATTAAACCAATCTTTTAGCAAGTGGAAACATACTAAACATTTGATATGGATGGATGGATGGATGGAAGGTCAGTGGATGGAGGTTATTTGTTTTTCGTTGTCAGATTCAGGTTCACATCTTGAATTCCAGGATTTAAAATTTGATCCTTTACTTTATTTGGTTGTAGTTGGTCAAACCCTGTGCATAAAAAAAAAAAAAAAAAAAAAAATTTCAATCTACATTTACCTTTTTTAATTTGATTTTGGCAAATACCGATAGTCGGCTACAGCATCTGGACTGAAACCAATAGGTCAGAGGATTTTGACATTAATGACAAGAAGTTAATCAAAGGAGTTAGAAAACTCAAAGTGAGTGGTTTTAACTTTATTAAATACGTGTGGTGTCGTAAATGTATAAATGCAGCCAGACCGCTGTGTGGACGTTTTTGGAGGAAGCTTGTCATTGTTCTACCAATACGTCACATTGGCAAACGGTAAAAGGCAGAAAACTAATATTATAACGAATTGAACACCGTACACAAGGCACGGAGCCCTGCGTCTAGCTTTTAGCATCTCTTCTGTTTGCAAGACACTACTATTTGTTTGCAAGATACCACTATTCTTGCACAAGCACTCTATTTCATCTTGGCGAAAGTGAGAGAGAATGAAAGAGCCCGGTTCTCTCTTGTTGATCAGGTTGAAATAACATTATAAATCAGAATAAGCACCTTCCTGCCTCTTGAACAGGTGACTTTCTTTTAATAGATTTTCTACCCCCTTTTCCTCATTCAATACATTATATATTATATAATATAATATAGGCAACCAATATAGTGTTAGGAATTGATTAAACTATCCATTATCTTGCATTACTGCTCTGGTTTCCCATTTAAAAGAAATAATATTTTAACCAATAATCACTGGAAGGTGTCTGTTGTGTAACTTAAGCAACCTAAATAACTGTGAGGCAAATATTTACCTAAAGTTGAAATTCACAGACACTTAAAGAAACGTAAATGATAATCCTATCAAGGGGTTTCTTTTTCCAATAACTGTAGCCTCACAGTTCACAGATCACAAACAAAACGTACCTTTCCGTTTGTTCAGGCTTACACTGAGGGTCAAACTTTGTATTGCAAGATCTATTATGGCTTCTCTGATCAAACACACACACACACACACACACACATATGACTGAAGCATGAATGGATCTCTTGGCTACATACGCCCATGTATCTTAACTTAAGTTGCCCGACAACGAGTCCATCCTGGTCAACATGCAGATGTGGCCTTGCCCGTCCTCGTTGGAAATATATTGGGATTTGTGCAAATATATTCACATCAAAAACTACTCACATTCAACTTGTTAGATAAGATTAACATTTACAAGTGAAGTCAATTTGTGTATTTTGGTTAATTTGTTTGGAAGGCAATTCACAATGTTTATACAGTTTACTATATGCACACTCATGTTGCTGATTTAAATATTAAATATTTACAGCAGGCCTGGAAAACAATTCAAACGATTGACCGCCCTTGGTGATTTTCCCATTTTGTTCGTTAAGTGTGAGTTTTTCTATTTCTGATTGGACAACTCATGAGCGTGTGGTTCCAAACAAGGAAATCAGCTGGTTTTGAAGCCACAAGTGTTTCCTTTAACACAATTTTCTTTCAAATGGGGTTGAATCAGGATCAGCTCAAATAATAATAATGATTATATTAATAATAATTTTATTCCAAAGTTGTTCTGAAAATCAAGAAGTCAGTATCACCTGATTCCAAGAGAAAATATATGTGATTTTGCTGTATTGATTAACAATGTATGAAAAGAAAAGACCTGGTAACAGACATTTGGAATTATAAAAAAAACACCGTCGCTACATGCAAGAGTTGATACTATTTTTCTCCAAAAAACAACATTTTCCTCAGCGGTACATTACACTTTTATATTATTTTGTGATTTCCAAAAAAAAAAAAAAAAAAAAAGGGTCTCAATGCAGCGAGAATGCTTTGTGTCTAATGGTCCTTATACATTTATTTAAACAAAAGGAAGAAAAAAAGAAAACGCCGCGGCTCGTTCATCCATGGTAATCAGAGCAGCGACCCAAATGACAAACGTAAAAGAAAAAGGCAACTGACCCCATCTGCTACCTTCTGCTTGAATTTTGCCGCTTGTCATTGTGTTTCCACCTCTTATTTGACTGACTGTCACCTCTCCCTGCCTCCCTTTCTTCACACAGCCACGTAATCACATATATTCAGTTACAAGCAAACACACACACACACACACAAATGCCATTCCTTAGACCATTTCGGCCAACACCTGATCCCGACCCCCAAACAAATAGTTTGCCGTTGCTCAGCAAGGGTAAGAGAAAACACAATTTAATTGAATCAGAAGGAGTGAGAAGTGTGAATGTAAGATATTAACAATGCAAATGCACAATTGTTTGTCTTTGTGTTTGATTACAACAGTAATTAGTGCACTTCCAAGTGAAGGGAATGCTTAGATACTCCGTGCGGAGGAAATGAGCAAGTAATGGAGTGTTACCTTGACTTTCACTCAGGCGGGGGATTCATCGTCTACAGGCAGACAGAAAATGTCAAGGAGGCACAGTCGAAGTGTTTTAGTTAAATGACTACCGGCCAGTGTTATTAACTCGGATTGCAGGTCCTGACAGACTTATAGTTATGTAAATGATCAGTCCTTTAAAGTTGCATAACAAGACACTGAGTGCCGGCAAAATCGCAACCACTTTTGTGAAACTGTGACTTTTTTTTTTTTTTTTTAAACAAAATGGAAACATTGAAGGGTCTCAAAAGGTATTTTAGATAAAAAGGTCTCCGCAACCTTTACTTTCAATTATGAGACAACTCTTTCCAAACACATTTTTCTATTTAATTTGACTCTGATGCCTCATTTTTAACGAGGTGCCTTAAAAAGAAAACACGAAATGACAAAATCGATATCGAAATGAAATTGAGCTCAGTTTACAAATTTTGTCCAGGTACTCCGACAAATGAAATTTGCAGTGCTTGTGGGCCGCCTTGGGTAAATGAAAAGAAACACATAAATCAGGAGAAAAAAAAAATCTGAGACCCCTCATCAATTTTCTGCATTTAGTTGTATTGACAGTATTTCTGACCTCTATCTATAGGATGTCTGTGATAGAATACGGATGATGTGCTATTCCAATGCATTATCTCTAGCATCACTTCTGTCCTCTGAGGCAATTCTCGAAGTTTTATTTTCTTTCCAAGTTAAAAGGATTTTGGCCAATTTTCCAAGCAATAAAATCCAAGATATGGTGTCTGACCTTGTTTAGATTGAATCACCATCCACTTGCATACTTTCTAATAATAATATTATTAATGTAATAGTAATAACAACAACAGTAATAATAATAATAATAATTGCTATTATTAGTGTTATTATTATATAATATATTATAATAAAATATACTGTATTTCTATGTACTATATATATAATAACATATCTATATTATAATATATAGAATAATGATTATGTTACCTATATGAAAATAATTATTATTGTTGTTATTTTTATGATAGCATAAACTTGAGGTCATGCCAATATTCCCAGTTTTGTAATATCCCCAATTCAACTTAAAATAAAAATAGAAAAATAAAAAATAGAAATTAAAAAAAAGAAATAAAAGCCCCTTTGTTACATGAAAACTAAGGAGCTCCGGTACTTTTGACATGCCATGCACTAATAGGGGGGAGCATTAACCCAGAGGAGCACGCGTGTGCTCCCGTATGTCTATGAAGGGTGCTTTAGCTAATGGTGGTTATTTCTTAATGAGGTCTGAGTTCTTCCTGATAGACCCAAATGATTTTCCATGCATTCAAAATGTGTCTTCCAACCCACAGAAAATTACCAAGCACTGGCCTGGGAAACCAATGAATATCCTGATCGGAATCTCCCTAATTTTGCACAACCAAATGTAACCCTCCCTGTTTAAGTTTGATGTCCATGCTGATATACTTGTCACATCCGCTTTTCTCATTAAGGGGGCTGTTTAACACACAGACAGGCCAGTTATACATGCAAAATCAGGTATTCGCTGGAGACACTTAACAAACATATAAGGACACCTTACGCCGTAACCTTTCAATGTGAAGAAATGTGTTGGCTGGACTCCCAGTGACATTTTGTAGCTGCATTTGTTCACATTTTTCCGAGTCTGGGCAAAAAAAATCATACACTGTTTTATACTAACTACTTGTTCCTTCATGCTTTCCTTCTGTGATTCTCTGTTGCTTAACATTTTCCTCAGGTACCTTGTCCAAGGCAGTATTTGGCAGACCAACCGGGCTTTTGCAGGTTTGTTTGTTTTCCCTTTTTCTTTTTATATGCTTGCTTTGATATGAATGCTTAATATCATAGGAATGAACATCAGTGAGATGTAATGTATTTTTCCATGTATGATTATGAGAAATGGTCTAAATTGCTATCTGAGGGCAGAAAAAATATTTTTATAACTGTCTAATGGAGATGGAGTCATTTCCAATCATCATCTATCCAGCCATCCTCCGTGTTAAATTAGGTTTGAAATGTTTCAAAATAATTAGACACCTTGACCATTTAGTATGGTAGTTTTCTGAGCAGTACAGGGCTTTTACACCATCATGTGTAGCTACTGGAAAAATCAACTACATTGTGCTTAACTAACCCTGAACGTAAAAAAAAAAGATTTTGTCCACATATGTATTGCGACGTTTGCAGGGATTGTGCAAAACACACCTGTCTTCAGTGCCCATATTATAGTACTATATAGTAACATCTATATAAGAACAAATGACACCTATCATAAAAAGTTGTTTTTTTTTAAATAGCTATAATAATAGTAATAATAATAATGATGATAATGATAATGATGATAATAATAATAATAATAATAATACAGAATGCTAATTATAATGGTGATGATGATGATAATGGTTATATGTTATCAATATTAAATATATAAAAATAACAATTGTACTGACATAATAATAATAATGATAGTTCGAAGTCACTAGAGTTTTGGGGCCACATTTTGCAAAATCATCTCAGGTATATTTGTGGAGCACTCTCCATCAAAGTGCTGTTCAAGAGAAGACAAAAATAAACACACACTTCTTCCACCCATCCCATAAAAATTAACTCAAGGGGGTCGGCAGCTTACAATGAACCTCCAGCATGTATTTTGGACTGTGGGAGGAAACCGGAGGAAACCTGCGTGGACACGGGGAGAACATGCAAACTCCTCACTGAAAGCCACCTTATCGAATCAGGAACCTTCTTGCTGTGAAGTAGAAATGCTTACAGCTTTTCCACTTCTGCCCAGAAAGAAAAAAAAAAAAGCATCGGGTCGGGATTTCTTTGGACCCACATGCAGCAAGACTCCATACGAGGTTCTTAATCTGATTAATCAGTCTGAGGTTCGTGCACGGAAAGCAGAAAAACTATCAGTAGAATCCAAACCGATGAACTAAGGGCAAAAATCTAAAAAAAACAAACAAAAAAAACAGGCCGTATCACAAGGAGAACACAAGATATTGGAACGCTGAGAGAACCTTGACAGGAGAAAGAACTTTCCAGTGCCAATTTTTGTAGTCTGACCAAATGAAGTCCTGTCTCTGTCTCTTGATCTACTGTCATCTTTGGAGGCCTCTGTGATTTCATTCACATTCAGACAGGATCTGATTGTTTGTTCACCGCAGCTGTTGTGTCCTCCTGGAAAAAAAAAAAAAAAAAACAACAAAAAAAAACAATTCCCAATCATGAGCTGACCAAATTTATTATTAGGTCTGCATCAAACCCCTGCGAGCGATCGACCGTCAACCCAGAGTTCTGATGCGACCAAAATCTGCTTCTTGTGTCCTTTTAAGGGTGTGCGAAAAATACGAGTCATTTTTGATTCACAGCAGCCCTTTTTGCTTTGAAAGGAAAGAAAGAAAAGACTGTGGATACCAAGAGAGGGGATGTGGAGGGGCAGAAAGGAAACAAAATGAGATCCTGTGATCCTGTGAGGCTGGTGAGCAACATGGGAGAATGAGATAGGACGTTTTCATTTGGGTTTAGCATCTGCCTGACTCTGCCGTGCAACGCGCTCCGGAAGACAGACTCATCTCTGGATGCAAACAGATGCATTTAGAGTCAGACTCAAAGACTGGGCAGTGCCTCCCGCCTCGGGTGGGATTTTAGAATTTCGAGTCTCGGGATGTGAGAAGTTGATGCTTAAATGGGATTTTTTTTTTTAATTAGTCAATCCTCTGCAGTCTAACCTGTATAGTTTGTGCCTCTGGGCCCAGAAAGTGTCTGGTTCTCCATGGACTAACTCGAGAAAAAAAAAAAGGAAATAAAATAGAAAACCTAGGAAGGGGAGGGATGTTACGCAGGTTAAACACTTAAATGTCATGCTTTTGCACCACCTCCTTTTTTTTTTTTTTTAGATTTTCATGAGTGCCTGTCATTTAGTTTGCGCACACAGTCCATTTTTTCAAACTGACAACTATATACTGTAACTGTTAAAAGGCAAATAGTCTCAAGTTATATAGTGTTTTCACACCTGACTGTTTCAAAGCGGTTTACACACACACACACACACGCACGCACACACACACAGTCACCCACCGATGGTGGCAGAGCAGCCAAGCTAAGAGGCTTACAAGGTGCAACTTGAGGTTTAGTGTCTCGCCAAGGACACTTCAACAAACCATGGATCAAAACGCAAACCTTCTGATTGGACGGATTGGACGGCCCGTCAACTGACTCACAAATTTTTCTGAGTTAACTACTTCATCATGATTAATGGAGGCTTCATTATATATGAATTAGCTGTTATGGTACTTATTAACTGTTAACTAGGCCACTTTGCAGCATGGATGTAAAGTGGTAGCTAAGCATTTTATGAGGTCTAAAGTGGCCATTACTGCTTATTAGTGTAACTAGAATTATAAACTTTACGTGTGTGTGTGTGTAATACAAATTAATTTCTATGTATCTTTAGTACCTTAGCCCAATTATACTATATTATTCTATTATATAATATTAGGAATGCAAGAAGCTACTGGAGCATTTGACAACACACCAAAAATAAATAGCTAAAGAATGAATGACTGAATGAATTAATGAATTGATGAATGAAGAGCATTTAAGCCTCCCCAAGCCACACACACACACACACACATACACACTCAAACAAAACAAGAAAAATTAAACCCAATACAAGTTCTGCAACTCACACTGAATTATTTCTCATTCAATCAGCAATGAAGAATAAAGTTTAAAGTTAATGATCCAGAATCACAAATGGATAATTAGGTGGCATTTTACTTTCACTTGCAATTTTAGTTTCCTGCAATTATGAAATCGAAATAACTGAAAATGATTATTTTACCACATTCCTTTTTGAAATGTTTAATTATAAAAATGAAAAAAAAACTGCTTTGAAGTAATTTGTATTTTATTTTCTGTTGTATAACAGTGATTAACTTTTTAATCACCCTTAAAGCAAAGCAAACTCATTTATCTATCAGTTAAATTGATCCTATTTCTATTTCAGATAGTCAATAAAGTTTAATGAAATCCATTACTGACAGCAGGAATGAATGAGAGGTGTTGGCAGGGCTGGACATGTTCTTTTCACTGAAACACATTTGATCAAACATTGAACATGTGATTAAAGATAAATAACAACAATAAAATACATAAAGATAAAGAATGTCTCACTGACACATCATGTTTTTACTTGGCAAAAGTACTGAAATTTATGGGAATAAAGTGATGTTTTGCTTCATCATACAGAATATTATTTCCCATTTAAGTATTACATTAGCAGCAAACACTTATTGACGAAAATCAACTCTTTGATTTTTCCGAGCATTAAATTGGACCTCTTTAGTCATCAAATGAAAGAAATGACACAATAGCAACAGTGATTCAACACAACTGATAAATATTGGAACAATATTATAAATGAAGCACACAACATATCTCAATACCTCAATTACAGCAGCTTCTTCCCATGAGGTGAATAGTTTCTCAACAAATATATGTAGATTTAAAACATTTGTTGAAATCTGATTATTATGATTAAATCTATTTTAGTTATCATATCCCTCCATCACTGACAAGTTCATTCACTGAAATCCCATTAACACTTCCCGGTTGCAAACTTCTATTGATTATATGTATATATATATATATGTATATATAGTTTTTCAACACTTTTGTTATAATTTCCATGTTGTGCTTTAACCTCCTCATGTACATTATCAAACCAAATATGTTGGTTAGGTAACTGTAGGATGAATATAAAGCGCAGGTGCAAGGTGAAATATAATTGGCAATGTTCTGCGATTCTTGAGAACTATTTCGCTCATCTTGTCATTTATATGATCTAACGTTGTGAACGGACAGATGAGTCTCCAATAATTCAGAATCAGAATAAACTTTTTTTATTCCTGTGGGACAATTGGAGGCACATGGGATTAGCGGCATCAAATTATCAACATCAAAATAAAGTATAATAAGTTACCTTACAGAAATTGTACAAATTGTGCCATTGGTTAGAGAATTTGAATTTAAGCACATCCCTCCTACTGGCTTCCTGTACAAGCGGACTTTAAAAGGATCTCGGGTTACAGAGATATTATTTCCTATTTGATAAATATTTGTACCAGCGATAACCGTATAAAAACTATGATAAAATCTCATAACATATCTTAGTTTGTCTACACTTGTAAAAGTGTAGACAAACAATAATTATCAGATGCCACTTCCGTGGTCGTGGGTTGTTGACATCCTCGGAGGAGAACATCCGTTCTGTGGCAAGAAAACACGGACGTGGATCCTCAGGAAGTTGTGCACGTCCACGAGCAATTTCCCATTCCTTTCTTCTCTTCTTGTCTAGACAAGCATTAGTCTCTTTGTTTCCCTTGGACTGGAATTTGTGCCCAAAAGCTGCACAATATGGCTCTATTACCGTACATACCTACTGTACCAAGTAACCACGTGAACACTAGCGGAAACCCAAAATTGAATATGTCATCAACCCTGCATGCAGTGCGCTAGTAAAACCCCACTGGGTTAAAATAGGTGTCATAAATTGTGATTTTTAAAAAAATAATTCTTTGTGCCTTTTTTTAACAACATGTTCTAGTATGAAAGAAGTCTATTAGTTCTCCCAAATGGGTTTTACTTTAAGGTGTTGCCTCTCACCTGTGAATTAGTCATTGGGATCGGACCGTCTTGTGAGTCTGTTTTCTAGCCTTCTGTGCGTTGCAAGTTTGGAAAAACACGACCGTATCGGTGGAGTGCCTTTTTCGTGCACCGACATCGTGGAACGGGCTGCATCTTGACATCAGGCTGGCTCTGTCATCTTTAAAACAAGACTTTAGACACTTTTTGCAGCCGTGTATGAATCCTGAGTTGTGTTTGTCTGAATAAGAATTTTTTTTTTTTTTTCTCTGAGAGGTTAGCGATTCTGCCACACATGAAGGGCTTTTCTTTGTGGCGTTTGAATGTTTTCCCCGTTACCACAGGATTAGCATATTTCCCTCCCATGGTCCAAAATCATGCAGTAAATCAGGGGTGGGCAATTATTGTGGCCGTCGGGCCGCATTTCTTATTTAATTTTTATGCGAACAACTAGGTGAACAAAATGTCAATTGCAATTTAAATATTTCCATTTTCTGGGCATTTTATTTCGATCTTAAAATAATTAATAACAATATAAATGTACCGACCGACATTGTTTTGTATGTAATCTTCCATACAAAATTAAACAAAAGGAAAAAATACATTTTTCAATTCAAGATTGATTGAAAATACTTGTTAAAATAATCAAAGAAAATAGTTTGTCAGGCCAGATAAAAAAGCAAAAATGCCCCGGTCTGCAGGTTATTCATTGGAAATCTCTGACCCCACTGAGTTCCTCCGGAGAACATAGGTGAAATAAATATGTTGAATCTGTATATAATTTCATTTGTGCCCTCCTATCATCCTTTCACACTTCTGCAGCTCTTTGATGGAAAGTTTTCTATGAATATATTTATTGTTATTAATGTTTCTCATTGATGCCAACATCCACACTGTAGCAGTGGAAAGACGCATCTTTGTTGGCGGATGACATCAGACGATTGTGACCATGAGCACAATAAATACAATTGAAGAGACTGAATGCCACGAACATCTTCATTCATCTCAAAGCAAAAATTGAACTATTTTTGTTAACCTTTTTTTGAACATAACTGTGGGGACATAATGGGTGAAGAGTTCTAACCCAACCAGCAGTTAGTAGGTTAGTGTACGCTCCTGTATTTTCACTGTCACAAAAGGGTACTTGCTCCACAGAGTTGAACGAATCCAAATTCTCTGGGACACTCCGGGACAACTCTTGGCAGAACCATGAAACTAAAAGACGAATGCTCTAAAACTGTCGTGCACAGATGTGCTATTAATCAAAAGTCACAATTGTAAATGCTAAATTTTTTTTTCGTTTTCCCTTTTTGTTGATTGTTGAATTCTCAAAACAAATCATAGTGGGAAATAGCTGCCAAACAAAGTCCCTGGAAAAATGGGCAGAACCACAAACAAACATGTTTTTTTTTTCCCCCCCACAACAATTTGTGTGTGTGTGTGTGTGTGTGTGTGTGTGTGAAGAGTGCAATAAATCTTTGAGGATGGACAGAGAACCAGCAGCCGTTGTAACTCACTCCTGTCACCTGTACACACACACACACAAACACACACACACACACGCACAAATGCGTGGATGCTCACAGTGTTACAGAGGCCTAAAACATGCGCATATCCTATATCAGGTCACATGATATGAGAATGAGCAATAACCCTGCATCTTTATCTTTTACTGAGTTGTGTTTTTATGTGTGTATTCGTCTCCACACCGTGTGAACCCCGGGCCCATTCAAACTAAAGTTATTCAGATCCTATAGGGAAATCAAAGACGGAGTACGTGTGGGAGTGTGTCTAGGTGTGTAAGTGAGTGAGAGAGAAAGGGGGAAAGACAGAATAGAAAAATAAAACAAGAGATAGAAAAAAAACACAAAGGGTCCCCTCTGATTGAATCTGTTGAGGCGTGGCATTGAGATAGATCACAAACAGTGATGTGTGTGTGCGTTTGTGTGTGTGTGTGTGTTTGTATGTTGCTCAAAGTGGAAAAAGATAGAATTTTCCCTCGGAATATGAAAGAAACACTTCCAGTATGTGTGTGTGTGTGTGTGTGGTTTTTCGAGTGTCGGACTCGAGTGTTTGCATGTGCATGATAAACACATTAGCGTGAGCATCAGCATTCATGCAGCCCAGTGTGTGTGATTAGATATTTACTTGCTGCTGCAGTGTGTGATTAAGTGCAGTTTGAAGCGGTGGCTTTACGCTACACTGCGTCTTGCACTCAACACACGCACGCACACACACATGCACCTACACAGGTAAAGTGAAAAGCTCAGTTTGTGCATAGTTTGAGGAATCCGTTCCGTTCACAAACTCAGGAAAAATTGATGTGTCTGAAATGAAAGTTACTTTAAGAAAAAAAGAAGAGAAATAGTTCATATCTTCATTTTGTCTCAGGGAGTTTGGAAACCCTTCACCGGGTTTTAAACACTTAGGCAGCTGGTTTTCTACCCGTTTAGCACAGCAAGAGCCCAGTTTGCTAAGATCCTGATTAAAAGAGCAATAAATTGCTCTTTACTTGGAGTGTGGTTGGAGGGTGAAAAACTGAATAAATGCATCAATCTAAACAGAATTTTGTTTTGTTTTGTTTTCAATGAAAAGAAAGACACTAGTGTTAGCAAAAAAATCAACATGTATTAGAAAATAAAATCTAAGAATTAGAAATATTGTAAGAGTTGAAGATAAATAAATTAGAGGGAAAACAGAAATGATTGAAATTGAATAGGAAGGAATAATTTCTCCATATATGTGATTCTTAATCTAATCTGCATGGACTCTTTCTGTTTACTAAAGCAGCAGATGTTGGTCTTTGTACACAAAGACAAATTAGGGCAAACATCAGATCCTGTTTATTTTGAATGATTCCTTCAGTCCATTTATCATTTCCAATTTAAAAAGTAAAAAACATAAAAGGGAAAAAAGCCAGAAAAAAGTGAAAAAAAAGTAAAACAAAAAAAACAAAATAAAATAAAATAAAAAGTTATGACATTAAATTAAAATCTGTATTTTCATATATGATGGTCAGCCAAAGATTTCACAATCCACGTTAATGGAAGATTGATCCTCAGTTAAATGTTTTCTCTTGTCCTTCATTAAACAAATGTATAACGCTTAACTTTAAACATGTCAGATTTAATATCTGTGTTTGTAATGGTTGTAAAGGAGTGACCGGATCAGGACTGGATCAACCAATGATATTAAAATTACCCAAATAGGAAAGCAAAATATCATGTTTTACAAATCTTCTTGCTGAGAATTATACATGTCATGGTCATTTACACAGGAAATGATGAGAATGTTATATTGGACATAACAAGAGTTCTATTCTCTCAACTTGTAACATTATTTGGATTTTAATGTGCTATGAGACAAAAAAAACATCTGTGAAATCAGGACTGATTGGCTCTGCGTCTTTTGGAAAAATTCAAGGCAGATATTAAGATTGGATGAAGGTCACAGCTTTTAAACGATGAGGCTCTGATTTGAATGTGGTTCTCTTCACAAAAATGCTAAATATTTGGACAATAAATGTAAATTGGGCAGTACATTTTTTTTGTGTGCCGCCCCTGCGACCCGATCCCAGATAAGCAGTATACAGTGGGTGGATGATGGATGGATTATATGAATAGGATATAATTCTTGGAGTCTGCAATTGATTTCAAAACTGACTAAAATCTGAAAAATAATAAATGTGAAATATTATTGCAAATGAAAATCAAATAAGAATGCATAATGCAGAGATATGATTTATCATGTCATCCTTATCAAATGAAACAGCATAACACCTCTCACATTTGTGCTTACTATAAAACCATATGTATCATATTTTTCATATGTTGATATTTCGTATATAAAGATCTTGGCTTCAGCCATTCAGAGTGCAGGATACACCTTAAAGAGAATGGATGAATGAGTCAGATCATTAAAACCATGCTTTTAGATGAAAATGTATAGATTGATGAAGACCCTCAGTTAGAAGTCTTAAGTATTAAGTCTTTAATATGGCGCTGGTGAGGAAAAAAGGGGTGGCTTGACTCAAAACAGGATAAATGTATTGTCTGATATTCATATTGGTCAGCTCAATCCAAACAAACAACATTTTGCAGCTCTTAAATTTGGGAGAAGACATTTCACCACTGTATCTGTTTGCTGGTTTGTCTGTAAATATGATGTTTTGATAGGGTTACAGCTGACATAAGTACCTGTATCATGGTTATGTGCAACAGGACTATATTACATTGCTGCCTATGGGGCCAGCTGTATTGCAAAGTTAATATTTGGAACTAATGATTTTGGCATTGCTGTTCGTGTTTGAACTATCCCCCTCTTTGCAAAAGACGGGAAGTGCCGGAGTCCTTTGTTGAAAATAGTCAGTCTCAGACGTTCCCACCGGACCCGAGCATTCCCCATTTAGGTTGCTATCCTTGGGAGCGGAATTAAAAAAAAAAAAAAAAAAAAAAAAGCAAAGTCAGTTCTCCTTTATAGATGAAAACAACTCAGAAAGATGTAAAATTTGCATTTGATATGGTTAATTTGCATGTTGATTCTTTCTTCTTTTGCAGAACAAATCTCTTTTTCACGCTACACAGATGTCGGCCGCCGTTATCCCGCCAGTCATCCGGTACATTTGTGCAGCAGTAAAGCGTAGTGATTACGGGATGATGTCATTTTGTTGCTTGTTGGTTTGTTTGACGCGTCAGATCAGAAATATTGAAGCAACCCTCTCTGGGTCCAGGTTTTAAAGAGGTAAAAACATATTGTCACATTTACTGAATCCATAAGAACCAAATCTCCATTCCTGTGCTCATTTTGTTTCACAGTAAGGCTGTGTTTTTTATAGAGAAAGTCTGCATTGAAAAAAAAATTGTATTTTAAAAGCAAGTCCATGACCAAAATGTCTGATAAAAAAAGAAAAAGAGAAACTCTTTCAAAGCTAAGCTTCAGAATTCTCAAAAATGGATAAAATGGAGCCGAACCGAGCAGACTTGTGATCAAACATGATATTCTATGCAACGCAGCTTTATGTAACGGTACATATTTAATTTGACGCCGAAGGCTATGAAGCAAACATCAGTCACCTGGATAGAAGCTACTAGATATTTTTACAAATCGCGTCGTGCAGATTCCCGTATTTGTGACTTTGTAGAAACGCTTTGTGTAATGGGTTTGAGTTGTCATTCAGAAAGCGGCTTATTCTCCCAGAGAACAGCTGTGTGTTGCGCAGATTGTCTCACCTCCCCATCAATCACTCTGACGTGTCAGAGGACATGAAACTCATCTTCTTGTTGAAATTACCAGCTTCCAAAATATTTTATGACTGTGTGTATATACGTGTATGCGTGTGTGTACGTGAGTGTGTGTGTGTGTGTGTGTGTGGGTGGGTGGGTGTGTGCATGTGTCCGTCATGAGTTACAATCCGTAGCTTCCGTGTTTCCCGCCCCCAACTCTCATCGGTATCATGTCTCAATTGACACGTCTGCCCTCTTCGCTTTTGTTGCGAAAACCCGTCATAGCAGGAGGACACGACCCGTGACATATCCGTGTGTGTGTGTGTGTGTGTGTGTGTGTTTGTGTGTCTGTGTCAGAGTTAAACAAACACACTCTCCTGATATTGGATCACTCAAAAACCTCATCCACATCTGTCTTTCTGTTCCCCGCGCTCTCTCTTTTTTACCTGTGAGGGTATTTGCGTTTTTATTTTTTGAAAAAGGGGAGCCCAATCACTAAAATGTGAGTGAATATTTGTGTGTAACCTCATTTAATTACACCCAGAAGGTCTGAAAAACTGGGAGCCCACCACACCCTGACAAGCCTCGTGGGGCCAGGATATGCCCGAGTCCAGAGGTTTAAGTGGCTGTTTGAGGGTTGGCTATTAATTTGTGATCGTTTCTGGGCTCAGGATGCATATCAATGATCGGTCCCCAAAAGGGAGTGTGTGTCCGTGTGTGTCTGCGCGCAGCGGAGAGATGATAGATTTATAGGCCACTCACATATGCTGGAGCAATCAAGGGATCACCCCCAGATTCATATCCTCTGGTCTAATATAAAAAAAGGGAATAGAAAAAAGAAATAGGGAGAAGAAGGGAGAAAGGACGTGAGAGAGAGAGAGCAGACGGGAGACAATGAAAGAGTTGGACTTGATGGATGAGACAGTAAATGGCAAAGAAGAGGAGAGAAAGAGACAAGCATGGATGGAGAGATGAAAGAACCAGTGTAAATGAGATGGAAGAGGTGGAAACGGAATACAGAGATGCACGAGAGGAGAGCAAAAAGATGGAAACTGGCAGGGAAAGCGTGTGGAAGGACGGAAAAAACGGCGCGATTTCGTGCGAGCAAACGGTTCAGCTTTGTGAGAAGAAATGATCTATTGAGCGAGTGCAGATTATCGAATGTCCGGAAGATGTAAAAAAATTTTTTTTCCCACCAACAGCCACCATTTCCATTTAGGTATTCTTTTCATCGCGTCATATTTTTGGACATAAATCCATACTGTTGAAGCCAATACATTGACGTTTTCTTGATATTACATTAAGATTACCTTTAAGCTACAGAGAATATGGCTAGATGTAGGTTGATTTGCTGTGGCGACGCGTAAAGGGACGAGCCGAAAGGAAAGGAAGAAGAAGACGTTATGATTACCTTTGGAGACATGCAGCATATTGTGATATTGAATCATTAGGTTCTTCATATACAATATTACAGACACATTTGAAAATATGACAATATTTATCATGATCCTAGAACAGGAGTGGGCAAACTTTTTGGCTCAGGGGCCGCACTGACTTTTAAAATTTGACCGACGGGCCGGGTCACCACAAGATACGATACATATAAAAAAATAAAAAATAAAAAAAAAGCATTTGTTAACAGTGCTTATCAGACTTGTTCGACATTTGCTTTGAAAATAAAACCAGCTTGTTTTTGAAGGCTTCGAAGTTTGCTTGCATTTCATGCACGAACCGTTTTTTTCCCTTGTAGCTTCACATCCAGCTCATTCATGTGTGTCAGTATGTCTGCACTAAAGGCTAAATCAGAAAGCTGTGTCATTCAGCTCAGGAAAATTCCCAAGTGCTCTCAAGTAGCTACAACATTGAAATAATATCCTGTTTGAGCTCCCACATTCATTGATCCAATCATTCAATCATTCACATCAAGTATGAATTCTGTACCGATCTTTGGCGGACCAGATTAAAAACACCGACGGGCCGGCTGTGGCCCGCGGGCCGTAGTTTGCTCACCCCTGTCCCAGAATATGCATCATTCATTCATTCATTCATTACGTGCATTGGAAGGAAACATCTTAAGTGACATTATTCCAATTCAACACAAGATAGCCAAGATGTGATGAATTGAGATAATAGGTGAAACATGTTTTTTTGTTCATTCATCCATTCATACATTTATTATCTGTGCCCCTTGCACTCGATGGGTCGGAGCCCATCCAAGCTGCCATTGGGCAAGAGGCGGGATTCTCATTGGGCCGTTGGCTAGTTGAACCCATCCAGTACAGAGAAAAACAACCGTTCACCCTCTGGACTCCATGTCCACGCACAGAAAGACCCCTGTCAGAATCAAACCTGGGACATTCTTGCCGTTTTGTGGAAGCGAAAGCCACTGCTTCCATCTTGTCCCCCATAATAAACCTTCAAGGGGAGTTGTTACCAACACATGATGGCCGAGATGTGAATAATTCAGGTAAGTTAAGCAAGTTTTATTAGATTTATTTTCTTGTAAAAAAAAAAAAAGAAAGAAGTGATGAAGTTCAAATAAAGGTATTGAAAGCGCATCTTTTTATCTGTATTTGCTCGTCAGGTCAAGTCTGCCTCTGAAAATAGAAGCCCCTTCACTCTTTCATGGAAGTCACTCTATAAACCAGCATCCAAGTCAGTAAATCCATCCAACTTTGAAGTCCATACTCATACTGTCGCTTTATTTCCACTCACTTACCTTGTTTTTTGTGTTTCCCCACCTCCAGACGTCATCCTTTTTTCACCTGCCTGATCGCCTGTACGTCAGACGACCGCCACCCGTCACATTCACTTCGCCGCCGGTTTGCCCGATGCTTGCTGTTCGCCGTTCTTGCACCGTGTGTGGCGCGGAATTAATTGATTCACATTAACCACGCACGTGGGCCCGTCTCTTCTTTTCATCCCTCGTCTTTTACCGACACCGACACCCCCCCGTCCCCTTCTCGTCTTCCCCTTTCTACTCTGTTTAACAGAGAATGAAAAGCGGAGCAGCTCTCTGCAGCCCATTGACTCACAGTTGTCTCATTAAGGCAGGAAGCTTCGTGGAACGCAAACTTGCGCTCGTAGCGTCACACCGCGGGACCTCATGGATTACCCATTTCCTTTCTCGTCTTTATCGTTATTACAATTTTCTCATCTCTTATTAAAACATCTGCTCCTTTTACTTTGGGTCTCTCTGTGTATTTGGAAAAATTTCAGCCCCATTGTTTACCGGCATTGTCTTTGTTAGTTTGTCTGATAGTTACGCTATCAGACATTTCCCATTTTTACATACTAAACAGCCTTTTTTTTTTTTTTCCTCCTTTACTGGTAATTTAACTTTCATGTTCCTCTTTTGGAACAAGTCCTATGATTTTGGCTGCCAAGGCTGTTACAGTTTAATTACCAGGCTGTGAGCGAGATTGGCAAAATAACTAACACAGCTTATACGAGTGAAATATCATGGTGGGACGGAGTGCAGACCTTCTGGAACACATTCGAATGAAATTGTTTGTTTGTGCTACGGTTGCGAGAACAGACCTGTCTTGTTATTAAAAGACGCAGAGATCCCAATCCGTGCATTTGCGTTGTTGCCTAAGAAGAGTGTCAAAAGTATGCAAACAAACCAAAATGCAGCAGTCAAGGTACTGAAAGTCACCTTAGAGGTGTTGCCTCTCACCTGTAAAATAGTCAACGGGATTGCACCATCTTCTGGAGACAGACTATTTGAACCACTGCCCTCTAGCAGGAGGCTGCCGTCCATCGGGATCAAAAGCTCTCGCCACAAAAACGGTCTTTGGATACCCACTGACATTGTCTTGACCCCCTTTCTGTTGCATTACTTTTGCACTACTTTGCACCACTTGCTCATTTGCACTACAAATTACCCTTGTTCTGATTTCACTTTTTTATTTAACAAAAATTCCATGTTGTCTGCTGGGCACCAGTACCAACCGCGAACTTGTAGCCGAAAACTTTTCTGATTCTGATTCTTCTACCCATACATCAGATGACTGAAAAGATTTGGAAAATTCTCATCGAACACCTGCGCACATTTAAAGAGAAGTTTTAGGAGTTTTCAGTCGGAGTCTGTGAATACAGACTGTGAATCTCCGTCATTTTTTTCCTTCTCTGTTTGGTTGCGATACATTGGAGAGATGACATCATACAAGCTGTTCTGCCCATCTTTCTTGATGGTCCATATAGATCGGGACGTCCTTCGCCATTCCGTTACCCTAATACTGCCAACAAATACCGTCTTTGCCACCAATACTGGTCTGGTAATTGTTTTGTCCACCAGGTTCTGTTTACGGTTTTGTTGGTCTGTTGGTTGTTGATTGTGTTGATTGTGTTACATCACCTTTTTTACATCATCAAGTTAGGCTATGCAGTGTGTGTGTGTGTGTGTACGTTTGCGTATGTCTTTGTCAAAAAAAACAACAACTCACTAACCCAAGCTTACTGTTCTGTATATTTCCTGTGTATCTTGTATTTGCAAGTGTTATTTGCAGTCCCTATGTCCTCTATTGTAAGTTGCTTTGGATAAAAGCATCTGCCAAATGTAATGTAATGTAATGTAATGTAAAAAGACTGAAAGTCTTGTGATGAGCTCAAACACGTTTGATTATGTCTTAAGCCCAAGACCGGGAAAAGACAGATCTAAAACTTATACCTAATGATTGAGGCGATGGGAGCGCACTCCAACTCCAATCCGATTCCTGAAATGTCCCTCTGACTTTCAGTTTCTAGGCTGTGACCGTGAAAACCTTTTGCTGTAAGCCCAGCATTATCTGCCGGACCTGGTGCGGTCGTATGTGCTTGGATGTACACTGGACTCCCAGGCTTCTAGTGCTTTATGTGTCCCGGAGGTCTGGATAAAGGCTGTTTGTAAAGGGGCCTTTTCCTTTCGTGCACCGATGTTGTGGAGCGCTCAGTCGGCAGGCCTGCACTCTTGATGTCTTTATAGCAAAGCTGAAGACCCACTGTGTCTGAGTCCTGAGTGCTGTTTTGTGTGAGTAAGAACTTGCAATTCTGACAGGAAGTCTCCATCCTCTTGTGTTCATGTGGGTTTTTGTCGGGTTCTCCGGTTTCCCATCGCAGTCCAAAAACATGCTGTAGGTTGATTGGATGATTCTCACCCCATTACATCCCTCAAAACAGGGATTGGTGAAATAAATAACTTGTATGTGGGTCTTGCCTCACTTGTAGGCACTTAGATGGAAAGTGCTCCAGACATAGACGGGTATTTATATCATAATAAGTCAATGGAGAACAAATTAAATGACTCTACAGAGGTATTTTTTCCATCTTATTGTCATTTATTCGGAGTGAGAACTCTATTCCTCTTCTACAATATAGCATCTTTTCTATCTCAATCTTTTCTTCTCAAAATTCCTCGAAATTCCCATTAAGAATTAGAGTGCTGATATATTAAAAAAAATACTTTGGGTTTTTTTTTAAAGGTGTTGTGACAATAATGATGGTAACATGCGTACCCGTCAAAATACAAGTGTGTACCAAATAGTAACCAACACAGGTCTTTTTATCTGCTGCTCCATCTGAATTGTTCTGCTACATCCCAGACATGATCTGAGGGGTTTCCTGAAGAGAATTTAATATGTTACTCAGGGTCATCCTGCTGTTTATATTGTGAGCATGTTTTTTTGCAGACCTACCAGCAGCACAGGATGTATATTTGTCATTTTAAGTACAGCAGAGTATGATGGATACGCAGAATACACTTTCATCTGTCGAAATAAATTCATGGTTTAAATATAAATGCACTTGTACTCATTTGAACAGTGTTCTGACAGGCAGGGAAAAAAGTCCCTTCATATTAAAAATAGAGCTTCAACGACATCCTGACCAATTCTTATCATTATTATTATTGTTATGATGTTAAATTAAATTAAATTAAATTAAATTAAATTAAATTAAATTAAATTAAATTAAATTAAATTATGGGTAATGGGCGCTCTTGTTAATGCATATGAACAAAAATTAGACTAATTGTGTAAAAATCTACATGAATTGAAGAAACTTTTGTGAAGAGTTAAAATCTGCCCAAGTGTTGGTCTCTAGAGTCTTGCAAGTCTTACAAAGTGTTTGTTGTTCCCTCTTGTTGGGGTAACAAAAGGGATTATCATGTAGTTAAATACTACACAAAGTTATTTATTGCTGCTCAACCAAATCTCTCACACAAAAGTTAATTTTATTTGTGCTGTTTGTGTTTGAATCTGACACAACCTTTCCTTTCATTACAGAGGAATTATGAGCTATTAAAGAAGCTATTGTTAAAAATTATTAATCCAATTCAGTTTTTATTGTTATTCTTTCCATCATAATTATCATTATCTCTATTATTTATCTATTTATTACAATGATGAAAATACCTATATCTGTCTACAGTTTGCGTTGAAAAACCGGTGATAACTAGTATTGTTGACAGGCGGACATGTTTAGTATCGTGTTTGTTCTTTCTCTTTATGAATGATGTTTATAAGTGAGTATAATGACATCATGGGACCATCTGACATTTTATATTTTTCTGCCAAAAACATGTCAGGACCTCACACATGTTTGTTATGGATCTAGCGGTCCTTCTTTATGTGATACTTTATACATCTGGTGTTTGGAGGCAGTTTTTGTCATCGGTTCAAAGGGATCCCATGTTAAACATATTCGTATATTTAGCGATTTCATAAAATGTGCTCACATTACACCACAGAGATGGGCTGACAGACTTTCTGGATTTTATATGTTCTCTCCATTTCTACATGGGATCACTCTGGCTCCCTCCCACAGTCAAAACATGCAGTTACAGACCTCCATAATTCAAAATTTCATCAAGAGTTTTTATAGATAGATAGATAGATAGATAGATAGATAGATAGATAGATAGATAGATAGATAGATAGATAGATAGATAGATAGATAGATAGATAGATAGATAGATAGATAGATAGCAGGAAAAAAATGCAGAAGTCATTTTCGCAGGTTTTGAGAATAACAGTCAAGTAATTATGTAATTATACCACACCCAACAGAAGCAAAACAAATTAGTCTTGGAGATGTCAGTCAAGTCTTTGCTCCATACTCTGAGACAGTGTGATAGAGGTCTAATCAGAGAAAATAATCAAAATCATGGAGTGTGAGAAATGAGCATTTTACGACATATTATTGTTATCATTAGCATTGGTTTCACTAAATGTAATGTAATCCAAATAAATTAAAATACTGCCGCTTTATTTGTATGGATCTAATCATGGTCCACCAGTATTTGGTCTTTACCATCTAATGCATTTCTTCCAGGTCATGGCAGGTTTGACAGCAGGAGAGAGAAAGGCCATGTGGTGTTTTAGATAAGGACAAAGTTCCCCTCTCAAGGATTCCCCATTCCAAATCAATCGCCGACTCTCAGAAATACACATCCGAGGTCCTGCACATGCACATGCACGTGCACATGGACATGCACGTGTGCACACACACAAACATATCCAGATGAAGGAAGTGGATTAAATTTAAAAGCGGCAATCAAGTAATCTTAAGCTTAATCCTGGATGCAAGCATGAACACCTGCAGACATGCTCATATAGAGAAACTCATTTGAATCAGATAAAATGTCTAGTTACCTTCACCTGTGTAGGGAAAGTGTGTTTGTAATAATCTAATCCAGTGTCTTATTAGCAACCTTATTACTTCATCAAAAAAAAAGCAGTGGACAACCACCCATTTCAATGCTTTCATTTGCCTGCCAATAAGTAAGTCAAAGAAAGCATTGTATTAAAACGTAATTAAATGAATTAGTTGACAAAGTTAGTTGACAAAGAGGTCAACTTTTCTATTAGCCTTAGATATTAATACAAATTATCTGTGAGTCTGTACATACCAAATTTTAGTTTTAGATTCAAAAATTATGCCAGAGGCAATATCAAACACTTTAAAAAAAAAAAAAAAAAATCCTTTTGAATATCGCTTCATTTTAGAAAACAGTTCATTCAGATAGTTTGTCATCACCACACAAAGGTACAGGGTTAACTTGAATCTGTGTATCAGGTGAGACCTGTGAGATACCCATTTATCATTTTGACATCCTACGTTGGGATGTTTTTATGTATGTATACATGTCTGTTTTTACTTATTAATTGTCGTTGCAGTCGACACTTTAACAGTCTTCGGAAACCAGGTTTGCATAACCTGAGCTTTTTCATCGAATATCAGCGGAAGCAGAGTACCATCTCCCATCTTCAGACTGCATGACTATTCTGTATTATGGCAAAAATGCAACAACATCCATCCATTTTCAACTGCTTTTTCTGCAGTTCGGACGGTGGAGCCCATCATAGCTGTCATGGGGCGAGAGGCGGGGTAGCGATCTCCAGTCGATCGCAGGGCCACATAAAGAGACAGACAACCATTCACTCTCTCCACTTATCTGGGCAATTTTTCCAAGTAACCTTGCCGCATATGTCAGCATTAGTTATATCTTGTGTGTTTAGAAAAAGGGTCCATTTGGAGTCTCACCAGACTCTCACCAAAGACACTGAGAGTCTGCTTGCAAACCAGTCAGACTTACTAAATTTGCCGGCTGAATAATGGATGAGCAAACAGTAGCATTTGTCCATTAAAGATAGTAATGGCTTACTTTGACAAAACTTTTTTCTCTAAAGGTGTCACTTTTTTAATCTTTCACCAGGGCCGTTGGACCGAATCAACAAGTGAATTAGCGGATGTTTGAGTGAGAGCAATATTGGCAAAACAGGATTAACAGAGCACCTGGATTATGCCTACTATCTCGGCACAGGTGACGGATTAAATGTCACTGTCTGACACCGAGGAAAACGTTACTAACATTAAAAGTAGGTAAAATGCAAAGTTATGATCCGATGAAATGTGGAGCACTTTCAGTGTGCTGATACAAATAGCGATGGAATATAGATCAGTGTCTCTTGGATGTATTGGATCTGTTTAACCACCAATAGCAGGATGAAATAGATATAGATATAGATATAGATATAGATATAGATATAGATATAGATATAGATATAGATTACATTACATTACATTACATCACATTACAGTCATTTAGCAGACGCTTTTGTCCAAAACGACTTACAAGATATAGATATAGATATAGATATAGATATAGATATAGATATAGATATGGATATGGATAGAGATATAGATTAGTGTCCCGTGGAGATGTTGGGTCTGTATATACCACCATTATCAGAAGGTCTTTGGTTTTTGTCGCATAACATTCCTTCTGTGTTTTTTTGTATATTTTTTTTTCTAAAGTTGTTTTTTTTTTTTAACCTCATGATAAAGAGCCCTGATGTTATATGCAGCCACCTCATGGAGTGTGTGGAGTCTTGTCCTTTAAAGGTGAGCTTAGCGATAACCTTTTAGATGAAAGGGAAAATGTGGTGAGCAAGAGGAGCAAGTAATGCAGGAGTAGCTTTCTTGGGGTTCGGATTTGCTTTAGAGAACTAGAAATCTACCCCTTGGTCCTCGTCATGTCTTCCCTGTAAACTGCATCGCCAATTTTACCGCCGTGTGTTGTCTGTGATGCTGCTTCCAACTTCGATCTTACCGCGTTTGCCTGCATTACTCTTTTCCCGTCTCTATATTCTTTACACGTGCAGCTTGTACTCTCCTCAAAATGCCTCTGAGAGATAGAAACTAACCGTCTATAACTGCTGTATGTCAGCCTCTAAAGTGTCAGCTTTGTCTGTCTAAAGTGTCTACAATGCACTTAATGTTCTGTAATTTCCCTTAAAAATATATTGCAAAATAGAATTGTGTGTGTGTGTGTGTGTGTGCGTGTGTGTGCGTGTGTGTGCGTGTGTGTGCGTGTGTGTGCGTGTCTGCTTCTATGGAGTCGATTTATCGTCTTCTGTCTCCAAAGTGAATATTAATAGATTTAAAGCTTTCGGCACTTTTCAATTTATCTTCAATATGAAGCAGAGCAAGATCCAATCTGTCAGAGAGGAAACACAGCGGTAACATGGAATGGAAAGACTGACGTTGAAAATCTTGAAAATAGTTATCTTTTCTTATCAAGAGACTTCTTTGGCCATCAAAGTCTTGGTCCGACTTCCTTGAAGGTTTTGCCGATCCTTCTCTTGGAAACGCTCGCCAAGCCCTTGTTGACTCTCCGTGTTCACGGACAGCGATGACGGAGTTACCGTCTTACAGTCGAAAGAGCAAACAGATGTTCAATCTCTACGGTCTCTGAGTATTGGCTCTAATTGCCAGGTTATTTGACTGACTCCCAGAAAAAATCTGTCCGTTTCCCGATGGCATGGCTGGATGAGGTCCACTCAGTGTGTACGTTTTGATTTGTGTAAAACACACTGGGAACACAGTGGGTTTCCGAAACAGACAGTCCAAACCAGAAGAAGTGTATTTGTGTCAAAGGTGTGCGTAACATCTTTTTACACAATTGTAATTCTGCGTTTTAAGATCAACCAACAAGACAAGACCCCAGTCGGTCAGCTACTAATGTATTCATTGAAAAATTACTTCAATAAGGAAGGTGGTTTGCCAGATACACTACAAGCTGTCCAGCTCAATTGGGATAATGTTACAATGGCTGTTGATGGAACCCATCAGTGATACATTATTCGGTGCAAATCTGAAACATGCTGAAACAGCAGATTTAAGCATTTTGAGGGGTATTAGTTTGTCAGAGTAAAGGACAGGTCATTACCTACTTTTATCCTAACCACACATCTTCATGACAAAGCCACTCAGCCGCATTCACAAAGCAACACAATTGTGAACCGGATCAGAAAATGTAAGGTAAGTTCATTTCCTTGGTCAGAATTGTAAGTTGTGCTGGGATTTACTGAGGTAATGCGATGACACTCTGAATTTTCAAAATATACATTTGCAACAGGCAACTCCAAGTGTACGGATGGTCTTAAAAAAAACGTTCAAAATGATGACTTTACTCCATATTTGGAGACAAAAGAGCCAATCCCAACATATTCAATTATTAAAATTGCAAATGAGGTTAAATCATTGTGATGGTAGTCATGATAAACAATCCGGGGAACAATTGTAAATGAGCGCAAAGATCTGTACCGATGTGTGTTTGCGTGTTTGTGTGTTTGTGTGTTTCAGATTCTTAATGCCCATCCCTAAAAAGATTTGGGAGGAGAAGGAAGGTGATAGTAACATTTATATGTGCATGAATGTGTGCGCGGGAGCTCTTCAGACCCCATTAGCAGTGTGTATTTTAATAGGAAATCTAATTGATTGAAGGTTGTTGCAAGGATAATGCTGTTTTTAATCCAGCTTGAAGGAATCCAGTTTCTGCAGGCCTGCTAAAAGCATGAATAAAAAACGATTACTTTTGGCTGAGCTGTGTGCCAGTGTTTTAGGAGGAAGGAAGCGGGACAAGAGGGAATAAAAGATGAGAGGAACGAGGACTCGGGGGTGGAATATAAAAAAATACTGCTGGATGCAGTTTTATTTGTCTTGCAAAGACGGGGGGTATAGTTACACTTTGAATGATTCTCCATTGTTTATTTATTTGGCCAGTCATGGCGCCGCGTTTATGGGGACACGTATTCAACTTCGTCCGGACCTCTGGCATCCCTGCAGACATCTCCGCAGTCGTGGCCAGGATATAGCTAACAAATAGGCTCCGCTCCAACTATCGCCAAAGAAGTATCATCGGTCGGTCGACAGGCAGCGGATGAAAGGGGCTGTTCAGCAGTTTTTGCAAAACTTTTTCTTTATAAAAGTCTGAATACAAAGGTGGTAGATATACTTGTTGATGTTAGTTCCTGGCAACAGGATGAGCTATTTTATCTTGAAGTTTGATGTTTTACAAATAGAAATGAGTTCTGCTTTATCAATTATTCATTCATTCGTTCATTATCTTTACTGCTCGTCGGGCACTCAAAGCTGGGGGTTTATGGACCCTGTCCCAGCTGTCACCGGGTCCGAGGCAGGGCCGGACCGCTAGCCAGCTCATTGCTGGGCCACGTACAGAGGCTGAAAGCCATTCACTCTATCATTCACATCTTCAGGTTATTTCGGGTGTCCTGCGTAGCTTTGGACAACTGGAGGAAACCCATGCAAACTCAAAAGAGAGAGTCAGACTGAGTCAGACTCAAAGCATTGCACCACCGAACCACCGCTTTGAGAATTCGTCCTATTTATTTAATGTATGATAATACTTCATTTACTTTATCGATCCCCGTAGCGGAAATGCAGGTGTCACCGCAGCACAGGGCGGAGGACAAGTATCGAAAGACATTGAACAATGAAAATAACAATAAATATAAAAAGAGACAGTGAAATTAACAGAGACAACAACAGTAAAATGATAAAGACAGATAAAGAGTCCAGCACCACCTCCATGGTCTTGGTCATGTTGAGTTGAAGGTGGTTCTGATTGATCCACTCAACAAAACTCTCAATCAGACCTCCGCACTCCTCATCATCATCATTATTCTCTAGGTTAGAGGATAAATTAATATCTAAGACCATTTTACAGATAGATAGATAGATAGATAGATAGATAGATAGATAGATAGAGAGAGAGAGAGAGAGAGAGAGATAGATAGATAGATAGATAGATAGATAGATAGATAGATAGATAGATAGATAGATAGATAGATAGTGACATGCACATAAATAAACAGAAACATAAATAAATAGTTTAAAGACTTTATCTTTCCCAGACAAAAATTGATTCCTTCATATTAAAGCCTTGTGGAGCCCGAGCACATTATAGACTGGTGGTTTTATCGTCAGATGAAACGGCGTAAATATAGTTTTTTGAATATGATTATTTTTTCATCACTGTGCAAGAAGTTGGAGTTTGCAAAATGAATCAGGTCGAACTTCGCCATTAATCAAATCCTAATCTGACAGAATGTGCGTCACATCTTTGCAGAGTAACTATATTAGGATGTGGTATGTGTGTGTGTGTGTGTGTGTGTGTGTGTGTGTGTGTGTGTGTGTGTGTGTGTGTGTGTGTGTGTGTGTGTGTGTGTGTGTTTGAGATCAAACCATTTTCGTAGTCCCCCCGGTGTAATTGCAATGTTTACACATGACCATAAGAACCTGAGAACGTCATTCTTTTTAAGTGCTCCACATGGGACATGAGTGAACTCAGCCATGCAAACAGTCCTCTGGGACTATAGCAGTGCACCAATTAAAATGCTATTATAGGATGCTGAGGAGTTTAACATGTCGCTAAAAGTTTCCTGATTTGCAAATCACAAATTAGCAGACTGTCTATTACATCTAATCAACATAGCTGTTGATGAGTAATTTCCCTTAAACCAATTTACAGTGGCACTTAGGGGAAAGGCCCGATGAAAGGTGTCATTCATAGCAGTATTTTTCTTGCGGCTGGAAAAAAAATAATGCAGAAAATGTAACACCTCCTATATAATAGTTCTTCCGTGGGAACAGTGATCTTGCATCATGTGGCCCCAGATAAGTATCTTCGGTGGAAATTTGACAGATTTCTAAATTGAAGTGTGTAGAACGGTCCTTCTTTCTTGACAGTGAACATCTTCATTACAGTGATTCCAGCTTGATGATCTATTCCCTAGATGGAGAAGGTTGAAACTGACATTCACACCTTATGTAAGTACTATCATCATTATTATTATTATTATTATTATTATTATTATTATTATTATTATTATTATTATTATTATCATTATTATCATTATTATTATCATTATTATATTATTATTATATTGTTGTTGTTGTTGTTGTTGTTGTTGTTGTTGTTGTTGTTGTCGTTATTATTGTTGTTGTTGTTGTTATTGTTATTATTATTGGTAGTATTAGCAGTAGTAGTACTAGTAGTCGTATCAGCTTTCTACTGGTTAAAACTAAATAAAACAAATGAAAAAAACAATGGTAGGTGAAAAAAAAACGCACACACTCAGGTCTTAACTAATTACAACAATCGTGTTAATCATGCCATCATGATGAGTGTAAAAACTGCTCGAGAGGATGAATTAATCACAGAGCTCCATGATAAGATCTCGGGAGAGAGAGTCTTCAAAAGATTAATGCTTGTTGTATCAACTCGAAGCGTTATCTTATTCGGTTTTGTGTTATTCACAGAATCCGCTACACGAAAGTAAAGCTTCGTGAGATGTTTCTAGACACACCTGCAGAGGGAGGCAAATATAATATGCCAGGGGCAAACCTCATTTGTAGCTGTGCTCTCTGCCTGAGGATATATTTCTTTAAAAAAAAAAATAAAATAAAAAAAAAATCCAAAAAACACTCTGATATCTTCAATATCCACAGTGAGTGTAATCCCATCATAATTGTAGTTGAAATCTATGAATCTATTTCAGCGAGCACAGAGAAAACCTGTTTCCAGTGTTCCAATTACTGCCTAAAAGGTTGGTATTGCAGTTGGGAGGGAGGTTTCCAATTCCAGGCAGTGGATTAAAGTGCCCATTAAAACTTTTTTTGCATTCTTTTCTCAAATATATGGTAAGGTAGACTGCAGATTTGCCTGACAAACCTCTGTGTCATTCATTCATTCATTCATTCATTCATTCATCCATTATCTGTGCTTCTTATCCCTGCCGAAGAAACAACCATCCACTGTCTCATTCATGTCCTATAGAGTCATGCAACAATTCATCCTTTCATATATCTGGGAAATTTAGGGTCTGAAATGAACTTATGGTCTGCTTTTGGACCGTGACCCCCATGCGGCACGCTTGTGTCATCCAATACATAATATCACTAAAATGATACCACTGTTTTTTAATACTCATTGTGCAAAAGACATATTCATTGACTTCATTCATTGATAACAATTTATGTTTTTCATCCCAAGTGTTAATAGAAATACAGGTCAAAATCCATGTTCATTACATAAAGATAACTTTTGATGTCCCAGGTTCTCCTGATGTGTCACATCTCCACACTACAAAATGCAACAAGTTAAGAAGAAGAAGAAGCATCGAGCAAAACAACAAATGGGTATGCTAATTTAAAAAAAAAAAATCTTCCAAAGCTGTTAATGTTTATTTTTCCACAATAAGCCGACTTAGAGATCCGTTCCAGGACTTGGGCACCGCAGCCAATCGTCTGGAGGTCCTCGGGGAATCTCGGCAGACAGGCTGGACCAAAATGAGCCTTGGAAAATTCAGCGGGTTAATACACTAATGTAATGTATTCTTTTACAAACCTTAATATTTCAGCACACTGTATATTTGCCCAAGCCTTAACGATGCACCCTAATTTTCCTCTGAAAATGAATTGTATTCTGGATTCTCCCCAGAAAATGCTTTTTTGGCCAAAATATTTATGCTCATGTTGTCATTGAAAACCAAGAACATAAGCTATGTTGTCATCAAAATGTCTATTTTAACAGTCCCTTAGACTGTTATGTTTCCTGGATGTAAATTCATGTCACTCCACCACGGCCAAGACTTTCTAGAATAAGTCTAAAAATTTTAAAAGTTTGAAGAAATCAAATTTTTTGTAATCTTATAGGCTTTTAAACATCCCTGGAATTTTGCATTCTGAAGAAAGAGGGCCAAATGCCATTACTCAGTAGTAGTGATGAAATCCACGTTACTTTTTCCTTCAACCAATATCCACTTATTTAGGTATTTATCCTATAATGTAATATAAGAGAATTATTTCCTGGTGAGGAACCAGGAATGTTCGGTTCCAAGGACAACCGCTCTTACCCCCTGCGCCCCGCAGCCCCTACCCCCGAGTGTGAGTGCATGAATGAGTGAACGGATGAATGCGAGTATCAGGTGATTTTAAATCACAAGGTGTGTGTGCGATTTTTTAAGTTAAGACCATTTCATCATTTCGCAAGGTACACCTCTGTGTCAGGCTTTCTTGTTCCTGTAAAGCTTGATGGTCTATGTCAGACCTTGGCATTTTACGGCCCGATTTGCTTTTTTATCCGTGCCGCCGAACTTTTTTTTTTTTTTTTTTTATATATTCTAATAGTATTTTATTTTAATTTATTTTATTTTAATAAGTATTTTCAATCCACATTGAAATATATTTTTTTTCCTTTTGTTTAATTTTGTATGGATGATTACATACAAAATAACGTCAGCACATTTATATGATCTTAAAGCTGAACTAAAATGCCAAAAACCTAAAAATTGAAATTGTAATTTTCATTTTCTTCAATTAACATGACACCAAGTTGGCCCAAGCATAAAAATTAAATAAGAAATGTGGCCCGCCAGCCCAAATAATCAGCAGCCCATCCCTGATCTATGTAGTAGTAGAAGACTGAGTTAAATGTTGCCGTTACGTGTCAGTTTCAGTAAATGGTCTCAGGCTTTTAGAACCGCTCAGGCTTTTAATAGTTGTGTGTCTCTTTGTCCCTTCTGTTAAACACTATACATTTCTGCTTTGCGTGCAATTAACTCGTTGGTATGATTCTAATCCTTTGCTGCCATGTAAATCACCATAACTCTCAGACTGTGCGGCATATTATCTTTAGTTAAACGGATTGCCTGCCCTAAAATTAATTTAATTTAGTTTTTCCATTTTAGAATCCCTTGTGCATTTTCCCTTTCCCTTTCTCAACTGCAATTAATCCCACATTGCTTCCAATAGGCTGCACGGTATCAAATGAATAATTTAGTCTTTTATTTAGAACACAATGTTTAAACACTTTGCTATCCATTACGTTTCTTAATTTGGGTGTAATGGATGATAAGGAGGTTATTAAGGGGGTTATTATATTGGACTTTCAAAAGGGGGTGACAGAAAATAAAAGACTAAAAATCTTTCCAATTATGATGATAATGATGATGATAACAATAATCGTACTGATAGTCATAATCAGAATTATATCCGTAGTCACAATCATAGTGTTTATAATATATTTGAAATGAATAACACTATATTGAATAATATATATTGATAATAATCATATTAATGATAAAAATAATGATGGATGAAATGTTTTTCTATTTATAATGGTCATTAAAATGCATTGCATTAAGTATATCTCTATTAAGATATCATCATATTACACATCATTAATTACAGTGAGGCAGCGATATATTCTTTTTCCATCCTAAATGAAACAAAACAAAATTCAAAAGGAGAGAAAGAAAGAAAGAAAGAAAGAAAGTCAAAGGGGTCTTAAACTCCAAAAATACACAGAGCTGAGAAACTTCTCGCAATGGATGTGGTAACTAAAGTCTTCAGGGCAGAAAATAATCGAGGGTCTGAGGGACTTTAAGTTAGCTACTGTGTTCACTACTGCCGGAAACACTCTAATAGTTTGCAGACTTGCAACAAAAAGCATCATGGGAATAGTATGAATATAATCTGCTGAACTGCCCCCACGAACCTCCTCAACCCGACCCCCACCCTTGCAACGTTGCCTGTGGGTAAAGCAAAGACAAAACACAAGGATATTCGTATTTTTTTTACAACATTTGAATTCATTTCCATGTCACAGACACTAACTGTGTGTTAAGAGACAGCTGTGACAGCCTGCTTGTCTCCTAGTTTGGAAGAAGCACAGTGTATATATTTATATACATATATATATATATATATATATATATATTCCAATGAAACAGCAATATGTTCATATATATATATATATATATATAAATTCCTTGACTCATTCAAGCTGTTTTTGATTTTTTTTGTTCATTTTATAGGGGATGTGCATGTAACAGGCTTTAACCGTCCATAAAATTCAGCTGCTGAAAGAGGAGTTAACTTTTTCATGATCGACTACGATTGCTTCTTATGGTTTCAAAATACAACAGACTTGTCTTATTAAAATCTAAAACTATTAAAATTTGCCCAAGCAGGAGTTAGTATTAATACTAATATCAGTCTAAATGTAAACCTCTGCTTTGTAAATTGCGTGGACTTACAAAAGTCAACAACAACCCTGATTTGGTGTAAGTGTTACTGACAATGTGAGACATTCTTCACTATTCTTATTGATCCGCCCGGTAGATAATAGTCAACTGCTCAGTGATTTACTAATTCTATCTGATGTTTCAAATACAATAAACCAAATAGATGTGTAAATTGTATAAAATTCAATGCAGGTCAACATAAATTTTGAATTTATAATTGTACTTAAAATTTGCTCATGTTAATTTGCTCACAAATGCGGAAAGGCTTGGCGATGTCATCATTTTTTTTAGCAACCAGACTGCATTCCTGTCTTTTTCATTTTCGTCCCAAGCTGTGAGGAGTTCTGCAATTATTTCTTGCACTTCCTGGCAGAGTAGATGTCCTGAGAGGGGATGTAGCACAGGACGTATCACCACATTTAAGGTCTGCAGGCAGGCTGTGCAGCCTAATTGCTGTCATGCTGCAACCGTGGTTTAATCTAGAGGAAAATGAAGCCTGAATTTTTAAAAATATTTTATCACATTATTATGCTGGACCAAGAATTACAGGTATAATTATACAGATATTATAACCCATAAATACTTTTTCTTGAGGCCAACCTGTCAATAGAAATCCTACTAATGGACGCAGTGCCGATAAATGAAGCTAATTAATTATTTATTCGGGGTTTGTCTATTATAAGAGCACGCTTCGAAGTAGCCACAGGGTACAAGTGGTTCAACAATCACCGTAATGCTCCCCCATCTTAAAGATACAGATGGTAGCAAACTTACTGGCGAGCACTTAGCTGATTTGAATGTCATCTGCAGAGTGTCCTGCAGTTTTCTGGAACTACAACTTTGAGCTGATATGTCTTGGACATGCCACAGAAATCCAAAACAGTTAAGAACTTCCGGTAGCCTGTCGTGTTTCCCCCCGCTGAGCATCTGTGGGACGTTCTGGGCTATCGGGTTAGTCGCCACAGCTCAAGAGGAGAAATAATGTTGCATTCACCGCTGCCGAGTTGGAAGAAATGTTTAATCCCTTACCTCGGTGCATGAAATGCGACTAAGAAAATGGTGAAGGAGGGAGTGAATAGCTGTACGTCTCTATGCGGGGTGGATTGGCAACCGGTAACGGATCCTGTCCAATGAGAGCCGGGGAAAGATTCCAGCACCATTGCAATCCTGACTGCAGATAATAAAGGGAAAATGAATGCACTTTAGAACACACGGTGCATACATAGCTCGGTGAAACTCACACCGTGCAAGTTCTTCAAACTGTAACTTTTATCCCTCTTCTCTATCGGCGCTCTTGCATAGTTATGATTGCATTGTTTATCAAATATTTGACTGCCGATTCCACTTCGACTACTATTTTGCATTGACCGTTTCAAAATAGTAACCATTCATATTAGTTTTAGCTACGGGAAAGCAGAATCACATAGTCATAATAATTTGGGCTTAATATCATAACTTTTATGACATTTGGTTTTACTGCACTTAGAGGGGAATTTTGGCAGCTCCACTCCGACAAATGTGATTTTACATCCAACGGATTTTATTGAAATGAATGAGAGCAGTCATCTATCTGGCTCGAGGCCTCACACTGTCATTCTGTCAAAGGCGTTTCGGCACGTCGATGCCCTATCGCCGTTCAGGAGAGTTGCTTACCAACGTGTGATGTCATATTAGTAGCGCTGATTGATTTTCGCCGTGGAGTCATAGATGCTGTAATTGGTCCCAGAGAATAAATCTTAAAAGTGGCCGTATTAATTAAGACGCTGCAGAATGACTCAGCTCGAGTGTAATGGATTGGTGCACAAAGCTTGAAGAACAGAAGAATACATTTTGAATACTCGAGGAGTGTCAGATTTATTTCGTTGTCATGCAGCTGACTCATCTGCCGTTGTTGCGGTTTATGGGTTTGACAAAAGAAACAAATACTCTTCAATCATCGGGAGGATGATTTGCCTTTTGTTCTGAATTGATGCGGTTGTTAGTTTGCCTGGAGCGAAAACACACCGGTGCTAATATTTCTTTTTTCTTTCAGATTGAAACCCCAGACATCTCAGGCAAGCACATTCAGCATCGTCTTCACGCTTACTTTAATGCACGAGTGTTTCTTAACTAATGTAAGACACATTAATTTCACGTTTTTTTTTTTCAGATTCAGATCCATATAGAGTTCTTTGATGTAAAGCATAACTCATGTTAATTTATTTACGAAATGTAATTCATAATTATGATCATCATTTGGTGGGACTCGTAAACCTGTCCTTGCACCAGAAACTTACCATCAATTACTCGTTTTGAATAGACGAAAATTAGACAAACGGTCATTCCTTTTTTTTATTTACTGTCAATGTTTGCAAAAACATGCAAGATAAATGCACATGTCTGCTCTGAGACACTTCTTGTTTGCTATATTGATGGACAGGCTGTCAGACATGGTTAGATAGGAATCTCAACGGACTATGGTGTTTGCAGATGACGCTGTGATCAGCGGTGAGTAGCAGGGAGCAGGGGGAGGACGATCTCAAGAGGTGGAGGAGACGAATGAATGGTTAGCAAAACAAAATATATGTGCGTGAATGAGAGGAACCCAAGGGGAATGTTGAGACTACAGAGAGTGTGTTAAAGAAGGTGGAGGATTTGAAGTACTTGGGTTCAACAGTCCAGAGCAATGGAGGTGTGGAAAAGAGGTGGGTAATGTGTGATATGAAAGTATCGGTCAGAATGAAAGGAAAGCTGTACAAAGCAGCATTAAGGAAAAGACGGGAGGCAGAGCTGGAGGTGGCGGAGATGAAGATCTTGAGATTTTCTTTGGATGTGACGATGATGGGGAAGATGGGGAATGAGTCCATCACAGGGAACGCATAAAATGAGATCTGGTTTGAAGGATGCTGAAGTTGGAACTGCCAGGGCAGGAGACCAAGAGGAAAACCAGAGAGGGTATTTATGGATGGAGAGAAAGACGCCACAGTTGTGTGAGAGAAGAGGATGCGGAGACTAGAATACGATGGAGGCAGATGATTTGCTGTGACGACTACCGGATGGAATACAAGGAAGTGCAAGAAGAAAATACAAAAGTAACAAGTCTTTACGTTCTCAACGTATTTTTTAGCTCCGTGATGAGAGATTGATGGTGCGCCGGATAAGACGATACATCATTGCAACCATATGATGACTGTACCACAAGAGAGTGTTGATTAGACAATTAACATACCTGACACAATATCACTTCTCACTTAAAAACAACAATATGCAGATACAGTCACAGCAAGAATCGCCTGTCACTTATTGGTTTGTATTGAATGTGTCTGCAGAAAATTCACATCTATTAGAGCCTTGTTTGAATCAGTTGACGAAATATCAAAGTACATGTTTCGCTGCATTCAACCTGAGTTATATTTAAACATCTGCTTCTGAGTGGATTGAAATTTTTATCAGATGTGATGACTTGTTCAGACCGATCTTTTGAATCTTAAAAAAAAAAAAAAAATTATTAAAGGTGAGCTTTTATTTTGCCGTCGGGCAGGAAGTGATGTCACAGACGTGGAAGTTCGGCTGCTTGGTGCCACATGGTCGAGGGAAAATGGTCCTCCTGCACACAGCTTCTGTTCTCCTTGCGTGGCATTGGCAGTAAGTTGATTTGTTCACGACCCTCCATACGTATCTTAAAATAGATTGTTGCATCATGGTATTTCAGGAAGTAGTTTCATGTACGTGTGCTCTGTTTTTGTAGCGGTTTCACCTTTCCCTCATTAAATGGCTGCCAATTAGAAAACAAGTTCCCCGGGGGGGGGGGGGGGGGGGGGGGGGGTAAAAATTTTGTTGTAAAATTCAATCCCAGCACTGAAGGGATGAGAACAGTATCATTGAGGACTCAGGTGAGCTGATGAATCAAACTGTAGCGCTTTCTGCAGTTTCAGCCATGTGTTGTTTTTCCACTGTTTACAGGAGAACTCAAAACGAGCACACCATTTGGCAGGTGTTGTATGAGGAGGAGGAGAAAATCCGATTCGCTTTGCCGAGCGGCGTCTCCTTCAGACGATTTGAAGTCCCAACGGCTCGAGCAGAAAGAGGTGAGTGAGGCTGGACACTTTTCAGACATCGTGGACCCTGGTAGTTTTATAGAACAAAACCTTTAGGAAATAAATCGGTCCATGTTTCCCCCATCATTACATGACATTACCCTGTCATCCGTGCATGCAAAGCCTTAGCAGGGAGATCCTCCCTTTTTTTGAAACTTGGTATCAAGGTCCCTTACCTTCATGAATGAATGAATTGAGCAAAGAAGTCTGTGTAAACTAAACCAAGAAAGTTTAAAATGTCCTCTGAAACCCTTTGCTTTTTAGCATGTTGCTTTACTTTGTTCACATGGCACATCAGCATGCGTGCTCATGCTAATTTTATTTTCAGCACCGAGCAGAACACTGATTTACATAGTTAAACCCCGACTTTGCCGAACTAAGGGGTTTTCAGAGCAACAACGGAATTAACTCAATATACAAAGCCAACACCAGAAACAAATGGCATATAATATTCCTGACGTTAAGCATTACAAAGAATGTAGACAGACATCAGACCCCTTTTTCTCTTTCTCCTCTGGGAGAGAGGGAAGATCTGTTTTTGCTTATAAACCAGCTGCTGTTATAAATTCCCTTTTTTTTTTGCATTTGATTTTTACTTACAGAACTTTTATTGCATACAATAAAATATTGTCTGGTTCGCTGGATCCTCTGTAGTCGTCGTGAACTTTTCACTGTGTGGGTGGGGAGGGGTGGTCGGCAACCTCAAAACAAATTTCACAGTAATCTGAAATTTAACAGTTCCATTATACTTTCCATTTTCATTTTCTGAGTTAATGATTGCGCCTGTATTTTGTGCATGGAGGAATTTGTAGGATCCCGTGTGGATGTGTGCAAATATTAAGAAGCCATGTGTAATTTAGAACTGCTGCAGGTTGAACATTGATCCTCTGTTCGACAAGATGCAAGCAACTATTGATAACTGATTATCGTCCCAGTCTGCAAAATCTACCTGACTTAAAGTAAATTGCATCCAATTTGCAGCGTGGTTAGATCAGAATAAGGTTGGGTAACCTTCATTCACGCAGCGAACCATCTCACAATCGATTTACCTGCTTAAGGGTTTTTTTCGGTATCCAGCATGGCGGAACTCCCCTCACATAAAGCTGGGAGTGGGCGCGTCCTCTTAATTTACTTATCAAGTCTCACATAGATGATCCGACACATGCGCATGCACGAACCATACACACACACACACACACACACAATATATATATCACATCATAGTTACACAACCATAGTTCCTTAGCAACACTTCTTTTTCTTGTTTTTTCATAGTCATAGTAAGGACAAGAAGGTTTTGGAACATTCCATTTCTACTACCATTTTTCTTTCAAATCACGTTTTTACCCGAAAAAACCCGGCTTGTTTGAAATATATATATATATATATATATATATATATATATAGTTTCGGTGCAGTTTGTGTGCTCTCCCAGTGACCAAGTTGGTTTCCTCTGGGTTTTCTGGATTCCTTCCACAGTCCAAAAACATCCATTGATTTCATTGGCATTATACTGATGTGTGAAAGAGGGAATGAATGGTTTTCTGCCTCTATATGGTGTGTGAATGTGAGGTTGAATGTCTATATGTGGCCCTGTGATTGAGTACAATCTGGTCCAATGTGTCTCTACGCCTCTCGCCCGATAACAGCTGGGATAGACTCCTGTCTACCCGCGAACCTGAGTGCAGGATAAACAGTACAGATATTGAATGAATGAATGCAGAGCACATTGCATAGATGTATGTTGTTTTTTTTTTCTTCTGCCCTTTGTACAGATGTACAGTTATTTATAGATGTACACATGTACAGCCATTTACACATATACAGCACATCTATTTATAGATGTTAAAGGTGACTTTTTGATTTATATCCACTTTTTTTTTTTTTTTAACCTTATTTTTACTTTATATATTTAAAGATGTCGGATCCGCTCGAGGATGCTATGCTACCCCATGTGTCTGGTACAAATGAATTTTTTTTTTTCTGATTTGGAAAGAATGTTCCAGCGCGCCCATTGTTTTTGCTGCATGCATGCCTGTCCCATAGCGGAGGTACTCCTGCATTGAATTTACATTAAAATGATTTTTTAAGAAAGTGTGGAAGCGCTGGGGGTTCTTTAACTACATCATTGGCATTACAATGAGATTTTCTTTTCATGTGATTGTATTATGTTTAAAATAATATTGTTTTCATATTTTCGCTAAGCCTACCCCTGATTTCCAAAATCAAAATTTGAAACCTTCGGTCTCAAAGGCATTCGCAGCATTTTTTTTGTTTTGTTTTGCACCCGAGGACTTAAGGACCGTTGTAATCAGATCTGTCCAAACCGATCAAATGAAACCAGAGGCTGATGGAACTGAAACCAACAGTACAACTTTGAAAATGCCCCAAATGTAAACCTGAACAGAACAGTGTTGATAATGGCCACCAGCATATATATATCAAATTGAAATCTAATAGAAAGCAAACATTTTGAAAGTCCAATACAACTGAAACCTGATTAGCTTTCATGCCGATTTCAAAATCCTCCGCTTCTTACCCTATACATGCAAAGTTAGATTGGTTTGTGAAAATGTTGAAACTTCAAACTAATTGATTTAGCTATTTCTAGGTTTGAGTGACTTAAAACTATCTTGAGATGAAGAGTTCATAGATTCACTTTGAATACGTATTCCAGGAATATTCATCAAACCTGACACTAGACTCACCCAAACAATACAACGATGGGGCTTGGTAAATGAATAATACCAGACATTTGTCTTTAAGTTCTCAGTAATGTGCCTCTATGAACCCAGACCTCGGAATAAATTCCTCATTTGAGTCCCGGGTCGAGTCCTTGTGTCAATACTGTCGCAAGGAAAATGAACCTAACCTCATTTGAGAGTGAGGGAGTTTTTTCTGCGCACAGCTGGAAGCCTCTTGATGACTTTATTTTGTTCTTGGTAGTTTTAGGGAGACATATGGCGAGTGTTATGTTTAAAAGCTACTCCTCCAGATCCATCAGAGGTGCCGGGATCAAATTGCAAACCGAACGGAGTTCATTCGGCTATGAAAAGACAATGATCGCTGCTTCGGTTTCTATTTGTGTGTGCGGGGCTGCGTCTGAAACCCGAGCTATCAGTCAGATGTCAAGTGCAGGGTCAAGTCCAAGAAGGATCTGTGTTGTGTGTACAACAGCACGCATGTGTTATTGCACTCAAGCGTGGGTGTAAATATGTATGAGTTGCATAATGCGACTATCAGAAAAGAGTGTGCGCCTGAAAGTGAGTGTATAAAGTTGACATTGAAGGTTGTGCTTATTGTACAACCGTCTTCCGTGCACCGGCCTCTCTCGAGAAAACCGCGACATCTGGAAACGTCATCATCATCATCACACTCCAGACCAGAGGTGCAGTCCATATGGAGTCCATAAAGAACCCGGGGGTGTTTTTCTTTCATCTCGTTGTGTTTTATTCTATACTTTCATTCTAGTTTGTTTTTTTTTTTTCTTTGAAAGTGATTTTCCATGTGTTTGCCCTTCAAATGAGCAGAGGGAAGAGTCAGTCACATGGCAACTGAATAGTTTTTCTGAACAGGAGATTTTGGTTGAGGCTTTACGATTTAATCTTCCTTCACTTTTGCTCGGAATTAATCAACAAGCAAACAATTCACTGATTCCAGAAATTAGGCAAAACTATCATCAGGAGTTTTTTGTTTTTTTTTCTGAGGGACATCTGGTGCTATGGATCATCATGTTTGCTGTACCTCTTTGACTCACACACTGTGTGTGTGCAGTGAAAGATAATACTGCTGGGTCAATATAGCAGCAAATGGTGGGGGAAATCTGAATAGGAGCGGATAAATTGAGCAACACGTCAAGTGGGAGATTAGGATGAAAAAACCTACACAAAACAATTTCAGCAGAAGAAACCGAGAGGTTCGACAAAAAGAGGAATGCACTATACTTTACAAAAAAAACCCACTGGCATAAAATTGAAAGGAAATTACAATCCAAGTACTCTGACACACACGAATTGATCAAAATGATGTTCCTTGGAAAAAGATTGTTGTTGTAAAGCAGAAACAGCGATGCGTAACCATCGCGGAAATGTAATCCGAACTCACGTATGCTGTGAAATGACTGCAACCCCCTTAATCTGCTTTTTTAGTGTGATGCAATGTTAAAATCCCGATGCCGGCAACCCTGAAAACAACAGGCACATTTCTCGTGACGAATCTTGACCCAAATCCAGAAAATGACCATTTTCTTTTTTTGAAAATTTGCAAACGCAGATAACAGAATGACTCTGTTTCACCCCACAGAACACAATAACAATCCGATTTCCTCATCCCCTCACCAAGCTTGATGTGACGTATAATACTTAAATGGCCAAAAACAAAACAAAAAAAAAAAAAGAAACACAAGACATGTTTACATTTGGCTTACATGTAGGGTTGTTGCGAAACGCGTGATGAAAATAATTCTCTTTCTACCAAAAAAAACAAAACTGGTAGGAACCAGCAAAAGCTATCAGGGTGGGCAACTTTTGCAATGATGACTAAGGTCATCAATTAATGAAAAATTTAAGAATTTCTACTATCATATCTAAATAAGTAAATTAACAGGTGACTAAACAATTGACAGTTTTTATATTAGTCATGTCAAAATGTATGTGGCAATATAACTTGTAACCAACTTGTTAGGGGGTGAGATAAATGCAAAGATGTTCCCTGTAGCTACATAAGATACAAGGAAGGTACATCTAATATTGTCCATCCATCCATCGCCTGCTGCTTATCCTGAGTGCAGCTGTCGTTGGGCGAGAGGCGGCGTAAACCCTGGACTGGTCGCCAGTTAATTGCAAGGCCTCATATAAAGACAAACATCCATTCACTCACTCACTCGCTCGCTCATTCAGGGCTATTTTCCCATTTTTTTTCAAATTAACCTCGAGGGACTTGGAAAAAACCCACGCAGACATGGGGAGAACACCCGCAAAATTGTTCACGAGTGAAATCATCGACTCCGATCACAGTGGATTGACCGTTCATTCACAGAAGAATTGTCAAGTGGCTGTTTTTCATTTATATAAAAAAAAAAAAAAAAAAACATGTAAAAGGATTTCACATGCGAGTCTATGAAAGAACTTGGGGCGATTTTTAACCTGACTGAAAATCACCCAAAAAGACACGATTCCCCACGGCGCGGCGCTGCATGCTGATTGGACATTATAATCAGAGACAGCTAGAATGGTTGGAACTGCTTAACGTTGGTTGAATGCGATTTTAAAAACTATCCCCCTTTTCCACTCTTTGGTGGTGCGTCACCCGGATGACCCTTATGAACACACACCCCCGCCTGACCAAAGAAATTGAAACAAACTGAGCTCCCAGCTGAAACAATTCATCTTTTCTTCAACCATTCTTAATATTTCAGTATAATTTGTTTGTATCAGGTGGGAAGAGGGCGGCCTCGGATTCAATTCAACTCTCGCTGTTTCGGTAGATATACCTCTAAGTACCGGGAGGATTATCCCTAAAGATTCTTTAAAGGGACTCAACAGATACAGCTAATCTATTTGTAAAAGGCCCGGCACAGTGGTTGGTTTGGGGGAAAAATGATTACAACAGCTGTTGCCGCTCGACCTCAGCCGGTAGGTGTCTCGGAAGCGGCCGGGGTCTTTGGTAACCGACACCATTAACAATCCCGAGGACAAAGACCATCGGAAACCACGGCACCTCCCACATTTCAGATTCAATATGAAATGTGAAAAATAGCAATCCCCTTCAAGTACAGTAACTGTCTCCTTGGTGACCGTCGGGGTTCAAACTAATGCATCCGTGGAACATTGTTTCTCTTTCCCCAACCAGAGGCGAAGCTCCGGGTCTGTAACTACTCAAAACCACGGAGGTGTGAAAATACCCTGAGTAACAGAGGAGCTGAGGTGTCGGAGACTTTGATGAAAGACAAGTGGGAGGAGGGAGGAGAAGGGGATGAGGGAGGAGTGCAGGATGAGGAGGTGTGTGAGCCAATTCGGGGGGGGGGGGGGGGGGGATGGGGTTGAGCAACGGGGCGACGGTACCGTGCAGATTAAATATACGGGGTCATGAAGTGAGTTCAGGGAGGGAGGGAGGGTGCTGGTGGTGTGTTACAGACACAAAATATATTTCAGACAACGTGTGTGTGAGAGCACGATCTGGCATGTTCAGTGTGTGTGTGCGTGAGTTTGTTTCATCTGGGCTTCCGAAAGCTTAAAAGTTTGGAAAAGGACTAAAAAAAAAAAAAAAAAACGACAGAAAACACAAGCTAGAGGTTGCTCCACAGCGTTTACCTTCACGGCCCCTTCGGAGACCGCTGGTCCCTGCTCGACGCAACAGAGGGGGAACTGTCGTCTACTCAGCCGTCGTAGTTTGTGTGTGTCGAAACGCTTCTTGCATGTTTTCAGAAGTGTGAATCTCCAACGACTTTTTTCTTTCTTTCTTTTTTTTTCCTGCGTGCCATCGGCTCCGCAGCACCGTTTCTGGATACAGACGCAACCCGGTTGCCAGGTATTTTATATCATTTCTGATGAGGTTCCAAGCAATATTTATAAAACCTTTCTAGTTTTTATAATCAAAGATTAAACTATTGCCTCTCTGAAACCTTTCCAGATATGCTGAATTCATTTTCGGTGGTAATATAAATTATTAAGTGCTTTGGCTAATGCTAAACCTTCAAATTAATGGATCTGTTACTTAAAGAGGCGCCTCTCATGAATGAGCAGCACCTGAGGCGGACATGTTTCATCGCTAAATTACGAAACGGCAACATTTGTTACGGAAACTGGCAGGTTTTCTTTGGTTTTTAAAGATTTAGTGTAAAACACGTCACGCATCAAACATAGGGAAATTTTTAGCAACATCATCAAACCAAATGAAAGCTGGTGAGTCAGGAGGAGGGGGTGGAGCGCACATAACAAGGCACACACACACACACACACCACCCCTTCTCTTTTGCCCTCCCAGTCAGATGAACTCACATACACACATTTTTCCCCCATTTTGTTTGCTGAACATGATTTTGCAGTAGCTTTTTGAATCTTCCCAAATGTTTACCGTGGCAAAAAATTCTAATCTTTCCTTTAAATTCATAAACTTAGACCTCCAAGCTGTCTTTTATCAGGCATTTCTGACCTGACACATCCTGAGGCTGTGTCTTTACTGCGGTTACTAACTGTATCATTACAGTATTCAATATTTGTGACAGCTCTCAAATCACAGCCTCACAAAAAAACAGAATTATGGAGACTTTTAACGGACGACAGCCCCTTTTGCACTGCAGTAGCTTTTTGCAGTTTCTAGAACCATGTTCAGTAACCGTGCTGTTTTTTCTTTCATTCAGACAGCATAGGAAGAGCTGAGGACCTACGTTTCTTAGGACCATTTCAGCTCCTACTCTGAGGAAGGGTCTTTAACTCATGTGATGTAGGTGCTCAGTGATTGGTGGAAATCTTAAGCCACACCTATTACCAGATACTCCTTTCAGTCATTTATTTGCAACTTGCAACAAAATGGGCAAAACCAGTGTGAGATGTACTGGCAAGGAGGTCCGACCTCTTCACAAAGAACTTCAAGGCTCCCTGCAGAACAAGGAAAACAAGTTCAGAGTTGGCCAACGGCTGGGTTTTTCACATGGCAAAGCACTGCAGGAAGCTGCTCATTCCTCCTCTTTGGGTTTGTTTGCTTTTGAGTGTGGTGGCTGAGGTGCCACGGTTCCTGCTGTGGTCCCTTACTGCCCGTCTGACTGCAGTACTAAAATGCTCCCCTTGAGTAAGAGACGAAATTTGAGCCGGACAGTTCATAGAACCGTGTTCTCAGAACTTTTTCTGTCAGAAACATCTCTTCAGTTTCCATTTTCTGATTTCCAGTTTGACTTGAGTTGGGTATCACAAACATTTTCTGGATCGGTTTTGGCTGATGTGAGGGAGCGGAGTGGCTCGCTCTCGCCCCTCCCTGAAAGAAGGTTCGGGTCCTTTCTCTGTGGAGTTTGCAGGTTCTCCTTGTGTCTGTGTGGGTTTCCTCCGGTTTCCTTCCACCGTCCAATGTCAAGTGTCTTCAATGAAGACCCTAAATTGCACAGAAATGTGATTGAAAGGGTGAATGGTTGTACATTTTCATGTGTGGCCCTATGAGCGACTTGTAATCGGTACAGGGCGAACCCCAGCTCTCGGGCCAACCGGAATAGGCTCCAGCACCCTCGCAAACCTGAGTGAAAGATAAGTGGTATTGATCATGAAAGCTGAATGACTACTGTACTATTATTCCTTCTTTGTCGGGGTTGGTTTGGTTAAAAAATACAACACTTTTAGGTTTCCCCCCTGAACACATCTGTGCTCTATTTTTATGGTCAAATTCTGCATCCATTAAGTTTTATTTTGCTCATGTGAAACACAAAAGTCCTTTCTTCTGTTCTGGCACAATTTGATAACTTTCTCACCAAACCGCACATTCCAAGTTTCCCATTTTGCAGTTTTGCTTTTGTTTTCTAGCACAAAGCAGGCGTAGTGCAGGTTCCCTGGACAGTCTCTGGGATGTGATTGGCCAAAGGCAGAGGTATATAACTGAAGCAAAGACTGCGGTATGTGGACTAAGGGACTGATGTAACTGCTGAGAGAGGGTTTCCTATGTGGTGGGGGTTGTTTATGTTTGTCTGTATTATTCTAATCATGTTGTCAAATGTTAGTTCATGTCGAAGCTGTGAGATGCCCAGTTGAATGGGCCTCACCTGTTGTACTGTGAGAAATACTCCAAAGAGAGAGTCCCATAGATTGCTCCAATAGTCAGAATATCTGGCCTTCTCTTCTTATTTTTCTTGAGGCTGCACTCTTCAGTTGTTGCAACAACAAATCAAGTTCCCCCATTCAACCCCATTTTCTGTATCCTCCTCTCACACCAACTAACTTCATGTCCTCTATCACGACTTCCATACATTCCTCTTCAGTCATTGTCCAGGCCACCTGTCTGGCAGTTCCAACTTCACCATCCTCCTTCCAATACATTCACCATCCCTCCTCTGTACCCGTCCAAACTTTTAGACCCAATTTCAGGCCCACAAAAAGATAAGTAAATAAATGACATTTTATAGTAAAACACTCCCAGCTGAGTGTGCTGGTCAAAGAGAGGACTTCATGGTGCGAGAAAACCCCCACTAAAAATGAAACAACATGGTTGGATTTATTTATTTTCCCCTCGCTTCTAGCATTCTTTCTTAAAATGAGTAAGTATTCTGTAAACACTCGTATCTTACCATCTAAGATCAGCTAACCTTGTTTGAACACAAAACCGCAGGGCAATTCATCGACTTGAATCTCACAAGACTTTGCAGCAACTTTCATTCATCCATACATTTATTGTCAAAATGACTCAATCCAGATGCCAGGACTGGTCTAAGGGGCCACATATAGAGACAGACAATCATTCATTTTCTCATTCACACGTCAGGGCCCTTTGGGGTCTCCAATGAACTGCATGTTGTTGGACTGTGGGAGAAGCCAGGAATCCACACAGAAAGTGTATCTTTTCTTCTTCTTTTCTTTTCGGCTACTCCTGTTACGGGTCGCCACAGCCGATCAACCTCCTCCATCTAGCCCTATTCTCTGTATCCTCTTCTTTCACACCAACTAACTTCTTGTCCTCTTTCATTACATGTATAGATCTTCTATCACACCAAATGTATCTTGTATTTTTCAAAAAAATATCTAAAAGTTGCAAACAATGTGGAAGTCTCGTTCAATTGTAATTACACTCAGAACTTATTCTGCGTTGGGAAAACGGTTTGGAAATGAAACGGGTCAACAAAACATTACAAAAAATGATCACCAAAGCAACCATAAGTGAAATTATGATGCATAAAGCTGCTGAGGTCACTTGGAATCAAGATTCGCTCATACACTTGCTCGCTAGCGAAGGATGGGAACTGTTTGTCCCGATATGTCATCTATAAATATGAAAGTAAACAATCACAACTGAGTGCATCACCATAATTAAGTGTCTTTCTGTCTTTTTTTCAATGTTCCACTCTTCTTCAATTTGAAGGAAATCTAGAGCAATGCAATTAATGATTTCTTTGCATGCTTGGTTCATGTTTCTTTTTTATGACATGCAGATTAGAACGGTCCCCAATCCTCTTTGCTGTTGGATGTCATTCATAGCACTGAAGAATCTTTTTTTTTTTCTGTCTTATTTAACTTTTATCACTACTTTCATGATAAAATGTCGCACTCCTCCTTCAGGGTCATCTCTTTCACATGTTCCCTGGTGATCAAATAAGATGTGTTGCCAAGGAGATGTTGACAGTTGGTCTGTTACCCAGGTGTCCTGTGGTGGCAGAGAGACACGACTCAACACATACTAGCGGCGTACAACTCCAACACAGTGTGTAGCGTCATGTTCACTGTGAATGAGATTGTTATTATTAGCTGTGGCGTGTGTGTGTGTGTGTGTGTGTTTTGTCTGCTTTGGGTCTGGAAAAGTGGATTCCCCATTATCTCTACAGGAAAGTAGAGAAGGTCCAGTAAGAAAATGTACAAAAAAAAGAGGGTAATATAAAGGACATGGGTGCTCCAAAACATACACAAGAGTGTGTTTAAGTAATGTGTTCAGGAATGAAAACATTGAAACTAAAAGCATGTTAGGAACACAAAAACACAGAGTATCCATATATGTCCACGACGGTCCAAACTGCTCTATCAGATCTGATCGTATCACATGCAGATATCAATGTGTGGGAATGTACTTTGGTCAAAATAGAAGGTGTGTATGTGCTATCACTTTCTGGGAATCGGCCTTTAAATGTAAAGACGTGAAAAAGGGACAGATTGGAAGTATCATGAATCCATCCAGGAACTCACTTTCAGATTAAGGTGCACCTCAGTTGGGGAGATCGCATTTGTTTTCAAGGTCAACCAGTTGGACCTGCTCGGAATAGTTACTGAAATGCTCCTCACCAGCTGCCCGGATTCTTTTTCAATGCACCGGACAAGCGTCTCAGCATCTCTACTCTCTGTTCTCCACAGCCGTTTGAGCTTTTTCACCTCCTCTCGGGGTCGCCCAGTCAGGGAAGTCACTTTAGCCGCATGCGTCCATGACCTAATTGTTTCCGCTACTAGTGTGAGCTCATAAAACATCAGCGGGGCTAAATCAACTGGTAAACACATGGCTGGGCTTCTCAGCTGCTCCGACAAATATTAACCGCCAGCTTTCCGATCTTGGCTTAGAGAGAACGCTTCCAAAAGAAACTTTTAATATGGCCTTCGGATTCTATGTCACACCACCCCCTGGGACATGAGCACCTCAACCCGAGGTGCAAATTAAAGTATCTGTGCTCGTGGTTTTCTTTTCTGTCTGCTATATATGTGAGCCTCCCTTCCACCTTATCTGACTCACCGACAGGTGGGGACTAGTTGACAGCTCTGCTCTTCTAGTTCCTGTCAGTTGACTGTGTATCTAATCATTTGGTTTAAAAGTTGATGCTTGATCTTGAGCCTTGGGTTTCCTCGCACCCTGTATGCACACACTTAAATCAACATGATATCCACTGGGTTTTGAAAACAAAAATCACATTTAGGCCAAACACAATAAGTTATTCAAAATTCCAGCTATGAGCTATTTGGCCAGTTGCTTGTTACTGTTTGATTAGCTTACTTGTAGTAAACATGAGAATTTACATTTTATCCTCCTCTTTTCATACTCCTGTTTATAAGTTGAATGCTACTGATATGCGCTCATTTTTTTTCTCGATTTAAAATTGTTGCATAAACAGCAAACAATAGAATTGTCTTATGTTGTTTTGCCAATCGTGCTGACTCTCTTACGGATATTTAGCCCTGTTAATTTCCGGGATTAATAAATATCTGTCTGCTTCTTTATCAACAACCTTCAAAGACATCTATAGACTGAGATGTCATCGGGGGACATGTTGCTTTCAACCAAATCTCCCAATTATTAAAACAAAATACCACCATATGCACCATGTTTGCTAAAAGCTAGAATTAAAAACCAAGGCTTGAGATTTCTTTGCTAAAACAAGGAATCATTTTTTGCGCTATTCTTACCACAAAAGAGCCGGGTGCTGAATGACTTATAATGTTAATCACCAGCATAGTTGTTGATGTAATTTATAATTATAACATGTTGGGAACTGAATGTACCTCGCCTCTCTTCCAGTGACAGCTAGGATAGGCTCCAGCATCCCTGTCACCCTAAGTGCAGGAAAAAAGCGGTCGATAATGCATGGATGGGTACCGAATGTGAAGTGGCGGGGATGAAAATCAACACATACAAAGCAGAGGCCATAATCCTCACCTGGAAAAGGGTGGAGCGCCCACACCGGGTAGGGGATGAGATCCTACTCCAAGGGGAGGAATTCAGGTATCTTAGGGTCTTGTTCTGGAGTGGGGAAAAATGGAGCGATGCAATCTCCGCATTGGTCCATCGCGGGGGGGGGGGGACCCGAAAAGCGAAGCCCTCGATTTACCGATCGATCAACGTTCCAACCCTCACATATGGTCCCAGGCTATGGGTAGTGACTGAAACAACCAGGTAAAGCAGCCAAAATCAGCTTCTTCTGCAGGGTTTCCGGGTTCTCCTTAAGAGAGAGGGTGGGGATCTGGGTCCGCCAGAGTAGAACTGCTGCCTCTCTGCATCAAGAGGAGCCAGATGAGGCGGCTTGGACATCTGGTCAGGTGGTCTCCTGGATACCTCCTTGATCAGGTGTTCCAGAACCCGCAGGAGGCCTCTGGGATAGCCAAGGATGAGCCGGAGGGACTTTGTCTCTTGCCTGGCCAGGGGACGCAAAGGGATTTCTGGAGGAACCGGATAAAGTCTGGGTTCTGCTTTGGTTGCTGCAACTGTGACCCGGCCCTTTTTAGTGGCAGAAGATGCATTGATACCAGGTTGGGTCAATGGAAGGGTTCCGTTGGTATGATGTCATGTTCCTTCTCTCCAAACTTATAATAAACATGTGATAAACACATAAATGAATATCTCTACAAAAATTGAGCCTAAGTGAATTCATTTTCCACCCAGAAGCTGCTCTGGAGACTAAATGATTTGAAAGAAACATGATGCAAATTACTGATTTTAAAGATGTCCTGGGAGAACTATGTTTTCCTTTTATTGTTTTAATCCAGTGTAATCCTCCACCATTCATTTGTATATTCTCAGGGAGTTTTTGAAGCATTTTTTGGAATAATACTGCGTCTGAAAGCCCCCATCTGTTACGGCGAAGTTGATTGCTGACCTTCGGGTCAGCTTTTGCCAAAAGACAGACAAAAAGTAATTTAACACCCCCGTCCGGCTATAACGGTTCTGTTTGTCTTAGTTCTATTTGTCGTTTGGGCTTCACTGATCAGCAGTTTAAGCGTAGAGTTTCACCGGAAAGATGTTTGTTTGTTTTTTTGTGTTTTTTCACTGCTGCGGGGTGAAATTTTGACTCTGCTTATCTCAGTCAAAGGCATTAGCACGAACGCCTCACTGCCGGAAGGTTCCAGTTTTAATTCCGACAGGGCCCTTTCGGTTTGGTGTTTGCGCGTTCTCCAACATTTCTGCGCAAATTTTCTCAGCCCTACCATCCAAAAACAAGTCTGAGGGGAATTGAGGGGAACATTAGTTTTCCATTTTTCAATCCAAAGCATGAGTTTGTGTGCAGGATAAGCAGTATACACAAAAAAATCTATGTATGGATTCATTGCTTAGGATGGACACCTTCTGGAGGCTGAACTATAATTCACAATATTCCCACTTTAATATTAAATTTAACTCCAAGCGGTGAACAGGAAGAGAAACATATTAAGATATAAAAGTAAGACTGAGCTGATCCTTGCAGAATTTTTGACAGGCCCTGACAAAATACCTAGAATCTAACTCTCATGTAAAATTGCATTTGGTTATTTGCAGAGGAGAAAAATACCATATCAGGTTGAAACGGTTTCTTTTGTTCTGGGTTATTTCATGCTGAAATAATCCATGCCTGAGCCTTTTCCACAACCTTGGTGCAGGTACTAGTTTGGAGAAGGAGATATTTAACAGGTGGTAATTTAAGGTAATACCACAATGGCAAAAAGCTATTTGGATAATGTAAAAGATATTGCCATTGATATTGCACGGTATTGATATTGAATTGTAAAAATTGTATCCTAGTCCAGTTCTTGGTCATCAATTTAAGAGATTTAGATACATGTATGTGAAAATGGTCGATATGGAATGGTGTTTTGACTCTGCAGATGCAGACTATGGTCCCAAAATACTTTTCACGGCATCAAAATGATGGAAATTTAAAGCTTAATTGCTGTAAATGTGTGACTATTACCCCGCACCGCTAAGCCCACTTATATACTAAAAATGCGCCAAATACAATTTACACTCGCTCACAAAATGTAGTATACAGAGATGAAATGAAAGCAGAAACACACACACACACACACACACACACACACACACACACACACACACACACACACACACACACACAGAAGACATTGCCTCGGGGAAAGCTGCTGTGGGCAAAAACAATATACGGAGAGGAAAGATGAAATAGATACAGAGGAGATAGGAGCGTGACTCAGTGCTGCGTGATGAAAGTGTGTACGCACGCACACACACACACACACACACACACATACACACAAATGCACAGAGGGCAAGAGGACAGAGACAGAGTTTAAGGATGACACAAGCAGAGAGTATATTATACATAATAGGATAGCTGAGGAGGGACTGAAAAAGAGAAGTGTGTGTGTGTGTGTGTGTGTGTGTGTGTGTGTGTGTGTGTGTGTGTGTGTGCGCACGCGCGCCGGATATGAAAATAAAAGCAACTCTCAAACCGGAGAGAAGATGCATTGAAAATAAACTAGAAAAGGGCTAGCAAAGATAAAAATAAATAAATAAATATAAAAATGCTCTTCAAAAAGATAGGGATTGACACATGCAGCTCTCTTTCACACACAAACACGCACACACACACACACACACACACACGTACGATACGCCCACTCACACACAAGCGTAGCGAGAGCCAGTTCTGCTCATACCCAGGAGGCAACTCAGTCACTGAGGGGTCAGCCATTTATCCTCTCCCATTACTGCGGACACTGCTGTGAAATTGTCCAATAAATCAGTGTCTGTGAGAAGGAGTGCTCCCCCTGCTGCCCGCCTGCTTTTTTCTGACTACCTCAGCTTGGTTCGGGTGGGTTGAGTTGGGGGGAGTTGGGGGTCACAGATGCGAAAAGGCGGTCTTGAAAGCAGCCCGTGTGTTCTCGGAATAATCTTTTTACACGTTTCTTTTAAAGAGTCATTTTTGTTGCTTTGCTCTCACCTCTTAGAAAGGCTCAAGACAACTTAATGCAATTACGCTCAAATGTTACTGCTCACTTGCTTAGATTATTCCCTCCAGCAGTTCAGTTCTAGATAGTTTCATGTCCGATGGGGCATTTCCAAATGTACATGTGATGTAGGGTTTAAAGTGTGTGTGTGGCTCACTTGATAACCGCCTGTACCGTGATCTAGTTCAAACTTTCGTCCTTGGAGTCTCGAAAGTGTAGATTCTGGTCTTTTGTGTTTACTTTTTACGATGTAATTGTTGTCAAAACTTGTCGCGGTAACTGAATCAGCTCCACCTACCCCTTTACTACTTACTGCTTCTCCTTTTGGCTCGTTTTGGCTTCACCTATCAACTACCTTCATATCATCTCTCACTGCGTCCATAAAGTCTTCCTCTTGACCTCCGGCCCAGGAAGTCCAATTCCAGCACCCGTCTACCAATATATTCAAAATCCCTCCTCTGTACATGACCCAACCACCTCAGTCTGGCCTCTCTGACTTTCTCTCCAAAACATCCAACATGTGCTGTTCCTCTGATGGACTCATTCCTGATCCTGTCCATCCTGGTCTCACCCAAGGAGAGCCTTAGCATCTTCATCTCTGTGACCTCCAGCTCTGCCTTCTGTCTTTTTGTCATTGTAACTGTTTCTAGGCCGTACAGCATCGCTGGTCTCACCCCTGTCTTGTACACCTTTCCTTTCATTCTGGCCAATAGTCTTCTATCACATAGTACCCCTGACACTTTTCTCCACCCATTCCAACCTGCTTGAACCCGTCTCTTCACCTCTTTTCCACTCTCTCCGCTGCTCTGGACTGTTGACCCCAAGTACCTGAAATCCTCCAACTTCTTGATCTCCACTCCCTGTAGCACCCTGGTTGCTCTCATTCACATACATACACTCTGTTTTGATGCAACTAACCTTCATTCCTCTCCTTTCCGGAGCATCCCTCCACCTCTTTAAATTTTTCCTCAACCTGTTCTCTGCTCTCACTACAGATCACAATGTCATCCGCAAACATCATGGTCCATACAGATTCCTGTCTAACCTCATCTGTCAGCTTGTTTATCACCACTGCAAACAAGAGGGGGCCCAGAGCTGATCCCCAATGGAGTCCCATCTCCACCTTGAACTTCTCTGTTACCCCTACAGCACACCACACCACTGTTTCACAGCTAGCATACATGTCCTGCACCAGTCTAACATACTTCTGTGCCACTCCAGACTTTCTCATACAATACTAATACTAAATACTACAGACTCTTACCTTTCCTTCTCTCTCTCTGCTTCCAAACATGCCTTCCTCCTGTCCTCCTTTGGCTTACAGTAGCCCGGGTTCAATTGGTACCCTGTAAGTCATCAGTACCAGTAGCGGTTGTTGTTAACCCAGGCCTTGACCAATCGGTATGAGAGTGTTAGGTTTGATTTGCATGTTTGGTTTTGGCAAAAGATTTACACAGGATGCCCTTCCTGACACAACGCACTGCATTTATCTGGGCTCGGGACCAGCGCAGGGAGATACTGGCCCATGCCCCCCCGAGGGGGGCTGGCTCAGGGAGACACTGGCCCATGCTGCCCTGAGGCTGCATTCCACCTACCCTTTTACACCCAAATATTTGGTGACATATTTTAATTTTTGTTTTCCTGCCTACCTTGTCTAGTTCCAACATATTTCCAGGTCAACCTGCTCCCCATGTGTCATCCCTGCCTGCTCTCCTGTCAACCATCAGATTCATATTGTACTGACTTTTTATTTGATTATGTGAGGCTTTCTATTTTTTTTTTTTAGATTATCTATCATTTACTGTTTTGTTTTTTTCTGTTTTCCACAAAGCCCCCAATGTTAATACCAGTTTCCCTTGTGCTTCCATGTTTATTAAACAAATGTTAAGCTCTTTAATTTGTTGTTTTTCCAATTTGTTCAGTTCAATTTCCCCTTTTATTGCATTCCCTCCAGCCTTCGGTTCACCATGCATTTGTGTCCTGCCCGCTAAAACCTGATCAAACCAAACCCACAGAGTCCTGATGAAACAAATTCAATTGGCGTTCCATTCAATGAAGATTAGGCATTAAAAAAAAGTTGGCCATTATTCTTTACATTAATCATCTGTGTTTTGGGTTGTAACCTTTATTCAGTCAACCAGTCAATCAGAGTGCTGTCTCACAGCCTCCCTAAGAGCGGCTCATCCCTCTGCTTGGCATATGGCTATTTAATTGGCAGATATGGCCAGTTGGATAAATGATTTTCTGCTTCACCCTTGTCTTGTTTAAGAAACTAAGAATAATTTCCAATGCAAGCTTTTCCTCTGTTTTGTTTTGTTTTTTTCTGAAGAACTGTATCGGAGAAGCATTTACTGCAGAGACCCCAGAGCAATTGATACAAATGGTTACAGTCAGATCTTTAATATTAATGGTTGCAGAAACTCACTCTATATATGTATGTATGTGTATATATATATATATATATATATATATATATATATATATATATATATATATATATATATATATATATATATATATATATATATATATATATATATATATATACACACACAATAATAAAATTACTCAAAAAGCTTCTGGCAGTGATCCTGTTTGGGTGAAACAGTTTCCCAGCTCAGGGTCATATACAAATGCACACAGCATCTGTCTTAATGCATAATCATTTGTGCTGGGGGGAATGTCTGCAGGTATTAAATAAATATCCTTCGTATATTTGTTCACCCTTTTACCAAATAAACACTTTTAGATGGAATGTAAACAGACGTAAGAGTGTGTGAGCAGGCCAGCAACTGCCAGAGTAATGCCAACTTTAGATAAAAGTTAAAATACAGCACCACTGAAACATGTTTTTTGTTGGTCAGCTGGGGTGTACAGGGGTGCACAAAAATGCTTGAAAGACAATTGATGGCCTTGTCTGAAGTATGTCGTAAACGCATATTAAGGCTTTTCCAATGTCATCTGAAAGCAAGGAAGGCCAACATAGTCATGTCAAGATTACAAGTGGCTAAGAAAGGCCATGTGACATTCAGCAAAACTGTTAAAGTTAAAAAACTTAGATCACTTTATCTAAAATGCCTCAGCTTCAGCCCGACACCAAGCTTGAGTTTGCTGAGGTAGAAACATTGCATCACTATATCATAAATAGCTTTTGTGTCTGTCTTCAGTATGTGCAGAGTTAACCAAGTTAAAATTATAAAGTCTATAATACTGAAAATGGTGGTAAAGAATTTCCTCGGGGTTCTCCGGTTTCCGCGATTTTGGATGCAGGATAATTTGTATAGATAATGAATTCATAGATATAATAAATTTGCCATCTTTTAAGGTTTAAATATACATTTTTCATCATAAATAATGATTTATACATTTTACTTAATACTACTAATGTTTGTGCGCTCTCGAAGCTCCCTCCCTGCAGCACACTCCTGTTCAGTTACACATCGCTGGCTGAAATCCACTGACATTAATAAAATGAAAAAAGTTATCAGTGAATACAGTAAATGCAGAAAAATAATTTGTCGGGTGACGTATTCAAATCGCTTTCAATAATATGAAGAGTCATTTCATCTTTCTCCAATAAGAGTGTTTCAGTTGTTTTAAGGCTTTACATTTGATGCTATATTTCCCATTTCATGCAAATACTTAAATGTGACATTTTCCAGAGTTCAGGTTTTAGTTTAAATGCTACATTTCTCGTTTGTTGTAAATATTGTAAATATTTGGAAGTGTGTGTGTGTATATATATATGTCAAACACTGCAACCCTAACTGCATGATATGTCAACGTCAGCTTTAATGCCAATTTCTCCGCATGAACAAAGGAATCGAGAAGAAGTTTCTCACAATCGCACGGTAATATGAAATTAACAAAATAAAAATAATAGGGTCTCAGTCGGGGCCGGAGCCTATCTCAGCTCAACCATTCACTGGATCGTTCACAGGTCCGAGGCCTCCAGCATTTTTCTGGACTGCGGGAAAAAAAACATCGAAGTCGGAGGAAACACTGGCAAACAGAAATGTGAAGATGCAAACTCCGTGCAGAGAGGCCTCCCGGATCCTGAATCGGAATCGAACCAGGGACCTTCTCGCTCTGAGGCGGGACAAATAATTCATCTTAGTCCTTAAATCTCACCTATTTATTTAGATAACCCAAAAACTAACCATCGCAGTTTCCGATTTTGGCTGATCTGAACTTCGGACTTAAAATTACGCATGGAAGGTGCAAAAACTGCGGTTATCGAGAATATGTGTCGTCATTCTGAAAGAATTGTTGATTCTGAGCTAAAGTACAAACGCCTGCTTCTCTCCTCCAGACGGAAATTTGGTCAAACATATTTCAGATGCCTTATTCTTTGGAAAGGTGCCAGTTTGTGGGTTTAAGCTTTGCAGTTTCTGCAGCCATCCTAATTTAAAGAAGATTAGTATTTTTATTTATATCTCGGAACCTCGTGGTTCCCCCATCCACCGCCCCGTATACACACACACACAAACACACATGTATTAATCTGACTATTAACATTCTCTCAGAGCTGCTTTTCATTAAAGAAACAATTCCCGTGAGGAGTGTTTGCGGTGAGGGTTGTGTGGGCACAGACTTGCCTGGGTCACCGAAAGCACATCAGCAGCGGTGTATAAACTGTTTTAAAAAGGTTGAAAACAGCTCCGAAATCTCCTCACCGTCAAAAAACAAATTTACATTTACCTCCGCTGATCAAAAACCGTATGGAACGTATGGAACCTCACTCCAAGAGGTCCGGGGAGGAAAAACGTACCTTTTTTTTCTCATTTGTTTGAACTTTTCCGAATATCTTGCTGCTACTAACCTGAACTTCCGCCGTCCCTCATCTTTGTGTCACACGTCTGGACAGGATGTCAGAAGAACTCAGTGGGAAATTTTCTCATTGGGAGCTTGTTAGTCAGAGATTTCACAAACTACAAACTGGCCTTCATCCTCCCCATCAGGATGTGGGATGATAGCCGCTGTGATGAACAGTTTTCACTTATATCCCGTTTGCTTTTACTATATCTTTACTTACAAGCCCCCCGTTTTTTTCTGGTTCTTATGTTTATATATATTTTTTTATGTCTTGCCTCTTGGCTTCACACACTCATAGCCGCCGACGTTTTAACTCCTTTTCAGACATCTTGATTCTATTTTCGACATCGGCGATCAAACATGACAGGTTTCATGCTTGCCGTCGCTCTGGTCCTTAGAGAAGATGGAAATTCATGTTTTGTGCACAATGTGTGTCTGTGTGTGTGTGTGTGTCTAGACAACAAAAAAAAATGGACGGGGACACCATTAATGATTTATTATCATTCGGCATAATAACTACAAACCAGGCTGCACTTTCACCCTGTTTATCACTGTAATGATGTTTAGTCCCTTCAATCACGGAGGATTTGGAAAAACAAAACAAACAAAAAAAAGAAGCTGTTTCTTCAAAAACTGTATCAGCCACATCAGCTCCCCAAAATGTCACTTAAGTCAGAGAATGTGATTGGATAACGCCCGTGTCTTTGTTTAAAGTGTTAAATGATGGGAATTTGTGAGATAAAATAAATGACAGATGTGCTTGAATATCTTACTTTACACACACGAGTATTTGTTTTACCTCAATAAATTTTCGATTAGGCGAAACGGTTTGATCTTCAGCCTCACGGCAAGAAGGTTCCCGGTTCCATTCCAACGGGTGGCCCTTTGGTACGGACTCCATATGGTCTCCTCGCATCTGCGTGAGTTTCCTCTGGGTCCCTTAGTTTCCCCCCATGGTCCAAAACATGCGATCATTTCATCGGAAGCACGGATAGATGGTTAGATGAGAGGGTGAACGGTGGTTTTGTCTGGATGCGGTCTTCTGATCCACTGGCGGCCGGTCCAGGGTGAGCACCGCCTTGGGTCTGATGACATCCTGGTCCCCGGCCACCCTAAATAAGGATAAGCTGTATAGATAATGACTGAATGAATAAATGAAAGATGTTGATTAGAACTGCCTCTTTAAGCAGACGAAAGAAGGAAAATATCCCATCCCCTGAGTGATAATGCCAATGACATTGATGCAAAGATGATTCATTTTTTTTGCATAATGCCACTACCCTCTTGAACATTTAATTTATCCCAACAGGGCAATTAAAATTCATGAGCTGTATTTACTGTTGGTTAAAATAGGATTGGGGCAGTTACCACTTCAGTTTTGAGGTCATGGTTCAGTTCATCTTCATTACAGCAGAAAAAGGGAGGTTTTTTTTTTTTTTAATCTATTTTTTGTCATTCCTTTCTAATACTTGGGAATCTAATTGCAGTCAAACCAAGTAGCTCGTTGACTGCACGTTTAGATTTGACCATCAGGTGATTGTTTTCATCCACTGTACTTTTTATATTTTAGACTTGGTTGAATCAAACGAATAATTCAAAAAATGAAAAAAAGAAACTACGACGCTAAACTCTAACAGTGTGGTAAATGAGAGGGATGGCTCACAGCTGTTATGGATAAAGTCGTGCTGACGGATGCTGCGGACTCATTTTTTTTGTCTGCAATGCAACCAAGTTACCTTTAACCCGGACGTAGCAAAACCGCCAAGCTGATTAAGTGTTTAGTTTTAAGATGAAATGACAAGCGGATTAGTCATGCTGAGTGAAACATCACAAAAACCAGGCTGGATCGATTTTACCAACTTTCTCTGTGAAAAGGGTGGATTATTTGTGTAGTGACCAAGCATTAAAACTGCATCAGATAAGATCCAATGCTTGGCTCTGACCATTTGTTGAGGCCATCAGCTCTGGGAAGAGTCAATGGGATCTGTGTCGGACGGAGTGTTCTCGGTTCTCCCTGAATGCAGCCCGCAGCTTCTGAATAGACAAATTCTGTCCGGATTCGGCCGTACAGAGTTTGAATGTCTGCCCCGACTTGAGTCGCAAATTCACTCTTTATTCCACCGGTGAATACAAATACAAATGTTTTGGTTTTTTTTGTACCTATTAGGAAACAACGGAGGCATGTACTTTCACAAACTCAGTGTGGTTATAGTGCTGTATGGATACATTTGATAAAAAAAAAAAAAATTAAAAAAAAAAGTTAATTATGTATTACAACAAAGAAATAAGCACATAAATTGATCATAGAACCATCTTCAGGAAATTGTCAAAATTATTTAACAGAATGCGGGCCATTAGTCTTTTCTAATTGGTTACAAATAATGCAGAGCATCCAGCAGGAGATTTGCATTTCCCCGCGTTACAGCTTGAATTATATCTCAGCACCTGAATGCGACACACAGGTCAGTCATGACAGATTGTCATTCAGCCAATTGTCATCGGTTGTAACTTCAGTGCATCTCTCGGATTCTCCTGCACACCTATGACCACGATTGTCTTCCGCCGGATGATAAAATGCATAACGTGTATAATATTCTCACCTCTAAAATCTCTTACCGACACGTCCTTGACAGCTTCTCATATCAATCATGCAAGGAATTCCTCCGGGGGGGAAAAAAAAAAAAAAAACCCTCTGAGCATCTCAAACTAAAAGTTGGCCTTATTTCAATGCGTGATCTGTAGACTCAGTCAAGCTGACATTACTTGCGTGCTTGTGAACTCGCGCTCTAAAACTGTGAAAACAGTGAAAACGTTACCTTCATCTTGATACTTTAGCAACGGGGTATCAGAGGATTTGAACGGTTGGCAGATGGCTGCATTAAGGTGAGGTGATTCTGACCAGGCAGAATGTCTGCGGTAAATCAAGTGGCTGGCAGAGTTGCCCTCTCCTGACAGTTAAAAAGACTGCAGTTGGAGGACTCTTCACGCTGGCTTCAATTTGAAGGAGGTAATTGTTTATCTCCTGTGTTTTGGAACTTTCTACTCCCTCCTTGCATTCTAAGGCTGCAACTGGCAGCGCATATTGCATGCTTAAATTAGATTAAATAAATGCATACAAAGGTAAATGGGGCCACAAATTGAAATATTACACAAAGGCGATTCAACTTTCCGTTGTGATTTAGAGATTGATCCGACACAAAGATGCTCTTAAAAATAAAAAAAATAAAACAATCTGAAATCTGTTTCTAGTTGCATCCCCTTCGTCCCGCCTTCTGCAACCAATAAACAGAGAGAAAAGAAGCAGAGGCAAAAAAAAAAAACACAAGAATACACTTCTGCCTTTATGGATCGGTAGGAAGAAAAAAAAAGAAAGTTAATGATTGTAGATTCAATCAACTCAAGACCAAGAGAATTTCAGACAAAACAGACACAAAACCCAGGAGATGTCACTCATTAACGTACCTTCAGACCCAAACTGGGACTAATTAGCAGAATCGGCCGCTGCTGAAACTGTTGTGTGTACAAACCGGCACAGGTTTGTGTCTTGTGCAGTAGAGAGATTCTTTTTTTTTTACTTGAAAGCTAAATCCCTGATGATTCCCCCCCTTTTTTCATGTTATTGAAGCTTTTGCTGATGCTAAGTAGCTTTTGAGGATAACTTGTATTGCTTACGCTTACTTGTGCTGCCAGAGACAGCTGCAGTTCGCTAACAGCTGCCACATTCATCTGCTATTGTCATAAATATAAACAGACCTCTTCATTCACCCTCTCTACACTACAATCATTTTTTTTTTTTTGTTTTTATAGACAACAGCGAATTCTATAAAGTCAAAGAGGTCCTGAGACATTACGACAAAAGTTCTTTCAGAAGCTAGGATGGTAAACTTTTAGCTCTCATCAATTACATAGTCATTATTTACAGGATTTTCCACAAGCCAGATTTATTTATCATATATAGGTCTGTGTGTGTGTGTGTGTGTGTGTATAGTTTATTTCGAGGTTCCGTTATTTAAAGCCATTATATTTAAAGGGATTGCAAAATTGTCTTCATTTTCAAATTACAAGGTCTATTCACTCTTTTCGTTCGTCCTACATTCATGTATCCAGAGCAGAATATTCTGTGAATGTTGAAAGAGCAAAACATGTCGCACCCCACTGAGCTCACCTTTTTAGAAGTCAAAGAGGAACCTTTTTATATTTTGGCCGAGGAATCTCGGTCTCGGTAAAATAAATACAACGGTAATTCACTTAGAATTACTATGCCAGTTCTTTCAATCTAAACAGTGCCAATTTACACTCCGTCAGTTTTTCTGGCATTACTTCTGACTCTCTCCAGTGTCGCTGTCACCACTGAAGCCTCTGCAGCTCAGCTGCTATTGAAAGGATAACTGTGAAATTAAACCCAGTGGAGTCTGATTGTGCTTCATTTCAAATCAAAAAGTTTCGACGGCTGGCCGAGTCCAAACAATACTGAATTTTCACACGGAGGTATAATACACATAACGAATCCAAACAAGGCCAATAGGTTTGCTGTGGTTTATTACGAACATAAAACGACCGAATGAATAGACCGGTGCGTCTGCTGAAACATGGAAGAACACGCAGGATAATCGACAGACTATCATCACGAGTAAAATTAAGATTATAATAATAAGGATGGAGACAATCAGGAATCGGTCGTCAGAGGGACAGACCGCGGTAGATTATCTCGAGATAAAGTCAAGTGGAGATGGTTTGGACACGGTTCGGGTGCAGAAAAGGGAGTGTGAATATTTTCGTTGGAACTCCCAGGCAGGAGGGCTAGAGGAAGACCGAAGAGGAGATTTACGGATCGTGTGAAAGAGGACATGAAGTTATTTGGTGTGAGAAAAGTGGATGCGCATGAGGAGAGGGTTAGATGGAGGCAGGTGATTCTCTGTGGCGACCCCTGAGGGGAGCAACCGAAAAGAAAAGATTTGGGTAACAAATAATACATCACAGTTAGTTTTTCCCAAGACATTTGAAACTTTTTGGACACTTGGAAATGTATTTCCACCAGATAACACGCGTAACACCTGAAGAGGCAAAAGCCTGCTCCGATGGCCATAATTCATCTGATCAGGGGGACACGTGAAGGCAAGCCGGAGGCTTGACTCCGATCACCCCTTCAGAGCGGCTGCACAGAAAAACACTGGCACTCATCCATTTCCCGTCTCCTGTGCCCTCCATGCGTTCACCTGTTAACCTTTTTTTGTGAAATCCTGCAGCGACTTTCAGCCTGGCTGACTACGGCGTGGTCTCAGGAGATGGGATCCCCGACGCGGGCTCATACTAACGGCAAAGGGAAATGATTTGAGACATTAATTGTAGGTGCATTGCTCAGGTTTTATTTTCTGCTAATTGATAATGTAATAGTGGTTAAATTTTGTTTTCCTGCAACTTTATTCTGGTCACATCCTAGTGCTGTCACATCTGGATCAGATATGGTAAAACCCTGTGGAAGGAGCAATAAAGGACTCATGGATCAAACCGGATTGTATTCATCACCAAGTTGACCGCTGGGTGACTAGATGTTCATTTTTAATAATAATTTAATAGTGGCTTGACATATGGGTGTGTCACACTTGTCTGATCGGGTTATATTTCGGGGAAAAAAAAAAATTGAAAACAGCTACTTCATGTTTGCAATGCAGGATGAGGACGGGGAACGGCTTGCAAATACTAACAGCAGTTTTAAAAGGCATTTTCAGAGATAGAAAGTAAGAATATAGTGGAGAAGAGCCTCGGGAATTTGTGAACAGAGACAGAGGACTAATGGACAGAAACATCAGAGAGACCGAATAAAAAAAGACACAATAGAAATAAATACAAGATAGGATGAAGAGTGAGTGTGTGTGTGTGTGATACGGAAATTAGGAAGGAAAGAAAGGAGAGTGTGTGGGAAAGAAACCAAGGGGGAAATTGGGGGGCAGCGGTGAATTCCTAATGTCAGCAGTGGTCTATTGATCTGCTCGGTAGCACAGGCTATTTCATTTGGTCATTCAATTATTCAGTCATTTAGTTGATGTTGTTTCCCCCTGCAAGGGAACACTCAGACCCATGCAGAGCAGCGGAGTCGTGCTCACAAACATGAAAGTTAGAGCTCCGCGGGAGAGTGAGTTACACGGGCTGCAGACTGGAAAAACGGAAAGCTTTAACAGGTTTGCGTGTGTCTTCATACACCCGTTTCCAAATGGCTCCAATTTAGAGGTTGTCACATTTTCTCGTCTCCATACAGTTTACCAGCCGTGACTGCTTGTAAGTGGTTTTTGCTGTGTTTGTGGGTGTGTGTGTGTGTGAGCCTGATTGTTTGCTTTCATGGTTAAAATGTGACGCTGATAACGCAGATACCCTATTTGGGCAAAACCAAACTCCGCCAAAAGGTGGGATGTAGAAATCAACATTCACTCACTTACAAGGTGACTCAACAAGAGTCAAGTAATTTTTTTTTCCCCTTCTTTTTTACCTCCAACTGGTGGCAAAGGAAATGCAAAACAGTTGGACCAGGTCACCTACGTTAGTAACAAATCAGTGTACTGTGCCTCAAGGCTATGCAGAAAAGGGTGCTGGGAGGGTAGACAAGCTTCCCTTTCTTTATCTTATGTGATAGAATAAAACTGTGCAAAACTCTGGCCATTAAGATATCTGCATTAACAATGTGAAAGTCACATTTCATTAAAATATTTTCTAACCATCCCAACATCAGTGGGGAAGTGACCATGATTAGCATTTACTTCCCATATTTCAATGCCATGCGGTTTTGCTTCGGGGTTTGCGTTTTCATTGCCCTCAAGATTCAACTGGATTACGATTCGCCAGTTGGCGATTCGATTATACGACGCATCACATTCTCAATTTTCTAAATTACCACAAATGGTTTTGTCATCACTTAAGTATTCTTTAGTTAACAGTGTCTTTGTTCATGTGCTCAGTGTGCTATTGGCTAATGTAGCTCCTCATATTCGAGGTGTTGATAAAGTATATTATTTTTGCATGGCAAATTTTATGTATAGCATGGTTCTTGTTCAGTAAAAACCAAAATGTTCTCAGATATCTTCTATGCAGATTTTTTGTTGCCCGTCGTCCTCTGCTGCTTCGTTCCTCTGCCATGTTGCATGTTGTTTTTTTTTTTTTTTTTTTTTAACTGTGCTTGCACTAGCCTAGGGCGTACGTCCTTCACCTATAATGCAACTTGAACTTTAAAACTTTCTTATCAAGGTAGAGTTGTTTAATTTTGAATCTAAAATCGATTTTGTGACAAGGTTGGCCCGGTGGCCTGTGCTTCGGCCTCACAGCTCAAAGGACCTTGGTTCGATTCCAACAGGGGGACCTTTCAGCCTGGAGTTTGCACGTTCTACCCGCGTCTGCTTTGGTATCAATTCCAAATCGTCATATTCGACGCATCTCGATACGTCTTTGAATCGATCATTTTCTGCAACCTTAGTTTTGCTGAGCCGGAGACAAACAAGATAAAGGCACATTTAAACAGTAAATATCAATAATAATGCAGCATCTATGGAGGACTTTCCATCAAAGTGGTGGAAAAGCGTGAAGGGTTCAGAGAAGACCTTGTAGTGACAGTGACTGTGGAAGGGAAGCGGAGAACCTGGAGGAAACTAACAAGAACACGTGGAGAAAATGCAAACTCCTCAAAGAGAGGACTTGTCAGAGTCCAACCAGGAACCTTCTTGGGTGAAATGATCTGGACGTTGCAACTTTCCGTGGATAAAGGATACTGAGAATGAACTCATGAGTGAATATCACCCAGTAGAATTCCATAACCTCTGCTAGAGGGATACTGCACTCCCTTCCTTTCAGTTCAAATCTGACGCGGTAATAAATAAAAGTACGTCACATACCGGAGCAGACTGAGAGTCCAGATTTTTCCATTTAGGTGAAACAACGCTGTCTTTAAGTGTGATCCGTGGACGTCTCATCACCCATCTGCACAAACGCTATTCTTTCACCGTCCGAGTGCCTAACTTATTTTATCCCCCCGAAACTCCTCCGTCTTACTTCTCTGTCCTTGAAGATGTGGGTAATCTTCGCGTGTCCCTTGATCCTGTTGTCATTTGCCATTAGCTTCACATTAGTCTGGAGAGATTTGTGGACTGACCCCTCATCAAATAATTTACTTCAATGAATCAATTTAGCCTGACACACGCAGTGTATTAATCAGCTGTCTCGGCCGGCTAAATGGCTCAATAAGAGGCAGAGGCAGGGGAGAGACAATTAGAGCAACTTCCAGAGGGTCAGAACCATAAAACAGCTGTCCTGAAATAACCTGATCTACCACACAAATTCCCTTTAAATGGCCACCTGAAGTGGCAATGAGACAGAGACATTAGGGACTTTTAAGATCGCCTTTTGGTTGGCGGGATAGATATGCACCGATCCGGGCTTAAATGACATGTTTATAACAATTTACCAGCCGATATGATATTTAACAACCTTCCGCGCCGTATCTGCTGCCCCGAACCTACATTTTCCACTGAGTCTCTCATTGCAGTCATTTTTTTTCTCTGTAATGACATCTTACTGTGAACCTTTGTTTGTTTTTTTGTCTCCTTTTTTAGATATGGCCAAGCTCAGTACAATGGAGAATTCATTCTTTTGTAGCATGAAATGGATTGAAAAAACATGATACGAAAACATCAACAATAGTTCTTGCCTTACAAAAAGAAAAATCTTCTCAGTTCGTATAATTCACACATCTTACGTTTGAGAAATTCCCACTTCACTTATTTCCAGCAAATTGTCCAGCGAATTCTCTGAGACTGTGAAATAAGACACATTGGAATAGATTCATTTTAGCATGCTTGCGATTTTATTTTTTTACCCGTAACCCATGAAGGTCAATTAACTTTTATTCAAATAAAACAAAAACAAATTCTCAGACCTATTTTTTTAATGAGATAAATGTTTTGCAAACTAACATGCCACCTATTTACGCTTCGAGTAGATCTACAGCAACTTTAGCATTAGACTGCCAGGGCACCCTGCCTGGGGGCTCACGAGCATGTATATTCATAGAAGAAGACCAATGATAACCATAGTTATGTTAAAAAAAAAAGCAAGCAAAAAAAAAAAAAAAAACTTGATTGAAGAATATATGGTCCTTCAGAAATATTACAGATTTTTGTATGCAAGTATTTTCAAGATTATGAGTGTGCCGGTACGTGAGATGAAGGATCATCTCTCAGACATTAAATGGCTCAATGTAAGTGCATAAATAATTTAAATTGTGTTCGGGTTAAACAGTAAACCACTGCCAGCGGGAGAATTGAAAGTACACGTCAATTCATATTCATGTCGAGTGAATAATTGCAAAAGACTGAGTGAATGGTTATCGATCACGTTCTCAAAAAAAAAAAAAGAACGCGCGACATCTAATAATCCCATCTCTCATGTCACTTCATTGATCATCATATGACACAAACTCACCTTGCAGATATTGATCGCAGCATCGCTGAGGTTTGGATGTGCAGTCATTTGCAGCTCCCGCACAAATATTAGACTCTGTTGCCGGGTTATCAGTCGCGATCACAAAGCAGCCAAACAAACAAAAACGACGACAAAAAAATCGAGATACATGTGAATAACTGCTCTTCTGTGCATTGATCAATAAAATCACATCCCTGGTGTCACCGGCCATCTCAGTCCAAATTAGATATAACTAGTCCGGTGCTGTTTAAATACACAAATACACTCACGGAAACAGCGGCATGAATCTTCTTACTTATTTATTTTTAATCCATTTTTTATTTTTCCTCTGAGTCGATGCCACATTTGGCTGGAAACCATCCATCTTATTATTCCAGAGCACTTTGTGTTGACCATCTACGGTTTAATGTGGCCGAAATATGGGCTCGATTTGCTCGTGCGTATTCCAAGCTGGACTGTGATTTATAAAAGGGAAATTGGTGCAGGTTGTGCTTGTGCGGTGAATTATAAAATAAACAAAAGATGTGAATCCTACAAAAATGTTCTCCTATGGAACCTAACCTATAAGGATACCTGACCGGCCCCGGCGGCTATTTCCTTTCGGCGTCGGCGCCGAGAGCAACACGAGTTATTGAAAACGAAGCTGAATATGTGGGTTTTTATTTTCGCGCCACGGCCGACAAACACATGGAGGGACCGCAGCTTTGTGACTCCGCTGTCATTGTGTCACTCCCGGTGACGCACAGCTGTTAACTCGAGTGTCTGGAAATTACTTGAACTTTCAACAAAGTGCTGTTCTCGGAGGGAAAAACCCCAGAAATACTCCAAGCAAAAGTGTCTCTCTTGCTCTGACACCGAACGCCGCGCACCCCTGAGGAAACCGCCAGTTGAACTACTGAGGGGAAGCAAGGTGAAGGAGTCTGCAAACACACCTGAGGTTACCCTTTAACAAGAAAAAGATTATAACCTCTCTTTTGTCTTCAGTTGGGTTTATTCTAGCTCTTTTTGACTGCTTAATTTTACTCAAATCAGACATTTTAGATGTTGCCGGTCTCATCTTCAAGCCAGCGACGTCGAGGAAGCCCTCCCTGTTTCCGGTCCTGGCGCCGCTACGGCCGATGTCCATATCATTTGAACTATTTTCCACGGGAAGGCTATATCTCGAACGTGGCTGTTCCTCAGCTGCCTGTTTGGCCCTTTTCTCTACAGCTGGAAGAGCGTTGTGTCCAAGCCGCTCGGCACGGCCGTACTTTCACTCACCAAAGGAACCCCTGCAGTCTCATTCATCCTCCTGTATCAATTCTTGGCCGTCATCCACTATCCTTGTTTGTAGTTTTTTTTTTTTTTCTGCTCAGAGGTTGCAAAACTCTTGTAACATCCGATGTGCTTTTGATGGCGATGCGGGATGTTTCACATCTCCAGACTGTACGTGCAAGAAATCTGTTGTTTGGAAGAAGATTTAATGGGAACACTTCAAGCATATGAAGGACTCTGAGGAAGTGCCTAAGAAGCTTATGCTAAGTAACGACAAGACACATAAAAGTACACCTGGTCTTCAAAGAACCGCAAATACTTTTGGAGTAGCGTCGTCTATGTTTATGGACTCGACAATGAGTCATCCTTCCGTTGTTGCTCCTCTTTTTTACTTTTGTCCTATAAGTTCATTTACGTACTTAATATTTGTGTTTGATCTCCCTTTTGTCGACACCGTTTCTGTCGAGATGCGATAATGACTGAGCTTTTCTTCGAGCGAGTTCTGAGCCATACGTTCGTGCACCGGCCGAAAAACTGGCAAAATGAAATGACAAAGAAATGAAAAGGGAATAAAACGGTTTTACTTTGAAATCTGGGTTCTCGCTTCTTCCCCAGGTCTCTCACATCACCATCAGTAACTCCATAAGCCATAACATTTAAATCTAACACTCCACCAAACAGACTATTGCAATTCAATATCTCATAGTGAGGCCCTCCATAAACCACGGAAATATGACAATATCTCACCTCGGTGGCACAAATATAAACTTATAAAAAATAGTTATGATCTGGCATTACCCAGTACTTGCGGATTTTGGGAGTATATCACTAAAATCATGTTGGAAGATACAGAAAACAATATTCCACAAAAATGTGCAATGTTGAACCCGGGAGACCCATTTGAAGCAAATAACTCTGTCGGGTACATTATCTCACTTACCGCTGAGCGGGCGGGCTTTTCCATCATCCGGAAAGCTGACCTCTATCCCTTTCTGAAAAGGAGGAATTTGTGATTTATCAGAATGAAGGCACCTCCTCGGCTTCAGTGTGAAGGCTAATACTCCCTGTTTTATTCTATTTTTCTAATTGTGCATTTTTTAATTTCCTGGCCTTGATTTTTGTTTTCCAAACTCAAAATTGCATAAAAGAGCAATATATGAGTGTGTGCGCATGTCCAGTTTAACTCTCATGAAACTTAGCTTTCCTTTAATTCCAATATCTGACATTTTGTTTTCGGGTATATTTTTCTATTAAATCGTGGAAAAAAAATGACGAATACATAACAATTGCGCTCCACCTGATCCGGCACAAATAACATAATTGAAAATAATGATATAGTCATTTGCTGAAATGTTTGCCGTGAACATATCTGAGATGTCAATGTTTATTCTCCTTGTCCGACTCAAGTGTCCATGAGTTTATCCCGACATACAGTAGGTACAGGCAAGATAAGGTTCAAAACATTCAGTAAACTTTTATTTCCTGAATTGTCTGTAACAGACTCTGTATTCTGTTGTTTTTCAATTGTTCTAAACTTTTCAGGAAATAAATAGAAACATCATTCAGACATAAAAAATGTCATTGAAATTAAAGAAAAAAAAACTATAAAAATGTTTTGATGGGAGGCGATATGAGCTGAGCTAGATAAACAATACATTCAATCTATAATAAAATCATACTAAACATTATGTCTACAATTCTATTGAAAAATGCTTACAATTTTGGGCTTTTATGGGAGTTTCTCTCCCATGAATAAAATAACTCACCTGTTTTCTTTCAATTATCCTGTTTTTGTGGACACAAGTGCAAGTTGCCAAAACCAAACCAAAGGAAGGATGCAATAGTGTCAAAGAAAGTGTTGACCTGGGTGTACTCTGAAGAAATGTTTCCAAATGAAATTACTGCCGGGGGGAGAGACTCCGCTGCTGCTATCATAACTTATTCTGCAACACAAAATGTCTCAGAAAAGAAAAAAAATCTGTTACAACAGTTGTCACAAACAGACAGTTACAGAACAGAGACTGTCAAAAAAGAAAATTTATCACTTTAGACAGGCCAGTTAATAGCATTGGCCCATCTTCTAATGCAGATATGTTGGAAAACATGTCGGGTGATGATGTATACTCTGTGGGTGTAGTTGGCTGCTATATATATATATATACACACATACAGAGTCCCATAATGTGTTGCGAGAATAGGTGGGTGGATTTAAATAATGGCTATAAATATGGTCTTTTCATTTAGGCATGGTATTGTCATTTTACTGGTTTGGCTGGATTACTGTCACTTTCTGTTTCTGAGTCTTTGCACCATGAGTTAGTATTAATGCAGTTAATGACCCTCTGGTTTTGGGTGTTTAGGTTTAAGGCTGATTGATGCTCATATATGTAAGTGGACACAGAATTCTTCTCTCTGGTTGTACCATCTGGTTATATCGATGTTATGTTGACTGCTGTTTCCTTTGCTGCTTGCACTGGAACGTATCGCGCAACACTGCCCCTGCACCACTCCCCGCAGTACTGCTCCAATTGTTGAGTTTGGCTATGCATCTGCAAGCTCCCCAAAAAAATCATACAGAATTACGCACAAAATCGCCCACAAAAATGGACAGAAAGCTCTGTCCGCATGCATATGCAAAATCAATATTGAGCCATCAATGAACCCAAAGGGTGCACTGTCCAAGGAGGGCCTGGCAGGACCCTTCGCAGTAAGAAACCCTACATGCACCTCAGGATGAGTGAAAGCTCATTAGACAGACCCTGTATGTTTAAATGTGCGGATATATATGTAGATAGATGGATAGATTATTAGATACTAAGAGGCGTGGCCTCTCACTCCAAGGCTCCGTCATCATTTCCCTACCAAGCACCACTAAATACATACATGATTATAATCTCAATTAATTCTCCGCATATTTCAACAGATTTTGGGAACAAACCGGTTTAGAACTGCAAATTCCAAAACTGTTTTCTCCACAGCAAAGCTACAACACACACACATGCGTTTCATTCAATACAGGACAGCTCATACCTGGTTTCCTTGAGCTAAAGCCTTGTGTCTTTCCCAAAAGAGTCTTATATAATTATGGGTCCAGCACATTTAATCTCATAATATATAGGCTTACTCCAGTTGTTGCACTGGTACATTTCTATTTCTTAAAATGTTGTTTTGATGAATCTAGAGGAGCAAATCAAGAATTATGTGATTCGATGAGCCTCAACATTGTGTGTCAGTGTGTGTGTGTGTGTGTGTAAAGAAAGAGCACTTCCTGGTTGAGGCTAACTTCCTCTATTCATAATTGCCAAGCACAACTCAAGCTCGCCACAATATCGTCTAAACAATGACGTAATTCGGTATCCGTTCATTTATTCATGGTTTTTACACCTTCGCCTGCACATTGGGTCAAAATTGCATCACTTGCTGCATTTAGTTGATTGTGCTCGAATTAATGAGATAGAGAAATTTTCAAAAAAGCAAGACAATGCTCAGTTCAAAGGTCAATCGACAGATTATTTCATTTTGGTGTGATCAACAGAACCGCAGTCGTCTCTTCTGTCTCAGTGTGCACTCTTTGAAACAAACATGGCTAAGTTGATCGTTGGTGAGAAAACAGAGTCCCGTGTCAACACGTCGGCTCATCACGGCCTGTTAATTCTCTGACAGATAGCGTCGTAGCGCTATCATCCATCCACCTGGCATCCATCACCGCTGTCTCCATCTGTTCTTCCCTCCATCCTTCTCTTCCTCCCCGCAAACCTCTGTTTACTGTCGTTTGCTTTGGACCGGAGGACGCGCCAGCGAAACTTTCCGACTGCCAAGCTCCTCCGCTCACCCCTGCCAGCGTCACTGCCTTCTTTGCTCTTTATCGTCCTCACTTTTTTTTTTTTTTTTTTTTTTTTAACTTTTTCCCCGCTATTTTCGGGGCGTCATATGAAAAGCCACCGTGTCTGGCTGCGCTCCTGCCTTTGTGTACAACACGTCTTCACCACGCTAATCTTTGGCTCGCACTCCACAGGGGCCTGTTAACCACACACGCTTGCTTGTATGCAACACCGCAGTGAATAGGAGATTACACTCACATTATACAGCCAGACACTGGCTGGCTGGCACCATGTCAGCACTTAGCTAACACAGCCAGAGTGGTTTCTATCCCAAAAGCTACATTCGTAATGGAGGCTTTGTCTGACTGTCAGACGTACATATGCTGCCCTAATGTGGTTTTTATCGTTAAAAAGATGGGGGTCTTAAAAAAAAAGTCACTGATGATAGCGAGGTTATCGACAGAAATACTGAAAAATGTGTTTGATTTGAAAAATCGCATCCATAGAATGGGAAGATTTTAGTGACTAACTGACAATACCTTACGCAAAGGGCTCAGCGTCTCATGAACAATATGGCGCTGAGGTGTTTATGGACAAATCCAATTTGAATTAAATTTGTGGCGTGTCAGAACCAAATATTTGATTTTATGAGCAGAATAAGTCGGTGATAAGAGTGGGGCAAAAAGTAATTTTCTGACAATCTCTGCTTTCGGATGATAGAGGACATAAAACCGATGTGGCAACATCTTTTCAAGCCCGCAGTTCATCCTAAAAGATTCACTTGATTTGTGGAAGTATTTGCAAATGAGGAGGATTTTTTTTTTTTTTTTATAGCTGAGTACTTGCCCCGGTAGGATAAGCTCTGTTTTAAATTACCTTAAAATAATCACTCAACTCCAACCCTTTATGAGATAGCTGCTAATGCAATATATAGCAACTGGGAAAACCTTGGGCTTATCTGGCGGAGGTACTTGAATTTCAACACCGATAAGGACACTTGGGCAACAATCATTTCAAGTGCAGACTGCTTTAAAGGAGATGCTCGGCATACATTTACTCACTATAAGATAGTCACTTGATACTATTTGACATCTGTCCATCATGAAATGTGTTTACAGTAAAAAAAAAAAAAAAAAAAAAAAAAAGAAAAGAAAAAAAAAAAATCAACTGCGATGGGAATAAAAAGCTAAGAGACCGTTTGTGCCGCAGAGAGATAAGGTTGCTCGGGGAGTCGTGCGGCCATCTGATAATGGGAAGATTTCCAGTTTCGATCCCCCCCCCGGTCACCTGAGACTTGTGTCAAAGTGTCCTTGACCAAAATACTGAATCGTCTCTGCGTGGTTAGCTCTGTCATCAGCGTGTGGGTAATTGATGAAAAGAAATAATGGTAAAGCACGATGAGATTTGCCACACAAGTATAACTCGATTGACCATAACCAATAGGTTCTTCAAATCAACTCTTATGGGACAGGTAATACTTTCTAACCCAGCACCTGCTTTAACACTAACAACACTCATTCATTAATTATCTATACAGCTTATCCTGCACTCGGGATTCACGTTTGAGCCGCAGCCCATCCCAGCTGTCACTGGCCAACAGGCGATGTACAACCTGGACCACATATAGAGATATATAACCAATCGCTGTTTTTCACACATCTGGCCAATTTAGGCTCTTAAATTAACCTATTGCGTGTTTTTGGACTATATGGGGAGCCCGGAAACCTTGGAAGAAACCCACGCTGACACAGGGAGAACATGCAAACTCCAAACAGAACGGCTCAGTCAGAATCAAACCAGGGACCTAATTGCTGTGAGCGTATCGCTGCATCTGCATCTATTATTCATATCTTTGAATAATAATGTTTACATATGGATCACAATCAGAATCAGATTGTCATTGAAATATTACTATTACAGTGAAATTGTCACTACTACTCCCGTGATACGCCACATAAATACATAAGATTACATAAAAAAAAAATTATAATTAAGGATATGAAATATAAATGTTAAATGTATAAATTTTAAAATGTGAGAACCAATTGGTGTGGGAAATCCTTTGGTGTTTGTGTTGCACTGGAAGGAGCTATTGTACATCCTGTCATTATTATCTATTCTATTTACAGTATTTATTGTGATCACTGTTCAGTTCCTTCATGGCACGAGGGTAGACGCTGTTCAGTAAACTTGAAGTGATTGATGTTTTCTATGCAGCATCTGTAGAAAGGCAGCAGCAGGTCCCTAGAGAGGTATGAAGAAGCACATATCAGTATAAAACGTTGTGAAATCATTGATATTTGGAATCAATTAAAACCATAGTTATAACAAACAGAAGTCGAGTAATCATAAGTGCTGCAGCTGCCAAGTCCTCTGAGCAATTTTAGAAAAAAGATGAAAACCAGAATTGTTAAACCATATTAAATTGTTAATACCAAAATGTTAAACAGTGTAATTTGAAAAAAAAAAAAAATGGACAAAAAAAAATTAACATCAACACTCTTGTGGGCCTCAGATGACGACAATTCCAGGATATTTTACACTTTCAATTGCGCTGAATTTAAATAAGTGGCAGTCGTGAAACTGTCGGGCGCCACAGTTGACCTGAGGTAGATTTCGATATGGTTTGATATGATAAATCTGACTGTAAGAGTCAAGAACAAAAATTAGGTTTTCAAAGAGATTCAGAAGCTGTACTTGTATTCAAGTATCTCTCATGACAAGGTGAGACATGTGACAAGGAAAGGAACAAGAGCAGTCTTGACCTCCAGGACAAAGTTGTCAGAATCGTTGTCATACAGTTTCCTACACTTGTCTTCAGTCGTTTTCCCTGCAATTGCCTTTTACCATGTTTTCGTCAGTGACAAGAAAACTAAAAAAGGCACGAGTATATTCAAGTTCTGTCTTTTAAAGCTGTGGAGGCTCGTCTACGACAGGCGTGGAAAAACTCTTAAAGTTCCCCTCTGTGGTGGATTCCATTTTTTTTTGCCCTTTGCTAACGTAAGCCCTTTTCTCGTTGTTGAAACTTTTTGTTGTTCCTATAAAGTTTTCAGAAATTAGGCAAATTTGGAAAGCATAGCAATTCGGGACCTGAGTTCCTCGAGCTATTTTAGCTCCTACTTTGAGGAAGGGTCTGTTTTACGGTTATGCGAGAACTGGATGATGATGTAAGCGCTTGGTGATCGGTAGAACTCATAAGCCACTGCCATTACCAGATACTTCTTGCCGACTGCGGATGCACCATGTTTAAAATCATCGTGGTCACTGGTCAGCTGTTTTCTAGCGACAAAACGGGCAAAACCAGTGAGAAATGGAGCGAGGAAAAGGTCCAACCATTTCTGGCCTGCTACGCCACAGAGGGATTTCGCAGTGGAACATAATCATTTCGGCAATAAGAGCACAGAGTTCCTGGCTGGGTTTTTCACGCTGCAAAGCGGTGCAGGGAGAAAATAAAAATACTTAAACCCATTTGATTGTCCTTGGTTTTCTATTCCTGCCATGCAGAATGTGGATGCTGTGGCCGCTTTGCTCTCCGTGTTAGACACATGTCATCTTCCTCTTCGTCACAGAGGTTTGTTTTTGAGTGCGGTGTTGGGGGTAAATGTTGCATCACTACCTGCGCGACTGCAAAACTACGATAATGTGTTCCCTTAAAGAGAGGGGAATTCCCTTGAACCAAATTTGGGCTGAGCAGTTGTTAGAACTACATTCCTGGTACTTTTCTGTTCAACTTTTCTGTCCGAGAGCAGCTGCGCAGGAACTCCTGCTCTTGGCTTTTGCGGTCTTTAAACAAAAACCTGAAGCTCTCCACTCTCTTGCTGATGTGGTTGGTCTGATATAAAAATGTTGTAATGGATTATTCTTTCATATCACATTACCCAAAACCTCAAGTTCACCCTTGATGGGCTGCAGTGAATTTTGCACTGAGAGCGGGCGCAATGCACAAAACTCCTCAACATAAATGTCAATCCTGGCCTCCCATGAGAATCCCGGTAAAGATTTACCGGTTATGTGTACAATATGTTTCTATAAAAGCCGACCAGTATTGCTCAAAGGAGCTAAACAGATTAAACAGTCTTTAAAGAAAACCAAAGAAGGACAGCGAGGTTACCAAAGATTTGGCTGCAACTGCTACAACAAGATTAAAAGAGTGTGACTGCTGCATAGGACAAACGTCGCCTTGTGATTCTGTTGCAGGATCCTTGATTGAACCTGTAGTTTTTGTCCCACCTATTCTTGGAGGATCATTCGCGGCAGTCCACGGTGCTCGTCCAAGCTTGTCTTTCCAAGTGTGTCGCACAAATAGACCAACAGTAAGTCTCGAGACGACGGGGGTGTTCTTCGGGGCCAGTTTAGAAGAAGCTTCCATTGAGATGCGAAATCTCATCAGGTTGTCCAATGAAACGGTATGATGTATAGTATCGGAATTATTATTTGCTATTTCATTCTTTATTTTAATATACAGTTCTATTTTGATTCTTCTGACTATGTGAGCAGAAACTGCTTTCAGAAAAAAGCAATTTCCACCTTGGGGATCAATAAAGTATTCTGATCCATATATTACATCATGGTTTCTTTACCTTCGGTTCTTCTTAAAACTGTATTTATGGCTCAGTCATTACATGACGGTGGCCGGTGTTACCTTGGATAGGACATTGCCGCTACTGGGATCCTATAGGGCTGTTGTTTGTCCTTGTAAAGTGAGCTTCCTTCTGCTAAGTGACATATTACGGCAATCTCGCTGTGTATTTCACATCTCCAGTGATGCGCCTGAAGCTTTATCAAACCCCAGTTTATCAGATCGATGACCGTCTTCGATTTGTGTCTTCTCCAAGGCTAATGCCAAGAACTTACACCGGTGATGTGTCTTTGAATACGATTCAAAATACATACGCCATCCACTCTGCGCTCTGTCTCTACTGTTTATATCATAACAGTAGCACAGACAATGTTATCACGGTTGACGCTGTTAATATTTTTGTGGGTATGGCATTGAATGAATGATTGCATTGCGCAAATCTAAACGATGCAGTGTATATATATATATATGTACTGTCATTGAAATTGTGATTAGATGTTTGTACCAGTTGGAGATGAAGATGTTGAGGTTTCAGAGTGACGAGGCTGGATAGGATCCGAAATAAGTCCATCAGAAGGACGGCATTTGATAGATATTTTAGGGATAAAGTCAGACTGAGATGGTTTGGTTATGTTTTCGGTAGAAGGATGCCAAGATTGGAAGCGACAGGCAGGAGGCCTGAAGGAAGACCAAAGAAGGGATGTATTGATGGAGAGACAAAGGACATGGAGTTAGTTGACATGAGAGATGACAATACTGAGGAAAGGGTTAGATGGAAGCGGATGATTCGCTGTGGCGACGCCTGGAGGGAGCAGCCGAAAAAAGGAGGAGGAAGACTGTGAAAATCTTTCTAAAGTGATAGAAATGGGCACACGGCATAGTTACAGTGAAAATGGCTTTAACTGATCAAAGTGCTGTACAAAAGTACATTAAAATAGAGCAAAAGCCTTCTTTCTCAACAGAGCTTCAAAAGAGAGCATATAATTCAATAAATGTATAATTTATCAAAGTGGAATTTCTCAATGTTGATACTTGATTTTTTTTCGGCGAAGCTACAGTTTGATTGCACAGATCCTATTTGAAATATATTCTTCTGGGTCAGCGCCTTTAACTTCAGTTTGTTTTAACCTCCATTAATGTGGTAATACAAAACAAATGATAAAAAAATGCCTAGAATACAGAATTTATCAGGGTTTGGATTGTGATTCTGATATTGAGAAGAAAATAATTTAGCTGATGAGTGATGTTTATCATTTACAGTCTTTCAGAAATGACCTGTTCATCAGTCTCATTACAAGCAAGTACACCTTTGCTGTATGCCAGCAGGAAGAAGTGTAAAAAAAGGAAAATAACAACATTCTGGGTTGCGTAGTGATGTGAGGAGTGCAACTAATCCGGTAAAATGGAAAAAATATAAATTCAAAAAAAAAAAATTCACTGTTAACCCTGAAGAGGGATTAGTTTCTGGAGATATTTGCAGGCATGATATTGTTTCGGACATTACTGTACTCTGGGAAGGATAAACTCCTTTTTTTTTTTTTTTTCAATCACATTTAACTTTGAAAATTTGCAAGAAAGTCTCTTACATACTAACTATTTTATTTTACTTTATGTACTCTTAGTATTATTTCACAATGAGTTGAGGATGGAAAAACCTGAATGCAGCAATAAATTTCCACTCCAGCATTTTCCCACAGAGTTTTATTCTGTGGCTGATAGAAGAATATTGGGGATACAGAAAGTAATATCCTCTGCGGACGGCCTCGGACGGGACCCTGTGCTTCAGTGATTCACCATCAGCTCTTAGATGGATCTGTTTACCGAATTTCCTTCGAGCAACTTTGAATGTTTTGTCTTCGAACTAAATAAAACCAAGAAGCCCAGAGGATATTATTAAAAAAAAAAAAAAAACTATAAATAAACTTCAATCAAAACAGTGATTGTGTATCATGCTCAGACGCGTCAGGAGCCCCAGTATGCATTTCTAATCAATCCTGGCACTTCTCATCATGGTTTTAATGCTACCGTTGCTACCCGACAGGCAGCCGCGCTAACTTTGTTACAGCGGGACCATCCATTACGGGACGGAGCTCGCTGTGATTATTCATGCACACTTAAACCAGAGTGCATCACTTTGTAAGTCACTGTAAGCATGCTTCATTAGAATTGCAAATCAATGTCCCGGCACGCTTCACCTCAACTCCCTTTGGGGCCATAGCTCCCTTTTTTTTTAAAACACCCCCGCACTTTTTTTTTTTTTTTTTTTTTCCTCTTTTACCACTTTCTTCATGCACTCTCCATCTCTATCTGTTCCGTCCGTATATTGGGTAGTTTGTCTTCACCGCCCGTCTGGCCTGCAAAGCTAGCCAAACACTTTTTCCCGGGCAGTGAGCCAAGGCCGCTCAGAAAAGGGGAGGCGCCGGCCAAAGAAAGATGGTTAAACGGCCACGAGGGACGAAGGAGGTCGCGAAGGGGGCCGCCGTACTTTGACTCGAATCCGATCTTTGTTCTCGCAACAGGAAGCGAGCGGCTACCTGTATAATCTCTCCTGATGATGTCGGCTCGAGCCGCCGAGTCCCCGCTGCGACGGGCGGCGGGGAAATGATTAAGTGTCAGAGGGGGGAAGCGAAGCTTTCTGTAAGTGCTCCTCTGGCATACGGTCTGCCGCGGTTATGAATTGATGCAACGCCGACGGACGTCTCCGCTTTGATCAAACCGTTGTATCGCTTTCAAGGTCCCCGGTCTCGGATCAGAAATAGAAATATGCTCGAACCGGAGGAGAATATTCTGGTTTTATTTTGCAAAAGAAAAAGACAGAAGGGTGGAGACTCTTTGAGGAACCTAGGGAGAACTGTCATTCTCTTTTTCCAATCACTTTTTCAACTCTGGATCTCAGTCGCCTCCCTTTCTTTTAAACTCATCCTCTCCTCTATCGGAGTCTACCCTTCAGGCCTCTTCGCTCCGATCTCCTCGCCACCCACTGTATTAGAGGAACCTTTTACTGCTGCCTCGGCTGAATCAGTCACACTCCCCTTCCCTTGCTTTCCGCGTCACACACACATTTGCTCCACTATTTTTCTCGCCGGCGCTCGCGACACAAACACACACACACACACACACACACAAGCATGCACAAATGCACACAGAGATTCTCCTCAGTCTCTTTTCTAAAACACTCTCTCATTCTCTACTTCCCATCACTTTCTTCACACTACATTCTCCCCGATCATTTCCACATAATTCCCTCTCCTCCTCCTCCTCCTCTCTGTCACACCCCGCTCTTCCACTCCCCTCACAATGTTGCCACATCTCGCTGTCGGTCCTCCGAAACAAGCTGATATCTGCCCGTTTATCCTGCCTTAACCTCCATTTACTCTCTCAATCCTTTCTGGCCTATAGATATATCCCGCGACCCCTCTCTTGTTATAACTCCTCTTCTTCCTCCCCGTCTCCAGCGCTCACCTTCATACCTCCCACCGCTGTAGTCTCGGTTATAAAAAAAAAAAAAAAAAATGTCTGCAATTTCCTGCCATTTCCTTCCATTCGTTCTCCCTCTTCTCAACGCTCAGCTTCAGCCACCCCATCCCTCAGCCGGCACCCCACCCCCGCTCCCCTCCGCTGTTTTTCACTTCTTTTTTTTTTTCCATCAGCGAGTCAGGCCTTGAGTCCCAGAGCCAAATGAGATTTGGAGGCCGAGGCCTATGTGTGCTCTTCCCTCCCTTTAGATTGGAGTCACTTTCTGCGGGCTGCATGCAGGTATAAGCCATTTATGCTTCGCGGCACCTCTTACCCCGCCGCACACAGAAAAAGGGGGGGGGGGAAAAAAGGCAAGATTCACTTTCACTCTTCTTTGCCTCTGTTACTTGTTTCCCTTCGCAGGCTCGTTTGCATTTTTCCCATCTGCTTCGTGTTATTGTGTGTGTGTGTGGGCCTTGAAAAACTTCATGTGCTTTAAATCTATTGTCACGTATAGGCCAGCGGGTACTTCCTCAACTATTTTATTTGGGGAACCCTCTCGTTTTTTTTTTCTAAAATGTAGAAACGCTATCCGATTGCAGCAGATATGTCATGATTTAAATCAATTCTTTTCTGGCTCCCTCTAGTATCCACAGGGATCTTTTTATCTCTCTCTTAGTGTTTAAAATGAAAATAAATGAAATCAGCATGCATAAAATTAGCATGTTTTAGATGAGGGTTTTTCACACAAAGCTGTTCACAAATGTTTAATGCTATTAGTGTTTAAAAAAAAAAAAATGATTCATTGTTTTAATGGGGGGAAAAGCTGTTAGAGGTGAGACAACGTGTGGGGAAAGAAGACCGTATGAACTCAAAATAGCTCTATTAATTAGCCAACTGGACCAGAATGCAGACATTTCCCTGATATGATGATGATTATTCACAGGCAAAAAAATAAGTAAAAAAATAAAAGGAAATAAAAAGATGCGGGTGGAAAATTTGGAACAGCCAAAGCAAAACTAAATATTGTGTCGAAAAGTATGGAGCTAAATTGAAACTGCACTTTTTAATATAAAGTAAAACAGGCAAACATGTGCAAGAAACTCAGAATTCAAAAACGAAAGAAATCTATAATATAAATTCATATTCCAAGTGAATATATATACAAACTTTATGCTATTTCATCTCTATTTTATGTCAAAATTCAAACAACTTTTACAAGTGTACAGTCCTTACATATCATGGTCTTCAGTACAAGAAAAAGAAAATGCATAGAACGATAATAATTATTTTTATTTGATGTGACACATTGAAAAAGGGTAAAAATGGATTATCGCTGAAGTTGTGGTTTCATATCTTTCTTAAAAGTTATCAAGATGTCATACTATGTCTAAAGTGCAAGAATTCTACCAGTAACAGTTGTTTTTCCACCTCAGCACTGTATGTGTACAGGCCATTTAGTCAGATATTAAGTTACATAATATGCATTTGCTTTATTCTCAAAAGTTTGTGAAATTCAAATGAGCTGTTGGGCAAGTCTATCTTTTTCCATTTTTCACATTTAGGCTTTGTCATTTTACACAACAGAAGGAAGAAAAAAAAAGCTATATATAGCTTCACTTAAAGATGCAGCAACATACAGAAGTTGAAGCTCTTAATCTTAAATTTTGTTTGACAGATCCCTATCAGATCTCGTCTTTGTGTGTTATGATCATGAATACAAGATCAGGAAAATGTGATGGGATGCTTAATTTTCCGCTCAATCCGAACACTCCATCGTAACGTTACAGGTAAAATGATTATCTTCACTGAAACTCAGATGACTGATTTTATGTAAGATATAACATGAAGGCATGAGGCGGGTACAACCTGAACCGATTGCCTGTCAATCACACGGCCGCGTACGGAGACATCCTAACATCTGTTGACCATGAACCTACTGCATGTTATTCAACTGTGGTAGGAAACCGGAGAACCCAGAGGAAACCCACACGGGAAAACACGGGGATTCCACACGGAACGATCCATAGATGGAATCGAACCAGGGACCTTTTTGTTGCGATCACTGCACCACGTGCTGTCTGTCTAAGTTACAGAAATGCAACTGTAAATAATGACTGTCGAAAAGCAAAGCGATCATTTATGTAAGTGCATGTATTCTGGTGTTTCAATGGGTTAATAATCTTAATCATTTTTCAGGCAAAAGACAGAAATATTACAGAACGGTGAAAAATCACCTGTAGATTATATGGTCATGGCAGGAATCGAAAATGTTCTTCAAACCTCCGGCAGTCTTGATGGGAAAATGATGACAAGTTGGTAAAGCAACAACATTTCCAATATCCTTCTCTGTAGGAAGACTTGCACTGTTAAACTTGGACTGTGTCACAAGTAGCACAACACCGCGAACACACACACCAACAGTTGGCCCATCATTTCAAATCAGTCATCAAACGCCGCTTGTAACAGTGGGCAGCAAAATAGTTGCTGCAATGAGACGGTATATTCCACATTTCTGTCACATAGCAGGAGCTGCTTGTTGTTGTATGTTTTCTTCCATAACCTCCAAAAGCCAACCAAAACTGCTATTACATGTGAAAGATAATACTTACTTCCGACAATGTTCCACGCGGGTGGTTAGTCAAATGAGATCCTAATCCAGGCATTCGTGACATCACAAATCCATTACATATTTTTATCCGAGCTGCTTAAAAAGAGTTTCCAAGGCCTGCAAACCATCCAGTATGCAGCAGCCGGCTTTCTCTTCGGGCGAGAGCAGCCTTTACGTCGCTGCATCTCGTAGTCAGCTGCATTGCACTATTTTATTTATCTCGTTTTGTGAGGCCATACGTGCCTAAACGTATGCTGTATTCGCAGGGTTCGAGTGTTTTGTGTTTCCTCAAGGTCTGGAAAAAGAATGTTGGTGAGAGGGCCTTTTCTTTTCAAGCACCAACATTGTGGTTCAGTCTGTGGATCAGACAGGGTCGCTTTGTTGCCATCAGTAAAGCATTGTTAACAACCCACGTGTTATGGAAGGTGCTATATGGATTTGTGCATTGTTATCAGTCAGACTGGGTCGGAACAAATTCTTTGAGCAGAAAACATGTAACGTATAATAGGAGCGGCTTTTTTTCTCCACAATCAATCACTCTCTTAAAAACTCATATGCCTACAACAGTTTACACATCATGCCATACATTAACAACAACATGAACCTGATCATCAACCCCTTCAATACAGATTATATCTCGATCACAATGCGATTGGGCGATGTCAAGTCAGCCCACACATTGATGACCGTGTCCGCTCATGCAATTCTTTCTTTTTGTGACCTTGTAAGAAGTTAATATGGCGGCTCACGGCCTGAAATCCTGTTCAGGCATCCGTGTAGTGAAGAAGAAGTGAATTCATGGCTGAGAGAGTGGTGCCGCTTCTTTTGCGCTCACTAAGTTGGGGTTGCAAGAGCTTTGGAGAGCCAAGTGGGAGTGCAGGGGTCACAGAGCAAGGTCACATGGCTAATGCAGGCCATTTTCCAGTCATTTGGGCAATTGAAGGGACTTTTGTCACAAAGACAAAAGTAATTGCCGGTGCTCCTTCGGAAAGGACTTGGCTCAGTGTGTAGAGCGCTGATATGCTAATCAAAGGTGGAAATGAGTGAAATGTTGAGTGGTGAGAACTCAGAAATGCCCTATACAACCCATTTAATATCATGAGATGAGATGAGATGAGAACAATTTTATTCATCCCCAAGGAAATTGTTGTGCCAGAGTTTCAAGTAAGAAACATAACAGTAATAGATGATAGTAGAAAGGAGGAAGAATAAGAAATACAGTGAAATATGAATTGCCCTAACTGTTAGCTGTAACTACAAAGATTGAAGATTCCCTACGGCTGAGGGAAGAGGAATTAAAAAGTCTGATAGCCTCAGATAGGAAAGACCTCCTGTGGCGTTCAGTGGAGCTCCTTGGTGGTATCGGTCTGCGACTGAAAGAGCTCTGACAGGACATCAACGTGGCATGCAGGGGGTGATGGATGAAATGCGATTATTTCATGTGTCATGCCAAGGTACAGTTCTGTCATGCAAAGGTACAGCATTGGTCTGTACTTTTGTGGCACATTGCGTCATTGTCCAGTTCATCAGTTTCTGGGATTCGGGTGAGGATTGGTGTATCTGTGAGCTTGTGTACGTTGCATCTTGGATTGGTCTGTTACCGATCTGCTGTCAGATGAGCACTGGTTGTGTCAGCTGAAACAAAGACTCCATCAGCGGAGCGTAAGCGATACTGAAGACCTGCTTCACTCCATCCAGCGTAATCTAGCCTTCAGCCTGAGCTAAACATGTATGGCAGGCAAATACTGGGTGTGGATCCATCTTGGACTATTTATGTAAGATAGATTCCTTGGACAGGATTGTTTATCACCGCTTTATCGAACACCGGGGAGATTAATTTTACACTTGGTGCCACTGGCTACATTTCCCTCAGTCACCGTAAACTATGCGGGATCCTTGGCCGTGTTCGTGGTAACAAAAATACAGTATGGTAAATGTTTTTCTTCAGTTTTCTTGATGTTGGTCTGTTGTTACGTTCATATTGAATGAGCGTTATAAAAACGGAAAATTGGTGGGACTTTTCACTGTGAGATTAGGATCCATAATGTCAAGCAGAGAATATTCTCCGCTATTGCATACTAAGCTTTCATTCTGGAATGAAGCATCCTTGTTTGATGTCTTTGCATTTTTGGAGCACAAGGCCATACTGTATACGAAACAAATATAAAAACATGTTCTTTATTATCAACAGCAGTGATGCAATCCTGCTTTCTTTTGTGGCACAACAGGAGCTGGCTTTTATAGTTTATTTCTCATTTATTTATTGCATTCTGGTATATTTCGCCCGGTGCTTCCCAAACATAGTTCTTCTAAGTTGGAAGGAACCATCCAATGTTACCAGTGACTCATAGAAAACATTATGGATCGAGATGGCCTTGGAGGCCAGCAAGGCTACTTTGGGTTGTAATAGCCTGCTTGTTTATTTTTCTAAAAATTCAAGAGAATTTTTTTTTTAAACAAAAATCACAAAGTGAATTACATCATCACATTTTTGAGGCTTGTTTTTGAATTTGACCACTTCTTCGGTGCAGCACATGTAAGTTATCATGCGGATAATTGACATTGGTGGGGCACAAGAAAAAATAAGATAAGTCAAAAAATTTTAAACCAAACTCGTAATTTGACTGTGGTGGTTCTCAGTTATCCGGGTCATGGTGAGTTCTTGTTGTTCGAGATCTAATGACCTGTAAGGAGTTCCCAAATATAACTCAGGGTTTTGGGCGGGTCTAGGTTATGGTGCCTTGTTTAGTAAATGTGTGAGTTGGTCGACGGAAACTAGGTCTAAAGGGGTTGTTTTACTTATTAAGGTCTCGTTTGTTGAGACCAAAGAGCTTCTTTTGTGGGATTACCTGGATTAAAATGTGAAAAGGTAAAGCAAAATAAAGGAGTGACACCTCTTGGGTCACATGGACTAAGGCTCATGTGGACGGTGGACGTTACCGGGGTCTGGATCTGGTGGTGAATCTTTCCTGGTTGTTTGGAGGCTGCAGATGGGCCTGGTCCATGTGTGCAAATCTGTCTTGTTATTGATCCCAGTAGGCATTATGAGTTTGTGAAAGGTTGTGTCTGAGGCCCCCTCCTACGTTCAGAGATGGTTTTTCTGGTTTGACCAAGATGGCTTCATTGACTCCTCTGTTGAACCATCTGTCCTCTCCGGCCAGAATTCGGACATTGTTGTCTTCAAAAGAATGGTCCTTATCCTCCAGGTGTAGTTGGACCACCGAATCCTGTCCTGAAGTTTTGGTCTCAGGGTCTTGTGGGGCTCTAAATGTACCGGTATATGATGTTTGTTGAACGCCCTTTGGAGTTTCTCCGAAACACAAGCAACATATGGTATGACATTGTTCTCTCGTTTGTTGTTCTCTTCCTCCTGTTCTGTGTTCCCGCATCTGGTGGTTTCTGATTTGACAAATGCGCGATTCAGGGTAGCTCCAAGATCTCAGGGCTCATGTTCCACCAACCAACCCTTTTCTTTGGATCCTCTTCGCTCAAACCAACTAACTTCATGTTCTCTTTCACTGCATCCATGCATCTCCTCTCTAGTCTTCATCTTAGCTTCTTGCTTGGCCGTTCCAACCCCAGCATCCTTCTTCCCAGGTCTTCACCATCTGTACTTCTAAACTTCTAACAAGTGCTATCCTTCTAATGGACTTGTTTCTAATCCTCCCCCATCCTTGTTACTTCCAAAAACAACTTCAGCATCTTTGCTACCTTTGCACCTTGTCCTTATTGCCACCTTCTCCAAACCATTCTGCTCACCAGCGTCTGGACGCTACCCAACTGAGCTTCCCACTGCCAAAGTAAACCCATGATGAGTGAAATGAAAGTATTATTGATTTCCTCAAATTATTAAAAAAATAATTCAAAATTTAAAAAAGATAACGTATTAATTAATCAAAAGATAACTATAACCAGCAAATGCTGAATATCATTTGATCTCAGAAGTCTTGGCTTTTCTGACTTTATCTTTCACCAAAATGGACCCAGCAAATCATTGACAAGCATTAAATTAAGGTGAGAACCCTCAAAAACAAACTTGGATTTTTTTAAAAGCCTTCCAGCTTCCCTGTGCATTCATAGTTTATCTAATAACACATGAATGTGGGGACAAACAACATTATTAAAACTTTGTTTATCAGCTCCAGTCTCCATACTTTTTTTTTTTTTGTCTCTTTATACGCTCCTCTCCTCATCCATCCCTCTTTGTCGCCTGAAGGAGAGACGGAGAATGAATAGACGGGTGGAGAGGCCTCCTGACTTTGGGTTCAGCGTACTGCTGCTGCACAGCCGGAAAGAGAGGGGAGACAAATCAAATACAAACAAAGAAAGGAAACCTGAGAGCTTAGACATTGAAAATATCGACGGTGACCGACTGAATGAATGGAAAGGACAACTGGCGACTGGTGAATGGCAGATGTGCGACACAGGAGGAGGGAGCGCACAGGTTTATCAGAGCAAAGGGGGGAAAATTATTCATTACCGAGTAATGAGAGCTGAATGGAGAACAAAAGAGACGCTGTGATGAAATAGGCCCCACAGGTTTTGTTTTTTGATTTATAGCGTGAGATTAAACTTCGGAAAGGATGGCGAGTGACCGTCTTGGTGCTTCCTTTGACACTTTTTCATTTGACGTTTCAATCCTTTGAGCTGAGGAGAGACGCTCTTTTTATTCTCCTCGTTGTCGAAAGTTTGATTTCAATGCTCGTCTCCATGTTTCTTTTTTTAGATTTTTTTTTGATGATTTACATTTTTCCAAGGAGTCCAAAACAATTGTGTGGTCAGCACAAATATCATATATATATATGTGTGTGTGTGTGTGTGTGTGTATGCATGTGTATAGACAAGGCATGCCTCTGAGATAGGAAGTAGCGTATTCCAACATTTATTTCCATGAAAATGATTTGTGTGAGATTTGACCCAGAGGCTGTTTTGTTGGGAGACCTACCAAACGGGAAAAAAAAACAATAATATCTCTGCAATTATTTCGGATAAATCTGTTCGGTGTCCGTGGAAAAAGTGAAACCTGCATTTGTCACTTCAAGGGAATTGTCCGCAACTCACAAAGAAATGTAGATTTTTATTAAAAATTATAAAGTGAATGACCAAGACAAAGCAATTTGTCCAGAATCTACCATTTAAATTCCACTGATTCAGTTAATTTAATGGTAAATTAATGACCTATTATTCATGATTGAGGCACATCATAATCTCAGATTCTACCATCTGCAACTTGCACGAAAATAAAACGCAAAGGGTCTTTTTTTTTTAAAACAAGTAAAATGTTTAATGCGATGGGTTGGCTCGGATCAGGCTGTAATGAATGTGAGGTTTCAAATGTTGCCAAAGGGGCATTTAAATTAAATTGCCCTTCTGATAGACGTGATTCTTGATTCCCAGTGTTGAAATCAACACCAAACTAAAATCCGCTGAGTGAAACAAGACCTTTGGATTATCGCTGTAGAGTCATCAAAATGACATTATTAGATTTAGAAATACAAATAAAATATTTAGAAATATGTACTAAGCAACATATGGAGTGATCCTATATGTTATTGAATTTAATATGTTGGACCTACAGTATGATAATATAAGACTCCATTGGAAAGGAGACTCCAGGCTTAAACTCAGGGAACCAGGTATGAACTGACCGCGATTGAACTACAAGCATGTACGTGTAGCTCTTCTGTGATAAAAACAGTGTTTTAGAATGGCAGTTCTAAACCCATTTGATCCCACCGTCCCATTATGCCACACTTATGCCATTTTCTAATTACCTTCTAGTTGTCTTTCAATTTATATTTATATTCATATTTATTGACACTATAACAGTTATGCTTTTGTGACAAAGGAATTTCTCCTATGGGGATCAGTAAAGTTTATCTTATCTTATCTGACTCCTTGTCTCATTCCACTTGCTACCCTCTCATCACGATGTTGTGGTCCCAAAATACCTTATTGTACCGGGCCTTGTCCCATCTTGCTGGACTCTTTGTAATGAGTTTTCAGTCATCCAGAGTTACATCGAGGCTTTCTAGTAGGTCCAGGACCTACCTGGACAATTCACCCTGAGGTCCATGTTTGTCTGGCAAACATGCATGCAGAGGGAGCCCTCTGTCCACCCTCTGTGTTTTTTGTGTGCATCATCCTGTGAGGTTTCAGGGCACCTTGCAGATGCATAGCCACATGGTCCAGCTCTCGGGATCTTGGGGATTCAAAGGCATTCCAGCCTTGAGACAAAGTCGTACACCATGGTCTCCCATGCCCAAATTTTTGCTTTGGCAACCACCTAAGCCACATGCCGGTTGGCCTGCCAGTACCCGTCAGATGCCTCCGGGACCCCACAGGCCAGAGAGGCCCGGTAGGACTCCTTCTTCAATGTGACGGCATTCCTCACCACTGGGGTTCACCGGCGGGTTCGAGGTTTGCCGCCCCAACTGGCGCCGACTGCGTTACGGCTGCAGCGCCAGTCTGCCACTATGACAATTGAAGCACAGAACACGGCTTGTTCGGACTCAATGTCCCCCCAACTCCCTCGGGATGTGGTTGTAGCTCTGGGAGGTGAAACTCCTTCTGACAGGGGACTCCGTCTGACATTCCCAACAGAACCTCACGTTACGTTTGGGTCTGCCGGGTCCGACCGGCATCCTCCCCAAGCATCGGAGCCAGCTCACCACCGGGTGGTGATCAGTTGACCGCTCTGCCCCCGTCTTCACCAGAGTGTCCAGCACATGTGGCCGCAAGTCCGATGACACGGCCACAAGGTCCACGAGGCCCCGTGATCTGTGTCCAGGAAGGGGAAATCCGGGTCCAGTTATGTTGTTCTACATCGGGGGCTTTTGAGCTGCACTTTGTCTGGTCCCTCACCCGGGACCTGTTTGCCTTAGGTGACCCTTCCAGGGGCATAAAGCCTGACAACGTAGCTCCCAGGATCAATAGGACGCACAAACCCCTCCACCACGATAAGGCTGCAGCTCAAAGAGGGGGATTAATAGATATATATCCAGTAAAATCAATGGATCAATGAAAGTACTAAAACATCAAAACATTTAATCAGCGCCTGGCTCCGTGTTAACAGTCTTAAAGCCTGTCCCTTAAGTAAACTCCCCGAGATATGGAAGTAAATTATTTTAAATTATGAGCCTAAGATATGAATTGGGGCAAGTTGTGTGTAAACATTTCATACCGCAGTATTTTTCATTTATTTATTTTTTTTACCAAGGCTGCAGATTGGATCATTTCTTCAGATGATAGATTCCTGCTCGTAAAGGGAATCTTAAGCCTGAGCGGAAACATCAAGTAAAACGGAAATTGTGACTTAATTTAAAAAAGAGCGGTATATTGATATCGGCCGAGATTAGTGTTCCTGGCATATCATCCCGCCTCGGAGAATGATTGTTACTTCCTTCGACTCTTCCCCGTCGCACCTTCCCCTCTTACTTTCTGTCTTCTCCATTTCATCTTTTCCTGTTTCCATCGCTCCCATCATGCCCCCCTGCCTCAGCCGGGCGCCGCTCTGCATTGTAAGGAGATTTATAGACATGCAGAGCCAAAGGTGAATGTGCCGAGCTCAACGCGCAGTCACTCAGATTTGTTGTATTTCTTCAGCCTTTCAATTACATTAGCAGATTAACAAAGAATCAGTGGACGCACATGCACACACCCACATGCGCACACACACGCACACACATTTGAATAGTTTTTAATCAGTCCGAAGTATACAGGTACCAGACTGACTAATGCTTTTTCATTATACCCAACAACTGGCTTTTCACTCAAAGTGGCAAACACACTGACTGACTAGCCAACAGGCTGGTGGCCTAAATTGCTACTTTACATCACTCTGTACTTAAAACTAAACATTTATTTCCCAAGAACTGTGACTTAATGGGACTTCTATGCATTATTTGCCTCCATGGTCAGCCCAAGTGCACATTCTATACGACCTCGGGGAAGAAATGTACCCTGGAACTGCAGTTTGTGCTGAAGTGGTGCTACTGGCCATATTCATCTACAGTCTAAGAAACTAAACTTTTTGGAGACTAATAACATCACTAGCTTTGTATGGCGGTTAAAAAAAAACTGTATACAGAATTGTACAGAATATGCTATCCTTCATTAAACATCCAGGAGGAAGTGTCAGACAAAGTTTTGATAAAGTACAGGAATTTCTGTATACTACGTATTCAGTCAGGGAAAAATGATTCCCAATAAAGACAGAAAACTAGACGTGCAGATGTAAATTGGATCACAAAACAGACCAAAAAAAGAATGAACTTTTCTTTAAGCCAATACAGAGTCTCTCACTTTTCAAACCAGTCAGAGACCTTATTACAGACACAATCATAACATACCCTGGGTGTTTTTGTACGGAGAGGCCCTTTCATCAGGGAATCTTACATCTAGACGTTTGCATTATAACTACCTTCAAGTTGTAGATACCTCTGAAGGTTTTTTTTTCCAGATTGAAAACTCAAATCTGCAGGTTCCCCTTGTTGCCATACATACGGGTATCAACTTTAGCGGCTGTGCTGAAGTAAATATATATTGGTTCATTTGCATGCTTTGACGCTTTCTTTTATCTATATTTTTATTTTTTTTAATGTACAGGAGAGGAAAATACTTGAAGGGTTGTCGAAAGTAGTCATCATGTCATTTTCCACTCCAACAGTTCTACGCTTTGTATTTCCATTCTTTTTGCCCTTCTCCCTTCCTTCCACTTGGATTCTTTTAATCTAAAATCCTCAACTTCATTTTCACTCCCCTATGAAAAACAGGGGGGACATATTTTTACTTTTCACGCAAACAACACTTGTGCAAAACACGGCGCTTATCCGAGCGGTTGCATTCTGTTCTACAAAAGAAATGTTATTGCGCTCGTGCACGTGGACGCACTTACAAACACACAAAGGCCAATGTACATATACAATCTGTTTGCATGGACAGTCATACAAACACATGCACGCTAATGGATGCGGTTCACAGCACCTATTCAGTCTCACATGAATTGAAATGACACAGTCCGATTCGAATATGTGCATATTTTATTCATCGCAATCTCAACTTTTGAAGCCAAAAAAAAAAATTAGAAATATCTATTCCACAACCCCGGGTCTCCCACCCGAAGCGACGTTTCTCTCTCGTCCCCTCACTCTGTTCTGTTTACAGAGAAACTGGTGTGATTATCCAGTTTTACAACTGTGATTACCACAGGCAAGGACCTGCGGGCTGTGATATTAGAACATCTATTCCCTTCCTCTGCTATTTTCTTGCTCTCCAGGTCTGCTCCCTATCGATCTTGTTTGGGCGGCAGTTTGGAGCAGAGATCGGGCGTGAAGCTATATCAACTAAATGACCGGGCATTTTTACCGCTCACGCTATCATTGGTATCAAAGGCAGTTCCCCCCTGCCGCGTAAATGGACACGCGTACGTATATCTGGACACGCGTGTGCATCGGCAGACCGTCTTAAAGAAGACATGGTGGTCGTTTGTGAACTTTCCCACTGTGAAAGTGGCAACAAGAATAATGGGATGTGGTGCAGCGGTTGGTTGTTTTCTCACATCTTTCGCAAGGAGCTCTGCGGTTAGTGCTTTCGGACTCATGGCGAGGAGGTCCCCGGTCATGCCTTTCCTTGTGGAGTTTGCATCTTTGTCAGCGTTGGTTTCCCTCGGGTTCTCGAGTTTCCTCCCACAGTCCAAAAACATGCAGAAGTGTCACTGTGACAGACTGGGTGAATGGTCGTATATCTCTGTATGGGGTCCTGTTGTCCGGGACAAACCCCGCCTCTCACCCGGTGACAGCTGGGAGAGGCTCCGGCCCCTCCTGCCCCTCGCAGCCCCGGATGCAGGATAAGCAGTATAGATAATGAATGACTGAGTGAATTAATGAATTTTGCACAAGCACTTCCTTTGTGTTGGGTTGCAATTCTGAGGTGTGATGTGTGCAGTTCAGGCAAGTGTAAGTGCACATACACACGTCTCTACACGTGTTGGTGCGTCTGTGTTTGTGTGTGCAAGAGTGTGTATGACAGGTGGGGTGCAGCGAGTGCCATTTTAATTTTAATGATGAAGTCACTGGAGTAGAGATAGTTCTAATTTGCTGTGGCCTCCCCAGTGGCCCAGCATAATGGACTGAAAATGGACTCCAAATTAAAGTTCATCCTCACAAACACTGCCAGGTGGACTGTGCTGCAGCAGCAGCACGACACAACATGCGCGCGGTCGTTTCTTCATCATTTCGGGGAACATTCCATTAATTTAGAGAATAACCTGAGCCGTCTATGAAGCCATGCAACAAAATCCTTAAGGTGAGGCTTGGTGATAAAATTAAATGAATTTTACTTTGAGACTATAAGGACAGATGAGCGCCATTTGTTTTTGTGCAGCGGTCAGACCACTGGCAACTATCAAATGACCAGTCGTGCGTAACGCATTGTGAATTATACCATAAAACGCGTCATGAAATCTATGTTATTATGAATGTTTTATTGCTAAAGGGAAAACAACAGTGCCAATCAATGTTGACAGTTTATACACCGGGCTTGTTGATGAACAGCGTCTTATTTTTGTCTTTTGTGGATGAGATTTCCACGCCTCTTTGCAGCTACGCCCTCATAACCGTGTCTATTTTTGAAAGCAAAATGCTACGTACTTCATTATACTCAAAAGGTTATCTCTTAGCTGTTAAGCCATTTAGTCACCGGAAGTGTCTGAAATGAGATAGAAACAAAACGACAAAGCCACAATACAAAGGTGTAACGATATTAAACATAAAAATGAACTGAGTGCTGTGATAAAGCTATCTTGCTATTTATGTGCATTTTAAATCTCAACATCTTTTCCTTATACAGAGTCTGATCGTTTCACTTTTTACTGCAGCAAAGCGATCAGCAAAAGCAGTGAGTCAGCATCATGTAGTCTGAAAATTTATTATTCCGAAATGTTTTTATTTTCATACTTCATGGCATTTCAAATATTCATAGCGTTCATGTATTAATGCCGTTTCCTATAATGCTGTAAATATCATGATAAAACCTGTATGAATTTGCCGCCCATCTCTCAGCATGCGCAATGCTGTGCTGGCAATAATATTTTAGGATTCTCTGACATCACGGTGAGTTGTTGCAATGACGGGATATCAATCTCAGATTGAAAAAAAAAAAAAAAAGAAAGAAACTAGCATTTGAAATTATTTGGACGAGACAGTAATTTCATTGTTTCATATTGATTGCACTTTATATGAATGCATGTACGTGTATTTATAACTGATTTATTCACAGCGTTATATAGTAAAACATGGGAAATATAAAGCCACGGCAAGTTTTCATTGCCAAGGTCTCACAGTATTACTCATTGTGAAATCATGACACCTATTTCTTTTATGTGGACCTTTAAATGGAAGTTAGTTACTTGGAGCAGTGTTGTCACAGGATATGACTTTGCAGGAGCCATGGCTTTCTCCCCTGAGGTGAAGACAAAAAAAAAGAGGGAGGGGGGTGGAGTAAGAAATAGAAACGCCAACATCATCTCGGTGAAAAAGATTTTCAAAAGTCAACCCATTCCCTGAAAATGTGATCAAAAAGGCTTAGCTTTCGTTTAATTGACTACGCTAACTTCCTCTGATCGTAGCTTTGTGTGTTGGAAAAACCAAAGCACCCAGTGACTCCAGGCAGATTAGATTTCTTTAATGGTTAAAGCAGAGGGAAAAGAAAGTGTAAAAGATGCGGGGAAGGCGGGGCGGACAAAATCAAACAGTCAACATATCAATGCGGGTGTACCGGTGTGCTTTTGTACAATTGATGACTTTCCGTGTAATTGCGAGGACTGCATGGTTGGCCGGGAAGAAAGCGACTTGTGATTATTCTTCTAAAATAAGGGTTTGCACAAGATACAATTGCCTTTCCTCACTTCTTGGGAGGAATAGATAAAAAGGTAAACAACTGTGAGGAACACCATACGCACACAGATAGATGGAAACAGCTTCTCCTCGTCTGGCTTTCCAGGACGACGTAGCATCGGTTATATAAACAACTGCAAAGTTCATCCAACATTCCTTACGCCATATCCCACCATTGATAAGATTTTTGCACAGTTGGTGTTTTTCACACGTATTTTGTGGTTAATTGGATAAGAGATCAGCTTTCTATAAGCCTAGAAAAGCGGGAAAGCCAGCAAGAGTAGCCCGGAGCCGAGAACGCCGCTGCGAGTCTCTTGACTCCCGGGGATCGAAAATCTGTCACATCCAAGATGTGGATCATGTCCATTATATCGCCACGCAGTTCCTGAAAATGTTGGAATTGAAATTGCTGGAAGTGAGAAATATATTGCAGTTCACTCCACCGTTTTCTTTTTTTTTATCCAAAACTCTGTTTTATTTGATGAAAGAGGGCGAACAGCGGTCCGGTTTTCATGCTGCATTCAACAAAACCGCAAAGCTACATCTAAACTAGTCGTGTATGTCATCCGTCAATCTGACGGCAGGTACACTCCGAGATGAAATCATAGGTGAACTCGGCCCGGCTGTTCCAATCGGTGAAGGAAAACATAAAGAGCACCTGGATTTATTTTACAAACTCGCTCAACACAGATTGATGAGATGCATCTCAACCGGATACAAGAACGGAAGCTACTCGTGTCACAATAACCTCTTGCATCCTTGCGTTTCCATGTGAAGACATTACATTCGATTTTCTTTACATCTCATTCTTTTTTCCTGATTTAAAAAAAAATAAATAAATAATTATATGCTACATTGGATCCTAAGCCTGGCCTTGCACATATTTCACAATCTTGACCTGGTCCCTGCATGATGACAGTTTTAGCTCCAAGGGGGCCATGTTGGCAGAGCGCACCTCACAGCAAGATGGTCCCTGCGTCGATTCCTGTTTATCTTCTTCTCTTATCATGGTTTTATCTTTCAATAGGAGATGACACCGAGGGGGAGTTGAATAGATATGTATTGTCACAACTCAGACTCACTACAGCATGCAATGAAATGAACATTGGGTCCTTTGAAAGGCACACAATTACAGTTGGGTGTTTAGGGAGTCCTTTTACATCAGGTTATTTGGAGATGGTGGTATCTATTTTATCCAAAACGATTCCGCTCTAAATCTGATACGGGGGTCTAAATGAATACATCACTTCCAGAAGTACCATAAAGTGCCATAGGTTATCTTGATGGCAGTGAAGAATGTTCCTCAGATTGGATGAATGGGTTATATTCCAACATTCTTATGGCTGCAATTCCGACTTCCCTGTGTGCAGTTTGCATGTTCCCCCTTTATTTGTTTGGGTTTCATCTGAGTTCTCCAGTTTCCCCCCACAGTCCAAAAACATGCAGTAGGTTCATTGGACGACCCTGAATGTTTGGTTGAGAGACTGAATTGTTGTTTGTCCCCTGATTGACTGGCAACCGGTTCAAGGCGAACACCCCCCCCCCGACCCTGAGAGCAGGATAGGCGGTATTGGTAATGACTGAATTTTGCTCCATCTTGATAAGTTGTGTAAATAATCAACTTGGAGGACCCAAAAAATCCTGGAGAGAATACGCAAACTCCAGACACAAAGTCCCATGTGCCACGGAACCCGGGATATTGCCACCGCGGGCTCCAATTAATCCCGAATAGCTCTAAGAAATTTCAAATGGATGGCAAAGAAAAGCTTTAGTCCAAGGAAGTTAAATGAGAAAGGCTTTATGTTGTGGCCGGGCGTAAATAAATGTTAATATGTAAAAGAGGAATAAAGCTGTGAAATTGGTTGCAATTGGATTTTTGTCTTCTGCGCGGATATAACGGTTCATATCTCGACTTAACACGGGTCTGCAATAAACAATAAAAAGGTCCAGTTTAGTTCTAGTTAATATCATTTGGTTTTTCATTTACGCATCTGCGGGCCCATGAAGACCTCTATTATAGACAAAAAACCTCAGTGGAAAAAAAATAATTGTACAAGAAAAAACACTTCTTCTCTTTTTTGAAAAAACAGTTTGAAAAAATACATGTATTTATAACACTTGAATGTGCAAAAAGTAGTTTTCACAGGATATGTGAAACCAGATTTGATATCATTGTGCCACTTGATAAGAATGTAAGTTAGCCAATATCAGTCGATAGATAAATAGATAAGATCACAGATCCTACTGAGTAAACAGTTAGCTACGTTCGCTAATCATGTTTTTTTTTTTTTTTTGCAAGGCAATGTTGATTATATTTGTTTTTGCAAGTCTCAATTCATTGCGCATCTATTGTTGTGTATACGGTAAGAGCAAAGCCTTAATCTCCCATCATCATTTTTGCATTTCCAGACATTAACCTTCACTCCTAGCAGTGTCCTGTGTGTGTGTGTGTGTGTGTGTGTGTGTGTGTGTGTGTGTGTGTGTGTGTGTGCGCGCCCATGCATGTGTCCAAGGGCACACAAACACTCGTTCCAAACGAATATCAGTCAAAGTCTCTCTGTGTGTGATAAAAAAAAAAGGGTTTGTTTATATTGTTTGCAGTCACTCTAAATAAGATATAGATTTTGTATTTTTCAGATGCAATGTAACAGAATTCTGACGCTGTCTTTGCGCCATGCTATTTGATTTTCATCTTTCTGTGGCGACTAATTCAGTTGGACAGCTTGATGTCAAGGGCAAGAGCGACAGAGATACAGAGAAACGTCCGTCAGGACGAGCAGAGCAGGCAGAGCATGTACCTGCATGAGGATCTGCCCACTGAAATGCATTTCATCATACCTGCAATAAATAATATTCAGATTTTAAAGAACTTACCCAGTGACTTATTTTGATACTTTTTTTTTTACAAAGTGAAACAGCTTTTCAAAACACTGGAAATCATTTTGGGACATTTGCACTACAGAGACTCAGATATGCTGCCATTTACAACCCCGTCACTCCAAAATTTTGGAGGAGATACAATCGTTAACAGGGGATGTCAGTCCTAAAACTCCTTCTTTGAAGTTTTCTTCCCATAAAATATTTGAAGCTTGTTGCTTGATCTTGTCTCTGTTCCTGCTGCACAAACAGCAGTCAAACACGATAGCTCTGAAATATGGACAGTACTGTTGCCAAGAGATTTATTTATCGGGACCCGAGGGCAGGCGTTAGCATTCTGGGTGTAAATTGTGTAGTGGGATTCTAGGGTTTAATAACAGTGTTTAGATCCTTTCAGAGGTCAAAAAATCTAGTTATATCTGCCATCACATTTTTTTTTTTTTAGGATGTGTCCCAAATACCACATCGTAATAACGCGTTACGATATCACGCAAGGAAAAGTTGGACTCGAATAGTTTTCCATCTGGACAAAATACGACTATCTTCTCACCAGCCTCCTCAAAAAAATGCAGGAAGAGCAAAGTGACTATTCACAATAACACATACTATCGACCGGTTAGTCTATAACTATAAGATTACACACATATGACTACATTTTAACTGTTTCTGGGGCCACTATAGAGACATATTCTAAATACATCATTCATATGATGACATCTTTATGTTCACAAGTTCAATATTAAAATCGTCACAGGTTATTTTTTTCATGGCCATAAAAACCTACACCGACATTGTAAAACTGTCTTTCTGCATTTGCCAGGACCCTCCGTGACATGAAAACTAATCTCCCGATGTAAAAAAAAAAAAAAAAAAAGAAGAAATAACAATAATACTACGCTTGTTATACTGCTTTATCGTTTCCTAGCTACGTATCGTATCGTTGATGCCGTGATTAAATGTTTCTGTCTCATTAGATTTAGTCAATCTCATGTTTATGTCTTTGTAGCCTATAAATATAGATTTTTTTTTTCATAGAGATAGTTAGAAGGAAGAGCATTCTACTGACAAGTTAGTGTTGGTAAGTTGACCACCTGTAAGCTCATTGACGACAGGTTACAACTAAACTCAGTGTCAATAAAATAAAACAAAAGTGCAAGGTGGTTTCAAGAAAAAAAAAGGGAACCATATGTTCCAAAAAAGAAAAAAAAAAAACGAAAAATAAAGGGAAGATGAACAGCGACTGAATGAAAACAGACGGAATCATCAAGTCGTCACTTCTCGACAGTTTGTTTCACTCCTCGAAGTGCTGCGTCAGCTCTTTTCAGGTCGCGCTCTGCCACTGCGCCACAATAAAGTAGAGTGGCTGGCTGGTCCGACAACATACGGACAGAATCAATCAACACTTCTAATCAAGGCTAATGGAAAACATTGCTCAACACAAGCTCAGGGTGTGTGTGTGTGTGTGTGTGTGTGTGTGTGTGTGTGTGTGTGTGTGTGTGTGTGTGTGTGTGTGTGTGTGTGTGTGTGTGTGTGTGTGTGTGTGTGTGTGTGTGTGTTCTGCGTGTGCTCAGAGATTGACCGACCTCTTGCATCCTCCTAACACTAATTAACACGTCCTATTTACTACACCCATAAGGCCCTTTTTCTATTTTGTGAACAACACACTCAACAAGCAAATCAGATTCCATTATTAGCTGACAGCAATTAGAGCCGTCGCTTTTTTGTCACCTTAAAAAGAGTATATGTCTTGTCCGGAAACATAATAATAGTCCTTGAAAAACTGCGACTCCTGGAACAATTTGCCGAAGAATGAGCAACTATAACGTGAAGACGGTGATGATGATATCACCGTGTTGTGGTATGTCATGTAAACACAATGATTATACTTTCATTTTACATTTATTTTTGCTTTAAGTCTTTTGAGAGGACTTGCAGTCTTAAAAAGTCTGAACTGCAGATCATAAAATATTCATTCATTCATTTTCTGTACTGCTTATCCTGCTCCCGGAGTCGTGAAGGCGTCCCAGCTATCTTTGGGCCAGGCTGGGTAAACCCTGGACTGATCAGAGGACCACATGCAGAGACGTAGAACCAATCACTTCTTCATTCAGGAAGTCAACTAGGGAGCTTCTGCTGTGAGGCCGAAGCGTGAATCGCCGTCCAGCCAGGATAGAAAATGCACTGGAGAGATCGGCATCGGTCAAGAGGGCGGTTGACCGGGACGCTTGTGTTCACTCTCAAAACCCATTTTGGCTTTCTCTCAAGTTCTTTTCTGAATGTTTGTTGATACGGCGCTCGCACGATCTTCACTGCATCGAAGTGGCTAAATAGTTTGTTTCCGCCATGATGCCTCTTTGCGCTTCGTCTTCACCGTGAAGCATGACAAACACAACATAATGCTTTTGAAGGCACTTTTATCGTTTGTTTTTTTTCGTCCTCCGAGATAATCTCGAGCTTGTCTTTTGTTGGTCGTTTTGGTCTTTGTCGTACACCGTTGGGAAGATAAACAAATGAATTAATCAGATTCATACATTTAAACTTTTTTTTTTCTTGTGTCAGATCTTAAAATGTGATGAAAATGCTATTGATTTCAACTTATTCATTACAATGTCTCAAACAATCTTGATTTATTTTTTCAATTACTCAAGACCAACAAACATCTTTCAAAGTAAATTGTGCTTATTTGGGTGGTTTCTGGAGGAATCATGACTATTCAGGCGATACATCCATAAAATTAACAACATGAAAGTTCGGACCGAGTGGGAATTTTCATATTTGGTGTAAGAGCAGCAAAGTTGTGTGTGAGTTTGCACGAAATCTTCGATTGTTAACACATTTTTTTATTTATTAACATAACTTTCACGGTTTATTTTTAGATATGGCACCAGGAATGTTTGTTTGCAAATGACACTCAGGTCCCAAATCAGAGATAATTATCTTTCATCGCAAAAGAATTGCCCCCCGAAACCATTGTGTTAAGGATAAAATATGAGGAAATGTCACGCAGCAGATTTCTAAAATATCTCCTATCAGTGTTATTTAATCAGTTTGCTAATTATTCCTGACTAGATTGAATGTGTGCCTTTAAGTCTAAATGGAGAATGACATCATGTTTTCATTCTGCCGTTGCGGGACACGGTATCTCTTAAAGCTCAGACGTCACACTTAATTATTCCATCTTCTACACAAGAAAATCTAATTTATTGAGCAGATTATCCATTAAAAAAGGGTAACATAGAATAATCCTGTTTGAAGGCAAGCCAGTGCCTCTGCTATGAACTGAACCTTTACTGAAGTGGAGTATCTTACACAACATAGTTGGTATACAGGTAACACAAACACAAAAGTCATATTTTTTTTAATAAGCAGCACATTTAAAAGCAACACCTCCAACCACGAAGTCTGCCTGTCATCAACTGTCTGCGAATAATACTCCTGCCATCATGCTGCATCAACACTTTTTTTTTTTTTCATTTTTGAGGACGTTGACGTTTAAACGTCAGTTTCAAAGGTGTTTCGGCACCGCTCAAAACCAAGCTGTGAATCAGTGGCTTTCAGATTGTTTGTTTTTTACACTCCATATTATCTCTAAAGTCCAATCAAAAGTTAATTCTAACCATCAACAATTTACAATGTTATATATATGGAATTGAAACACAAATCATTGGCGTTCTAGTTGTGTGTGATTAAAACATATTCACGCAATGCTTTTATCCAATGCAAGCTGATCTTGTTTAACTGTGGTAAAATCTGAGTTTCTCATAATTTTGATGAGGATTTGTGCAATCCTTTGAAATGTTTGTGGGGCGGCAAAGTGGCAAATTTGTTAGCTCTTCTAAAAAGGTCCCCGGTTCGATTCCGACGGGTGGCCTTTCTGTACGGAGTTTGCACTCTTGTTTACCACGGTTTCCTTGACAACACGCAGTCGGGTCACTGGAGACGTGTGAACGAGAGCAAATGGGCGTATGTCTCACTAGTATGGATAATAAATAATTCAATTAGTACAGTTAAATAAACACCTTTTTTTTTTTTTTTTTTTGTCTTTGGTAAGAACTTGCATCTTTCCAAATCATCAGCAAGTATTATTTTTCAACCAAGAAAAGGAAGATAACGCCATAGTTCCTCAAAGAAGAGATTTTCCTAATGTATGAATCACAGAAATTAATATAAATTCATTAGTTCATGCCGATTATCACTTTATGTTGAGTTTTTGTGAAACTGGCAGAGAATGACCACAGGCCATTCATGTATTGTTGAGTTTTGCTGTCACTAAATTGAAGAGTACAGTCAATATGTTTGAACAAATGCGCAATTTCTACTTTCAAAAGACAAACCTTGAGTTTGAAGGCACACACACACACATACACACACACGGCCAGACATCATGGCAGGTTTGGCTCCTCTGCTAGGACTGTTGTTTGGTTCCACGATCAATACATGTCAGCAAAGAAACCTCAGTGCTGGCCAGAGGGTCCTCATTCATTTTCCCTCCCTGACATTCACACATCCCCGCTGATTTCCCCCCTCGTTTCCCGCTCTCTTGAAAACAAATTAACAACATGACGGTCTTTGCCATATAGTTGAGAAATACAAAACTTTACTTCAGTGAATAATAATAAATTGGATTGTGTGTACTTATACCTTTATCTTATAACCTTTTAACCGTTATTTCCATCTTCAGAATTTTTCTCATGCCATTCTGTCTGTTATTATTGCATCACACATGAATAACGCAGCTATAAACATGCCTGGTACTAAATGGTAATTTGTCCATCACTCCATTATCAAGGAAGCTGACGGTCTTTTAACTGCAGAGATGACCTTTTGCTAATAAGGACAGAAATCAAAGCAAATAAATAATGTTTGTTTTTCAATTTTTTTTCAAGCAATTTAAACATGCAACAATATGTATGAAGGCTGTGTTTCTAGCTTATTATTAATTAAATCTAAAGATTAAAATGTTAGACTGACCAGTCCTGTGTACATTATTCTTACATTTCTAGATTGTACAAAGTAATTATATCCTATGAAAACCACCAGGCTTTTAATTATTGTCAAGATTTCATGATAGCCATATTATTGACATTTTGTCCTCAGAACATAATCAAACTGATTTTGATATAAAAACAACCTTTCCTTCTGTTCAACACACTGATGAAAGCAAGAATATTGTTTGGCATATTTTAGTGGCGGTGTTTTTTCTTTTTCTCCATCATTCAATTTGTTTTGTGCGAGAATTCGGTCTCTGCATCCAAAGCTTTGTCTCCTACGGCCTCAGCGGTCGACAGAACGACTGACCAACACTAACATTTATTTTTTTAATGATTGCCTCACTGTAATTTTAGATTTTCCTCATTTAATGTTTCACTTTTGGGCCATCAACAGTCGATAAGGACTATTTAACTTGGTATAAACTCGAATGACTTACAAAATAAGATTAAATATGTATTTCATTGTCAGCATGAGTGCTTTCTTTCCAATGGTTGCGTGTCTGAAAATGCGTTTATAATGAACAACTGAATGTTTTCAGTATGTTCATGCGACATGAAACCATGTGCACATCGCTGTGATCCAAGCTTCCTTCTCACCACCTCTATTTCCAGATATTGCTGTCTTTGTCTATCAACATAAAAACATTAGGGATGCTCCTTAAATTAAAAGTTTAGGAGGTCAGAAATAACTTTTAACATTTTGAGTATTTCAAAGGAGTTGCTTGAATTTCTTCAAACTGAAGAAACATCATCAAGTCACGTAGCCACGAAAAGATTTCGACAAGAATCAACAATGACATGGAGGAGAACCTCCATGGACATTTCCAAGGAGTTTCTCCAAAATCAGCAAGATAGACGGTACCTTTCAGTTCACTGTGAATATCGGCTGTTTCAGAACAGGAAGTCTTTGAATGGAGTCAGCAGCGGTACAGCCTACAGGTGAGGTCTGCTGTCGGCGCAAGTTCCCTCATTCTCGAGTGACAGTTTACAGACTCAGCTTCTGCCATCAAACATTTTGGATTTCAGCCCGGAGACTGGCCTGAACACTCGGAAAGTTGGGAGGAAAGTTTTCGGGATCGGCGCTCAAACACGTGACGCTCGCTGTAAGAAGGACTTTAACGGCATAATGATGGCATCGATGCCGAAACCGGTATCGATCATCCCATGCGATGAATTATGGTTACATAAGTGGCGAGGCTCTCGTTGTGTGTCTGAATTTCCTTGCCCATCACACTCGTGCAGGCATGAAGGTTGGACGGAAACATAGTTCTTTGGGGGAAGACAACAATCAACACTGAACCTGTTTGATTTCATTATGTGAATGAAAAGGGGGAATCACATCTCTTCTTGCCAATGAAGTTTCATCACACAAAAGAATCTGGTGTAGATTGTATGTTTGCAAGAAGAGAAGAAAATGTGACTGGAGGCTCTTTACAAGGAAACAGTTTGATCTTACATCAAGCTATCCACCTTTTTCCATCCATTGACCTTACAATGGATGACACTGGATATCATACTACATAGCTACATTTTACCTGCTCTATATTTTGAAGATATCAAGCTGCAGTTTTTCTTTTTTTTCTTTTTAACCTGTAACCAACCCAAATTTAAAGTACCGTAATTTCCGGACAATTGAGAGCACCTCAATGTAAGTCGCACCGACTGGCCAATCGTATCTTGGGCTTCCTCCTGCGCACTAAATCTGTCAAAGTCGTCTTCTTCGGTATCGGAGTTGAAGGGACTCCGAATTTCCCGGTCATTTCATCGGTCCGATGTGACGAGGATAAATGTTTTAGCGTCGTGAAGCTCGTTAGCAGCCCCCCCACACACACACACACACACAAAAAAAATAAAATCCATATATTGTTGAAAGTCGCACCTTAACGTAGCTTCGTCACTTTTGGTTTTGGTATCCAAATTAACCTTGCAAGTTTTGAACATTTCCTCCAAAGGTCATTTTGCACAGATCAGGCATAAACAAGGAGGCTTGTTTCTCTCGGGGTTTGGCCAGGCCACCATTTGCACTTCATCATTCACATCCCCAAAGTTGTGTTGTGCACAAAATAACAATCGGCCTTAAAGGTGATGATAACTTAGGCAATGTGTTCTTGACTATGACCCTGACTCATTTTTAATTATGATTGAAAAAAATGTTTGAATGCAGTATAAAAAAAGAAAGGATGGAGTGTAGAATGATGCAAATCCCTGCCCTTCTATAATGAACCATACATGCCTGATTTCTATACAAATTGATTTCTGGGGAAGATGTGCAAAGCTAAATGAATGATAGTTGACAAAATAAGATTCCCACTATGTGACTTCACACTATGTGAGTCAAGAATGATTTCCTCATTCATTTAGTCCCAACCCAAACAGAATTTCCAAATTTAGTGCGTGACAAAGTTGTTCCTCGAGGTTTCATTCTCATTTGAACTTGTCAGTTTTGTGTTTGTTTTTTTCACACGACTTAAATTCTGACCTTTTCGGCAAAGAAGTCTGATTTGGTCCAATTCTCTTTCCCTTTATTTCTCAAATACCCGCATGATGACCTTCTTTTACGCGCAACCGTCCGTCATTGTGTAATAAGTTTGGTCAATATATCTATTCTGTCATTTTCTGGTCTTCAGACATTCCTGTGTTTACCTGTGTTGCTCAGGGTCAGGGTTTTCCAGATACATTTGCTTATTTGACAAGTTTGCATAAAATGAATATATTATTCATCGCCTTGTACCATATTTCTCTGCAAACTGTTGTTTATTGCCTTTGGATCATCATCCTGTCCATAAGTGTGACAGCTATGACACTCTAAGTACAATATAAAGCTGTCAGGTTTGAACTGCGTAACTGAAGCGATGATTGCATGTTATGCGTTTTATCAGTTTAATATACAAAATTGCCATGTTGTTTTGTCAATATGTAATCAATCAGTGTTGATATGGTCATAATGTTGTTGATCTGATGAAAGGACTGCTTCTCCAGGAATATTTCAGGATGATGTTCTTGGAAAGGACAGAGAGGCTAAAGTTGATACTGTGATTGTCATTCATGCCGATAACTATTTAACAAATGAGGAAGAAAAATCCAAAATACCTTGTAAAAAGTCAAATTTTATGTAATTTAAACCGTTTTGACCAAATATGTCCCTGGCGAAAAAAAAAAAAAAAAAAAAAAGAGATTCCATCAGTTTGTTATTCATAATCAGTCAAACCAATGTTTTTGCATTTGTTAAAAATATTCAGCCATTCACCTTAAAGACAGTTGGATTCCAACAGGGAGCCTTCCAGCTTGAGTTTGCATGTTCTCTCTCTCTCTGCTGGAGTTTTCTTTGGGTTCTCCAGTTTCTGCCCTCAGTCCAAAAACAAAACAAAACGTTCAGTAGGGTCAATGGAGACCATAATTGCCTAGAGGTGTTAACGGTGTGTGTGTGTCTTTAAACGTGGCCCTGTGATCAGCGGGCGAACAGGTCGGGGGGAAACACATCTCTCACCCGATGACAACCGGGATTGGCTTCGGCCCCCAAGCAAACCAAAGTGCAAAATAAGCCGTATCAAGAATGAATGAATGAACATATTCAAGAGAGATCTGCAGGGGTGATCTCTTCACGTCGCACAAAAAAGACATATTGCTTACTGCCTTTAGTGTGCATTAACCTTTTCACAAATCAGCATCTTTCCCAAATCATGGACATAGTCTGTGTCTTGACTCTTTTTGTGGATAAAGTAAAAATTTCATGACATCCAGAGGCTTACTGAGCGACTGCACGCCCTGTTTTTGAGTCCTATAGATGCTCTCCTCTTCTTTCACCTCATCTGAATCATCATAAACTGAAATCAATAAGCTATTGCTTACAATGTAGAAAATGTAGTTCTTCAAAAAGCATTTACAGTGGCCTACCAATTGTCCTCATAATGCAGTCGAGAAAAAAACATTAGAAAGAGCATTAGAAACAATCGATATGACAATCGATATAACACATCTCCTCATCTGCTCCCTCGCTGTCGAAGTACCTTCTCCAGCGCACGATACAGCACGAATATGATACATGAAGTATTTACAATCACTTGTTTTTCACGTTGGTTTAGAAAATCATAAAGGTTTTTTTTTTTTTTTTCCATTCTATTTATTTTTTTATTCAACCCATGACATTAAATACATTTTGCGGGTCTTGGATTTCCTTTTTGGCAAGTCTATCTTTTCAAGAGCACCAGTGGTACTTCATACAGGGTAAACAGTTATCTCTCTTTATTCTCTACTTTATGGCCCTCAATGCTGTTGGCGGTGAAGTCGGCTGGAAAAAAAGCTGTAAAGGTTTCATGACCTTGTGGAAGTGTTTTAATGATATCAGAGAGCACGCTGGATTGCTCCAAGGGTGCTACCGGAGAAGCTGGAACAGTAGTTATTAAGTGTCTCATTCGTAACTACCGATGCATACATGATTCAAGAAGGCTAAAGCCGTGTATTAGCCCTACAAATATATTGCAAACTTCCTCAATAAATTGAAATCTTTTGACTATTATTATCATCTTGAAGCTACCCTCTTGTATCTGCGGTTCAGAGATGTACCGACAAATGAAATATGCGTTTTCATCCTATGTGCTTATGTGTGGCCACATTTTCTTTTTCTTCTGTTTTACCCAGTTTTAGTTCGTCTCATACCTGCTGTACCCGCTAAGGGCGTCTCTTTTTCTTGCAGCTTTAACCCTCACAACCATTCCAATTGGTGCACGGTCCGAAGTACATCCTATAGTCACTTCGGATAAGGCTAAAAGCTACAGGGTGTCATTTATCCGTTATTACGGGATTTCACCTCTTATTTTAAAGTAGCCGTCTGAAATTATAGCTGGATGGAAGATTTCCCCCACTTAAGGGCGATTATACTACCCTCATTATCTCTGGCATACAAAAGGTGATTGTCTTTAAGACAGTCTGATATCTACAAATCCATCTAGAAATCCCTAAATGCATTGCCTATGGCATGAGTACGTGCAGTTACTGAAGTAGAATATGTCGTCTAAAATACGTGGCGAAAATTCTATCCGCTTTGCTGTCTGATTCGGTGAAAGGTGTCACATGACTCCGCAATGCACGATGAATTCCAATTTCATGTAGATCAAACATTTTCTTATTTCACCGAGCTCTTGTCTTATCCGTTAACATTTTCTCTCCAGACGGTAGCGCGTTATGTGAATAAATGTCATCACCAAAATAGATACATTAATGTGCAAGTGTGGAAATGATGGGAGTTTATTGAAAGGAAAAATAATAAACGGTAAAAAATGAGGGGAAGAAAACCAAACAACATTTATATGTCGAGACAGTAGATGAAACATGCTCATACTTATTCATGGTCCCGACATCTTACACCAGTCATGTCCAAAGTCCGGCCCGCGGGCCAAACGCGGACCATGTTCTGATTTATTTTGACCCTTTTCTCAAGGGTCAAAGGGCATCATGTGATCCTTTCAAGCCCATTTCACAAATCGACTGTTGCTAAAGGAAAAAGGGAAGTTGCCAGAAAGGGCAGCCGCTTTCAGGACAAGTGGAAATTATCATTTTTTCACCAAAATGCGAAACAACTGTGTCTGCCTAATATGCCAGAGGACAGTGGCTTTTTTCAAGGAATTCAAGGAATAAAGAAGGCACTGCCAGATGAAAAACGCAACCGAAAACAATCTAACTGGAAACGAACGTGGCGAAAATTCGAAGCAACCGGAAACTGTTTTAATGGCGCAGCAGCGCTTTTTTTTTACAAGAGGCCGCAAATCAATTGAAAAGGCCACAAAGGCAAGCTGGGAGGTAGCAACGCTGATTGCCAAGCACCGGAAATCTTTTAATGATGGTAAATTTATTGAAGACTGCGTGAGGAAAATACATGGGAAAATCTGTCCGGAGGAGAAACAAGAGTTCGCTAATGTTTCCCTGGGTCGTAACACTGTGGTATGCAGGACTGAAAACGTTTTATCTGATATTAAGAAACAATTAGAGGCAAAAGGAACAGATTTTTTTTTTCATTTGCCTGCGACAAAAGCTCGGATGCTTAAAAAAAGACTATAAGGCTTAATGGTTAGCCCTCACACACTTTTCACGTTACCAAATATGTCCCTCTTTGCAAAAAGTTTGAACACCCCTGTCTTACACAGTGGATCATAGGAGCGAGTAACCTGACTGCTGCGGGTTTTTGGGCAATGATGTCATTTTTGGCCGTGGCCGGTGTCGGGCAGCTCTGCCAAGAATGAAGGTGGCCTCAGAAGGACAAATCCATAGATTCTCTGCATCATCTTTAAGAAAGTTTCTTCTCCCTTCTGCACACAACGCCATAATTACTGTTATTTCTGGATTATATGGAAATTTAGATTGCGCAGAATAAATTGCAGCAGGTCAAATCGATGTCCAGCACACTGGAAGCAAGGTTTTGACTCAGTATAAACAAGCCAGTACAATTGTTGTTTTCAAATCAAGAGACAGCTGCGTGGGATCTGGTGACATTTAACAATAAATGCAAATTCGGCTGTCATTTCAAAAAGATAAATAAATGTATTTTCCGCATTCGAATTTTTATTTTAACTCGTGCAGTGAGAATCCGAATCGGTAATACCTTATTGATCCTGGAGGAAATTGTGTGGACACAGATGATCCATACAGAAAGAAATAAAAATAAATTAAATAAGATGAGATTAACAGAAATAAATAAAGATGGTAAATATGATATGTGTTCGTAATAAACATTCATAACAATTTACAACCAAGCGATCAGATTGTGTAATAGAGCTACTGGCCCCCTTTAAAACCCATAAGTCTATATTATACCAACAAACAAATACAGGTTTTACACACAACATCACACAAAAAGTATAATAATTACCAATAAAATAAAAGTTCAGAGCAACTGGTAAGTTGTTCCATGTCTGACATGCTGAAGTTGTTTAAGAGATGAAAATAAAATGACAAAAAAGGAACTTTAACTCGAATTATATTTCCGTGAACTTTATTTGATGCGTGTCTCTCCTCTAACGTGACTTTCTTTGAGCCTTCCCATCTGGAAAATAGGAGAGGAGCAGGTGCTATCATCCATGGAGATATGTTACAGTGCTTTCATTCCTCAGTCACACAAACTCTATCATAGCATATAAAGTAAAGCGGTAGTAATACAGTTGTGAAAGTTCAAGATAGTCAGGATAAGCCGTTAGATATTGGACTGATGGAAGCTCAAGATACCTCACGAAACTAAATAGTATCTACCGGGAGTATTATCACATACAAGTTAACCAGCACTGCCGTCTCCAGCGCCTGCATGACATGTCATTCTTCATTTTTATATGATCATAAGATGTAATCATATTTCATTATCCGAAAGCAATAAGTAGCACAAAATAACAACACATTGGCTGGATACACATTTGTACCTTACAAAGATTTTTTTCAGATTTCAGTTTGTTTTTTTGTTTTTTTTTGGATCTATTTGCGGCTAACATTTTACACATAACCAATTTTCAGGTTAATTGACTCGCAACGTCGATGACAAATGATTTAAAATCATATTATCAATACACAGCGAAGAAGAGTAAATTGCAAAGGTGCTCTATCGGGGCGACACGCGCAGCATGAGTCATGTGACTGTTGGGAATAAATACAACTCAGAGGAACGCATTACGATTCCTGGTCTCCTGTCATCATAAAGTAATAGAATATATATAAGTATTATAAACAATTTTTCAAAATAACCTACATCAAAAACCTAAAGATTGCCTCTTTAAGTGGCTCACCTACAGGATATTTCAGTTATTTCATATTCATTTAATGTCTACCTATAAAGCATGTGTGCTGTGTAATAATCCTCTGTATATTCTTGTGATTCCAGTCCATTGCCCTGGCTGTCGCATGTGTTTTATGTTTTTTTATCTATTTCTTTTATGATTGAATTGTATTGTTTTTGTTTTTTTTGTTGCTATGGGCAACCTTCCCCTTTGGGAACAATAAAATTCTCGGACGTGGACGATCGGTCCTGTTGCCGCGCTATTACGCGTCGAGACAACAGCTCTACGTGTCTTTGTTTTTTCCTCATCTTCTTTAAACTGTACATTCAGTTTTATCTTTGTCTGCTTGACCTTCAAGACTCAGCAAAGTGAAAACAGAAACTACTTAACTGAGCACGTGACCACATTGACCTGCTCAAAGGTGCACAGTCTTAACTCACATCTCTATGAAATGATCTCTTCCTATGGTTTTTTTAACCGCCTGTGATAGAAAATATGAGTAAACCTTGAGCTTGTTCACTCAGGCAGTAACTGTGAGTGAACAGTAACTTTGAGCTCTAAAACAAATGTCCTATTCTCTTGAAGTCGGGGATTTCAGAAAAACAAGTCACAAAGTGTGAATTTTGTTTTTTAATCACCAAACTTATTTTCAACTAAGTAGAGCTCACTTTCAAACATCTAAATGCAGATTCCTGTGGGAAATATGAGCCCCCCTCAAGGGTTTCAACCGCCATTCCTTAACTCAACATTTAGCTTTATCTCACATAATGAAATCCTACCCACACAAACACACACACACCCACACTCACACACACAAATGCATGATTCATCTTACCTATGAATGGAAACAAACTTTGACACTGTACTTTTACACACACACACACACACATACACACACACACACACAGATACATATGCATCATTTCACTCTCAAATGTAAACACAAACATGCCACAGGCAGTTCTTGGCAGCAAAAATGCATGCGGACTCAAAGTTGCCCACACACACACACAAACATGCACATGCACATGCATTTACATGCATACCAATAGACTGTAGGCTGTTGAGTCAGATGCTGGGTGCACTGGTCTGTGGTAATAATAAGGAGGTGGATAGTCAGGCTTTTGAATGTTCAGCAACTGTAGGAGAGGGCCAATCCAGAATGAGTTTCACCACCAGCATCCCTTCAATTGCACACACACACACACACACACATGACTTGCCATCTACCAGATCTCAAGCTGGGAGACAACAGAAATTGCAATTGTTCTTCTGGTTTACATAGGGTTAAATCAAATCTTCATGACCTCAGCACAAATAATAAGATCAGAAATATAAAAATCTGGAGCCACACACAACTATAGTTCATATGCTGCACACACACCCCATACACACACACTTCATCTCACATAAAAGTTCAACATTCAGACACACGCCTAAATCCCCAACACACATATATGATTCAGCTTTCCATTAAATAAAAAAACTTTGCCTGCGTTCATTAAGAAGAAGAAGAAGAAATATCTTTGACACGTTCCACAAAGAGCAAAATATCAGCAACATTTCACCGCTGCATTTAACCCGTCATGGATGAAGCATGAGCAGAAGGGTGCTTGGGAGCATTTAGGGGTTCAGTGTCTTGCTCAACAACATTTGAACAGGCCTGGAGGAACTGGGAATCCAACCAGATGTTCAGTTCAGCGCTAAACCCCCTGAGCTACGCCTCCCATTTATGTGCACACACACACACACACACACAGATATGCAGAGACATGCTATGTTCAATCTTAAAGACATACAACAACAGCCAGAAAAAAGGGATTCTCGTGAGATTTCGGGGGCAAAAGAAAAGTAATTTAATTCTAAAGTGTGTCCTGAGATGCTTTGGAATATTCCCTTCTCAGTTAGTAACACTTTTGAATTGATTCGATGTCATAAATCATACGGATGGTGGTTTTCTGAGACCACCGTGAAGATGAGGTTGATGACTGATCTGGCAGTACTGCTAGGGGGGAAAAAAAAAAACTCTGGAGAACAAACATTTTATGGAGAATAGTAGGAAAAAAATAAGTTTTGAAACAGATTGCAGTTTTAAAAGATAAGACAAGACCACACCGGTCCCTCCTGCCCCGTTTTAAGTTGTTTATATTGACAAGTTGTCAGTGTCTTTCGATTGTTTTCCTTGCTGAAGTCAAGGCGCTGCTCTCTGGAGGGCTACAATAGTCTTGTGGGGGGAAAAAAGTGATTAACTTGCACTGTCATTCGATACCCAATAGAAGAATTCATCTATTTGTTTGAAATTCTCTTCAATTTTTAATCGGTGCAACATGAACAAGGACAAATGGAAAAAAAAAAGGGATTGTTTGCCTTTTCTGAAAATACAGGAAAGCGGAAAAATCCCAAAATGCACTCAACCTGCCACCGCTGAAAGCCGCCCCCTCTTAACTGTGTTTCTAACAAAATACTTCAGTCGGCTTTTGCCCGCTGCCTAACTTTGGTAACGACGCGCTGAACTGATTCCCCAGATACTTGAATGATTAAAGAGTCAAACTAGGTTGGCACTGCCGACAAACTCACCAAGGCAATTAATGTTTTTTTCATCTCCCTCCACTCATTCCTGATATACAGGAGGTGTTGACAATGGCTTTGGACCAAATAGTGCCTCAGACTATTGCATTTGGCAAGATCAGCAACCAACCAGTGACAGATCATGCAAGACTTACACACCTCGCATTACTTACCAAAAGCAATCTTGCACACACATCTTTCTTGTCACTGAGGTTTCCATTGCTATTCTCATTCATTTTTTAAAAAGTCTCTTCAGAGGCAGCAGACATGTTGTGGGTGAATAAGGGCCTCTTTAGGGTTTGGCAATCTAGTCCTCAGCGGCTATTTGCCGGGCATACTATTAAACCCACCCAACCCGGTAGAGATAAATAAAAGACAGGCACCACTTGAACTCGCTCCGATTTGTAGGCTAGAACTAGTCTCTTAAAGAGGTCCGATGTCCGCCTTCGCTTGGTGCCTACCTCGGGTTGATGAGAAAATGAAGCCAAGCCAAGCCTCTGGCTTTAAAAGAAAAAAAAAAGAAATGCGAATCACAGGGCTGACAAGCGACTGCACTTGTGTTGTCATTCTCTCCACTTTCTACATTCAAAGCCATTAAAAGAGGTCAACGGCAGCATGGGAAAAGGTTAACTCGCAGAGGTTCCTACATTTCAGACCCGTGTTCAGCCTAACCAATTACAAACGGACCATGTCAGACCAATATATTAATAGCCAGTGTAACGGCACAAAATGTTCGAAACTAGATCGAAACATGTAAACCTGCTATCTGGAAGACTTATGGTCAGTTTCATTTGGCATAGAAAAGAACTAGATAAATCGTAAATATGAAAATCGCATTCGGAAGTATATTTAGTGGGAAGGCTCTTTGTCATTCCCTCACAGTTTGATAGATTTGTTTCTTCTAAATGTGGCATGAGTCAGATGTTAGGATGGAAAAAAAGAAACTATTTAAATTCGACCTATGACTCTTAATGTAATGACAAAACAAGCCTGGTTGAAATCTGCCGAAATTGCTTTGAGTGCAAGAGAACCAGTCAATTAATACAAGCAAATGCAGCTATTCTTCAGCGCTGTCATTTTCCAGACCCTGCTGTGCTCACTGATTTTCGTAGGCTGAACAAACAACTTTACTAATGCCATCTTTTACTTCCCAGGATTGAAAAAAAAAAAGAAGTGATGTTTTACTCCTTTTTTTTCTGGTCAAATGTATTTCACATTTAGACAGCTAATTACAGTCTGAGGATAGTTCCTGTAATCAAAAGCCAGATTTATTTTTTCAGCCTGTGAAAGTGTCTGGTTGGTCTGGATCTGAGTAGGAAGGTTTTACAATTCATTTAATATCGCCGCCATTATTGATCCCTGCAAACTGATTGGTTTGCTTAAAAATTAGCCACGTTCAGACAGACAGGTCCTAAGAACTGTCCGGCATGAATTTCGATAGAACTACCCTGCGCCAGGAGAACATTTTTAATTTTACATTCTCACAGGCAGTCGGGGACCATTGTGCATGTCCTGCATCGCGTCAATGTCAACAATCAGGGTTAATAAGGGTTAGCATGTTTTTATTTCCTCCCTGCACTGCTTTACAGTGTGAAGAACCCCGGCCATAGCTACATCCATGCTTAGTGTATTTTGTTTAAAAATATTAACGTTCCGCTCCGAGCCGTTGAAACCCTCATGGGGCGTGGAAAGCCAGAATAGCCTCGACCTCTTTGTCCATTTCTTGAGTATTCTGTCCACCGATGCAAGAAAACAGCTTGACCAGTGATGGTCAAGCAATGTTTTGTTTTGTTTTGTTTTGTTTTTATTAAATGCTGCTCCACAGTCCATAAGAAGTATGTAGAAATGGGTGTGGCTTTGTGAGTTCTACTAATAAACAAACTACTCCATGTGAGTTCCCAAGGACCTGGAGTTAAAAAAAAAAAAAACCCTGCTTGGAGCTAAACTGGTTCTAGGAAATCAGGTCTAATCCTCGATTCATATGATGTCCAAATGCAAAACAAAAGATCCTGTGAAGGTTCTCGGAACTGCAAAAAGTTCCCACATTGTGAAACAGGCTATTGTGACAAAAGACATTCAAGCCTAATTTAGCTTAGCCTATCATTTTTTCAGGAAGTGAATTTCTATTTTAGAACGTTCCTACCTTTTCTCGTCCTTTTCAGAGTTTAACATCATATAAAAAGAGAGGCGTACAATTCAGATTTATTGGGCTTTGCCCAAACGGTTCCCCAATGAAAGCGATTTAAAGAAAGAAGGGAAGCTCGGTTACAAATGGAGGTGATGGAAATGGTCCCAAACGGCCAAGCGGAGCATGAACAGAAGTGAGGAATATCAATCGTGAAAGTGAAATGCATGAGCGAGGTGTAGAAACAGGTTCGGAGATATGTGTATTTGAGCTCTGATACACAGTTATACTTATGAATTTGTGTGTCTGTGTGTACATGAGAGTGTGTAATGAATCACCATGCAACATCTAATGCACACTTCAGGCGAAAGCTGTATTGACAGGTGTCGTCAACAGGGGGCCCAATCTTGTTTGTATCTTTCGCCAGTGGCATTTGTACCTGTGTGTGTTTGTGGGCTTGATGGGTTTGTGAGTGTGTGATGCCTGTGGCGCTTCTAGCTGGCTGAGCTTACCCGCAGAGTACCGTATGAGGATGTGTTTGCATGCAGCGGAGGAGTGCTGGACTTCTCTTTCTCGTCTAGCGAAAATAGCCACCGCGCTTCAAGTCCAAAACACTGCTATTTCTTTAAGTCATCGCTTTCAACTTTTACATTCTGTCTACATTTGAGGCCCAGGTGTACATGAAGCACGCGATAAAAAAATCCCTGATACGGAGTATCGACAAAGGAATTAGAAGACAATTAAAAGTCCAAAGCTGAATAAAGTTATTTATAATTGGTATTGCGGGATTAATTAATGTCTGCGTGAGATGTTTTGATGATCGTCTCCGACTGTTTGGGGGATCCACAGCCCCGCCGACTGATGCTCGGCGTGAAGCCACAGAGACGACGCTCGGTGGGAGGATAGACAGCAGCTCCCCACAGCTTTGATCAATTCTTCTCATTTGACTGAACGGATATAAATGACAGACAGGGAGGAACTGGGAAAAGAGGGAAAAACACATCAAATGGCAGAAGTTTGACAATTTTTTTTTAAAAGAATAAATAAAATAAAGTAAAATAAAATAAAATGATTTGACATTTTAAAATGTTAAAAGCATCTATAATATTGAGGTTGCGCCGACATGGAACTTTTCATTCGTCTCGTCCTGCCAGGACTCGTCAGTTTGGTTCAGAGACGTCTAAACTTTTATGAGTTCGGTGAAGGATTGAAAATAGAGATATTTGTTTGTAACTGCAGATTAAGACTTTAGTAAACGGGTTTAATATCAAGATGATTTTGCCTGAAATGTCTGAACGACCAAAGCCGGTCGCCACCCATAATGTACAATATGTAATATTGTAATATTGTATAATATGTATAATGTAATATTGTAGCGAGACATGAATGTTGGGGTTTATGTCGATGCTTGTTTTCTGTGTGATTTTGGGGTTGCAGGGAATTTTGTGGGTGTGGTTTGGAATGCACTAAATTCTGTTTTTGTTTTGTTTTTTACCTGGAATCGAGCGGGAAGAGTTAGTTGTATTGCAGGCTTGTGTGGCGTGGCTGTGGCCAACAACGGCTATTGCTCATTAAACAGGCGTTTTAACCGTCAACCAGGTGTTTTCTCTGACTAAAACGCTAATTTACATTGACAAAACATTAATCTCAAATACGCCTTACAATTTGTACTGCAAAAGTAAGGGTCAATAGTTATCCAGCTATCGACTATTTTTTTTTCAAGCTCGCCGTTTTCCACACAAAGTTTACATTGCATTCTTATTTGCTGCAGAAAGCAGGGATTGTAAATGGTTTACTTTGCAAAAGGATATATAGAGAAAAAAAATCCGTTTATCTGGTTACAAGAAATGTTCGGTAATATTGCAGATACAAATAAATCACTCAGGCCTCTTTTGGTTTCATATTTTTGTCTAAATACCCTGTCGTGATTTTGTTTTCCATGCAAAAAGGATAAAGAGCACGCAATCATTTAAATGCTATTTACATATGTATCAAGCGGGTTCTCACATTTATTTTATAAGTGAATATTCAGGATGGAGCTTCCTGCCTACACTCCGCCGTGCTGGCAGGGGGGAGGAAGGTGATGGGGAATTACGGAAGCGAGGAAATTGAATACACCTCTTGAAGGTGGCTCCTCATTATCAAAAAGGCAATTCCAATCCAACATAATTAAGGCGCAACAAAGCAATAACTGTCAGCTCATTACAGAGAATAATAAAATTCACATCACAGTGTCACTCTCACAAATGCCAACGTCAGGAGCCAACTGTGATCAGGAAGCCAATCCCTGCCTCTTTAACACAGAAATTACAATGGTGCTTTGGGTGGAGGCCCATCTGTTTAGATTTCCTATCTCCGAGTTCTCCGTCACTGAGGAATAGAATTCTAGAATTGAATTGGATGGAAGGAGGTAACGCCACAGAATGTGTAATGTCCAAATCCCGGATGTAATTAAGTTTATGTGCCTAAATATATATTTCTTTTCAAAAAAAGGGGAGTAGGGATGTTTATTTGGGGGTTGACTTTTTCATTTTGCATGAATGCGTTTTATTCCGGTACAATTTTAATTGTTTAAAACCAAAGAATACTGAGTTAGAGTTGAAACATTTCTGTGATTTATAGTCAACATCCTCGTAATTAATCGGCCAAATTCAGTGTCAGGGTCCAATTTGGAGGATTCATTTCAGATTTTACATTATGAAGTATCTCTTCTTTCGCATGGCTCTAAGTAATGTCCATTGGTCTGTGGTTGGCTGTATGACTGCACTTAGTTTATTACTATTTAACACTAACTATTTAACTATTTTAATCCTGTCGCATCATCGCTTGCTTTAGTTCCCATTTGCCGAATATTTTTACCTCTCAGCTGTTAGTCGACTGCAGCACCGGCTCTTTCAAGTGCATCCAATCAGCCCCCAGCCTGCCCTCGTGTTTGACACAAATTTTTTTGCAGTTTGTCAAATTTGTTTGTAACTTAGCCTTTTGTAATGGTTATTTAGTTTCCCCTTTTCTTTCCTCGTTCTTCAGTGCATTACATCTTGACCTCTGTCCTGACTTAACAAATGAACCAAAACTGCTAGATTTCCTGCCACCGGCATTTGAGTTCGCACATCTACCTCTTTCAGATAAAGAACCGATCAATAATGGCTTAACGTATATATTTTAAATCGGAACGGGATGCCTGTTTGTGTGACCAAGATTTTTTTTTTTTTTGGATTGATCATCTCACACACAACCAGAAAGAGCCATCTTGGAGAAACATGAACATCTGGATTCAGTATCATGATTTACACTGCTGGGTTTAGTGGTTTACGTGAGATTGGTCTCCTGAATAATCCCACAATCCCTTGTTTGACAATGTGGTTGAAATAGGAATCCCTGCTTTTGTATCCTGGAAATGAACAGCCTTATTTATATCATTTGTTTTGCTCCCTGTACTCTTCACTGCGAACTGCTTTAACTAGTAATAAATGCAATTTAACTCCAGTATAAAGAGACAGTTCTCGGAGTTTATCTCTGCGTTAGATTTAAAAAAAATAAATAGGACGAAAACCCTCATCATGCAGCGAAGATTACCTTTCCTCCGAGTAATGATTAATTTAAAAGGTTCACATAATGTGTCTATGGGTGCAGTAACCGATTTGAAACCGATAAAGAGATATATAAATAAATAAAACTTCTTTGCAGGAATCCCTGCTGTGGAGTTGTCACACGCTGATATAAACCGATCCTGTCAGCTTGCAAAACAAGGACTTTGAGTTTACAGTCTTTGACACGGGTATGTTCCCTGGAGGATTACGTTGCACCGCGACCACAGCGTGCTCGCTCAATATGGGACCAGTTCAAAAAATTTGATAACCCCCATCAATCATTTCATTTCATTCAGGAGGGACATAGGTCCAAGATTTGAAAAAAAATAGGGAATAATGCCATCTTCCACAAGTGTAGGATATCAATATGAGACTATGAGATATACTGTATAACAACCATTGACGTGTGCAATTTATTTTATTTTCACTGCTGTACTGCATTTTTCTTGAAAAAAAAAATTATTTTTTGCTTTTTTTCTTTTACCCCCAATATTGATCCACATGACGGTACTGTGTCCTCCCACACGATGACAACAGAAAACATCCACTTCCACAATATAAAGTCAGCCATGGTAACTAGAAATCCAGTATTTAGCCCAGGGATGGGCAAACTTTTTGGCCCAGGGGCCGCATTGACTTTTGAATTTGACAGACGGGCCGGGTCAGCACAAGATACGATACATATATATATATATATATATGGCACATTTGTTAACAGTACATATCAGACTCGTCTGACATTTGTCTGACGTTGTGTGACATCTGCTTTGAAAATAAAACCAGCTCTGTTTTGAAGGCTTTAACGTCTCCTTGCATTTCCTTGCACAAACCGTTTTTTTCCCTTGTAGCTTCACATCCAGCTCATTCATGTGTGTCAGTATGTCCACAGTAAAGGCTAAATCACTAAGCCAATCTGTGTCATTCAGCTCAGGAAAATTCTCAAGTGTTCTCAAGTAGCTCCAAAAATGAAATAATCCCCTGTTTGAGCTCCTACATCCATTGATCCAATCATTCAATCATGCACATTAATTATGAATTCTGTACCGATCTTTGGCGGGCCGGATTAAAATGACCAACGGGCCGGATGTGGCCCGCGGGCCGTAGTTTGCCCACCCCTGGTTTAGCCTGTCTATGTTAGCACAGTGCTGTGGACTACTTTGGTATTTTCATGGGTTTCCAGCCCCAGGATGGTATCAATTCATACATTTTAATCTCATGTGTGGCAAGATACTTGCCCAAACCCCAAGTTGCCCCCGATGGCCAGGTTAGCACTTTGCATCACAGCTATGTTGCCATCAGTGGATGAGTCTGTGTGTGCAAGCTCATTTGCCATTGGCCAAATTAAAAATACATTAGATAGATCTTGGGCATTAGTCCTGTACTGTAACCAATCATGATGGTTCCTGATGTGTTATCAACAAAAGTCAGATCATCAGTGCACTTCCAGTACGGCCCGGGAATCACAAATGGTTCGAACTGTTTGTGATGGTGTGGTTCTAATGTCACACACTTAACATCACACGCTCTACCAGGCGTTTATATTTTTTATATAATTTTATATATGTTTATGACCAATGTTTGCAATGTGGGGAAAGTCCGATAGAGGTGATAAACATGGGATTTCTTCTTTTTTTTTTTAAAGCATCTTTGAAATTGGAACACCATTTCCAATGAGTTAATATCCGCTTGCAGAATAACACATTGTAAAATAAAGTCACATTGTTTTAGACATTTCTGGAGTGCTTTAAAAAGTTTTTTTTTTTTCTCTCCTGTTTTTTCTCCTGTTTTATGCTTTAATTCACAAAGTCTTTGAATGATTATGTTGAAAAAGATATTTAATTCATGGAGGTTTTTAATTATTTTTATGACCGCGTGCTGAAATAGTGGGTTCTTGCGTACGGCGCGAATTAACAGTGCTTACAATTGGAAATAATCCTTTGCAGATCAAATGAGATAAATCGCTCTCTTGAGAATGACAGGACAGCAACAACCTATTTCCTATTTACAGTGAACTGCGTGTGTGTGTGTGTGTGTAAGAATGTCTTTGCGTGTGCGTGTGTGTGTGTATGTGTGTCTCTTTGTATCCGGGTGTTGCATGTGTATTGGGAGGGGATCTGTTTTTGGAGCGCATATTATTTAACCCCAAGTGCTATCAGCGTGATTTACACACAGGCATGTACGCACACACACACTTACACACACACAAACACACATACACCAGTGAACTCATCTTTTTTCTTTTTTTTCTATTCTCTTTGTTTATTAGATTAAGCGTTCTCACTTCCTGTCTTGTCCCTGCTTTTGCACAAGAATGACAGAGGTCTTCCTGCCAAAAAACACGAATTGAACACTTGCTTTGTCTTTCACACACACACACACACACACACTTAGATACACGTCTACTAAGGAAGCAAAAACGAATAAAACTTGATGGATGAATTAATTGATTGACACACACACACATACTAACGTATTGTTCCCAGCAGTAATGTAATCTTGCCTCAGCTGCTGGCTTCATCAAACTGATGTAATAGGAAACTCAGTATTTATGTTTTATTTTTTTTTGGATGGATTGAGTTGAGGGAGAGAGGCAGGGGTGTGACGAGGTTACAACCCTGAAGTGAGTCGCTCGGCTCCGTCGGGCCCGGCGGAGGAGGCGAAGGTAGAGAGAGAAAGAAGAGGCAGAATGGGAAATGGAATTAGATGACTTAGAATTACCATTCAATGAAAAACTGAGGATCTGGGTTGTTAAACGGATGGAGGGAAAGGAGAGAGACTTATAAAATGGACAGGTTGCAGGTGGAGGAATAGAGTAAGAAAAGAGATGGAGGGGGGGGTGTTGATTGAACACAGTTGAGAGGGTGATTGTTTTTGTTTTTTTCTTTGCATTTCACATGGCTTTTATTCTGTGAGTGCAATGGTCAATAAATGTGTATGCGCCTGTGCATGTGTGTGTGCGTGTGTGTTTATAGATACGAGTGCAGTGTAGTGTGATATAGCAAGGCTATTACATGCAGGAAATCCCTTGGCAGGGACTTGTAATGTATAAAGTAATGTAATACTATGTCAATAGGAGCAGGGCAAACTGCTCTGTTGGTGATACGCAGATGTAATAATAATGAGAGGGAAAGCTTAAAAACATGATCGTCCACCTGTTTGTGTGTACATGTGCATGAGTGTGTGTGTGTAACTTCACGCTTGCACAACTGTGAAAGTATTGATTTCAATGGGACATGGTCAGGTGGAACATGTATGATGGGGCGATTCCAAGAGTTTTTCAATTTGTTCCGGTAAAATAAAGCCCATAGTGGTATCAAATTGTGGGGCTCTAATTAAAAACGTTTGTTTTATTATTGTGGTTGAATTACATTCCTGGCAGTGTGATACATGATTAAAATTGCTTTATAAAAAGTATACAAAGTTTGTCATCGCATTGTAAGATAGTTGGTGTCTGGCAGAGAGCGAGATGAGAAACTCATTGGCATTATTTGTATCTTTCAGGTGAACACAAAGAAAAAGGCTGGGCATTACACAACATCAGGGATTAAAAATTCTTTTTTTCTTTCCAAGCCAAAGACCAGGGATTTTCGGGGAGGGGCAATCAATATTGCCAAGGTACTAAAATAGCTCAACCTGGGGAAAATGACCGCCAATGCGTTGAGAAAAACTTCAGAAATCAGTAGGGCTTCAGTAGCCCACCCTGTCCTCTGCTTCACTGGAGTGAGCCGCTGCAGTCTGGTAGAGGGAGCCATCTTGGCAGGAGTAAATCTTTGTTTTTGTATTTGTTCTTTATTTTTCTGCAGAGGGTCAGACATCAGTTGCAGCACAGACAGGGATGATGTTATTATCATAAGACAGAGGTCACTGAATGCTGAATCACTTACTCGGATGTGCATTCATTTGGTACGACCACATGATTGTCATCCCAGACCCTGCTGGATAAGAATATTCTTAATAAAATAGCACATTAAAACCTACTGCTGCAATTAGAACAAAAACAAAAGGAAAAAAAAATACAACAAAACCAATTTAAACTGAAATTTGATTACAAAGGCACAGCGCATGATTTTGCTTATATATTTCAAAGAACTGTGTATACTTCTCTTTTATTGTCAGACTATTGAGTGTCAAAATTCAATATGATTTCTTAATTATCCCCTAGTTGGATCCCAACAGGCGGCCTTGCCGGTCAGATTTGCATGTTCTTCCAGTACCACAGTCCAAACAATTCCTGTGGGTTCATTGGAGAACCTTAAGTGCGTGGATGCACTGTATGAATAAGAGAGTGGACGGTTATATGTCTCTATATGTGGCCTGGGATCAACTGCCGACGGTTGCTGTAAATAATCCCGCCTGGTAAATGTGAAAACAAACAGCGGAGAGCAGTGCATCTTACATCATCAGTGTGTTGATGGAGGCCAGCTGGTGAATGAAAAACTTAAATACCAGATTCAGTATCAGAGAAACTTCATTTTTCCCGCGAGGCTATTGGAGGCCTAGCATAGCATTCTGGAGCAGATCAGACATCTCTATACAAAATAAAAATTTAAAAAAGCGAAAGTAAGGTAAACTCCAACAACTGTAATTAATGTTATCAGCGAGACGTTCTAGAAATATTTGTCAGTATCATTTTGTAGCAGGAGGGGTTGCAGCAGTTAGCATTTGAACCTCACACCAAGAAGGTTCCTGGTTCAACTCCACCAGCAGCCTTGCTATGCAGTGTTTACATGTTCTCCCCGTGTCTGCAAAGGTTTTCCTCCAGAGTCTCCACTTTACTCCTGCAATCCAAAAACATGCAGTAGGATCCAGTGGAGAGCCTAAATCACCCAGACAAATGAATATTTGTACATCTCTATATGTAGCCGTGTTTATGGCGACAGGTGGGACAGGCTCCGGCAGCCCCTCGCTTTTTTATTGTGTGTGAAAATGGAGAACATGATGTGTGTTTTTTTTGTTTTGTTTTTTTTTAACAAAAACTGATATGAGACATAATCAGGCACTTGTAAACGAGAGTGAATCAAGCGGGTAGTTTTGATTTACATTTTGGTCAACTTGGATTTTTCATTTACATAAACACCCAATGCATGTTGAAAAATCCCTTTTTTTTTTTTTTTTTTTTTTTTTTATGAAAATGCCAGTGAGGAGCAGCCTTTTTGAAACTTCAGTTTAAAAAGACCGTATAATCAGTCACAGACACACCTTCAAACGCTGGGATGGAAATGAATGAGGCAAAACAGGATCTCGAGCTATTCTATGTATTTTTTTTTTTGTGTGTGTGTGTAATTTCAAGAAGACACGGATGAGCATGTGAAGGATGAATGATTACCACAAGCCATAACTCTCAAAGTAAATATAACATGTCCGTGTTTTATAAAGAAAGCCTTGGGAAAAACTGACGTTATCTTTTGGAGCAGGTTCTGCTCCACTGTCAGTCATGTAATAGAACATGCCTCATCCCACCGGCATCTGCATTCAACCGCCGACTTTTGAATGTCATTGTTTTCACCCTAAATAAATCAAAGTGATGTTGAACAGAGCAGGACAGGATGATTTGCTTCTCTTTCTCATCACTGCCTTTTCCTTTGCTGGGCTGCGGGGTAATTTTGGCTTTAAATTATTGAATTTTTATTCGACGCATTCGAGATTTACACCTTTCACGCTCTTCGTTTTGGAGCGGCATCGCCACTAGCTTTGTATCATAGGGTCTGCACTGCCATGGAGGGGATTTCAAACAAACCACCGGTTGAAGATTACCTGAAAATATATTAGCGAGAGCCTGCCAAGTTGCCATGGACACAGAAATGTCCATGGTAAATTGTAAGAATACTAGAAATGTGTAAGGATTTCATTCTCAGAGGATTTTCTTTAGTTTCCCAAGTAATGTCATAAGGACTTTGGCGGAAGCATATGCCTGCTGAGTGCACTCCAAGTTCAGCTTGCCTGTTGTACTTTTTTTCTTTGATTTTCTTCTTTCTTTCTTTTTAAATTTTTTTTTTTTATAGAAAAAAAAAAGAAATGAGGTGTTTTTCATGCCCATGAATCACTTGAAGACGACCTCACATTTCTCTCAGTTTGGCCTTGTATTTGTTAAGTGGTATAAAATATGATCCAAAAAAAATTGAAATGATCATGACTGTCAGTCATTTTTTTTTTTTTTTCCAACCCATCTTGAAATGTGCTGTGATTCTGGCTGCCCTTAAATTTGGTGCAAAGAGATTCGAGATCTGAAACCGGAGGGGTAGCACAGAGCGCTAGTCTCCCAAGACGATAATGGACACTTGGACGTTTTCTTTTCAAATGATGCACGGATAGATGAAGGACCTTTACGTTTGTTTCATGTATTTTTTTTTTCCGCTGTTGGAAAACAGAGTCACAGGGCCCTGCAGGGACCCCCAAATTGACAATTCAGCAATATGAAATAGAAAGACCAAGCGTGATCTCAGGAGAGTTTGCTGGCATAACGGAAAGTGTTCTTGAAAAAGTATATATTTGTCCAATGTTTTGAGTGACTCTGGTACAAGGGAATGAGTAGTAATGCATAAGAATTCGTCTTTGGGGCTTCTCGGTCATTTGGGTCATTGCTTGCCATCAAATCTCATCGTGGCTTCTGGACTTTGTTTTCTCTTTGAGACGTTTCAACTTCTCATCTGAGAGGCTTTTTCAGTTCTAACAGACCGTGGGGACTTTACGATCTATGGCTGCTGGGGTTAGAATTGGGAGTTGGTCCAAGAGGGTTTGTAATGGTAATAAGCGACTTAATCACCGTCAAATCTTCCAGTGGCAACTAGACTTGATTTTTCTTTTCTCTTGAAGATATTTCAAATGTAATCCAAGAAGTTTCTTCAGTTCAGGCGAGTCCAGTTGCAAAAACAAAAAGAAAACCCAGATGACCGAAACGCTTTTTACGCACAATTGAGACATTTTGTAGAAAAGAGGTTGAACGGAGTTATGTTAATGTCCATGTAGTTATGTGTGTGTCGTTCGAACGACCCCGTTCAATCTAGTTGACGCAAAACAACTTACATATTAACGAAAAACCTTCTTAATGGGGACCAACGCACGGCGCAAAACCGAAAACTTGCCACGGTCTATTAGAACTGATAAAGCCTTTAGGATGAGAGGTCAAACGCCTTCAAGGAAAAACCGAGTCCAGTTGCTACGATAAGATTTGACAAAGATTAATGCATTGCACCACGATGTTTTAAATGTTTTTAATACAGCAAGGCTACTTTGGGGAATTGCTTCAGTTATTAAGATCTATTCACAGCTGAATGACCCATGTACTGTCTAGGTAGAACAGAGGAACATCCTCTCACTAGTCCAAACATTTCCACTTTTCAGTCTGGCCTCTGTGTTATTCATCCACTGCTCTACAAAAAAATCTAAGGGGAGCACTTGGCCATGACTTTGTGCTAACATGTAAAATAAAAAAAAATAAAAACATTTTTTTTTATTAGGCCTTGATCTAATCTGCTGTGCAGGTCTTTTCTTCATTGGAATGCTTGTTTGCTGGATATGGCGGCACAAATCTGAATTCTACTACCACTGCTAAAAAAACATAGTATTTGTAGCAGTGGTAATTATCAGTATGGTTAAATGTCTCTCTCATCTATATTATATTTCCTTTCAATCTCATTTGGCAAGTCCCCAATGGCATTACATTACACACAAGCATTAATGATTCCTGTTACTTTTGAGCACCTGGACTCCAGTCAAAGGACAATTCAATGCACCGAGCATGAAATCAGTGAAATCAGCTGCAATTTTAGTACATCCAGTACAATGAACTGACTCTGTGTGTTCACTCTGTGCACTGTTTGCACTGAGCCATCCATCATGACAACATCTGCCCCTAAGTCAGTACAAAGGGGACGGGGGGGGGCAAGGCATCTCTGATAAAAACTTATTGCTTTCAGTCATTGACCTTCTGCAGACATCAACATTAAATTTGAGGAATATTTGAGTCTGACTTAAATTTACAAATATTTCAAAAATTATCAGTAGCCCAATGTTGCTTTCTTTATGACTTAGTTTCGATCCACAAAACATTTGGTTTTCAGTAAATAAATCCCTACGTTTCAAGTAAGTAATATAAGACACGACTTTGCATTGTGTCTCCCAGTATGTTAAGGTTAGGAAAACACAAATGAAACCTGTTCAGGGCTTGAATATCAACTTCAAATTGAGGCAACACTATCGCAGATAATAATTCAACATCCACTGCAAACCTCTTGATCATCCCCTTCCCCTAATTTATCTAATAATGATAACAATAATAATCCATTTAATTCATAAACCCAAGGTCTCCTTACAATAATAATTGTTGCCCATTGGGTAATGTTGATTTAATCTGTTGAAAACATTCCCCCGAATAAAGAAAAATTTCAATCAGGATGCAACAGAATCATTCCTGCAACAGTTTTTACTCATAAATGATGTTTGCCATGTGGTCGGACTCACTGTTACCGACCAAAACCATGTTAATCAATGCAAATCTTTTTGTTGCATCTTTGACCGACACATGTAGGTATCCAGTGTATGCTGTAGGGTTGGTACAAAATATTGCATTTATTACATAGGAATATGATATTGATACACTAATGCAAAAAGCAAAAAGTGTTTTAGTAAATATAGATGCTGCATTCAGCACTAAAGCGAGAGTATATTCATTCCAAAAAAAGCATTACGGCGACCGAACCAAAATGCTGGCTAGAAGCAGGAGGCTGTTGAGAGTCTCTCCTTTGGTGCCCCTGCTGTAAACGGCGAAATGGAAATGGTAAGTTCTTGTTTCCGAATCCGACACACCCTCATATTTTATATATTTGCGAGATGGCAGGCTGGCGACAAAAGAGGGTGCAGTTGAGTGGCCTGACTGTCCCCAGCCGCTCTGTTTGTACTTCCATATAAGTCCTGGATGGCTGCAGATGTGTGCGAGGTGTGAAAGCCGAGTTAGTGCAGGCAGAAACAGAGCAGGTTGAGGCAGCACTCTACTAAATGAACACACACGCAAACACACACCATACTTAATGTGAAGAAAACGAGCTACTTAAGGGTTCTTGAGCGTTCCCCTCTTGAGTATTTGTTTATTGGCTGTGAGCACACTTACTCCTGCCGTTGAGCGCGCCGCGTCCCCCTCAGCTCTTCAGCGCCAACAAATGCAACGGGGAATGAAGCCGTGGTGTAAGCGGACAAACAGGCCTTTTCTCATTTCCAAACAAATGCGCGTTCCCCCCGGGGGAGGGGGAACTCCTTTTCTCTTCCTTTTAACCCCCTGACGTGTCGGTGAGAGGGAAATCTAGACTTTTTTTTTTTTTTTTTGTCTGACAAATTAAAAACCAATTATGTTTTCATTTCACGCTCTTTTACCGTGCCTTGCAATAAAAAAAAAAAAAAGAAAAAATAGGATAGAGATTCAGGAAGAAGGTGGAGGGGAACACAGAAGAGACTGTTACTGTTAACTCTTCCCAAATGCTTTTCTTTGATATAGCGCTCCCTCTTTTTCTCCGTACCCGGTTGTGTCTTTTCTCTTTCCTGGAAGGTGGCCGCAAAGACTGCAAAGACATTAAAGTGAGATATTAAGGCACGTGCAGTTCAACATAACCATAATGAAAGTAATCTATAGGACTCTTATGTGGCCTGCGTTAAAGGTCATCACTCATACATATAGTATGGTACTTCTAAGTGAGACACACACCCTACATCAGAGATAGTGTAATACCAGAGATGTTATTAATGTGTGTATTGTGAGAAAGGGGAAAAAAAAATCAAACATTGGTGTGTTGCCCTCGAGTACACAAGTGATTAATTGGACAAGAGAGCACAACAGACACCATTAGTTCACCCCAGTCATCTCGTTAGTAAGTCCCTGGGGACCTTGTTGACGTGTTAGATTCCCACTTTCTGTCACACATACACACATACACACACACACACATATGCACACAGACATGTTTCCTTTATTTTACCCCCCTGCCGATCTATTTTCAATCCATCTCCCTTCTCGATACGGCTCAAAGCTTTGACTTCTGCCCCCTTTTTGTCCTGACTTTCAACACGTTGCCCACGCATTGTCAGTCAGTCGTCCCACACCTTGCAGTGCAACCCTGACACCCCCCCCCCACACACACACACACACACCTACACCTACTTCCACCGCTGTCACTATAAGACTTTTAATTAGGAAGAGTTAAAAATTACGAGCCCGGAAAACAGGTTAGCTTTAATTGCCTTGTAAGGTAATTGCAAAGAAAGGAAAAAGGGAAGTTAGTGCGGTTAGTAGTATGTGTGTGTGTGTGTGTGTGTGTGTGTGTGTGTGTGTGTGTGTCCGGTTGTAGTCTTAGTGGTGAGGTGGATGGGGGGGTTCATACATGAGAGGAAAAGCAAGTGACTTTCACATGACCCCCTTCATCAATTGACTACCAGTAGTGGAATAGACTGCAATGGCTCGTTCTGTGTCATTTCACCGTCACACACATACACACACACAGACACACTAGAATTTACCATGATTTGTTCAAAAAAAGATAATATTGATTTTTGCTGCTCAGAGCTAAGATCTCCGGGACAAAAAAAAACATCTGACACGAAACCCTGTGTAAGTGTAAGAAAATAACTTTCAACACTATTAGCCATTGATATTTTGAGTAAATATAGGTTAGGATCTATGACGACAGCTATCCATTGTATTATTGCCTTCAATTTTGATGAAGACGAGTGACGACGACTGCTGATGATACTTCATTAAATAAGTTGTATTTTTAGTTGACCAAACACCGTATTATCCTACCATGTATTTACATCCTATTACCTTTTAAAATCAGCACTATGTCAAAGTCCAACACTTCAGACAGATGGTCGGGTTTAAAATGAAATGTATTTATCACTGCATTCATCTCCATCTACACTTTGCTTACAAGCAGCAAATGCATTCACTTTGAGAGTGACAAACAAGACAAACAAGCAAAAGTATATTTTATACAATACGGGTATTTGTTGGATGAAGCCACACAAAGGAGGCTTCAGCAGCCCAGTTATCGCAATATGTATTAACTGATCACGTGCCCTCATGTATATTTTCAAGACTAATGACACAGTCCATTTATTATCACACCCTCACAAAAATACATCGTTGACCTCATTAAAAGAACCCACAAACCGAAGCAACGGCGGGTTCTTTCGTCTTATTGTATCATCACGACAGGTCTTATTACATGAATTTACCATTGGTGTTACAAGGTGTCTTATCAGATGGACTACAGCAGAATGTGGCACGCTGAGGATGTCAAAAGGGCCATAAATCCACCAGCAGGCAACAGCGTTCCAACCAGATTTGTGAAAATGAATCGCTCTGGTATACAGATATATAGAGTATTTACATAGAGTAAGAACTTTGACCAAAGAAAACGTCTGCGCTAGACCATACTTTGCTGTGTTGTCTCTTGTTGAACGTGATTCAGTTGCAGATGACCTGAAAATCAGATGTTTTCTCTTGGTTTAGCTATCGGTGTTCACAAACAGCCTTGTGTGGGATTTCATCGTCAGTCAAGTTCATAAATGTGCTGACGTCTCAAAGTGATGCATCGTTTCCCATCTGAAGCTATTTAATAAGGGCGGGTAACAAAGAATATTTGTCATCCAAAATATTTATCTGATGATTTGTAGCTATGCCCTGAGCCCCATGTTTTTCACAGAAAAGTAATTAGTCGTGCCCTCAGTCGTATTCAACAGCTGGGAATATCAGCTTGATGCCACCTGGGTGGTTATATTGGGGTTTTTTGGAATTTAGGATTTTTGAATTCTTTAGTAGTCACCAGCAGGGGATTTTTCTCAGCATGGTAACTGTCATGGATGAACAATGAGGAGACCAGAGGAGGATGGAACTTTTGGTTTCAAAAACGACAGCTTTTACCACCAATATTCAACTTTACCATTTAACATTCCCTGGGTTTGATTATTTAAATGTCCTCCACTTGACTCACAATCATCATTTGTCTGGAACTTTGTCCCGATGACGCAGCATCCCGTGATTTCCCCATAAGTTAGAACTGGCATACAGGACTATACATACAGTAAATATCTTTGTCACTCACATACCCAAACACACCGGAGTCTTGAGTGTCTCGCTGTTTTCCAAGCGTTTTATTCTATCTAATTTCACTTCCATGGAGATGGCATTGCTATTCTTCGAAGCACTGCCATCATAAGAGTCCGGCCCACGCTGTGGAATTATAATGAAGGGCAAAAAGTGTCCAAAAAACCCACAAATGAAAGAAAGCACATGTAGAACAATCCAAGATGGCATAGAACCGGCGAATGTTAACAAAGCAGTATTTCTCTTATCGCTCAGCGTGATGACGCATTCACCTGCTACGCTCACTTACTAGTTCCCGCGTGGAATTCATTTGAACGGCGCCCGCATTGCACGTCAGAATGACTCAACAAGACATTCTTAATAAATTTATAGGGTAAGGCGACGTAACTACAAAACGCTGTAGGTCGATGCTGTACGTAGATATGGGCTGAACGATGGCGCCATCTTTCCTGCGGCTGCTTCTCAAAAAGAGGGTTCCTGATTCAATTTCATTGTCTCAAGTTCTGTTCGATTGTTCCAGAAAACACGGCTAATGATGACTGAATGAATGGGACAGCGAATGTGTGCATGTGCATCCGCAGGCAACCGACGCAGGTTGAACCCCACCTCCCGGCTGGGAGAGGTTCTCTGATAAGATAGTAAGTCTTGTAAGAAAAAATCCTACAGGACAGTGTAATTTAGACTAAACAAGACGGTACAAATTGACTCTGTAGACATCATCTATCTGCTGCCGCTTATCCTGCACTCAGGACTCTGTAGCCTTCAGAGATAAGAATTAAGAATATAAGAAATGTAAAAAGTATTGCACAGGATGTAAACAACTATTGCACAGGTAATTGTCACGGTTATAAAGGACGAGATGTATTGTGAAATATGTGAAATATATTGATGGCTGAGTTATGCTGACGGCTAGGGTAATTGCTTGTGAGAGTTCAGGATGGTCATAGCTGAAAAAAAAATATACATTTCAGTCTGTTTTGTGCTTGTTTTGATGCACCTGTAGCACCTGCCAAAGGGCCTCTCAACAAGTCAAACAGCTGGGAAAAGGGATGTGAACAGTCCTTGATGATATTCTGAGCTCAGCTGAGCCACCGGTTGGTGTAGATGTCCATCAGGGAGTGGAGAAGCAGCACAAACTGCTTTGACTGTCCTCTGAAGCCTCGCTCTGTCCGCCTCTGTGTAACTCCTGGACCAGGTGGCAACACAGTAGGTCAGCAGACCACAATGGATGAGTGGTAGAAGCGGTAAAAGCGGCAGCTTTCCCTTCCAGTATAGAACGAATAACATAAATCAATGAATGAATGCATAAACCCGAGATCACCCGTGGGCCTAAAAAGTCTATCTGCCCTCGTACATGAATTACTTGTTTTACCTCGACTACATATACGCAGACGGTTTTCATCACACGCTCAAAATCCCTCATTTCGGAGTTGGCAACACGTGATAAGTCATGCAATCTGATGGAATTTTTCCTAAACCGGCAAAAATAACTGAGTCATACATTTCCCTCCATAAATCTCACTCACAGCTTGAAGCTGGTGTCATTATTAAAAGAAATATCTCCTTGGCGCTACATTACCAGCACTTTTCCTGCTGGTGTGTTCAGTAATTAAAATCAAATCACCGCGGCAGACGCCTAAAGCCACCTTCTCTCTTTTTTGATACCAAACACGCAGGGAATGACCCTGCAATTGTGCACACACACACACACACATATATATACTGCTCAAAAAAATAAAGTGAACACTTGAACAACACAATGTAACTCCAAGTCAATCACACTTCTGTGAAATCATAGTGTCCACTCAGGAAGCAACACAGATTCATTTTGACTTGTTTTAAGGACATTACATCAAAGTTGGATCAGCCTGGAGTTTGTTTTTTACACTTTAATTTTGAGTGTGATTCCTAATCCAGACCTCCATGGGTTGATACAATTGATTTCCATTGATCATTTTTGTGTGATTTTGTTGTCAGCTCATTCAACTGTGTAAAGAGCAAAGTATTTCATAAGAATATTTCATTCATTTAGATCTAGGATGTGTTTTTTAAGTGTTCCCTTTATTTTTCTGAGCAGTGTATATACACGCACATGCACGCCATCCCTTTTCTTCAAACCATGAATTCAGAATGACTGGAAATGATTCATGGCTCCTCCCTCCCTCCCTCACGTGGGCCACCAGAACCACTCTAACATATTAAAAGACAGCGCACCCCTCCGCCACGGCCTTAAGTGGCATGGGTAGCCAACCTAAACATCCCCATGAAGCTTTGCAGCAGCCACAACTCTCCACTCCATGACTCTTTTTTACTCTGTTGGCTGCACTCCGCAGACTCCACCCGTTCCAATGATACAGATATATTTGTGTCCTTTGCGGCGAGCGCGCATTAAGATGTGGGTCGCCACGAGGCTAAGTGGATGTGTGTGTGTGCGGATGGTGACAGTGACGGAGATGTAAGCGACGGTGGCATCTGACCAAAGAATCTATATAGGGATGACATCACCCTTGGAGAGAAGAAGAAGAGGAGGAGGAGGTGGTGGGAGGTGGTGGGAGGTTTTAACAAACTATGAGCTCAGAATATCAATGTAGGAGGACAGATCTAAGTACTGCGAGCAATGAAGAGCCATCTCTCTGCAGCCCTCCACCCCTCATCATCTATAACTCCTCTGGCCAGCCTTTTATCACGGGACCCTGACACCTGTCCTTTTCTCACCCTTCTCATCTTCTCCGGGAAATCAAGTCCTGGTGTGAAACCACTTTGTGTCTTCTCCCATCACCGATGTATCTTTTTTTTTTTTTTTTCCCCCTGTGTCATGTGTTAATAAATTACCTCCAATCTCAGGGCTCTTCTTTCATTTATCTCATATTTTTAATTTTCTTATTTTCCCTTGTATCTGTTGTTGTTTATCCATGCATAAATATGAATGATTATTGTTGTTTTGTTTTGGTTTTTTTTTTTTATTTGCGCTATTTGTAATGCTGCTGGGACGCTTGAATTTCCCCTTCACGGGATCAATAAAGTCTATCTTATCTTTGATTAATTTTCAGAGATGTACCAGCATTTTAAAATCAACGGCAAAGTTCTTATTGCACAAAAGCAAATCACGAGCAGCCCCCTTGCCCGTCCTCTACCCTGTCATTTAGTTATGTGTCATTTATTATTGAAACGATGGAATTTAATGACTGATGTGTAATCACTGAGCAAATCACGCAAGACATGTGCGACTTGGGAGAAGAAACGCAGAGAGCGAGTCGGACACAGCGCCGTCTGCAAGAATAAGTATCCGCCTACACATTCTGCCTTTTCCCCGAGGAGTACAGGCTGTATCATGTTGAAAGCCCTGAGGAAATCAAAAGACATGATCCTCTCTGCGCTCCCAGGCTTTTACAGGTGAGACGTACTTGTGTGTCAGGGGAAGATGACAGCATTGTCCACTCCAGTGCCGGATTGAGAGGTGAACAGAAGTGGGTCCATTACAGGCTTGGATATTGACAAGGACCAACTTCTCCAAGATCTGCATCAGGTGGGTGGTAAGTACATACCTACCTACCCACCTACCTCAAAAGATATCAGACAACGGTCAAGTATCGCCCCGGCAACCACTTGGACATTTAGTGCAAATACACAGATCTTTAGTGTTTGAAACCAGGATTCCTCAAGGCGCATTGATGGATATGGAAAGTTTCAATTCTAAAACCTTCTCCGTCACATACACATACACAAAAACAACTGGACAGATTGTTAGATAGAGAGGGATGAAAAATATATGTATTTTTAATTATATTAATATTAATATTTGTCAACAAAAGATATTATTTGTAGTTCCACTATGATTGTCGTATTAAGATACAGGCAGATGAGCAGTTTCCTATTACATTAACATGTGGACGCCTCTGTTGAATGTTAAAGGTTTAAGTTTAATATCACCACTCTGACTAAAATACATCAACATCATCCCAATTGATTTATTTTTATTTATTTATTTGATTAATTTTATTAGAAGCGTAATACAATGTACTCTTGATTTCAGTAGCGGGTGACAATCAACATATCAAGGGAAAAGTTTTTAAGACAAGAGATAAATGTTGTCATATTTGAAGCCATTTTCAAACGGGATTGTTTTTCCTCGTTGTTGTTTTTCTTTTTTTAATCATCATCAACATTTATTTTAAGTTTTATCACCCGAGAGCAATCGGCAGTCCGTCCGATGTACATTTTTCGAAGCGCACAGGGTAAATGGGAAGGGTCTGGTGTTTGCTGCCATGGATTTGTTGTGACACACTCTGATTTTGTCTGCGTTCAAGATGTAACAGCCCATCCTCGGCCTGTTTGTGATATGTCAGTTACCGAGATCTGTAGTCTCTGCTGTCTTTTTTTTTTTTTTTTTCCACATCAGTGACTCACCTCTTTGTTGTTCCGCTAAGATATTGATTTTTTTTTCTCCTCCAGAACTCCCTGCCCTACATTCCTCTAATTTGATGATGAAGTATTAGCTCGTTATAATAGAACACCATGTATTTATTACGTATTCCTATTTTTTTTTTTAACGGGACGAAACGGGAATGAGAATAATTAGTGACTAACTAACAATCGGCCTTATAAGAGTGTCCCTCAGCGAGGGGCTCCCCGGTTTTATTCCCGTTGTTCATCTCTATATGTGGCCTTGCCGTCAACTGGCGACCCTGAATGCAGGGTGAGCAGTCCAGAGAATGCACGTCATTTAAGTGTGTCCGTTAGATTTCTGCTGCTCTCAGAAACCTTTTTATCACAAGACATGATGCTGAATGATTTGATGCGGTACTATTCAGGCTTACATTTTGATATAAATCATTTGTACACTTAACGGAAGCGCATTCAACGGCTCTCTACATGTGGGTCCCTTTCACATGTTCATTCAGGCTCTCACACAAGCAACAGGGATTCTTTTTTCAGATCGATTAAAATGGTAACATTAAAAGACTCAACACGTTCTCCAAAGTGAAGGCCAGAGCCGGTTTTCTTTTTTAGGCCTCCGGTCAGACGGTCGTGGACGCGGATGCTCAGAGATGCTTTTCCCAGTTTGCTTTAGTTACCCGTGAGAGGAATCAGCCTCGCTATCCAGATTCACTAGATGTGGCGACACATGCGCTCGGTATAAATCAGTTAATGTTAAAAGAAAAACACAGCGCTTTGCATCTCCAGTGATCTGGTCGCTATGATATGTTAAATACTATAATGGGTGTAAAATGATGAGTCTCAGACCAATCAGCCAGAAAAAAACAATGTTAGTTGAAGATTTTAAGTTCATCAATGCTAAGACTTGATATTATGTATCATAAATGTACTCATGGCCCTGATTAAACATTCCCCCCAAATTCCCTAAAGCTAAAAATCACTCTGTTATCACATAATATAGTTATTTGTCAAGTTTCCCCTCACATGAGAGACCCTTGAACTATCAAACCATCATAACCAGATCAGTCTAATCATAATCGTATGCCCGTTTCACTACGAGGAAGATAATTAGTGTGTGATAGGTGGCGTCTTTCGCGGAGGACCACAGAAAAAAAACGCCAAAGAACGAACAAAGTTCCTTCTTGTTTTATGTAGCAAAGGCTGAGATTCATTTTGAACGTTTCAAACTAAGGACGCCGCCAATCACCGAGAATATGAGCTCATTTGATCGGTATAATTACTGCCGCTACGTCGTAAATGTGCCGCTGATTTCGCAGATGGATGAAAAGCTTCGGAATCCACCTTGCAGTTTTGTTGTGACTTTTTGTTCCGCGTTTTTTCCGAGTTGCGTTGTATTCCTGCTAACACATTTACCCACCACCACCTCGCCGCCGCCGCCGCCGCTTCGTCTCCCCTTCTCCCTCCGCCGTCTCCCTCTAGCCGCTCAGCTCTTTCCATCCATCGCTTCCCTTCCTAGCATATCTCTGCCCGTCCATGCCTCCGTTCCTCCGTGGCTGTTTGAAGGGGAGCTCTTTGAGGGTCCACTGAAGTAAACGCTGTAATGGGGTTTCTGACACTTGAGACTAAAGAACTAACAAAAAAAAAAAAAAGATGTTGGAGACGGGTTGGGGAGGGGGCAAATGAAGGGACGTTATAATTAGTTTTATATAAAGGCCTTGGTCTGTGAGCATAAGAGAGACAGAAATTCCACTGAGAGACATTCTTTTTGCATTTTGTTGCACTTTAAATCGGTCCATTATTGTAAAGGTTTAATGGCGCGTGTGCGCGTGTAGCGGCGTGCTGTTTATGTGAAAGTTTTCTACCGTGCTCGTAACCGTATCTCAGAAAAAAAAAACAAACAAACAAGTTAATTAAGCAGTTATTAAGATTACACTCTGGGGGGCGGCCAGTATTTTGGTGAAATTTTCTCCTTTTTTTTTATTCAGTCTGTAGTGGTGGCAGTAGTTGTTCAACTAAAGCTGTTTTTTTTTTTTTTAAATAAGACAAAAATCCTTGTGGGTGATCTGCAGGGACATTTGTGCAAATAAGTTCCTGTTCGAGTGTTTCCAGCTGGAGCTGACTCGAACGTGTCAGGGATTTTTGGCAAAAGACATCAATGACTCGTTTGGTCAATGCGATGTCCTTCTCGTAATGAAGTAACAACGGTTCCCGGAGCGCTGGTTCTCTCCTCTCAAATTGGAAAAACAGATTTAACCTCCGCCATCTCAACATGAGCCGAGGCTCGGGACAAAAAAGGACCCGCACAGGGATGAAAAAAAAAAATTGGGGAAAGAAGAGAATGTAGGGGTCGGAAGCGCGAGCCAAGTTCTTGTCAATCTTCATCAAGGTTCATTTTCACTTTTATCAGTCAAAATGACATCTCAAATGTCTGGCTTCACACACCGCACTGGCACACGAACACACACCCCTGCACCGGTAGGTAGATGAGGTTCAGTTCAGTTTCAAGGTAATATGATGAGAAAGTTTTAAATACCTAAAACAACTTGGGATTTAAATTAACATCCAAACCTTTTTTTTTTTTTTTTTTTTACCACAAAAAAATGCTGTTTTGATCTACAATGATAAAGTCTCATTTTAACACGTTTTCATTTTCCTATTTTGAAAAAAAAAAAAAAAAAACACCTGGCTGTTTACAAACAAGAGCAACCAGGATTTAAGTTATATCGAACGCACACATTGAACTCGTTCCTCGTCTAAATCCTAAAAACATGCCTGACATTATGATGAGCGGCTTCAGGCTTATCTTTGTTTCTTTATAAAAGTCATGAATAGATTTAGAAAGTTGACGGTTTTAGTTTTGGTTACGCTTCTCCCGAGTGTTGTTTAAGGGGTTTCCGCACGTTTCAATATATATGCCGTGTTTCCTCTCACTCCACAAATGCTTTAGAAAGCGATGAAATCACACATGACATATCTAACTCACGGTAAAGAAAATATACTGATATTGCACTTTCACGATATTTAACGGCAAGTAAATGTCTTTCGGGGGTAATTCCCTGGAAAGGTCCCAGAAGGGCACGGCAGAAGGTCCTTGGCTGGATTCCGACCGGGGAAGCCTTCGCACGTTCTTCTCGGTTCCCTCCGGATTCTCCACTTTCCTCCCATATTTCAAAAAACCTGCACTTGGTTCGACGTAGACTGGAATTCTCCGGACGTGTGAATGATTGTATGTCTCTTTATGTGTGATCGACCCTGTGATGGACCGAGGGGCGAGCCAAGGCGAACCCCGTCTCTCCGCAACCCTGAGCGCATGATAAGTGCCGTAAAGAATGAACGAATGAATTAATTCAAATAAGCATAAAATGCAGTTAAAGGGTATTTTATTTACTGTTGTCCTTTGAGTAAACCTGCACCCTTCCAAATCATCAGTCGGTTTTGTTGTCCAATCGATACAGAGAAAAACAAAACCGAGTTGCCTTCGGGGAAGAAGGGAGTCGAAATGTATGAGTCACAACAATCAAAGATGTTTGAATGAACACTTATGTTTATTTACGTGACGTTGAGATCGACTCGCAATCGACTGGCGACTGGTCCGGGGTGAGTGACAGCTGGGATGGCTTCCAACACCCCATCGCAAACCTGAGTGCAGGATAAGTAGTATAAATAATAAATGAATAAATCCTTTCCTTTTCTTTCATTCAAAATCTTACATAAGTAAATGTGTGAATATATTTCAGAAGGGAGTGTGACAAGTGGAATGATCTTTCGATGTATCTATGTTCATTTTGCCGCTGCATTAATGTATACAGTAAATGCATACGATATGTGAGAGTGCGCGCAAATATATGATATGTACCTCTAGGAAGAGTCTTTATCAGATTTTAAATTGGAATTGTTAAAGTTCAATCAGGGCATTTGTTACTTGGATTTGAAATTGAACTGAAAATCTGCTTTTGATCATCTGTTCAAATGTTAATTAATTAGTTTGAATTTCTTACTTGAAAAAACTTAAAATTGAGTGCAATCTTGGAAAAGTTTAATGACTTTACCGGAACCCTTAGCAACATTCGGCCTTTCACATAATTACAAATGAATTTGGGTCGTCCAAAGTCTATTATTTTGACTTGATTGAGACGCGTTTAAGTCACACAGAAATCTCTCCATTTGGACATGGAAACACTTCTTTTACGTCTTTTTGTTTGAAATCTTGTGTCATTTTGTGCTCATCTTTAACACTCAATTTCATTCAAATCCCTCGATGAAATTAATAAATTACACAATAATACATAACGCGCTCAGCTTTCAACGGGCACTGAATTTTTTTTTCTCGAGTGCTTTTTTTGATCGGCTAAAAAAAGTCAGGAATCAGGTTATGAGACAGAAAAGAACGCTTTTACTCCACGACCAACCTGGGCGTATTTTTCCACCCCTGCTGCGATCGTATTAAATCTGCTGAAGTAGGAGACGATGAAGTCACTTCCCACACTGAACAGCTGCGCCAATGAAATTCTTGACAGTAATAATTAATCAGCTACAAATTGAATTGAAAATTCAGCAGACTATATTATGAGATTATGAATACTCTGTTGAGAAATTAAAATAACACGGGGGCAATTAACATGAAATTTGAACGCAGATTTCTCACTTGAGGAGAATTTGTTCTTCCGCTTAAAGACAAACATCAAATGAATCAACCTTTTCTTTTATTTTTAATTTTTTTTTTAGCTTAGCATGGAAAATAACTCACATAGGCTTGAAACTCTACCGGTCATGAGCAAAACTTTCCCCTATCGTACTGTTAACAGTTCCCGAGGTGAGTCTGTTTGTAGAATAAGATTCTTTGTGTATCGGCATGTTTATTCCTATGTCTCTATCTTTTTACAGTCTTTTGAGAGCCGTCCGCCGAGAGCAAACAGAATGATGGATGGAGCATCTTCTGGACAACACCTTTAGCTCTCAGATGACTCCGATTCTGGCGTAGGCTGATAGAAAACCACCTACTGCTCAGTCCCCGCCGAAGAGAGGATTAATTTAAGTATAAACCATTCACTATTCTGTTCACAGTATGAAGAGATTTAAAGTCTTGCCTTTGACTTAAGTACACAATTATCATGGCTTTTAACAATTCACACACCTCTGCAAGCAATCACAGAACCCAAGAAAACCTTTCGTCCTGATGATTAAAAAAAAAAAAAAAAAACTATCGAGGCAAGTTTATGATTATACCTGCGATTGTTCATGGTTATTTAAAACTGGTTATGCAACATTAAAATCACAAGTAGTCAAACCTTTATTTCACAACAGCAAAAGCTGTATAGTATAAAGATAATTGAATAAAAGTGCGATCGAAAAACACAAGTGTTTATGTGTTTTATGTGTTTACAAAAGGTGAAGGTCAGGGGGAAGTTAAGTGACTCAAGTAATAATGATGATAATAGTAATAGGGGCTCCAATTTCCATACTGATAATTGTGGAGGTAAAAATGTAAAAGAGGGAGCAGCTTATTCAACAGGTACAATACAGTCCTCCCTTCACTGAGATTAAATTGAGCTGCAGGACCACCTCTTGTTATAATACATGTGTAGTAATAACACAGGAAGTAATTGAAGTCGATGATGTTGCTGATGTTGCTCCTGCACAGCGTCATTCGGTGGATGATTTCAACTTGTTACCATGGAGCTCTGCATCGGTGTGCCATTGCGGCCGTTAATAGTGAACTACGGAAATATCGTAAACGCACACGTCTAATGAAAAGGACATTTTCAGACCACGTGCTATATTGTTGCTGTAGTTGTTCTGTACATCTTATTGAAATTAATTTTGAGTGTCTGCGTTCTCCCCTTGTCTCTGCAGGTGTCGTCCGGGATTTCTGGTTTCCTCTCACCGTCTAAAGCACGAAGAAGGTTCATCGGAGACCCCAAATGATGGGGTGAACGGTAACATGTCTCTATATCTATCTATCTTATCTTCCGCCGAATGGTCCCGGGATACGCTGGAGTCCCAACCGCCGCGACGCTGTGTGCAGGAAAAGATAATGTATGTGAAGCTATACCCAAACAGGAGCATTAACTTCAGACACGAAAATCTAATTTCATGGTCGTACTTTTAGTTTCATGTTGAGGGAAAACGAATTTGAAACTAATAAAAGTCACTGAATATTTTAATATTTTGATTTGTTGTTTGAGTGCAGTCCTTGCATTGGAAAAACTTCAAATCAAATGCAAAGTATTCATGTAACGCGGCTCACATTTGTGCTACACTGGGTTTTTAGCTTCTCCTTTTGGGTTGCATAACATTATTATAGCCTCCTTGTAAAATGATTATCCTGATAAGAATATATCACTAAAAGTCCTCTCGCTAGGAACTCAGAATACTTCCATTTATTCATTTTTAATTTTTTTATTAATTTCATTTATTTTTTGCTTTGTAACGATGAGTCACATTGGGTTTAAAAAAAAAAAACCATACAGGACCATTAAATCCCTTTCCTTATTATAAACATACAAAGTGGACTTCTCAGGAGGTAGGCGGTTTTTAATGGTCAGAATTAAGTATTTAACCCAACGGCGGTAATGACCGACAGATGGGACAGCGCCAGGGGGGAGGGAGTGTTTTTTTTTGGGGGGGTGGCAGGGGATGTAATTCCACGTCCCCATTATTTTGGGTTGAGTGGAACAAAGAGAGGCTGGACGTCTAGGGTGGGGTCAGGCTCAGGTGCCGGCCAGGCAAGAGAAAATAACCCGACTTGTCTCCGTCCCTTCTACTCTAATCTAAACCGCTGCCGCCGCCAATGTTTTAACATCCACTCCGGGCACCTTCATCACTCATCTGGATCAAAAACTGATTTTCCCGGTGACTCAGCGACGGATGAGTCGTCCGCCGGTCCGGTTTTCGTCGTCGAGAAGAAATATTCGGGGGGGAAGTCGGTGCAAAATGCGTGTGTTTGCTCGCGGTGCAGGTGCAATGTATGCGCGAGCGCCAGAGGAAAAACAGAGCGAGCGGGTTTTATGGTCCGTCCCCATGGCAGCAGGTGTGTAAATAACACTCTAATAAAAATTGGGATGAATCAAAGTGCTGAGGGATCCCTCCGCCATTCATCCACGCAGCCCCTCCCCTCGCCCGAGTCAGACTCCAACATTGATCCCAGCTCATCTGCTCATCATCAGCGTCGCCGGCTGCACGAGGCCCTCTCCTTCTTCTCCCTCCTCTCCCATCTTGTTAGAATTCCGAGTGTGTAGGGCCGCGACTGTCGGGGGATATAATTTTGCCAAGTGTTCTGCTTCTGTGCGGCCTGACAGCTGAACCCAAATGCGCGGCTTCACTGAGCCAGATTATAGGCCAGTGCGGCTGGTTCGCCTCGTTGCCCTCACAGTTACCTGTTAGCAAAATGACTGCTGGGGAAAGTGGGATAAAATGCCCCCCGGGCTAAAAGTAAATTAACTGAGGAAATCACATCTATACGAAGAAATGAAACAATGAACGCGGAGTCATTTTTTTTAAAGGCAAATGAAAACGATAATGATGATTAATTTGGACGTGTGTGTCTTTGTTTGGAGTGCGGGACGAAAAGGAGTCTTGCGCGTTCCAGTGACGAATGTGTTAATGATGTACCTGCACTGGGGGTAAACAGTGTGGGTTGAAAAGAGCGGTAAACGTTGAGCCGGTGGCACTGCATCGTCCGTCGTGAAGTTCCCAAAATTGGCTTTGTCTCGGATCGACACTCGTTTGCGTCTCGATCCGATGGGTGGAGAAATTAACGAAATAAGACGCAACGGAGTGACACCGAGTGAGGTTACTTCAGGGACCTGGCTTGAAGGATCATGTACATTCACAACATGATAATTACCCAATGTGTACATGTTCCAAAAAATATTAAAATATTTCCTTCATTCTAAATGCACTAGCTATAGCAGATATTAAACACATTTCTTTAACACTTTCTGCCTTTGCATTAAGTGATATACATGAAACCTTCGCAGCCCAGTACCAGCGCCATGTCAAAGTCCCACTAGACTGTATGAAAATGATGACACTCATAAAAAACCCAATAATAATAATTATAACTCATATATGCCAAGCTGTTGAATCTTTTATGAGAAACGTTAGGATCAGGAAAAAAAACATCTGAGCTATGCTTTGGAAACTACCACCTCATTTATTCGTTATCTGTACCGTTTATCCTGCGCTCGGGGTCGCGGGGGAGCTGGAGCCTATCTGAGCTGTCATTGGACAGGAGGAGGGGGTTGGTTCACCCTGGACCCGTATCTAGGTGATAAAAGGGCCACATATAGAGACGTACAACTATTCACTTCCTCATTCGCATGTCATATAGAGATATACAGCCTTTCATCCATCATATAAAGACATAAAACCGTTCGCTTTTGCATTCAGCCATTAGACCATTCACTCTCATTCACATGCTTGGCCATTTGGGCTCTCCAATGAACCTATTGCATGTTTTTGGACCGCAGGAGGAAAAAAATCGGAGGACCCACGCAGAGAACACGCAAGCAGGAAGAATCAAACCGGGGAAGTTCTTGCTGTGAGGCCAAAGCGGTAACCACGACGCCACCATCCATCAACTCCGCGGGAGTTGTGCTTCTTTAGCTGCTGAACATTTTGAACTGCTCACTTTGTCCATCTGCTATGAAATCCAGAGTTGGTGCTGTGCGCTGGGTTTACCAGCACCAGTTTTCAACATTAAATGTGGACTCCTGACAAATCCTTTAGAAACAGTTAAGTAAGTTTAGAGCAAGGTTTTGTTTCTGTGGATGGTCTTTTTTTTTCGCTGTTGACTAATCTTCACTTTCCAAAGCCTTACAAGTCTTACAAGAAAAAAAAAAAAATCGATGTACTTGTGAAAATGTGCGAACATGATCAAGGCTTTTCGGTGCACCGGGGGAGGAGTGCATGCTGTATAACCACAAAGCAGTCGGTTGACATTGCGATGCCTCATCAATGAAGCAATGGAGATGTTCTTATGGTTTCACACAACTTGCTTTGTATTTTATTGACTTTTGGAGGCTACACTCATCTACAGATGCGTTCTGTCCAGAGAAACCAATGTCAGTTGCTATAACAAACTTTCTTTTCACTCTTCTCCCAACCAACAATACTTCAAAACTGTTCTGAGAGGAGGATCCATATGTTCAGTTTGCTGTCAGTTCCCAAAGCCCTTTGAGTATTTGTTACCACACGCTGCTAGATAAACTTTGCAACATAGGCAGTGGCCTTGACCCAAAAAAGAAAATTCATACATGTATTTATTTATTGATTTATTTATCTATTTATCTATTTATTTATTTGTTTATTTATTTATTCATTTACATATTTTGTTACTGCTAAATAATGCTGAGTTGAAGATAATTCAAGATTTGGGTGGTATTTGCAGCATGCTGCTAAATATAATTCTGACGTAAACGTATTTTTATCATGCTGTTAAGTATAATTAAATGTAAATTTTGAAACATAGGCCTATATTTACACACACACACACACACACATATATATATATATATGTTTTATTATTATTATTTTTACATTTTTTGTTACTGCTAAATGATGCTTGGTTTCAGATTTGGGTGATATTTTTTCCTTCACACCCACCTTTATTTATATAGACATGATGATGGTACATTTTCTGTACCTTACATGTAGATTAGCCATTCACCAGTCGTAATATTTCGGCATCAGAAATTGGTTGGTGTTTCCAACCAGACGACATGCGGATAAGTTGCGAAGCTCATGTGTTACTTTGCATTTTCATTATTGGAGAGCGACCGGCCAGTCGCCACTCCGAGACCATTCCCATTGGGATAAGTGGTCGTATTTGGTTAGGTAGGTTAAAGCCGACTAGATGGGAGGGGTTGGGGGCAGGGAGATGTGCATCTGCAGATTGAAAGCAAACAAGGATCGGCGCATTTGTGTGGTTATGTCAGGCTATGATTCACGCTACTTGGACCGAAGTCATGATGTTTTCCCAGATCCAATTAGACAATTCCTGGACATGACAATCCCCAGTGTAAGGACAGATTCCCAGGAGTGCCTGTCATAAATTGTTTTTATCCTAAGACGTTATTGATCATGTTACATGGTTTTGCGAACTCTGGCTTTGGCAACTTGCTGTTTTTCTTTAAGATAGACAGAGAGAATATTAAGTTGGCAATCTGCTGCAGCAAAGCTTCCCAAAAATGGAAGCTATTTGTTATGAAAATCAATTCCGATCCACTTGGTTCTGGAATCTGCAATTCTTTTTTTTTAGTATTTGTTTTTGCACTCTCGTCATAACCGGGTGGATATATTTATATATAAATGGTCTCCCTGTCGCCAAATATGCGGTCATTTACCGTAGGTTCCAGAATTGCTCGCTTTATTCTGCCGGCTCATTGGCACAGTCTTTGGTGTTTCCATTCCCCAGCCGCAATGATGAGAAATTGCATTGTTCAGCTTCTTTCCTCATGAGATTTGCCAAAATTATTGTCTGTTTCCTTTTTTTTTTTTTATAGATTATGATCTTATAATTTAGAAGATACAATGAGTAAATATAAAAACCAAAGACACAAAAAAAATACTTTTTTCAGTAATCAAGGAAAAACTGATAATACATTTGTGGCTCCAGCCAATTCTCCTCCCTCATATGCTTTCAATCAGAGTAATGAAATAGCCGGTTAGTTACTCAGCTGATTTACATAATAATATTAGTCAACCTTTAGGTTTGATTAGTTTGGTTTTTGGCTTCTCGGCTATCGAGGTGAAAGCCTCCACGGCTAACGTTTGGTGGTTTAATAAGATTTATTAGAATAGACTCACTGAAATCGCATCCATATAATATTAATCACTGAAATAAATATGTTATCGCTTGGGGTGAGTTGTTCCAGGTTCAGCTTAAATATATGTCTTTGTCACATTTGGTAGAGTAGACTAGTTAAAAAAAAATGGAAACTAAAAATTTAGAACAATTAATTAAGATGTTGGCTGTCCAGCTGCCTACTCGGTTCTTCATGCCTGGATGGAGGATGTGAATTATCCTTCCACACCCTTGGAGATGGTTGACTTCACAATCCATCTGGAAAACGATGCATTTTCATCATGGCATAACATTGTTTCTTTAAAAAGATTTTTTTTTTTAAATGTTTAGACCTCAAACTAATTCCTAATACACAAAGCCAAACACACGTATGTCATTCTCATGAGAGCTCCAATTAATTGCATGACACTTTTCTTTCAAAAGAGTGAGTGATGATGGAAAGAAAAAAAGAAAAGATGGTGAAGGAAAGTGGTGAGCAGAGGAGCGAGGTGGACTAAAAACACCTCCAAGAGTGGAGCAAGTAACGTGGAATAAGAGGGATCATCTGTTCCCCTAATCAACATCGAGCACCCCCCGTCTTCCCCTCCTTTCTCTCCCCTTTTTTTTGTCCCTCCCCTCCATCCCTCCCTTACATCGGAGGCTGTGCGCTGCAGCGGCGGCGGCGGCGGCGGCAGCAGCAGAGAGAGCGGCTCGGATCCCCTCACGTCTCCAGGAGGGGTTTAGGGGGGGTTGGGCTCGGATTTCCATCTCGGATCTTCATCCACACTTCATTCAACGGACAAAAGACAAGTCGGAACTTTGTCGGGTTCGGACGCGGCGCGCCGCAGGTGAGGGCTGCGTTTATCGCCAAGTTTCAGGTACTACGAATGGATGAATCTCAACCCTGTGCTGGATGGATGAATGAATGGATGAATTAATTCAACGTGTGATAAATACACTGTTTTTGTCTTGTGAGAGCCGCTGATGGAGAAGATGTGCTTCCGTTAAACTTGTGAGTCACGCCAAGGTTGCCGCTCAAACCCTCCGTTCCGGTGGGTTCACTTTTTACGCGCAAATCGTCTCTCGTTTCTCTTCCTTTTTTTTAACTGTTTAGTGCGACAAAAAAAAGAAACATCGCGCTTGAACGCGTTGGGGGGGAGAAAAAAGAGCAGAGAAGCGTAAAAAGGACGGTGGGATGCTGAGTCGGATTTGTCCGTGGCACCCGAAAAGTGTCTTGGATTGGTTCGTCGCACCTCCGCGCATCATCCGGCGCGCAGCTCATCCACCCGGTTCTCTCCAACCATTCCAATGAAATTCCATCTAAACACGCGTGGATGTCAGTCAGCTTGTTGTTTGCACACGCACGCACATGCACACTCCAAAGTGGCGTTTTGTCCCATTCGCTCCACTAGAGTTTACTCCCCGCGTATTTACGCACCGCCGGTTTTCGCCTCTCCAAAAGTTGCACGTTGAAGCATCTCTCCTGGGCAAAACATAAGCTGTGGCACCTCCACACCACCCTTCTCTGCAAACACAACCCGTCTTTTTCTTTTTCATGTCTTATTTAGGGGATTCTCTATCTCCCACTCTCCACCGAAGGGACCTGGCACAGGTAAATAAGACAGTCCAAATGAAATGTTTACATATTAGAAGGCAAACCTAAAAGTAAATCCAGTACTCTTTAGTTCATTCGTGGATTGATCGCAACTGTAGCTTGATAATTGGTTTACGAGAGGGAGGGCAGGGAGTATTTAATTTGAAAGTATTCTATTGGGCTGCGCAAGAATTAAAAAAAAAAAAAAATCTGAATTCAACCGCCAAAGCCTTCTGCTTTGAATCAAACCCATAAAAAGTATCTCACGGTGCTTCTAAATAGAACTGTTTCAGCTCCGTGTCCAAATCTGTAGCCACGCAAACGTAACACAGCCCTCTACTGCAGCCTCTGGCGAGCGACGATAAGGCTGGAGGAGGGCTGGAGTCCTGCTGAAACCCTCTAAGTGCCGTGAAGCTTCTGGGGCAGGTTTCTGTGACCACTTTGATTAGGGGATAATAAAGTCATACATGCAGAGCTCTGAGGTGATGTAACTGGACTTAGACCAGGGGGGGGAGAGAGAGGAAAAAAAAAAAAGAAAAAAAGAAGAAAACTACTAAATTCTGTGTGCCGATGAATCAAGTTAATTCTTTTGGTAAGACTCAATTATTGTGATTTTTTTAATCATTATCATTATCATTGTTATTCTTATTTTAGCAAACATAACATCATTTGAAGGTTGTTCCAGACTACTTCAAGAGGCTTGGGTTAAATTTTACAATGGCTGTGCTAGAAAGTATCTCAGCATGCAGAATATTGATCGGATGTTTTATTTCATGTTTTGTTGTTTTTTTTTCTACTTTGCCATAGTACTCTATCAGATCACTTTATCCATAAATGAACTTCTACTCTGGACTGGCATCACTGCCTCTGCTCAAACACAAATATGGTAATTAATGGAGTTTGAAGATAAAGAAAATAAAGATCTTTGTCTAAACGTATTGAAAAATAGCACAGGGTCGAGAACAGCTGATGCAAACCTCTGCACAGTCTTGTGCAAACTCATCCTATTGATGAGGCAATGTGATCGCTCGTGGTCCTTCCTTTGTAAAAGGGGGTTAAATAACCATGCAGTCATTGAAGAGTGATGAGCCTTCTGGTCAGATAATAAATGAAAGTCACTATTAAAAGGTAATTTCTGCATGTGGAACACAATCCTGGGTTGTTTTAACAGAAAATGTGAAGCGTCAGCACGGTCTTATCTTGTTTCTGTTGCCCCCTAGTGGGCTTATGATGAAGAAGAAGGAGTTGAATGGGGATCCGTTGCTTGGAGCCCAGATGGTAGGAAATAAAAAAACATGCCTATTTATATTGATTCAGCAGTAAGTAATGCTGACATTTATCTTTTGGGTTCTTTGTAACCATCCTGCTTCAACTACTGGCAGCTTCCCAACTCCGTAGACCCCACTCGATTTGACACCGTAACAGCCTTTTTACTTGACCATGAGGGACTGTTTTTAATGTTCTAATGCTTGAGCTCCTCAAGCTCTGTGAGCGAGTAGCCACAGGTTAAAACCGCCGATGCTGCGGCTCACTTTGTTCTTCCTTTAAGAACTTTTGGCCCGGCGTGCATGCTAACAGCGCTGTTCTCCATCCATAGTGTCAACCTGAGCTGAGACCTCCACCTATCACTGCTGTGATGGACTTCTCTTAAATGTGTTAATAGAGATCAAGGAGAAAAGTCCATCCAGCCATTGAATTGCACAGTTTGCTTAGCAACGCCGTGATTCGTTTAGATGTCATTTGGCTCATTAGCCCCCCGGTTCTCTCCTCGGGGCCCGCCGAGGTCCCCGGACCACACTTTTCGAACCACTGTTTAAGTGATAGTCTAATGCTCTCAAGATATATGGGAAATGCTCGACAACTAGAGAGGCACTATGCATCACCAGATTCTGTTCTTTTATGCATTTTAAGTATCCCTGAGCAGTGTGTGTCTGTGTGTGCAAGCACACACTTGCGCACACACGTATGTGGGTTTGTGTGTTTAGCAGTATTAGTATAACTCCCAGATATTACACCCTGTCATGTTCGGTAAATAGCCATTCATCACACGTGCCTTTCCCAGTGATGGCACCCGCAAGATCCAATCCATTATCCGAATGCTAGTTGTCCACTCTGTGCGTGTGTGTTTGTGTGTACATGTGTGTGCCTGTACTTGTGCATATGTGTGTCTGTACACACGCTTTCATTTATTATGAAATTTGAGGAGTTGTGACATAAGAAGGGTGTGCATGCATTTGAAAGAGAAGAGGGCAAGTTGCAGAGAGATGTGTACTGTTTTGAATAGTAATCCCATTATATTTACATTATAATAAATCATATGAAAGGAATGTTCCCATTCAAGAAAACATAAGAGGCTGATAGTCATGAGGTATGGCTGCACAGAGAATGCAGTTTTTTAGTATTTGCATGTAAAAATGACAGAAAATTGATGGATGATAAATCGGATGGATAGTGACATCTCACCGAGGCGCACTATATTTCAATTTCCACCCATCTTTCTCCCATTTTCTTTCCCTTTTGGAATTTCCCCAGAACTAACCTGACCATCGCGTCCCCCTGCTAACTCTATTTCCGGTGAAGGAGGGCATTCATAGATGTGCCACCTCTAATGATGCTCCTCTTTTCAGCAGGAGGGCTCGGTACTGTTATGCTGCCGACCGACCACAGGAAGGCGCCGGTGCTGTAATGAGATGGTTATATTGCAGAAAAGAACCCAGCAGTATTTGACCGAAAAAAAAAGGATAGTCAACGCTAGTGTCTTTTTTTTTGTTTGTTTGTTTTTTTATCCTGGCCTATAGAAACATTGAATTCTACTGATATTGTCTCAGTGTAAACTCCATGCAGGGGGAGCGGTGACGGCTATATGCCATCATCACGCTGTCTAAGGAACACGTTTATCGAACCGTCTTCATATCGTTGCCGCCGCAATATCCACTGACAAATGACCTCGATGTTCATTCTCTACTGAAATAGCTTTTATCCAAGACAGAAACCCAATGTTAGTGTGTCAACAAGTATGAATGACTAGCAAATGTAAATATTCATTCATTCATTCTTTGTCTACTGCTTATCCTGCACTGGGGGTCATGGGGTCATGCTGGAGCCTCTGGGTGAGGCGTGGGGTTCACGGGACGTGAATTGAAGCGGTATCGCTCGGCTCTACATGGATTTGAATGCATATATTGTATCCGATCTTCCGGTGAGATGCAGCCGCAAGCAACCTGAACACGTTTTTTTTTTTTTTTTTTTTAACATACCGTGGTGTGGATGAGTTGAGCACATCCTTTTTTTTACAGCTTATCCTCTTCAGGGTCACGGGGGATGCTGGAGCCTATCCCGTCTGCCATTGGGCGAGAGGTGGTGTGCACCGCCTCTCAATCGCAAATCACGTACAGACGGGCGACCGTTCACCGTCTTTTTCACATCTGGGCAGTTTTTCCGATTAACCTGCATGTTTTTTGATCGGAGACCTCGGAAATAACTCACGCAGACACGAGGAGAACACGCAAACTCCAAACAGTCCTCTGTCGGAATCGAAAGCGGGGTTCTTTGCGCCGTTTGGCCGAAGCGCGAAACACTCTGCCTGTGTGATCGTAAACTTGAAATGGGCGTCCCTGGAGGACGATGACACTTATATCACTCCCTGGCGGCACCACAAAAAGTCACTACCCTAAAGGATGCACTACATTAAACAAAACTCATGAGTGGGGCTTTGGATGGAGAAGCCGGATCGGAGGAAGAGATTAGTGCCGGGTCAATTTATACTGAACCAGCAATGGCAGACACAAAGTCAATTCATGCTTCTATATTCATAGAATAGCACGCCCGCTGTCAGTCACTTCTCGCACGTATAGTAATCCTACCGTGCACTCACCGGTTGTCGCTTCACTTACGAGCTGAAATCGTCACATCTCGCCGTCCCTCTATTTACTTGTAGAACATTTAATGTTTCTTTCCCTCTTATCTAAATGCAACAGTCCCATAAAGTGAGTGAAAGCTTGTTAAGGGCATCATTGCTGAAGTTTGCTATTCTCAGAGGAGATAACGGGGATCAATTTTCACAGATTGCCTTCACAGTGCTCATAAGATCACTGCACCTAGCCACTGACAACACACACACACGCGCGCGCACACACACAGGGAGGGAATCAGACAGCATCCGAAAAACCAGCTATCAGTCAGTCTCTCTTGACAGAAAAGTGATATTTTGTCAATATGACAGATGTTGAGTGAATCGAGTGTATCTCGTTCGGAGTTGTGAGGCTTGTGTTACGTAAGACAAATGCATAAACTGGCGTTTCTGCTGTTTTTGGACTTCTTAAAGTATTTAGCTTCAAAGTAAACAACAATAACACTTAAGTGGCTCGGGTTTTGTATGTGTGGTTTCCGATCCTCTTAAAGACAGAGGATCTACTGCGCAGTGTGTGAGTCCATCTGTGTGTGTCTGTGTCATTTACATGGCAACACACGGGTCATGGATGCCTGTTTGTAATGATAAACTAAAAAAAGTTTTACATACATATAAAGCTGACACAGATGGAGTCGGGGCTCAAACCACACCTTTGTTCCCAGCGGATGCTCAGCTCTTCGTTCTTGTCTCCAATGAGCTGTGAGTTACCCTGGGAACAACACAAAGTAGGGGAAATGACCCAAAACAGACTGTTTCCTCATTCCCCGTTGCCGCAATCATGGATTCAATTTCTTATCTCTCTCTCATGTCTTACAGCTCTCTCCTATCTCCTTTCTATTTTAATCGACAGGTGACCTGGAACCGGTTGGAGCGAGGGAGGAGATCAAATGGAAAGGGAGCAGACGGAAAGAGGATGAGAGAGATAGAGAGCAGGACCCAGGAGATTCCTCATGCAGAATGGGAGCCTCTAACTCTGCCAGCTCGTGATTTGAAAAGAACAAAAGAGACTTTGCCAAAGAAGGCCAAAAGGATTTCGACTTAACATCCGCGTTTCGCCCTTCTGGGGCCGTACCCTTGTTATCGCGGTAGGAGTAGTCATGGTTTAAAAACCGAACTGAGAATTAAGTCATTGTAAATCTCAGAATAGCCTTCTGCTATTGACGTCTCATTTATCGCGGCCCATTGCCATGGAGAAGACGTACTCATTAACCGCACACTATGACGAGTTCCAGGAAGTAAAATACGGCGGGCGCTACAGCAGCGACATCCTCAGCAATGGCATGACACTCCATTTGGGCGGGAGCTTGGATCGCCACGTGGGGCGAAGCCGAGGAGGGACCTGGTCGAACGGTCGAAACAAAGATCCGAGCGGCGCCGGCGGCGCCGGCGGAATTCCGAGATGGAGCCGCAGGGAGATTTGCCTCCTCTCTGCGCTGGTTTTTGCAGCTGGCATGTGCATTATCCTGGGCACCATGCTGGCCCTCAAATACATATCTCTGGATGCCCAGCAAGACCCGCAGTGTAAGCAGGACTGCCAGCGGAAACGTTCGCTTCTGCGCGCCGCGCGCTTCGTTCAGGCGAATATCGACCCCACCATCCAGCCGTGCCAGGACTTCTACTCCTTCGCGTGCGGCGGTTGGCTGAGACGTCACGGCATCCCCGAGGACAAGCTCAGCTACGGCATCATCACAGCCATCGGGGAGCACAATGAGGAGAAACTACAGCGCCTCCTGCTGGAACCCATCCGGAGACGGGGGCCCGACTCCGCCGAGCGCAAGGTCAAAGAGTTCTATCGATCGTGCGTCAACATCCAGGAGATTGACAAGCTGGGCTCCGACCCCATGACAGAAGTGATTGACAGCTGCGGGGGGTGGGACCTGGTCGGGGCTCCTCCCGGGGCGGCCGGCTGGGAGAGAGAAGGCGCCCCGCAGAGGCCAGATTTCAATGAGCTGTTGTACAGGACCCAGGGCATGTACAGCACCGCCGTGTTCTTCTCTCTTACCGTCAACGTCGATGACAAGAACTCCTCCAGGAACGCCATCAGGGTGAGTGTGCTCGGCCACGAAGCGGACATTAGCGACAAAAGAGGTGTTCTTCTGTTTGTGCTTTAACCTGTTATTTCAGGACGGGGAAAAAGAAACATCCCGCTTCTCGTTTAAGAGTGGACACATAACAACAACTACGAACACGGTCGCCCTTCCGCGCCCCTGCCCCGTCTCTCCTGTCAGCTAAGGATATATTGCCCACAAGACGAACAACCTTGTAACCAGCGACATAATACAATAATACATAATACAAACATTTGTACTGTAGCCAATAGAAGTAGCCAGAACACTTACATAATATGAACAAACAACTACAGATCTTTGTCACAGCAATTCATGCCAAAGCTGTGTCTCTCAAAACCTGTCACTTTTCCAAATGGGGCAAATGATTGCGGCATGTCCGAATGGCCTAAATAGAGCAGGTCAACAAACGCACACCTGCGCACCACCGAGGGTTCTGCAGAGTTATTCTTACAGTATAAATCGCTTGCATTAGATGCAGGTACTTTCGCCAATCATCGCCTTTCTATTCAGTTCATGAAATCACCCTCAGGGCATCTCCCCCCGCTATTCAAATTACAACCCAAAAAATTGAAAACGATTGCCCATTTTGATTGATAGTTTCAAACTTTTGTTTTCTTTCATTGGTCATCATGTGCCTTAAAAAACCCTTATTTTTCAAATGATGATTCCCAAGAATTGCTAGAGCTAATTTGTATTTTTTCTGTGACATCTTTCATATATCTTCCAACTTTAATAGTAGAAGTGTTCATGTCTACGACGTGTTCAGGTAAATATATACATGTATAAGTAAGTATATTAGCCTGTTTGTTACAACTGTTGGGTAGGACATAAATTTTGTTAAAAATTTTAGCTAATCTTTACAACATGGGACATGCATTACTGTCTATCAGTGCTTGAAGCAGCGTGTATCAGTTTGCAGCAAAGAGATGAAGCAAAGCAGGAAGCGAGATATCAGACGCTTGCGCTCGCAGCTGTTTTTTACTTTAAAACATACAACCAAACACTCGGTCGTATGTGACATCGCTTTACCGTTCCTGGAAAAATCAGAAATTGTTTTCGAACTGCAGGGATGAGGTGATTTTGAACATGTTGCCCGTAAACACAGCGGCTCTTCGGATTTGATGCGTTGCTGAAATACGTTACAAAGAGGATGATTCTACAAAAAAATCGCCAAAGGGTTCATCTCAGGGTGAAAAAAGTCATAAGTAAAAAGACTTTCTCTGTAGGGATGTTGCACAAAAGCAAAGGGGAGGGGGGGAATCAATACACTTAAAACGGATAAGAATTTATTTAACAACAAAAAGCCTCCTATCCATGATAAAAGCCCCCCAAAAAGAAATAGAGAGAATTCAAGAGAACATAAAGAGAAAATGATTTAATCAGTGAACCTTAGCAGACAGATCGTACTGCCTCTGCGGAGCTCCTGGTGGGATATGAAGCCCTTGAAGGAGGAACGCAATGTGAGAAACGGCGTTTGAATCCAGATGTAAGATTGATCTGCTCCGTTCTCAGGTGTGGACAGATGTGCGTTTACTTTCAATTTTTTGATACTCATTTGATATCGTATTTACATATTTTTTTACATAATTGGAGCAAGAGCTCATGAATGTCACATTTGAAAATGACATCGAATACTAATAAGAATGCTAATAATGCTAACAACAAAAATAGCAATAATAATAACAATAATGATAATAATAATAATAATAACAAAATAATGCTACTACTACTACTACTAGTACTAATACTAATAATCATAAAATAACAACAATAACAATAATGATGATAGTAACCGAGAACTTTCAATCTTACTGTTGTACAAATGAGAATGAGCAAGAGTAGGGCACAAATGAATATACAAACAAATTCAATTAATTTATCCTGTAGCGAGACGCTTTCACTGAACCTATTGAAAGTTTGTGGACTGTTGGTGGAAAACCCACAGAGACGCAGGGAAAACCCACAAACTCCACACAGAAAGAGCCCTCTCTCAGAATCCAACCTGGAAACTTCTCGCTGTGAGGCAGTAATGCAAACTACCACCGTGCAAGTGGTTATATTTCAAGTGTCATGTAATATTGTTACAGTTGCCAGATGAAGAGATTTGGGTCATTTTAAGATTTGTTTGTCAGATAATACTAAAAATGAGTGTTGAGGAGTGACAAAATCTCCATCATGAAACCGTGATGAGAGGCACGCCAGACAATTAGTCATTACTTGAGACGAATCCTCAAATAGCAAAAAGCTCTCTGTCTCTTCAGTTGCTCATGAACAAATTATCAGCTTCACTTGAGGTCAAGAGGTCACTCTTGACATATGGAAAACCTCAGTGATATGATAGTCTATTACTTTCTTTTTCGGATGCTGTCAGTCATTTATTGCATGATACAGTAATCTCCCCCACCGAGGTTAGCCTCCTTCCACGTATGTGCAAGCCTTTAGATCGACTCTAGCTACTTGCGAAACTTTGACGTGCAGATAACCTGCAGCAGCTCCATTTGAGATAGTGTTGATGCGAGGTTAGGGAACAAAAACAATCAACCGGAGAAAATTTTATTTTCAAATGAAAAGTTTTTCCTCTTTTTATATTCTTATTGAAAGTGCAATGTCTTTAGGTGAAAAAAAGTTCAAGATTTCATTTTGTCCTAAAATGGATAAGAGCGGTCTCGTCAAACGGATTCTCAGAATGGACAGCAAACGTTATCAAAGCTGAATAGGCCGATATCCCAGATTAATAAAAGATGAGCATCACTTAAGATTATAAATAATTTACTCACAAAATGTTATGATTTATTCATTTGTGCGCTTTGTTTATCAGCTTGCATTTGTTTTTTTTAAATACGGATATATTCACAACATGCAGATTTATTTCCCCAAAATGTATCTTCTCATTCAGAGCTTTTTGTGCGTCCGTGCGTGTCCCTGTGTGTGTGTGCGTGTGTGTGTGTGTGTGTATAGATTGATCAAGAGGGACTTACACTGCCTGAAAGGAGCCTCTACCTGGGACAGGATGAGGACAGTGTGAAGGTAAACTCTTCTATCTTTGTGAGTCTTCTCATTTCTCCCTACTTTCCTCCTCCTTTCTCCATGTCATCCCTCCTTCCATCCTTTGCCGCCAATTATTTCACTGTAACTTCCCGCTCTTCTCCCCCTCCTCCTCTTCCTCCTCCTCCTCCTCCTCCTTCTCTCCATCTGTCCCACTGACCCATCTCTCTCCCTCCTCATCATTAATCCACCACCTGTTTTTACATCTCCATCTCCTGCTGTTCTTTTGTTATCCTGCCCGTTTCGCCACATGTGCCACCCCTCGTCTCCCAGTCACCCCGGCCCCGCGTTTCCACGGGCGTAACCTAAAAAAGCGGTCGTTCCTTCTGGCGATTGATGCTGATGTCATCACGCCTCTTAGATCTTGGCGGCGTACAAGGCCTTGATGGAGCGCTTGCTGAGCATGCTGGGGGCCCACAACGCCACACAGAAGTCCAAGGAGATTATACAGCTGGAGACCCGTCTGGCCAATGTGAGCTCATTTCTCGCGCGTGCGTGTGTGCGCGTGTGTGTGTGTGTGTGTGTGTGTGTCTGCGTGCTTTGTTGACCGAAATATCCCCTCTTTCTCAGATCACTGTGTCAGAATATGATGACCAAAGAAAAGACATTAGCACCATGTATAACCGCATCACCCTCAAGCAACTCCAGCGCATTGCTCCCAGTGTGAGTACTGCACGCACGACGCCCCCACACACACAAAAAAAATAGATAAATAAAACACGCGTACACATTCACAAGGCTCGACGCGAGTCACAAAAGCAACGGCGATGGATTGCGGGATGAAATGAAAGACGTAGGTAAGAAAATAAGGCGACATCGGACGCTGTTAGAAGTGATGGCAGGCAAAGAGGATGTAGACACTGGAGATAAATGGGGAGCGCGGAGCAAGAGGAAGGAGGAGGTTTTCCCCTGAAGCGACGAGAATGCTGACAGATAATCCTCAAGTTTCATGGTGGAGGGAGGGATGGATGAGGAGGAGCGAGTGTGTGTGTGTGTGTTGGGGGTGGGGGGGGTCTGCTTTTAAGATTCACAGTCATGGAAGAGGGACAACAAAAGAGGAAGAGAAGCGGGAGAGTGAGAGTAAAAGGGGTTAAAGAGCATTCAAACCAGGGTCGTGGTACGGAGCAGATTACAGATTCAATTGGAGAAAGATTGTAAAGCAGCCGCTGTGTGCCGCGGCCATTGATTAGCCTTAAATTGGATTTGGAGTTGAAATGTAGGACTTTTTTTTTTCCCTCCGTGCAAGTTGCAGGCCGTCCGGCCAACACGGCGGTTTCCTATTAATTGACCTTTAACAGGGAATCGAATAAAACATAAATATCTAAAGTGATGAAAAGAAACACGGAAGCCACTATTTCTGATGGTTTGAGGTAGCTATTCAAAAAAAGTGTCCAGCTTGTGAACTTTTAACCAGCTGCATCAGAAAGACTTTTTTTTTTTTTTTGATCATGTTCAGAATCTGAAGATTATAACCCTGTCAAAGCGTTGCAATCAAACTATTAAAAAATGTCACCAATGCCATAACTTTGAAAACATTTTGACTTTCACATTTTTTGCCCAACTACCCAAAATGTGTCAGTCTCAGCATCAGGGTCACTTAATCAGTTTTCATATTGTTATTCCACAGATGGTGAAAAACACTCTTTCAGTCAAGGAAGAAATGACGTATAATCCATCAATCAGCCTCCATCCAAAACCCGCCGTCACCCGATATCTTTTTAAAATCATTTTGCAATGACGAAGGTGCAATAATAGATTGTCGAGCACCAGTAAAGCAAGAGATGCTGTATAATTCAATTAGAGCTATACATACCCATTCCCGACAATAGAATGAGATATAATGACATTTTAAAAAGCGGGAGAAATCAATTACATGCCCACACTCACCCATTACTCGGTCTAATGGAGGCTGGACACCACGCTACGGTGCTGTAGACTGGATTTCCATGGGGATAACCAAACTACCAAATAACCGGGAATGTCGTGGGTGTATGTTGGCTGACATCGAGGCTGAATTTAATTAGGTGCGGTACGTTCACACCCAAAAAGTGGTGAAGTCTAGTGTCAAGCCGGCTTAGTCGTACAGCATACAAATATTCCATTTTATACAAATCACATGCTGTTTAATTTACTGCCACTGTGTAATTACATTTATAAATACATTCATTTTATTCTATTCTATTTTATTGTTTAGCATGCTCACCGACGTCTAGAAAGAGATGAACTTGCGCGTATCCAAAAGCAAGAGTGCCAAAGGCTGAAATAATCAAATTCCAGTCATGATGACGTTTGCCAGCTTACCGATAGTTCGGTTGTAGTATATTTAACAAAGAAAAAGAAAAATAAACAAAGACTTAGGAACAACCTCAGATCATTAATTTCTTCCTGTGCGTGCCGGCATTCGGATACCAATCCTCCTTGTCATGCCCTCAGATTTCAGGTTTCCCTTTAAAATCAGACCAGTTCTTCCACGCTACTCCGTTCTTTATTAGGGACTCCACTTTCATTCACCCGAAACTGATCCCCATTTTTTCAGCTTCACAATCACCATGGTCGAGTATTTATTCGCTAATATAGTATAAGCCTCTAAATGTCTAAATCTCGAGTACTAAATGAATACACTGAATGTGTATTAATCTATTCCTGAAAGTGGTTTAAATCAAATACATCATTTATTGCTAATTATGCATTATTTGTTTTGAAGCTGAATGCAATAAGGAGGTTTTGAAAATACAGTCAAGTAAGAATTTTATCTATTTCGCACAAAATCGCATCACAGTTGCTGTGTGACATTTTACATGCAGGTTTTTTTTTAACGATTTTTTTAATGATTTGAAGATTTACAGAACCCAACATTTTCCCAACAAGCAAGCATGGCAAAGGCAATGAGAAACATTGTCTTTTAATGGGCAGAAACCTAGAAAAGATTCAAGCTCAATGTGGGCGACCTTCCACCTCGACCGTTAGGGGTCGATAGAGAGAGAATAGAGTCTGAACCGGGAAACGTGGGTTGGGAGGGACAGACACAAATGATCCCTTACTAATAGTAACAGTATCGCTGACAGTTACATGGTAATAGTTGAAATGATACATCAATATCCTTGATATCCATAAAAGAAATAACAATGGTGGACGGCCGGCAAGACTACTGCGGTAGATCAAGCCACACGCCACCTGGGAATCTGCCAATTGAAAGAGCCGAGGGACTCCGGAGAAGATATGAGGTTGCTGTCATGCATTGATGAAGGGACATCATTGCAGACGGGATAGAAGAGTGGGAGGAATGAGCGAGGGGCATATCGGGATATCCTTCAGCAGAGTGAGTCCATGGCAGTATGTAGAATAAGGGACTCGGCCACTTGCGGCCCTCGGAACAATGTTTTGCGAGCGAATCTTTGTGTTTGTGCGGCCCGTGCGTTTTTTCTCACATGCATCCTGGGGGGTTTTATGTAGTGCGTTTCAAAAAAAAAAAAAAAAAAAAAAGGGCAAGGAAATAATGAAAAAGTAACTTTGCGTTGTATTTTTTGATTCAAAATTTAAAAACAAAATGATTTATTGATGAAAAAAACATCGAGTGATATTGTTAAAACGATCTTTTCTTTTCTTATTTCTATAAAAACCACAAAAAATAATGGCAAAAAAAAAAAGGCAAAATTAAAAAGATTGATTTAACAACCAGGGTCGCCACCATTAGCCTTGTAAACATTATCCTCCTCTTATGCATGATACGGATCAATTTTCTAATAAATTCTAGTGGCAAATTTTCTCACAATGACCCAATTTTCTCTTTTAACTCAACAATATTTTTAGTGTGTAATTTCATCAATTCTTTTTTAATATTTATTTTTGATATTAATTTGTCATTGTATTGTTTCTTTCAGAGGAACAGTTCATTACATATAAAGATTTACCTGTTACCTCTTTTACACTAAAACAAAGGAAAAATTTGGACTTAGTGTTACTTCTAGGAAATTATTTTACTGTCCGGCCCCCTTGACATCAAATTAGGCCGTATGTGGCCCCCGGAGCAAAATGAGTTTAACACCCCTGATGTAGATATAATGGCACGAAAAAAATCCTTTTCAAAATGTCCTTTTCTTTATGGGATGCATTGACAATAAGCAAAATGTGGCAAATTGATTACATTCCTTAAATAGTGGCCCTTTCAAAACTTTAAGCCAGCTTTTATGAATTCAGCCTTCAGTTAAAAGGAAAGGCATTTCTCAGCTGGATCAAATAGATTCTTTATAACCCAAATAGGCACATTATCACTTTATTTTATAAGTGCTGAGAAGTAAAAAAAAAATTCTCGGTTAACTGATTTCAAAATAATACATCCGAATGACGCTGTTGAATACGACCTTGTCTACCGCAGCTGCATTGGAAACGCCTGCTGGACAGAATCTTCCACGACAGCTTTTCCGAAGACGAGGAGATCGTGGTCCTCGCCACCGATTACATCCAGAAAGTTTCGGACATCATCAAGACCACCTCTAAGAGGTAAAGAGTTGGACGGATTCCCTCGGGGGAAGAGGGAAGGGTTGAGTGTCGAGGGAGGGGAAGAGAGGAGTGCGGAAAATCGATCATATTTGACGCGTGCATTTTTAAGTCCGTACTTTTCGAGCGTGAGTAAGCACTTTAGTCGGAGCTCATTTCACAAGTGTGGGTTGTGCACCCCTTTGGTTTGAGCTGTCAACACAACACGGGACAAAACCCGGTGTCAGAATTCATATGGATCTGTTCGAGGCGCGGAGTGTACCGCATATATGTGTGTGTGTGTGTGTGTGTGTGAGAGAGTCGGAGGTGAGTCACCGCTGGATGGAGTTCAAGTTGAACCGCAGCTAATTATTATCGATCTTCCCACACCTTTCTGTGAGACGGACACACGTGGACAAACACACACTCACTGCCCCGTTTTCCTCTTGACAGACTCAGAGGGAGGCCTTGAAGGGGCTGCTACACATCAATGTGTGTGTGTGTGCGTGTGTGTGTGTGTGTGTGTTACGACTACTGACAGCTCGCCAATAGTCACTGTGCTCTACACAAATACAGAACAGCATTCAGGCGGCATCCAGGCCTGACTGCCTGCATGGCTGACAGGTGAATGACTCGCTTGTCATGCATCCGTCTTCAACTGGATACTTGTTATAGCATAATATAAGAAGAGCCAAGGTCAAAAGTGCAGGCTTCTGAATTCGACTGGGTTACATTTGGGGGGATTTGGGATTTTTGTCACTTCTATCAACCCCGAGTCCAGATATTACTCCGATAGAGGATTTTCGAATCTAGAAAAAAGAAACATATTTAATTCAGTAGAAAAAGATTCATAACTTACGTGACATGCCTTTTCCTTCAGGCTGATTTTAGAGAGCAACACATTAGTATTTTGGAAAGAACTCTTTCCCATTGTGCTCAATATATGCGGCTTATTTGCACTCAGTACACTTAACTTTTTTCCTTTTCTATTTATTGTGACTTGCATACGGTCAAAGTTGAGTGGCAGTACAGCGGGAAAATACTCACTATTCTGAAGCTTTTTTTTTTTTTTTTACCAAATAGCAGGTTTTAATATGGACAAAAATAATTTGGATTTGAAATGTTCTCTTGGCTCAGCCTGTTAGATTTGGAGAAAATGGCTTTCCGTGTTTTCCATGTTTACGCATGTCTAGCGCTTTACCTGATAAAAAAATGTACGGTAATTGTTTTTCAACAGAAGTTAATATTCGGTAGTCACTGAATTCTAATCAGAAATGATTTGGCTTAACTGGATGGAAGGAATTTCTCACACGGGATTAATACATAAAATATTCACTTTTTTTGTCTGCTTCATTCGCTGAGTCGGAGACGCAAGACAGGTTAGGGCGGCACACCTCTGCCTCACACCAAGAAGGTCCCCGGTTCAGTTCCGACAGGACGCCGTTCTGCATGTGACGGTTTCCTCCGACGTTCTTTGTTTTTTTTTTTCTACCGACAGTCCGAAAACATGCAGTCGGTTCATTGACGACCCTAAATTGCCCAGCCATGTCAGTGAAAGAACGAATGGTTGTTTAGCCCCCCCTCCCCCACACCAATACCAAGAGTAGAAACTCTACTATTTAAAAGAAAGATCTATTAAATGTGCTTGTTTTATTTGGTCCTAGTTGTTTTGGTGATAGTCGGAGAGACCAGACAGATGAAATGCATATTTGGGTGGGCAGGAGGCCCGGAGGAAGACCGAGAAGGAGATTTATGGATGGAGAGAAAGAGGACACAAAGTTAGTTGGTGTGAGAGAAGAGGATACAGAGAATAGCGTCATAAAGCGGCAGATGATTGGCTGTGGGGAAAGGCAAAGAAGACTAATGTCGATGTTTTTTAACACACAGATGATGTGCATGTCCTCTTCAGCCCATGGAGATTCGCGATGATTTATAAATTGCGTCTGATGTGATTTACAGCTGTCGGATTCGCAGGGACACACTTTCATAAAGTGTGACACTGAACACTGGTGTTGCAGCCACATAAGTGTCACTCAAATGTTAAAACCTGCCTTTCCACCATAAAAACACAGACGCGGCATCACTTACATATGCCGACTCTCAGAGGGAACCCGTCTCCACTTCCCTCCCAAATGAGAAGGTTGATTACGGTTCTTTTCTAGAATAGTAATTTGCATGCATTTACTGTTTCTATATATACAGATGATATATACTCATCAAAAAAAAAAAGAGTTCTTTTTTTTGGGCTACTGTAATCACACAGTACGGGGTCGTTTTCTAGTGATTTCGCTGAAATCCCATCAGCGTGACGCATCTTCCACATAATTGTTTCTACTCTGCCTTTTGTCTTAGTTTGCGTCTATCTGGCCACCACTCATCGTCCCTCTCTTTATATAGCGTGGGTTTTTAATCACAACATTGCAAGATACATGCTCACCGAGTTAGAGTCTCATTAGCCGAGGATCTATAATCCACTCTGGAATGTTTACCATCACTGACAAATCCATTATCACAGATTCCCAACTCAAGCCAGGTTTGATCTTCTGTCTCCTCCTAGTGGTTTATGAACCTTCCCTTTAACCATCTGTCCATCCAACCCCTGCTAATGGCTTGGGTAATAGCTTTTAGACTATGATTCAATCATCCTTTCCCTCCTTGTGTATCACCCCCCGCCCCCCCTTTCTGCTGTTTGTCTGACATCCTTTCTACATTTTATCCTCCCCTTCTCCTAATCAGCTATAAATGCTAGCTCACCGGGCCTCACAGTTTGAGCCACACTCTGAAAGTTTTATGTCTCCCTATCTTCCCCGAGTCCGGAGAGTTGTGTAAACAAAAGTCCGATTATATTTTGAGCTGATGACTTCGGAAATTATGCATGTATTAAGTTTGGTAAACTGTTGGACGAACTAATATATATGTTAATAAACACTCCGGGATTGGCAGTTTGGAAATATGGCACGTAAAAGCCGAAGAAAAGCGAGTTCACCTTTTACCGGCTTATACATCACGAGTGTGACATCGAAGCCGATGCCTGCCAAGGAGAGAAATGATTAAAGGTCAGGAATGATGAGGACGACACGACAACAGAAAACTGAGATTATGGATTATTTATCATGTGAATCTTGCACACGGTAAGACAAGAAAAGCAATAATGATAAAAACTGACCCGACGCTGCAAGTCTGGTCATGATTTCCACGTTCTAAAGTGCGAATTTGTGAAAGCGATCTTATGACTTTGTGCACCCGAACCTTAGATGATGACACAAGGTGTGATCCGGCTTGTGCGCCGCATTGAATAAAAAGCAGTATTTTGGTTTTCTCATTCAGGGCCCACTCTCACCAAACACTCTCATTTTGAATATATAACCTTTCTGGAGGCGGAGGGGGGGGGACTTGAAAATTCCAACTATTGTTTGACTGTGATAAAGGCAGAATCTCCAACATCTGATCCATTTTCATGTGGACCGCCGCTCTAACGAAGAGAGTTGCATAAAAGTCACTTTTATTAATTGGAAAATCTGAACATGTTTTAAAGGAGTGCCTGGAGTGAGTGACTCGGGAGAACATTTGGACACGACAGACGCTTTTTTCACATAAAATCTCTAAGTGGCGGGTTCTTCTGGAATTAATGTGCAAAAGTGATACTGAGCCTTAATTAACGCTATGATTCCAATTTTCTTTGAGGACAATTTTGCAACAAATTTGCCAATATACATATTTTCACTTCAGGTTTTACAGTATAATATATTCATTACAATCATTCCCCTCTCACGCAAACTTTCTGTTTCTCCACTCAACGATGCTTCTTTTCAGTCCGAACACCCGTCATTGTTTTCCTTCGTCCTCCTCTTTGCCTCAGTCAGCCTCCCACTCACCTGTCCTTCTTCTCCTTTGTTTCTCCATGGTCACACTCCCTCTGGTTTATAAAGGTTTCTTATTTATTTCGCTCACACTCCATTTTTTTTCCTCCCACCTCCGGTCCTTGTCCCTCCTCTGTCCTCCAGGAAGATCATTATCAGAGTTTAAACAAATGTTAGCACGGCTTGTGGTTCATGGACAAACTCAGACAAAAACTCATGCAGGGACAAATCCATCCAATATCCCGAGGATCGGTGCTCATTATAATAGCTTATGAGAACGTGGTTACTGAGGTCCTCGCTTGCGGTGATGTCAGACCCCCCCCCACAGGAAACAGAAAACTTTTAAGGAGTTGAACTTAAACCAAAACTGTTATATTGATGAAATACCTTCCAGAATACCAACACACGGGGAAATGATGTGTCTCCCCTTCATTGGTTAAAACAGCAGTCGGCAACCAATGGCTTGTTGAGCCACGTTATTACAAAATGCGTCTCAACACTCCCAGACTATTTTGATTTGAAAAAAAAAATCAGTTAGGAACTGATTTTAAAATACTTGTGATATTTCTTCATAATACTGTGTCATTTTAAAGTCAACAGAAATTAGTTTTGTAGATAAATTTCACGGGTGGCCCGTCGGTCGGGTCGGCAACCAATGGCTCCCGAAGGTGAAGAAATTAATTTTAGCAGATAGCCAAGTAGTTTATCCGCTTCAACCCTTGTAACGGAAAAGATGGCGAAAAAAGAAAAAAAGACGATGCTTACCGTGCAATCCAGGCTGTGTGGACAGAGAAATTTACATTTGGATCTGCAGAATGTCTAATATGCAATGATAAAGTTGCATCGATGAAACGGTCAAATATAAAGCGGCACTTCGAACAAATCCATGCAGCACCAGAGGTCGCATTAAAAGTAACACATATTTAATTTATTACACGTTAAAAATACTATATGGCTCTCAATGAAATATATTTAGAAATATTTGGCTTTTATGACTCTCCCAGTCAAAAAGGTTCCTGACCCCCGGTCTAAACTTTGACTAAGGTTTGTCATTGTGCATTTGCATTATTTTGAACTGTGATGTTTTTTTGAAACTTACTCTCCAGAGCAGTGACATAGGAGGCTCCGCAACTGTTTTGCATCATCCGATTATTATGTCAGGCAGAACAAGCGCAGAATTTGCAGGTTTGACAGTGCGCTGGTATAATAGCTGTTAACAATTAATGCGAAACGCAAGTTACATTCCAAAAATAAATGAGAGATAGGAATGTGTCTAAATAGGCAGGCTGAGACTGTTGTGTGAAATTTTAACCTCATCCGGTGATAACGCAAATCCTAAGTCTCTGGTATCTTTATTTGAGGTCACATAATGAGGCTTAGAAGCACCTGTTTCTCTGCTCCTTTGTTGAAATATTCGCAAAAAAAAAAAAAAAAAAAGTGGAAGACTGGAGACTGAAAGGATAATGCTGGAATTGGAGCGAGAACAATTTGAGCGGCATTTACTTCCACGGGTGGGGAAGCACTCGAAAATAAATTAACCAGCTCTAATTTCTTGGCGTAAAATGTTTAATTAAAAAAAAAACAGGGGATTCTATCATATGAATATAGATTAAATGTCTCACTCTATAATAATTAATGTTTGCTGTATTGATTCTATAAAATCATGTTTTTCGAGGTATCTTTGGACTTTAGGCCGTGATGATATTCTAATAGTATCTATATGTATATTTCATTATGATGATTAATTATTTTCAACATTTGCTTCACTTTAAATTGAACTTAACTTAGTCCTTGAATTTGGTTTTAATCTACGCATCGTTTATCTATGTAAAACTAGCAGTGTGTTTTTTTGGTCGACTGTACTTTACGTCTGGTATTCATAAACTCCCTGTACAGTCATGCACCGCAGCTCAAGTAGAATTCAATTTGCCTGGCAGCCAGAAATATGTGTTTCTTCTTGATGCTACTGTTGAAGTTACAAGCTTCACAGAGCAGAATGATGGATGCACCGAGTCTGACACCATGCAACTTCTCACATTCATTGATTTAGGTCATAATTGTCTCCGTGTTCACTGAAAATCGGATTTTGAGACGCGAGCCTGTAAACTCAGATTGTGACATGACAAATAGTCTGAAATGTGTTTTGGTTAAATATTCAGGGGACTGGTCACTGTGAAGTATTGTGAACGGACGTGATGGCTACGTTTGAGACATCTTGTGCATCTACCTTCAATTTCATGTATGCTGGAATCTAAAAGAAAGATAGGAGGATTTAGGAATTATATGTCTAGTATAGTTACGTGTGACATATATTTATATAGATATATATACACATCTATATATACACCTATATTACATTTATCATCTATACTGCATATCCTGCACTCAGGCTTGTGTCAGGGCTGAAAACTGTCCCAGCTGGATGCAAGACGTTCATAAGTATAGAAACACACAACAGTGCGGCTGGGACAACTTGGTCACACGATCAAAACTAACATTCATTTTTGTATTTGATCGTAAAAGAAGTTGATTTAAAATCAATTTTTATCGAATATATTTTAACTTATCAAATGCAGGATAAATTGATCATTTCTTGATTAACATATTGAGGGTTGATATTTCAGTCCTGTGCCAGTCTGTACCGGAATGAATGAAGACACACACACACACACACAAAACCTTACTCATTATATAAATTCTTACCGTGTAGGTCAAGGGTTACGGAAGAGGTGTTCGCCTGTTCTATTATTGTCCATTAGAGCAGATGGAGAGGAGATTTGTTTCTTCCCCACAAAGCCCACTGACAGTGCACAATAAGTTCTGATGAACTATTTGGCACCGCGCATGATTCTGGACTCCGGGGGTTCACTTGAAGGCGCACATGGTTGAAAAGCCTCACGGCCTGCAGGCTGCTCATTTCAGCACTCACGCACATGCAGAATGACAGTTTGGTTTCTTTGCACAGTCGGGGAGCGGAGTGAATGTCCTCCTCGGGAAAAAGTACTGCACCTTAAGGGAGAAGCATTCATATTTAAGTGTGAAACCCGAATAAACTGTCATATGCGTAGAGAGAGATTTGAGATATCGGGAAAACACTAAATGTCCATTTGACATAATATCAATGTGGTACAGTTGTATATAGAGATTAAAGCTTCAGTTTTAGAAAATTGATGTAACAAGTGCAAGAGACATTTAATCTTTATTTTTAATGTGATTTCAGAAGTCATCAAACTTGTTATATCTGCAGGGGATGTTCACATCGAACATCCAAAAAGGCTGCATAATGTGCATCTTTACCACTTTGATAGTCATAGACGCTCCCAACATTTCTTCCATAGATGGCGTATAAGTATTTTTAGTAATATACTGAACTTTTTAGCTCTTTCACATTTATTGGTGCTTATAACTGCCAAAGTTTCTCCCGGAATGTCATCGCAGGGGCAGCTCTGCTCCTGCACTAGACTTACCCCTGGGGATTTATCAGCTCATTATTTAACTCTTAAATCTATGGTCTCTGCAACAGCTCAGAGAAGCATTGCACCAATTGAACGCACCCCAATGAGTCTCTCCTTTCGTTTACCTGCAACAAACCTCTTCACATTCAAGCCATCCATCCTTTTCTATACTTAACCTACAAGGAACCTTCGCCTTAACCTGACCAGCGTTCACAGCTAGACCTAACAAGGACATTAATCCGAACCCTGCGATAGACGTCCGCGGTAAACTGCATCGATATAACACAGTGTCGTATCTACAAGCCAGCGGGAAAACGGGGCCAGATGCAATACAGAGGGGAATGTGTGCAAGCATTGTCAGCGTGCTAAATGTAGACAATTAATATGTTTATTATTCCCTTGACATAGACGTTTTTTTAATCACAGTCAAAAAAAAAAAAGTTCATAGAAGACATTGGGACATTTTTGTGAAACTCAGCAAGTGTACAGTTTTTATTCATTTTATAATATACAGTTTTAGATATTTACATCATATTGGGCCATATCTGTTTATACATGTGAAACAGAGAAAATAATTGAAAATGTTTTTCGTATGAGAGGAAAAGAATACAAACCGTGATGTAATGTCCATGTCCAAGGTTGTGATATAAATTTTCGCTCGGACACTTGGAAAAAAAGTTATCATACTGGCTTTATGAGAGACTTTATAATAATAGGTAATAAATTAGCTCCATATGTGAATGTGATCCCCATATGTGAAAATTTTTCTTTTGTCTGTTTAAAACATTTGACCAAAACCCCTTTCAAGGTTTTTACTAGCACTTGGCTGCACACAAGTACTACTAGTATATATTCCTCACTTGGCTACACTTAATGCCCCCTAATAAAGACAGAGTTGGAAACTACCTGATGGCACTATTTTATGGGAAATTGTCTCAAATTGATGGTTATTCTTGAGACAACTCAATGAGATTGTTGATTTTAACCAGATACAAGCATTATCAGATTTCCCTCTGTTTGGCCCTCCATGCAAAAGAAGGTATTGTTTCTGTTTGATGAGCTGGAGTTTCTATGCACTGGAAAAAACTCCACAGAGCCGCTAGAAAATAAAAGAAGTCGGAGTACGGTTCTGCATAATCGTATCACTCTGTGACAAAATTAGCGGTGAATACAATCATTGTTTTAACACAGTTATATAGATCTTTGTGATTATAGATTTCTTACTGCTTTGGGCATCAATGATACTGACACAAATCTAAAAACACCACAGGAGTTCATCTATTGTACAGGTGTTTCTCTTCAATCTTCTTTCCATCCATCCTCCTCATTCCAATATTGATTTTCCCATCATACAATTCCACAAAACATTCACACCTCCATCATCCATCTTCCTGTACCCCTTTGCTCCTCTGCATCCCAGCGTTCCGCCACCGTGCACCAGCGTGCACCAGCGTGCACCAGCGTGTCTGCAGTCAATCCCATTAGCCAGATGAGCAGGCCTTTAATGAAGGGGAAAGCATAATGACAACACCAAGCGTCCCTATCAAACGCTCTCCTTCCATCTGCACCTCCAGTTCATCCATTCATTATTTTCAAGGATGTGTGTATTTTTGAACGAACTTGTGCAGTTCCAAGGCATGTTTTCTGGTCTCAACATGCAAAATATGCATCATCCATAGATATGGACCCACCTCGGTATTAACCTACAAGTCTGCATGAATATTCGGAGTCGTGGCAAAAAATATTTCATGAAGTTGTGATATAGAATGGACTGGTGGTACAATGAGGAGGGCTGCCGTGACACTGCAAGAAGGTACACGGTTCAACTACAATGACTAACGGGCACTTTCGCAGTGAAGTTGCTTAAAACATAAGTCCTACCGTGTCTTTAAACATCTTTATTGTATTTTATCTGACATGTAAGATCTAAAATAGTCTCCCTGCTGCCTGAAAAGAGACAGCGGTAGCGCGGGGAACTTTTCAACAGAGAAGTCCCTCCCTCATTACCCTTCAGGGTCATTACCTGTGGTAATGTGTGGACAGCATCTTTTTATCTCCCTAACTAGCCCCATTAAAATCCATTCAGCTAATGAGCCTTCGCTCAGTCTTCCAGTGATTAAGACCTACTGCTCGGCCCGTTCCGCACCCTCCCCGACAGGCTCTGTGCTTTAATTTAGCTCTGCTGCGACTCCATTACTGGACACAGCACGCGGTGACACATGAGCGCCCCGTTCGTCAGAAACGGCACTTTTGTTAGGCGGAATTAGAAGTATGCCATAATACACTCCCGTTCCCCGTGTTCTTATGGCGCTCCTAAAAAAATATTTGTCGGATACTTTTCCCACCATCAGTTTTCTTTGGAGTCTCCCTTTTGAAAGGGATAAGATTGGTTTATATGAGTTTTGTAGATATGTTTTAGATGAGTTGATTCATTTTTGCGGCTTTGGCTCGGTTGGTAGAGTCGGGCTTCACTCGCAAGGTTGATGGTTCAATTCCTGGCTCTTCTTGTCTGCATGTCAAAGTGTCCTTGTCGTTCCCAGTGGCCCGATTAGTGTCTTACATGGCAGCAAAATCGGTTTGCGCACGTGAAAACCTTGTTTAACCATTTATATTGTCTGCATTTAAGTTACGGGGCTAAACATGAAGTAACGCGGTCCATCGCAAACTTAAAGGTGCATGTCTGTGGTCGTAATCCTCAGAGAGGACAGTGACACAATGATTGTTTCTCTGCTTTAACCCCAGAACTTTTCCACATTTCTGCTTTTACCAGACAAGAGCTTCTCCCAGGTGGCAGAAAATTAACATTTAAACTGCAATTTAGTAAATAGTTGCAAAACAAAGCCCCTATTGAGGAATAAGGCAGCCTGAAGAACAATAAATTCACTTTGATGGTCTCTCGAGAATGGACGGTGCTTGGGCAATAATTCGACAAATCCTCGAACAAAACAGGCAATTTGCAATTGCCAACTACAAAGTCACCCGCATTTTCCATCACGCCACGTTCCAAACGGTGTCGGAATATTCAAAAATTTGCATGCTAGTACACAGCAAGCCCATGATGGGCTCAGAGTACACAGTCCTCATGGGTCGGAGAACTCGTTTCCCAACTCATCATTTAGATCCCACCTGCCTCTTACTGTTTTGTGTGTGTGTGTGTGTGTTTGTGTGTGTGTGTGTTATTGTCAGTTACAAAACTGAATATTTTAATGTAATCTGGAAGTGTGCTGCATCAGGGGTGGAGCCAACAATTGCAAAGGTTGACTTCACTTCAAGAGCACTTGAGGAATAAGTATGCGAATGAGAAATCTGTCGAGGAGCAGAGAGAAAAGGTTGTGGCGCTTGTTGAAAGTGTGGGATGAATCATTTGAAAGCTGGACAGGAGATCCGTCAGACATCATCAGTTAATATGAAATTAATATTATTCATACATCGGAAAACTTTGACAAGATGAGGAAAAGACTCTTAGAAAACTATCATCTCTCACCCGTTTACATCTAAAGACAAATTTTTAAAGGTTTTAGTCGCTGTTTAGTCTCAGACTGAGATTTTACAGACTGTGAATCTTACAGGGTCACTATTTTCAAGACTACAGCTCGATTCTTTCAGTATTTTTTTTCCCACCATGCAATGTTTTCATTGGGTATTTGCGGAGTCGCTCTGCCTTCTCCGTTCAGAAGTGAAATGTCGGGTCTGCGCACAGCTCTGTCCGTTTTTGTGGCTCCCGCCACGGGACCTGACCTTGTTGTCCCGGTGTGTTCAGTTCTAATTCAGGGAAAGACGTCACAATGGTCAGGAACTAATCGAGCAAGAATGGTTTGTTCAAAGTCAGGAAATACACTTACGAGAATTCCCGCGCCAGAATGAATGTCACCCCACGAGGACGCGTTCAGTCGAATGTGTGGATGAGGAAGGATGTAAGTGGAGAAATATGAAGTGATGCATTCCTTATCGTCACGCGATGCGTTCTCAAGGATACATTTCAACAGCTCCACCATCTGGTCCATACTGACCGGAAAGTCCTTTGCCATTACTGTTCATCCGTGCCACCAACAAATACCGTCTCTGCCACCAATACCGCTCTGGTGATTGGTGGCAATCTGGTTTCCTTTTTCTGGTTTTGTTGGAGCTCATCTATTGGCTGTTGATGGTGTTATGTAATAAAGACTTACAGATCCAACACAGCTCAGATCACCGCCTTACATTTAACGTCCGAGATGACGGGAGTGCACCGCAGCTCCATAAAAGTCCTAAAATTTCCTTCTGACTTTCAGTTCTGCGACCATGAAAAACCAACAGGGGGTGGAGTTTGCATGTTCTCCCCGTGTCTGCGTGGGTTTGCTGCAAGTACCCCGGTTTCTCTCCACAGTCCAAAAACATACAGTATTTCCACTGGAGACCCTGAATTACCCAGATGCGTGAATGTGAGATGGAAAGTTGTTTGGCTCTATATGTGGTTCTGAGATCGACAGCCAGTCTCTCACCCGAGCTTGGATAGACTAGTACAAGGCATACAAATCCTGCAAAATCACTGTAACCTCCAAAACCTAATTGGCCCGTTCGATGTGTAATTTAACCCGATCTTTGCCTCTGACTCAGAAAGACCAGTGCAGTTATGTAGTGATGTTGATTTCAAAAAAAGACTAATGTGTGCACCCCAATACATTGTATGCACTTGTGGCATAAATGTGTTTTGCTTTAAATAAAGAGCCATTAGCAGACCTGGAAGTTTATACAGAAAGTCCCCATCACATGTGGTGAAAAAAAATTCTTTCAGATCTGAAAAAGGAATTAAGAAGTTATTATTTGCAAATTGGAGGCGGGCAGGGGGTGACTGCTGAGTCAAGCAGCAGGGGCAGCTAACTTAGCGTTAGCGATTTCACTGTTCACAAAATTTGATTATTTCAACCTGGTTTAAACCCACCCTTCTTTTTGTAGCGTTGGGCGACATGTGGTTGTCCCGTCTTCTCTACATCCTTCCGCTCTTCCGTGTTCTTTCCATTTCTTTGCAGACAAACTTGTCCTAATGAGACATGAAGCGATCGCACGCTCAAAGCTCATCAGGAAATCGTGCTCATTCCCGGCGAGCGTTCAGCCCCGACATACGACAGCAAAACATTTCTTAAAAGCGAGCCGCGGTGCTTTGAACATCCTGTTGCGCTGCCTGTTGTTTTAATTGCGGCGGCTCCGGAGGTATTTCCTGACGTTCTTGTTAAAAAAAATATGCCGCAAACTGTGATACAACATTTGCCTCACAAATCAGGACAAAGAGGCCAACATCGAAAAAGCAAATAACCCCTGAGAGTGTAATGTCTGTATATGAGGTTGTTATGTTATTATGAGTGATTATCCTGCCACTCCTGTTGATTACAGTTCTTGCAGTATTGCAATTAGATTAAGTTACACTAAAAGAAGAATGTTTTCTGGAGACCTTTATTTGCCCAGATATGTGAAGTGAGTGAGTTGTATGTTTCTATATCGGAGGTCGAACCCCGCCACTTGTCCGATGACAGCCGGGTTAGGCTCCTGCAAGGAGTGCAGGATATGCGTTCTGGAAATTGAATGAATAAATCAATGATGGATGAATGAATCGGTTCAGATTATTTGTCAAGTCCCGAAATGAGCTCAAAGACTCGCATCTCAAAATCCAACTTTCACTGAACGTGGAGACAATTGTGATTGAAACCAATGACAGCTGGGACAGGCTCCAGCACCCGTAACCCTGACTGTCGGAATAGCTATATAGAAAGCAATATAATGAATGAAAGACTGAATTAATGACAGTTAGGTGGTTGGTTTGCGTTGTGGTGCAAAGGTTCGGACCCTTCTGTGTCGAGTATTTATGTTCTCCCTGTGCCTACGGGGTGTTTTCGCCGGGTTCTCCGACTTCCTCCGCCAATCCAAAAACACACAGTACATCCAATGGAGGCCCTAAAATGTCCAGTGAGTGATTGAGAGATGTCTTTAAATGTGGCTATGCGTGTTTTTGGCAACCGATCGTGAGTGATTCCCAACCTCTCGCCCAATGACAGCTGGTATATGCGACCCTGAGTCCAGGATAAGCTGTATAGATAACAATTGAATGATTTTCATTGTTTCCATGTGTACTGTTTACCACACACCTTGAAGGAAAGGATATGAAGAGGATATTGCAGGCATGAAATGTTCTATATCTTGACATTTGTGTGATTTTTTTTTTTTTTTCATCTTTTGCAGTTTATGCATCAACTCACAACAGGGCAAGAGGGAAGGCATATTTACATTTTGATACCTTTGTTAAATTTCCTGCATTCTGACAACAAGGCAATTCAAAGCGCTTTATGTGAAATATTAAAAGCATCAAGATTCAATAGAAAGGCATTAAAAAAATAAAAAAAAACGCACAAATAGAATTAGAAAACATCTTTGCAGGACTTTGTTTATTTCGCAACATCCGAAATCACATCAAATGAGAGAAAAAATATTACACACATTGCAGATCATTGAACAATGAGTAAGAAGATAAATTGTTATATGTCAGCCTGAATGTACCTCTGATTTGAAAGCAGCGCATTATATTAATTTTGAATGGATATTAAGGTTAGAATTATTCAAACACAGGTTCCCAGGCAGTGCCCAGCAGGTGAGTGACCTGTGAAAGCACGTTTGCCCGAACGTTTGCGAATGTTCAGATTCAGTCATAACTAATACAACTTTTTATACGAAAAAGTTTTACCGAAGAGATCTTTGGAAGGAGTGAAAGAGGACGTGAAGTTACTTGAGTGGGAGAGAAGCGGATGCCGGGTTAGATGGAGACAGGTGATTTGCTGAAGGGAGCTGCCGAAAGTATAAGAGGAAGATATTACACAGTAAATACCATTTACTGTTTTCGTGTTTTTTCTCTAGAATCTAAAATGACCAATATGTCACCTGCTTTATGTCGTATTAATATGACCATTTTACAAAGCTACTCCCCTCAGCTATCAGACACTATCAACATCCATAACTGACCCTCGATTCAATACGCTGTGGTTTATACCGTATTCATCAGAGAACAAGGAGTCCCGCTGGAGCACAGGAAGAGGAAAAAAAAAAGCCTGATGCCTCTTTGTGCTGATCTTTCATCAAAAAAATGAATTGAATATCAGTGATTCATTTTCCTAGAAAACTGATGCCGTTTGTGAATAATAGCTGTTTGCCCAATGTGAACCGCATGGACATCATATTCCTGAAAAATGAAGCAAGTCCATGTTAACCTTAACAACAGCTTTCACAACATGTGCTGCTTTGTGACACATTACTTTTCCATTTGGTCTGCTTTTCCTTTATTTCTTCCGCACTTTAGCACTCGGTGATGATGATGATGACAATGAGACCGTGAGACATCAAACTCCTTTTTCAGCGTGTCAGACATGTCAGACATGCAAACCGATGAATCACTATTTAGCTTGCCGATTACTTTTCCAGTGCCGCATCAAATGGGCACAAACAAGTGATTTAGGCAATAACTATATGCTTTAAATATGTGTCGTTTTTTACATGTACAGTACATACCGCTGTATAGATAATGGGAAATCCAAAAATATGTCAGGACTGATCGGCGTTTGCCTGAAATTCATCAAAATATCCAATAGTCTTGAAAATAATCATCCAAAAAGAAAATCTGAAGTGGTATTTCTTCTTCAATCTCCGTCCTATTACCTGTATATCACCATAACATTAGTTGCAAGGAGAAAGGGCATACCATGAAATCAGGTAAAAGAATAATCAGGAAAACTGGAGCCCAATTAGAGAGAATTGAAACTCCTTCCCTTCTGAAAACAGTTAAAATTAATTGCGTTTCTTACCAAAAAAGAGAAGAATGATTGCAAAGGGTCACAGTTGGGGTTTGTTTTGGAGACCTCGAGTCCTCAGGGGTCCAATCATAATCAGCTGCTTCCGTCTCAGTGTTTTATTTTTCTCCAAAGTACAGTCAAAGTAATTTATTTAGCTGACAGGGTCTTCTTTATAGACAAAATTATTTATTTATCTGTTTATTTTTATTAAATACATGAAAAACTCTTCAAACCTGCTTACCCTAGGACGTTGTATTGTGTTATTCCGCGGAAAATCAAGAACATATAAAAAAACAGAGGGACTGACACAAGCCCAGGAAATAGATATTCGAAATAGGTAAATAAATGAATAAATAAAACCTAAATAAAAGGTGAGACTACTAATATTCACCAAAATTCAGATGACACTAAACTGACTTGTGTTGACACATGAATGAGGTGTGATGATTTCTGTCTTGACAGTGTTGTGTAACCGTTGTCCTATTTCAGAACCACATATCCAAACACACACACACACACACGTGTACACACACACACACACACACATACATATATATAAATCAAGTAAAGATATTCATATCCCCATGATAGTAACATGGAGATCAGCTGGAGAAGAATTAGAGAATCTCTGTCAATCAGAGAAATGAAGAAGTCATTTCTGACCCCAGGTTGGTATTTATTGAAGAATTAAGATACATACTATATATATAGGCTGTCTGTGGTCAGAATCAGATATAAAACAAGAACAAGACAGACCAAAAAGAATCTTGCCTACCTTGGTTATATTGCTTTTTTTAATTTTGAACCCAACGCCATTTGTAATGGGGTGCATCTATGTGTCTAAGGCAATCCCGGAAAACCCCGGACAACATAATAAAATATACGTTATTATAGCTACTCCAGTGGATTTCCACATTTTGTCTTTTAAACAACATAGACTAGCCACAACAAAACCTAAATATCACTGAATATAAGACACCCTTGATTATGGTTACAGTTGAATAGAAAGTTGCATTCAACATATGAAAGCTACCATGCAGTCATAATGCTACTAATATAAATCCAGAAATGCTTGATATTAGATCAATGTTCAAAAGAACCCGGCCAGCCATATGTGTTAAACATGCTTATTAGTTTCTGCTGTTGATAATGAAGGACACCACCTGAGTCTCTCCATTTATTTACCCTCCTGCCTTCCCTTCATCTGCCACCCCCTGCCTTCTTCTCCCTTTTTTCCAGCAATTAAATTCCCTTCACAAGTGCTTTGTTGGCGGCAGCTTCGGGGTCCTGTTGCCAAGGTGTTTCTGATGTAATATTTGTCATACAAGGGGAATTAAAAAAAAGATAAAATAAAAATCAGGGGGATCTTCAACAACATCTCTCCAGGTTTGCAAGGAGGCCCCGCAGCGGGGAAAGAGGGCACTGGTTCCCTCAGGGCGCATTAAATGTGCGCGCCCAGCAGGGGAACCAGAAAATGCCACCATTCTGTAAAGGGGAGGGGAGAAGCATGGCTTGAATGCATAAACAAATGTTGTTTACTTTTACTTTTCTCTTAAATGTTTGCCGCCCCTCGCATCTTGATCTGCAGTGCGATGAGGGATTGACGCTTCTATTTTTTTCTTCTAGCAACATCCCCTTTTATATGATTATTTTCTCTGTTTTCTTCCCCTCCTTGTCTGCATTTGGAATTAAATTGTGGGACATTAAGCCGTCCAAGATAGGAGATGAGTAACTTCTTTGGCCGGATCTTTAGCCGTGGTTTAAAATCAAAACACGACGGAGGTCATTGGTTGTCGTAACAGACAGAAAGTCTCACTGAGATCTTTGTTTCGCGATGTGGCGACCAGTACAACCTTCTTTGCCCAACGAGCCAACAGAAATAACACAGTAATCGTCGACGCATCGGTTATTTGTGCTTCATGTCAGGTACATACATGTGCAGGAGCTTTCTGTCCGTCCTCTGCGTTCATTAATTCTGTAGGTGTTCAGAGATTGTGGAACCAAATACGCAAAACAGAACACTACCACCCTAAGTCGCGGGGTCAGTGTTGCACGGTGCGCTCACGCCTGACGAGGTGAGAAGAAGTCTCCATTCGCACAACATCTCCTCCCTGCACTTCCTATTTTTGTGTCTCTTTCTGTTGTCAGAAACAGAAAGCGGGACTTGAAAGTGAACTCCGAACTCTGTCTGTGGAGGTTCCCAAGTCATCCGGTTCATGGTTTATTCTTGTCAAAATCTTCTTCTCATAGCAACTTGATATTCATCCCTGAAAAATGTTTCACCTCTCCTCCAAAAGGCCTCTTTGGTTCAACTCCGAACAACTTTGGCAATGTATAGTACGGATGGGAAGCATGTGGGTAGTGACTTTTGACCACATTTGAAAAACCTTTTGATGCACGCGACGTGAGCAGAAACGGGCCTTGAATAAATAGATGTTTATCCCTTTAACTTCCATTCGTGGCATTGTTTCCTATGATTGTGGTTTTGGCCGCTTCATTGTTTAGCTAAACACGCGCCGATTGTGTTTTACTAACTCTTCAAGTGTGATAATCATAAATAATAAACAGTTTACACACACATGTCAAACATAATCCGCCTCCGAAAATAATTCTATCACGTGTCTGCAAGTCTGCACATAAGAATGTAGTCTTTGAATTTGTCCAGTTCAACACAATTTAACAAACTGAAAACAAGAAGAGGTGACAAAAGTTGAATTCCCGCCCCGATGTGCCCTTTACACATTACGTTACATTACATTACATTACATTGCATTTGGCAGACGCTTTTATCCAAAGCGACTTACAATAGAGGACATAGGGACTGCAAATACATTTGCAAATACACGATGCACAGGAAATATACAGAACAGTAAGCTTGGGTTAGTGAGGGTTTTTTTTTTTTTTTTTTTTTTTTTTGGAATGGACAGAGACACTCAAACATACACACACACACTGCATAGCCTAACTTGCTGCATAGCCTAACTTGTTTATGCATTACACATTCATCTTGAGCCCCATATTCGGTTTTATTAAAAAATCGCTCCCGGAGGACGGCACATTTAAACAAATCGAACCGGCGTCAAGCAGGTAACCCTCTCCTCTCGTGTTCTCTGTCCCAGGGTTCTCCACAACTACATGCTGTGGCGCATAGTGGCGGCGCTCAGCGAGCATCTGTCCACCGCCTTCCGCAGCACCATCCACGAGTTTTCGCGGGAGATCGACGGCACCGAGCAGCAGCTGGAACTGGGCAGGCTTTGCCTCACTCAGGCCAACAAACACTTCGGCATGGCCTTGGGAGCCCTGTTTGTTCAGCAGCACTTCTCCTCTCAGAGCAAAGCTAAGGTGAGGCCGGGGGTTGATGAGTTTTGCGGAGTCGTGATTAAAAGAAAGCTTGAATAACTTTGCGTATTGTTTGTCGTGTAATTACGAGTGCGATTCGAGATGAAAAAAATTTGGCGAAGATTTGCATAGTCTTTAAAGAGCTTTTTGAAAAATTTCGTCTCATTGCTGAGCTTCAAGCCTTTGTCTCTCTTTTGACTTTCTTCTATTGTTCTTATTGTCTGTACTTTGTTTGGTGACTGGAAAATATCTCCAGAGAAAATGTGCTTAAAAACAACTTTTGAGTGCTCGCTTATAAACAAATGCCTCGACAAAAATCGAAAAAAAAAGGTTTTGGTGAATGAAGACGAGAATTATCAACAGCTCATTGAAACCAAGACACCTGTAGAAAATTGACAAAATCATATTTAATCACATTTTGTTTAATATCTCGAGTTATTTACCCGTGAAAAATGCCCAGCAGGGCTAGCTTTGTGGATTATCTCCCCAACATCTAGATCCTGATTAGACGAGCTGAGGTCAGAATTACGGGGGAGCGGTTTTAAGGTTTTGCCAACACACAAACGCCCCTCTTCTGCAGTTAGGAACATCACCGCTGTCCTGTCTCACCCAACCTCTTCCACAAGCCGCCTCTATGCGAAACAAAAAAATCCCCACAATATCATAAACACCATGTCATGCACTGATGGTAACATCTGTTCCTGATCATCACTTTACTTTTTAATTTATTTATCCAATGACCTTGTTTTTGTACTAGCTCACTGACCACGTTACTTATGCGGATCATTGCCTTATTAGTTAAACAGATAATATTATCATTTATTATATTTTGTACTGTGCATAATGTTCTTGTTTTACCCTCCACGTCAGTACGAGCTGTAACCGTAAACCGGACCCAAATTCCTGTACAGTGTGAACATTCTTGTTCTTCTAATAGAAGAGGGCTGCATCATATTGCACGTGATATATTCATATATTCATAGATATATTACGTATAGATATAAGATGCAGTCTGAAAAGAGGTCCATACATACAAAGTTTTACTATAATGGTAAATTCCCGCTGCCAAACACAAACCAAACGCTCCCCCTGCATTAGTGGCTGCCTTTTTTTTTTTACTTATTCTTTTGTGATTCCATTTTATAAATTCAATTGATTTTCAGGCGAACTAAATTGACACAATGACAAGATGTCTGCATCCTGTCCGTGCATAATTCCCATTTTCACTTAAGTCAAAAAATTGGTTTGTGATCCATCTCTAGTCCGCATCTTAAAAAAAGAAAACTGAGATAAAACATTAAGAGAACATTGCATGTGATTCTACTGACAACTCCAAATAGTCCTTCCATCACGATGGAAATTCTGTTAATGTTAACAAATATACACTTTAATTTTCATTCGCATTTACATATCCTAAACGCAGGAGCTTAACTATCATATTATTATTATTAAACTTTGCAACAAACTCATTTTAACATAACAATTATATGCTAACGATGGCATCATATTTGCAGTAGCATTTAGTCCCTACCTACTACTTTAATGATTCATTCACTCATTCATATATTTATTATCGATATTGCTTTTCCTGCGCTCAGGGTCGTGTAGGTGCTTGGGTTTTTCCCAGCTGTCATTGGGTGAAGGCTACATATATAAAGAAAAATGACTATTCACACATCTAGACAATTGAAGCCACGGTTCTATGATTAAAATAGCCTAAGATGAACACCAGTGATTTAATCTGCAGAGGCAGTTGCGAGAATGTCCGCTCTCTGATATCGGACCCCAATTGTTTTTGGCTTTAACTTATTACAGTAAACCTTTCACACTTGATTGATTGGTATCTGAGATTTTTCTACTATTTTAAAGCTTTACTTTACTTTTGTTCGACGCTTTCATATCTTTCTTTGCCTCGGGCTCAGGGTAGTGGGGGGGGGGGGGGGGGGGGTCCGGTGGTTACAGTTTTTTTGACACAGCCAGATGATCCAGATTGATTCCTGAGCTAGGATCAAGAAACTCAATCCAATGAAAACCGTCCCCCGTTTCAAACCTCTTTTTTTTTTGGGGGGGGGGGGGTTCTGTTTTACTCTCTGCCTGGGTCAGTCACTACTAATCCGTCACCTCTGCCCCTCTATCACCTATAGTCCTTCTTTTTTTCCACTTAATCCTCCCAAATATCTTTTTCATCTCGGTCTCATGTCCATTCCAGGACATGGGGATATGGTTTCCAATGAGATTTCTCACCCCTGCAGCACGACGGTCTTCGTTTAAGCCGCTCATCATCTCGTACCCTCGCCATCAAAACCTGCCCTCTTTATCTCGCATTGAGCCACTTTCTTCCTCTCTTGCAAACTTATTAAACCCCCCCCGCCGTGACAGCCGACCAACATAAAGCGTGTGTGTCTGATACGAGCTCTAAGCGCTAATCACTTGCTATGAAGCGCTCTTTAATTGAAATTTGAAGTTCCCAGTCATCCTGCGTTCCATTTCAGATTTCAGTATGACGCAAAGTGTGAATTTCAATAAGGTTTCCAGCTACCAGAGCCTTTATGATTAATTAGGAATAGACAAGAAGGCAGATGAAGCAGGTTCCAATCTCATGTGCATCTATAACTTCAAGCGTCTACAAGCACTTGTGCCCCTTTTCACTCGGTTCAAGTAGTGGATTGAAATGTGAATAGTGGCGCCGCTGCGCTATTAGCTTTGTCCGCATCTGCGCTGATTGTTTCGGGCTGTATTTACACAAGACAGCACAGGCTGGAACCTGAAATTCGAGATATGGACTTGAAAGCAATGAGGGTATCCTTGACTGACACGCTGATGTGACATGAACATTAATTTTTATGAAGTCCGAGGAGTAAAAGCCGAGAGAAGATTGTCGTTGCCGTGCCTTCAACTTAGGAAAAAGGCATGTAAATCCTCCCCTTGGGGGGGTTTAGAGTTTAAATCCTGCAATATTTGGACAGCAGGTTTTCCTCAACAGCAGTGTTAAAAGTGCGAAAATCGTGCGTTACAGAAAAACCTTTTTTTGCAAATGTATTTTTTCATTATCTGTCATGAACATCAAAACACGATGTAGGGAGAGGTAATAAATGCTGTGCAAATTGTTATTCGGTGCGGCAAGTTTACCACCTGTGCACCAAAGTAGAAGGTGTGGGTAAAATTTTAAAAGCTAAAAAAAAACAATCGATTCAAAGTTTACAGGCGATGAAGCAAAGCCAAAGATACCGACTAGTTTAACTCCTTCTCTTGTCAAACGTGGTGTCGTCTCTGCCCCTTCGCCCAATCCTAGCTGGATTCATCCACCACAGCAGATTAGGATTTGTCGAGCCCCGCTATTGAAATCTCTGTCTCAACATTCATTTGCGCAAGATTTAAAGGTTATCGCCGGTCAAATATCAGCTAAACACCAGACCTCACATCAAAATGTCCCATTTCGGTCGCTCTAAACGTGCCGTTGATTCCACTTACCTCCTGGATTGTAACGATAAATTGGCGTGGAAATCACTCTTACAGCATTTGTCCGTTAGATTACAATCAATGTAAGTGAGAATCAGAGCAAAAGGTAATCAATAGATATAACACTAATACTTACTCTATGTACATATATAGAGATAGATTTAAACCAGCTGGGCTTTATCGTTTTGTTTTGTTTTTTTCATGTGTGAATATTTCTCAAAAAATTCTTTTTAACCGGTAATAAAATTTGTCGCTTTTTGCCTATAAATGAAGGAAGGAAGGTCGCTTTGAGGCACTGCATGAATTTCAAACTGGAAAGAAAAAAGAATATATATGTATATGTATATATATATATATATATATATATACAAATCTTTCATGTGAAATAACCAAGAGCACTTCAGCTTTGCACAAAGAAGAAGCTCTAGACCAAGGGATTTCTTTTTCCCCGATTATAAAACCGTCCCCCTATGATGTGGTGGCGCTCCAGGTCCAGGAGCTGGTTGAAGACATAAAGCACTCGCTGGACCTGAGGCTGCAGGAGCTCGACTGGATGGATGATTCCACGAAGGAGTCGGCGAGAGCAAAGGTTCGAAGCCACCGTCGGCCTCTCCATCACTCACCTGACTGCCTGCCAGATCCGATTTAGTGTTTGAAAAGGATTTAATTATTTTTTCGCCATTCTCCTCTTTCTGCCGGTTTGATTGATTGCTTGGTTAGATAGGAATGCGTGATAGAATACATCAAGGGCTTGACATTGAGAAGTGAGGAACGCCTAATCCGCATCTCTCTGCGGTGCTGATTTAGGGTCTGCACTGCAAGATATCCCTTCTAATACTTTTACAATCTGAAGTTATAATCCTTTTAGAAGGCCATGCTGAATATAAAGAGCTTCCCTGTAATCCTATTATGCCGGGTTTGCTTGATTAGTTGATGTGTATGCGTGTGCAATTGGACGGTTGTGTGACAGAGGCAGATCGCGGGCGACGTTGAATGGATCCTCTTTCCCCTCGTCCCTCTTTCGTTTCCTCTCGCAGTTGAAGCACATGATGGTGATGACGGGTTACCCAGACTTCCTGCTCAAACCGGAGCTCATCGACGAGGAATACGGAGTAAGTCCGTCCAGGCCGTCCGGTCTTCCGCACCAGACACACACACACACGCTCAAATTATACATTCAAATACCATGTGCCGGCATTTCTGTTTATGTAGAGACGCCGCAAAGATTTTCCATTAGGTATTACCATGTTTCCGGCGAGATTGTATTCAAATAAAATGCATCGCTGTTGGTTCACTGATTTAAACAGGAGGCTTGTCCGAAGACCTGCCGAACTCGGGGACATCTTTTAAAGGAGTAGTTTGCCGGAATTGCGGCACACCGTTGTTATCTACAACCTTCACACTGATAGGGCGTCGGGGGGAAGGGTTTTTTTTTTTTTTTGCTTTCACAAGATACTTCTTGAGGTTATCAGGACAAAAGTAGCTTCGTCACGATGAACTTTGTTTTTTTTTTTTTCTTATTGTACTTATAATTTGAGTAAGAAGTCAGCTGCACCTGCTGCTTTGTAGGTCTGTTACTAAAAATCAGTTTTTTTTTGTGGCCTAAAAACACTAACCCTCCATCATGCCTTATTCTATTTTCCTTTAAATGCCATATTTTCTTATACTTTATACGTAATCATGTCCTCACTTATCATTGGATTACTCAAAGTATAAATCACCTGTAAATAAAACAAAATATGTGTATAATCCGTAGAGGTGCTCTTTTTACTGGAAGGACGCCCGCATTTTAAATGTTTTCAAAAATAATCTCAAAACAGTCGGTGGTTCTGGTTAAAAGTTTGTCTAATCCAACTGAAAAGTGAAAAGTAATTTTCTTAGCCATTAGAAAGAACTTGATTGGACATCATGCAGGGGTTTGTGTTTCAGGTAAAAAGCTGTTGGATAGAAATATCATAGTTTACATATAATGTGGGATTAACATGAAAATTTGGAGGATTTAAAGATTGCAGTTGCTCAAAAACAACACCGAGGCCAACTTGGTTTCATCATTCATTATAACAAAATTCTAAACCCAAACGCCGTGCGTCAGCAGTCGTGTAAACAAACTAAACGAACGGTATACGATCATCTTGAACATGTTTATATCAGCCATTTCATTCCTTCGCAGTTTGACGTTGACGAGAAAACCTACTTTAAGAACATCATTAACAGCATCAAGTTCAACATTAAGCTGTCGGTCAAGAAGATCCATGAAGAGGTGGACAAGACGGCGTGAGTCCCTCAATCCTCTATTTGAGTTAAACTCCAGTGGTTCTCCATCCGAGCAAACAGGCGGAAGAATCGTACAAAGTTCATGTTTGAAATCCAGCGGGTTTTCAACCGGGATGCTGTAGTTACACAGTGTAATGTATATTTTCAGAGATGATTAATGTGGCCATCTGCGGTTTGACGTATCTGTTAATATGGCCTCTTTAGCAAACAAACAGATCGGAAATCGACATACGCAGGTGGAGAAAATCTGTTTGACTTAGTTATCTAGAGCAACCAGGCGGCAGAAACGGTTGGGGGGGGGGGGATTGTGCGGGGGTGAGAGGGGGAGTCCGTGTTTGTCAAACACACCTGGACCGAGCGACTCCAACACATCGGAATCGCGTTAATATTCCAAGATGCTCCGAACGAACGGGTCATTAGCCCGATCCCGATGCCCACAAGAGCGAAAGCAAACATTCCTCTTTTATCGCCCAAAGTGTGTCTTTCATGGCGCTCCGGCTATCACCGCGCTCACACCCTCCCCCGCGTCTCCGCGAAGCCGGCCCTCGCCGAGGCTTTCGCTCCAAGAACAAGGGCATCTCGCGCTCTCAGTCAGTCATTTGGGGGATTTCGTGCCAATCGATTGGTCGGGCTTCAAGTGGATTAGCATAAAGAAACTGTCCTTGTTTTCATATGCAGAGAGGAACTTGTGCCGTTTGACCACACACGCTGAATATTTCTCACCGGGAGGTTGAGGGCGGCAGAGAGAGTGTGTGTTCAGAATTATTTTCAGGATATGTGCGTGTTTGACCCGTGTGTGCGTGTCCCGTCTCTAAAAATTCAATGTGGTATTTTTCCACAGGTGGCTTCTCCCCCCGCAGGCCCTAAATGCCTACTATCTCCCTAACAAGAACCAAATGGGTGAGTGTGTGACCGTTTATGGCTTTATCTCCCTTATCTGTTCGCACAAACGAAAAAAAAAACATAAACACATTACCGACTGTGCATTACTTATGAGCAATTACACCCAGTTACAGCCCGTTTTATTTTTTCAAGCCACGCGAAACATCGGCTTAATGAAAAACTCATATCATATTCCCTCTCATTGCTCACTTTTTGCTTCAATCTGCTCCTCGCACACGCACGTGCGCACGCGTCGCCCCCGAGGAAGCCGTTACGCCTGAGTTTTTACAAGTCGAGCATTCGTACCGTTAGCCTTTCCTCTCCTCGTCTGCCGCCGCCGCCGCCGCCGTCTCCCACGGTCTGCCCGCCAGATTAAATCTCTCAACTCGAAATCTATGCTGTACTCGTAAGCTGCCACTCTGTGACGGTGAGGAGTCAGAATAACTAAGTCACCGGGGGATCCGAGTCGTTTCGTTGTAACTCGCAGATCCACGCGCAACCACGCCGGCTCATTCGTTGCATCTCGGGCATTTTATGTCTAATGAAATTAATATCACATTCTTCCATTAAACCTCCCATTCTTTTTATTTTTTTCAAGTCGGTTTCTTTTTGAAGATCAAGAGAGAGGGACCAAGGCCAATTTAAGACCCGCTCCCATGCATATTTAGTTGTTGTTTTTTTTTTTTTCTCTCACTCTCTCTTCGCCGTGCTCTTTATTAATATGAAGCCGAGAGAGATATTTATATATATTTTTTACCTAATAAATGTGAGTTAACAGAGTGTTGCGACAGCCATGATAATTAGTTCATCCACAGCAGAAACAGACTCTTTCAGTGAGGCTCTGCTCACCTGCAGCTAAAAAAAAAAACAACATAGGACTACATCGTGAGTCCAGCAGCGTATTTTTCATGCGCTTCATCATAGTTAAGCGGGCGACTGCGGCTCAGTCGGTCCAGCCGGCCTCCTTCCCAACCTCGGCTTGCCCGTTCGATTAAAAAACGTTGAACCCCCGGTTGCTCCCGATGGTTCAGTTAGCTGCTCCACGACCATCGGTGTGCGAATGAGCCAACATATCGTCACCCGCTTAAAATAATCGCCCATGTCATTTTTTCAGATTTTTCAGGAAACACAAAAAACTGAACTATTTGACACACTCTTGACATAGGCAGTTTCTACTAAAGGGGTAGAATGGTACAATCTGTTTAACTGAGGATGTGGGCAATTTTGCCAGAGGTGGTCAAGCATCATGAGGAGATGAAAAAAAAGATTTTTGTAAAAAATTTACTTAGGTGATCATTCTAAGAGGGTGACGATATTATAAAGTTACAGTTTCAGGATTGTTTGCTATTTGCTCATTTACTAACTAACGAATAGTAATGATTTGCAGATGTGAGGCAGTAAGCAGCCGAAACAACATCAAATCAATGTGCAACAACTGCAGGGTTTAGGACTGAAAATGTTTTTATTTATCATTTCTCACATGCAGGAGGTATGATTTATTGCGACATTACAAGATATTTTCACGAAGGTGATCCTGGCTTTCAGACGCTAAAAATTAACTTTAAAAGCGAGCGGCCAAAATAATTGGACCTTGATTGAAGAGATTGATAGTGGACTCAGTTCACCCACAATGTGAAGTGAAGTAACCTTGCAGTTACGCCTTACATGGATCTAATGGAGCGTTCCCGCTGCATCCTACGTAACGCTTGTCCCCGTGCCAAACGCATAAAATTCCCACCAAGGTGTTTGTGACCTCTGGATCAGTAAGTGTGTCAACGTGTCCAAAAACCTTGCTGAGCAAACAACATTTATTTTCCCTGGCCTTTGAGGTCGATCATCCCAGGAATATTCCAGAACAAATAATTGCATCATATTTCTTTCCCCTCTCTGGATTACCTCAGTCACGGTCACGAAAGGGAACGACGGGTCAATCTCGATGTTTGGAATCCAGAGCCAACAATTCACAGAGAAGCGGATAACTCGAAGCTCCATAATGTTGGGATCAGTTGAAACAAATCCAATGATAATATCAACAAAGTTTAAGGATTTTAGAAATTAAGAATTATGCTGATGAAAGTGTTATGGTGTTTACCTATAGGGAACTCAGACGTTAAACTGTGAACAGAGACTCCAGTTCCTTGATAAACTGATAATTACACACAACGGTTTTCAATGACAACAAGATATGTACATCAAGAAAACAGCTGTCGTATGAAATGGTAATGGCTATTATCAAATTTACAAAAATCTGCCTCAGATACCAAATTTCTTACAATTTTGCACATTACTGTGAGAGCAATTTGGTAAATGATAGACTCTGCAAATATCAGAGCAGACACATAAATACACACTGGAGCAGAGTGAGATTGGTTAAAGAGGGAGCGAGAAAATTACTTAGCACTTTCTGGCTGTCTGCTGCTTGAGATCAATAAGACCTGATTAAAGTTTGAATTTTCCAACCTTATTTTGTCAAATATGATTTATTTCCACATGACTTCTTTGCTTTTCAAAAACTATTTAGCAGGAGTTCTAGCTATAACAAACAGCCACTTATATCAAATTTTAAGTTGGCATTGATATATCTTTTCTAATTTTGTAATAGAATAATAATCAACTACAACGGTCAGAACGAAAGGGCTTGATACATTGACAGAAATATTAAAATTAATGTCCTGTTTTTTCTTGCATGAAACTAGAGGACAGTATAGGCAGTAAAGACCCTTACCAAAGTATCATCGGTGTAAATAGATCGGTCTTACTTCGTATATATCTGGAAAACTTGCGACTAAAGTTGTTTACGAATGCCAAGACCTCTTTATGGACACGTGATTTTAATCCGTGGACTTATGACGTTTGCAGATGACATGGTAATCTGTAGTGAAAGCAAGGAATAGGAACATCTAGAGAGGTGGAGAACGAAGGTTTGACGCAAAAAGACAGAATGCATGAGTGTGAATCAGAGGAATCCAAGCTGGGAGTGTGAATATATCAATCTTTTTATTATTATTATCATTATTATTATTATTATTATTATTATTATTATTATTATTGTTGTTGTTGTTGTTGTTGCTGTTATTAATATTATTATTATTATTATTATTATTATTGTTATTGTTATTGTTGTAGATTATGCTATAATAATTATCATTATTAAACTTGACATTATTTATATTATTGATATTGAAACTCTGCCCCCACCAGCCTGTTGTTCTATTATGCAATCTTATTGTGCAACAGAAAAAGGAAATACAGCAATGAAAAAGTAAAGGCAACTTTGAAATTAGTTATATTTTGAACATAACAGAGCATTTGGAATAAATAATTTATAGTTGTATCCCTGAAAGAAATAGCTCTGCTATTACAGTTTGTTCTGCAACAACTCAGTCAGCTGTCAAACGTTAATGTGTTAAAGTTTATCTGGACTTTCTGTCAACCCAAAATAAAAACTTGTTTTAGCATCTGCTCACCCTCACGCGGGGAGGTCAGGTCAACATTTAATGATTCATCAGGACACTCGGGGAAGTTGTGCAGGAAAAGAAGAACAACAAAATAGCTTTTTCCCATAAATCATGATGAAACTGAAAGAAAACCAACTTGTGTTTTTCCGCGCTGATAGGTGTAATGTAGGTGTCCGAGAGCCCCGATGTACGACGTTCACTTGAAAGCAGCGGAAACGTCTTTAGCTGCTCAGCAGTGAGACAACAAACGCTCATAAATATTTTGTCGTCGTTCTTGTCTCTTGCTGCTTTTACGACCTTGGACTTTTGAAAGCGACAATGACAATAGTGTTACATATTTGGGAATTCTATACGTCACTCACGGAGATTCTTTCTCATAGTATCTGCTGGCTGAAGCCAGGCGACGATGAGAAAATGTTTTTTCATTAAAGGCTAAAAAGATATACATCAACCCTTCATAACATTGTTGTAGTTCATGATGTTACACATTTAGGTCACATATCCTTTCGGATTTTTTTCAGAGTCCTTTTTCTTTCCAAGTCAAGTCACATCTTTATCTCTCTTCCAGTATTTCCCGCTGGCATCCTTCAGCCCACCTTATACAACCCTGAGTTCCCACAGTAAGTAACCTTCACCTGTCCCTGCTGCTCTCAGCCACAACACCTCCACGGCTGCAGCGCCATTGGTCATTGAAGGCTACATCAGTCTGGCAGGCCATCCCTTCCCCAAAGCCCCATCACACTTGAAACCAATTTAAGTACCCACCAAGAGCTCAATTACCGAGCAAGATCCTGCTAATGGAACAAGTGTCATTGAGAGGTCGCCTCCAAAAATTTGAAAAAAGGAATTGGACGATGCACAACAGTAGATGGCCTCCGCTATCTAATCTATTTATCTGACTCGGCCTCATTTCTGCCTCTCCAACAAGCTCGCCCTGAGAATGAATATATTAATCCTGGAAATACCCTGCGAAGCTCTCGCCAACTCCAAATTAATCATATTCTGGAATCCAAATCCAAATTAGTCCCCCTTCAGTTTAGTATTTCAGTAGGAGGCTCTTTGTATTTCAAGGGATATATAGGATGAGTATTCCTGAGGTGGTCCCAGGACAGCAAATAAAACCTGGAAATACAAACACTTCTCAAGGAAGCAGTAAGAATTTAAACTTCCAAAAATGTATAAATAAGTATGAATGACGTTTTCATACCTGTTGACACTCTCTGAGAAAAACGGAGAAAAATGCTCATGTTTAACACAAATAATTCACCAAGATAATAAATGCCTATAGAAATCAACCAGTGGCAGTAATGTAATATTATAAACTGTGATGCAGGAGTGGTAAATTCATTTATTATCTATACTGCTTGTCCTGTACTCAGAGCAACACAAGGCTCACAAGTTCACGAGTTCCCTCCCGGACCTGACACCGGTCCGTCACCGGGCCAAACATAGAGACGTGCAACCATTCACACTCACCCACAATCCTCCATTGAGCCTACCGCATATTTTCTGGATTGTGGGAGGATACCGGAGACACCGAAGAAGACTTACAAGGCCCCGAAGGAGAATATGTAATCCCCTCCCAGAAAGGCCTCCTTTCAGAATCAAACTAGGGACCTTCTTGCTGTAAGTCAGAAGCTACCGTACCGCCCTGTCTGCCATAAATATCTATCATACTGGCAAAAATAACTAAGAAGAACTCCAGCTACCGAAACCATCGAAATCCCTCTGTTGCAATGGAAAAAGCTAAAGGAATGTGCTTTGACATTTCATAAGTGTGCTGGCTGGATTCATTAATGTCACCAATACTGTTACGCTGCATTTCAGTGTCACAACATTTCAGCTTCTTTTGTTGTTTCTTGGTCGCTTTAGGCCAGTGTTGCATAATGAGCATATCCTTACATCATTTTGCTTGAGTGACATTTGAAGTGGAACGAATTTCACCATCGTCATGAAAGTGCTTTGTAGACTTACGTCCAAAGAGCCTCAAGTTTAATATGTGATAGAATATTCTAAAGAACACTGTATATTCTGCTTGAATATGGAACATATTAATCTGGTGTTCATTTGTTCTAATGCGGCTGCAGAGTGGGCAGCCCGGTGGCGCAAAAGTTAGCAATTCCATCTCAAAGCAAGAAGGTCCCTGGTTCAATTCTGACAGGAAGACAGATTCTCTGGTTTTCTGGTTCACTGGAGACGTATTAATGGGAGGGTGAATCGCCGTACGTCCCGAGATCGTCCCTGTAATCGATGCAGGGCGAACCCTGCGTCTCGCCCTATGACGGCCGGGATTGGCTTCCCTGAGTGCAGGATAAGCGTTATATAGAATGAACGCTGCGAAGCATGCATGGGTAGGATGTAAAATTATGTCCAGCTGTGTCCGTGTTTGTGTTTTCCTGATATCAAACATTACGTCCCATAATCTAATGCCTTCATCAAAAAAAACATTTTTTTCCTCCTCACAATGCCTCTGCTGTCTATTTATTCATGGATTTGTTTTTTGTCTTGCTATCTCCTGTCTTCTGCCTTTCTAGTTATATTTATATTCACATTTATTTCCTCTTTTTGTTTGACTTTATAACTGTTACGCTGCTGTGACAAAGGAATTTCCCCAATGGGGATCAATAAAGTTTATCTTATCTTATCTTATGTTCTGCCACTTCTCTTAAAATGCAGCATATGCTTTCAGACAGACGAGAGTGTATTCATTGCCTGGCTTCAAAATGAAGCCATCACACCTTAGTTGTTGTGTTTAGCTCTGTTTTTTAAAAATCCAAACTAATGTACCAAGTTTCAAAACACACAACAACCAACACAAGAGGTTATTCATATTTATACATCTGTATAAATTAAAGGTGATATTAAAGTTGATTACTGCCATGACCCGCCGCCTTGCATGCTAATTCTGACTGATGGATGCATTATGGTGTGTCAGGGTGTGTACCTGCCCCTCCAAGATATTACTTTAGCAGCCCTAACCGCCCACGAGTTTCACTTTACTACGCTCCCACACACACACACACACACACATATGCACGCATGCATGCTCACACACACACACACAGAGTTAACACGCTGGTTGTAATGAAACTTCAATCAGCCAGTTAGTTTTCAGCGAGGGAGTCAAGCTCGGTGCAAGGCGGCATATCGACTGGCTGTCATAAAGTCATTTTCAGGCGTAGCCATGTGAGTAGCCCCTTGTCTGCCCTGCCGTTGCTTTCCATATCTGCATTTGCCACAAAGACACCTCCCTGGCTTGATCATAGGGTCAAGGAGAAGTGGAACACACTGCGATTTTTTTTTTTTTTTTTTAAGTAATTCGGGGGCTAAAAGGGTAGCACGCCGCGTGGATTTGTAGTCGTCCCTGCAATTAAGAACCTCTGGGGTGGAACAAGTAACAAGCTGTTTAATTTAGTATTCACAACTTCAGGATTTATGGCCACTTTGCGGATGAAAACCTCCCAGAGCTCACACGTGAAACAGAGTTCTGATGTTTACGAATCGATTGAAGGATCGAATGCTTCTGCATCTTGTTCAACGCTTGTCTGACGAGGCAGTGTTTTATCTGGTCTACTGAGCAGGGTTTATAAATACTGTAAGACCACAGGACCAAACAACTGGTGGAAAAGGAAAAGGTTTTCCGGAGTGACGTGCAGTTCTATGTGCAAAGCAAAGCTGCAGACAAAGTTTGATGTCGCCTGGAACATACCTGGTGCTATTTCTGTCGAGCGGCAGTCGGCAAAAGTGTAGTTGTTTAAGATGATGTTTGCCTGGAAAAACTATGTGTTTAAAGGGCAAAGAGTTTGAAATAAAGGTTAAGACGGGTGGAGTGTAGCACAAATTGTCATATTTACGTTATTCCTGCACACTGAATTAGCAACATGTTTTTAATGTTCTGAATTGCTGCACTGCCATAAATGAGATAAAACCTGCTTTCTTTAAGCCCAAAAATCATTGTGTAGCTATAGGAGGCAATTGCAGACACTCTCATCACCTACAACTTAAATAACCAAAAACATTTCCATTTTGTGAGACGCTTTCTATTTTTCTTTTCCCCCTTCTAGGTCTCTAAACTATGGAGGAATCGGAGCGATTATTGGCCACGAGCTAACGCACGGATACGACGACTGGGGTAAGAGTGAAATCTTCTTCAACTGCGATCCATCTTTATCAGAAATCCAATCAATGAGTTTAATTACTGTCCAATGAAAGTGACATTTCCCCGCTGATTTGTTAAATCTGACATCTTAATGATTTCTCGCAACTATACGGAAAAAGAGAGAAAAAAAAAAAACAGACTTTAAACCACAATCTGTAACTTTCATTTCCCGTGAAAGCTGTTGCCCTTTCACGACACGACTAAGGCATTCAGAGAAAAAAGTCACCGCAAAAGCATGCTGTGATTAAATTCAATTTTAACTTCAAAAAAAGTCAGACAGAGTTTATCTGCTCTCTTGCAAGAATATCCTTAAACATGCAAATATCTCACCTTGTATTGTTTTACCTCCGCGACATGCTGGGCAGCTCTTTTGGACCATAAAATGAAAGTTGCAGGTTGTGTTGTTTACATGCTAACACACACCCCTCCCTGCCCTTTTGCCCTCATCTTAGTGATGCAATGGTTCATGTCCCTAGGGGGCCAGTACGATCGTCACGGCAACCTCAAACAGTGGTGGACTGAGGAGAGTTACAGAAAATTCCAGAAGAAGGCAGAGTGTATCGTTAAACTCTACGATAATTTCACAGTTTACAACCAGAGGGTGGGTTCACACACACATATCGCATGAATCTTCGACGCTATTTTGTCTGTTCGAAGGTCCGAGGGCTATCTTTGGACATTTAAACCTTTTTAACTTCTTTTACAGGAAGGATCTGGTATATCTGCGATGGTCCGGTTTGGTTTAATTTGTGTACAAGCCAAAATCACAATTGTGCAATTTCTAAAGTGATTAATCTTCTTGCCATGTCTCTGAAAAATCAGTTTTCTTCATTTCCTTCCTTCAATTTCCTATTTTTGCGCTAAACCATGCCACACGAGGCTAGTGATCTCCTCAATCCGACATGAAGCATCGCTGAAAATGAGCACCACAAGCATCAAATAGCATTTTTGAACATCAAATTGATCTGCCCAGTCTAAAAATGCAGCGTCATCACTTGCGTAGGTCAGAACAACTGTGATTCCCAGAAACTGAATACTTTTGTTTGCCATCAGACCAAACGTTTTTTGGTCTGGATTCAAAAAGAACCAAAGTAAAAGAATGATTTTATTGCATTGGAACTTATTTGTATTGGATAAAGAAGAGAAATCATGCACTGTTGTATTTTTCAATGTATGGGTGAATTTGATGCACTGGTTCAATGCATGGGTTCATTTCATGTTTTAGTCAATGAATGGTTGAATGGGATGTTTTTTTTTTCTGATAAGGGATAAGATTTCTGTGATGGCTTGCACTACTAAGTATGTGTTTGATGAAATACTTTCTTTCCATTTTTGTTACAGAAGGAAATTAACTTCTAGCTGGAGTTTGCTTCAACCACCTTTGTTCTATTCTAGCCAATGGTTTTCTACATTGTCCCCTACTAATGAATACTTGCAATGAAATGAAACCAGAAGCAACAAATCCAAACCAATTTTGTGTTCGTCAAATATAAACGTATCAAACCGTGAGCCTTCGGGCTGCATTTGAAAACGGATTCGAATCTTTGAAAGTCGGCGTTTGAACTTTTACCCCATTGAAATGAACCCTATGAATCAGAATCACGGGATCACAGAATGACTGTCTCGCCGCGCAGGTGAACGGCCGTCTGACTCTGGGGGAGAACATAGCAGACATGGGGGGACTCAAGCTCTCGTATTTTGTAAGTTTTTGCACCTTTCTTTTAATTACTGTTTCACTCTGAGAATAAGAATCACCGTCAGTAAAGCGTTGGACTTGACCAGCAGTTCCTGTTTGTAATACAAATCAATAGATTCATCATCAGTGACCCTGCTTTATTTGCATGAAATGAAACTTTCCCCAGGATAATGATAAAGGAACATTTATATTTACTGTCATTGCATCTTCACCAACGTCACCAATGCTGCACAGGTGAATTCTACAATCGATGTTTAGGCAATTTAAGTCTTTCAGTGGCGAAGTAAAGCAAATGCTGAAAGAACGTTATCAGAGAAATCGTCATTGTAACAAACTGTTTTCCATAATTTAAGCCATGTAGAATGGCTTTCGCTTTTTGTTTGGATGTCGCCCATAACAGCACCGCTTATCTGAATCTGTAATAACTCATTTGCGGCACAGCTAGAGATTTTTAATGGGATCATCTGTTTTTATTTTGAATAATACGATTTATAAACAGTTGTTAATTGTCACAGAGCAGGAGAGGGGGGATTAAAAAGGTTGATTGATATCTTGTTATTAATCATTTCACATGCTAAATAAGAAAAAAAGCAACTCTTTGGATAAACTGCTTAAAATGATTTGATCCCAGTACTGTGGCTGTATGTGTTGTAACTGCAAATGAATCTATGTTTTTATGACAGGAGAACGCAAACTTTTCAAGATATTTCTAAAAAAAAAAAGATGTGTAAATAGAATTTGGGGCAAAAACTGGAAATTTAGGATTTCTAACTATCCCATCCAACGTGTCTCTGCAGGCGTATATGAAGTGGGTGAGGGAACACGGCCCCGAGAGGCCCCTCCCCGGACTGAAATATACACATGAACAGCTGCTCTTCATCGCATTTGCACAGGTACCGATTCATACACATTAAATGTCATATCATTCAGCTACCCACTCTTGTGGCTTGTAATTAATCTACTGACGTTGTCATTCATAAATGATCAGGAGGAAAAAAGAAGTCTGTCAGATCTTTTGTTGATGATAACCTTTGTTGCATCTAAAGCCCAAAATAAACCAGCAGCATTAAGACATACGGGCTTCATCAGATGGGCAATGGTAGCGTCTTTTTGAAAAATGGGGAGTTAGAGGGAGATCACAAATGTGCCGTTTGCATCGGTGACCACGACAGGACATCGTTGTCTCGTACTAATTTCGAGTTTTTAACCAAAACAAACCAGAGCAAGAGTATAGATACTTGCATGGGACTTGCAAAGCTCCAGGAAGGTGGAAGGTGGTGGTTTGCACCCACTTGGTTCACACTCCGCCAGGAGTTCACTTACGGCCCAAAGTAAGTGAATAAAAAAAATAAGCCTTTGACACCACAGATTTCTTGGGTTTTTTCATTTGACCAGATTTGAGACAACAGATCACCAGATGATGAGAAGGCTTATAATAAAGGCTAGCCTGGCTGCTAGTTATGTTGCCATAGGCCAAGATGCACTTCTGTCATTCCTCACATCCGTCCCATCCTGTCTGCACTGATGCCCCTGGTTCTTTTCTGGCTGCTGTTGGCAAGTGCTCGCTCATGGGGGAATGTTGTGATTCATTGTGTGAATCATTTTAAAGAGTTTAGTCCAACCCTTCTCAACATGGAAAGTGGAATGGGACAACTGTGTTGTGATTTGGCGCTAAATAAATACGATTCTGAGATGACCGGACGGGTTTACTCTGGCCCGGCCCTGGTCTGGAACACAATTTAGCCGGTCGTGGATTTTCTCTGGCTGGCCTTTATCCAGTTGTTGGGTTTTTTTTATGTTTTATGTTGAAGTTTTATGTTATGTTTTCAGAACTGGTGTATGAAGAGGAGATCTCAGTCCATTTACTTGCAGCTGCTAACTGACAAACATGCACCGGAGCACTACAGGTATCTGAACACACACACACAGATGAATGCCAAGACCCAGAACATGTTGCATTTCTGCACTTTGCAATCACACTTTGAAAGCAATTGTTGATCATCTCAACTTGGTTTAATGTCAACAGCCCTTAATAAGACAAGCTAGGCTTTTTTCTTCAAACTGTTCACACACGGATTTATTTAGAGATGTATTCATCCAGGTGGTCACAATCTGTTGCGGATCAGTCATGGCTACACCCACTGATAGGCGGTTGTGAATGCAGTAGATAAATAAGTGTTTGTATGAACAGCTTTTTCAGTTGAAAAGTCACGGCTTTAACTTGCACAAAATCAATGAAAGTCACGCCGACCGACGCTCACGCTTCCGCACTTGTCTGTGCATTTCCTTTTCCTATTTTAAGTATGTACGAAAGCTGCGTATGACCCCCGATGTGTTATCTGTCTCCTCCCCCTTGCAGAGTGATCGGCAGTGTTTCCCAGTTCGACGAGTTTGCTCGCATTTTCCACTGTCCGAAGGGCTCGCCAATGAATCCCGCGGATAAATGTTCTGTTTGGTGACCTCCCAGCTCAGATTGCTGACCTAGAAATGGACTTCATCCGCGGAGCCTACCCTCCCGATACATCCGCCACCCGTTCTACATCACACCTGCGCCGACGCTGATTTCGCGGGACACAAAGTTAACCCTAGTCCGTACTAATCAAACTAAAGCATGAATCACATGATCGCCTTCCATGTACATATGTCATTTAGTCATATATTTTTCTATTTTTACTTTTTTTTTTTCCCTAAATCATCTATTTTTGTATTGGAACAAATGTATCACATACATAAAAGCATAACTCTCATTCTGTACTTTAGTTAGCAATCAAGTCGCACATTTCCCTCGTTTTCATTCTTTTTAGAATCACTTAGAGATTTTGGAGCCGACCAGAAGATGTAGATAGAGGGCAGCAGCGGTGATTTCAGGCCCGAGTAGAGGCTGGACACGGACCATTTGAGGACAAACCGGAATCAGAGGATCCTTTTCCGTGCCGAAACCTTGTGCCGTTCAAACAATTTGCTCTTGGATCTGTGTTGCAATGCTGTACTCTTGTGGTTACAGAGAGCTATGGTCACTGTTCAGCCGTCATGACTGTTGTATCGTTTGCCTGCACTGGTCTCTTGTTACTGTGAGTATTTGTATGTTTTCTAAGATTTGTCAAGATGTTTTTTTTTTTTTTAAGATGGACTTAAGGTAGACGTTTTCCTCAGGATTTGTAGCAGAGAATGGCACCGAAAATGAGGATATTATCTTTGTACGACGCGAACAACTTGCAAAAACAAATGTTGGTGTTTGTCAAACATTTGATACCGAGAACTTTGATTTTCTTGAGTGGATTTTGCGGCAGGGGTCTCGGCTACAACCTACCAGACAGCAATTGGATTATTGCGATCCAATCCGGGAACGGCGAAAGGTTGTGTGACGTCAAACCATACTGTATATTCACTGCTCAGCACATAACACAAGCCGATTCTGAACTAATAAACGGTGGTACATGAAGGCCGATGCATTTGTACACACTGTTATTAAAATACTTTTGTATCCGAAATGTGAATCTTTGTACAGTGACGTATCCCAGATGTTACAGTTGTACAGTTTGTGTTAATGAGAGTGCATGTTTCCTACTCTCATGATGGAAGAAAATGATTACCACCTCACATGGTGGATATCACACACACACGCGCGCACACACACACACACACACACACACACACACACACACACACACACACACAGACACACACATTCACAACTTACTCCACAGCTGCTAGTTCACGTTTGGCTGCTGTCTCCTCCTCTCTATGGTCGCTGTTTAATGTTTGAATAAATACAAAGGATTACTGTTTCATTTTGCTCAAGTCTGTGTGTTTTGGTGTGGGTCATTATCAGTGTGTTAACAGCTGTGTCCTCACACACTTGGTCATCCAGAACTCTGTCGGCCTCTCAGAGCCGGACGGTCGATGGCCGCCACTCCCACTTGGCGTCATGTCAGCAAAACCTGCGAAAAAAAAAAAAAAAAAGAGGCAGGGCAAATAAACAACACATTTACAATGGCCTTCAACAAACACTGAAATGCTGGTTGAAAAGTAAATTAATTTTGGACGTGGAAAATAAGCCACCGCCATTCAGTTTCTCCCTTTGTCATAATCCTATTTTTGCTTAGAGTCTTGTTGAACCGTTGCATCGAGCAAAATAACAGACCATTTCCATTTAGCATTTTTGCCTTAATGAATTCAGAGTGTGAGTAAATGCATTTTAAACTAGTTAGCCTGAGAGTCATACATTTTGAATGCAACATGTTAATCAGCAATGTTAGTATGAGAAGAAGAGTAGACAAAAAAGTGTACATGCAAATGATCTTTAAGGCATCACCGTCTATCCAACCATCTCCCTTCAATTTAGTCTGACACTAATATCTTTTGTCATATTCAGATTTCTTTGTTGCAGCTCAACAAAATCTTCATTTTCTCCTCCGAGACCAAGAGTTCCAGAAACCTCACATTTTGTGCTTGCAGGTATTCGGCCCTCCATCCAAACTCTCCATGCCTGATATTAGGAAAGCAAGTAAGACCTTCATTTGGGTGCTTGTGTTTTTGCCATGTTCGCAGTCATAATGATAAAGGTCAGAGTGATAGAACACCAATATGCTAAGAGCAAACAAGGAAGACTTGTACGCTTTATTTGGGATCCTAGAGTCAAATTTCCCAGGCAATTTCCCAGGTATGGGATCATTTAAGTACATCTGAACATACATATATATATATATATATATGTATGTGTGTGTGTGTGTATTTTGTCACACACAGACAAAATAGTGTATGTATAATGTATAGTTTTTACAGATTTGATTTCTGGGAGACTCACGTTTGTGCAGAGTCTTTAAAGAGGTGCCGAGAGACACACACACCTGCGCAAAACCAATATCTCAAAGGCAACACAAAACATCCACTTTAAGCAAAAAAAAAACATTTTTCACCGGAATGGACTTCCGCTCAAGATTGTATCACTGCGGTTGCCCATCCTTGCTTAACATCAGTCCCCATTCTTATTTCTTTTCCTGATCCAGTGTGGGAGGCTAATAGCTTTTTAAAGGCCAGTTTGAGCTGCAATACAATTATCATCATTTCTAATGAATGCTGCCAAAAGCCATTATTTTATGCTTATATTTAACAGTTCAATCAGCGGAGCTGCTGCCACTGATCAATGTCCGTGTGGTAAGAAGTGTGCTTTTAATCACTGTTGCCCAGACTTGCCACTTCAACTTCAATATTACAGCTGAACATAATGCAAAGCGCTGGTGACAAATTAAACATGAGGGCGACGGTGCAAAAACTTTAATTTGGGGAGATGGGAAATACGCTTACCAAGTTTGAGTCCCTCTGTCTTTTCAGAGGAAAGGGAGTCTATTGCCATGTTGTAAGATTTCCAGTATTTTCAATTAGCATGAACAGGAAGTGAATCGTCGGAACCCAGAAGATCGTAAAGCGATGCGACAAATCATCAGTCGTGGACGTGCGCTCGTATGTTTCGAAATGGTTGGTTTCTCGGCTCTTTGACGCGTGCTGCTCTCTGATAGCAGCCTCTCCGGGTTCCAGTAAACCTTCCTTCAGCTCAACGCAGGAACAAATGTAAGAAGTTACATCGGTTGAGGACGGCACGGTAGTTACATTCCAACAGTGGGCCAGTCTGTGTGGAGTTAGCATCTTCTCCCCCTTGTCTGCACGGGTTCTCCAGGTTTCCTTCCGCGGTCCAACAACGTGTTGTACATGAATTGTTGACCTTAATTTCCCCAAAGGTTAGAATGAATGATCGTCAAAAGGATTCTCACTTCCAGCTTAAGTTTTCAACTTTATCACATTACGATTTCCTGCAGGTGCAGCGGAACCTGAAAGAGGATCAAGTGCCATTATAGTTCATTATTTGCTCCACAAAGGAATCATGAGTACTTTTTATATATTTTGCAAACCATTTTTGTATCTACTCAGAGCAGATTGTTTAAACTCCTGACTACCAATGTTTGCATCAACTCTAAAAGTGCTCAGGATGTAATTTATTCACTTCAATCAAGTTCACACTTCTGAAATCCGTCTTTAAGGTGTTATTCATAGGTACAGAATAGTATATTTAGCCTTTTCTTTTTGTCATTTTGTTTGAAACTAAATAATGGAGTACCATTGGAGGGCCTTGTGAAAAATTGTAGTCTACTTCAATTTGCTGATTTTCAAGCACCGTGATCTTTTCAAGAATTATTCTTCACTTGTCCTGACCTTGTGCCTCATCTCTGCGGCACATAATCACGGCTCGGAGCAGAATCACACACGCATATCAATGTAATACGAGCATCTCCAGTACATTATCCTCTGATATATGATAAACGCCTTATCAATTCGGATACACAGACATGCTACTAACTCAGCGTGAATGTACCTGGGTAGTGAACTCCGACCCGCTCTAGTTCACAGAGCGAATTGCTGGTGGTCGACACTGACCGTCAATGCGGCCGTATGCAAGGCTGCCTGCCTGCGCACGTGTGCGCAAACACACACACCTATCGAGTTGTACGTACACAAGTGGATTGACAAGGCAGCAGGGCCTGGAGGCAGACGGGAGTTATGGACAGTGAGTGGCCATTAGCTCCATCCCTCCTGTCTTAGTTGTAAATGTAGCTTGAGTAAAGCAGACTACCTACGGCATCTTCGGAAAGCCGGCTCTCCAGACCGCAGTGGTACATGCTCCGAAGTTCATGATTAGATTATGCCAAGATTTACCTCTGCATTTACATTCATAAGCAAAATCGGCATGATGTCGATTAAATCATCCCAGATTTTGGATCTGCCGGTCAAAGATGCGCGCTTGGTCACCGAAACCCGCCGATGGACCTTTATCATGTTCATAAACAAGTTATTCATTCTGTGATTGGGCGACAGGCGAGCTGGAACGAGACGATTGAAGGGCCACATGTAAACTTTTGGGGCAAATCAGAGAGCCAAGGGATACGCAGATATGACAGAACATTCAAACTCCAAGCGGAAAGGCCCCTCTGTTAAAATCAAATCGGAGAGCTTCCTGCTGTGAGCCTGAAATGCTAACCACCGCGCCGCCCTTGAATAAGTTAGTCTTACTAAAACGAACCGCCGAGCAGAGTAACTCACCCCTTCATTCTTTATTTAAAAGCGTCACATTATTGCAGATCACATCCATGGGATGATATGTCAGTTGGTCTTTTTAGCTGTGACACAAACCATGTGTTCTTAGGAGATATAAACAGGATTTCTCGGTTTTCTCTGGCAGCTGGTATCTTTCAGGACAATATGCGCGACGCCGCTTCCATGTTGAGTGTTTTAATAACAGGATTGCGGGTACACACTGATTTGATATGTTTATTTCACCGTGTCAAGGAAAGGCAGCGGCTCAGAGCACGACGGTGCAGAGTGGAATTTATTTTGAAACTCGCTGTTCTCATTCTGTGGAGCTCCATCGTTTAAAATGCGTGGATGAAAACATAGACCAGTTGCACAAAAATAGATATTTGCCAAGTTCACCTATGGAGAGATACTGCATATTTTATAAACAATGGGGCATGAATTCTCAGTTGTTTTATTTTTCAGTGCGCTGTTCCTCAAAGCCTCGCAAGTAGAATCACAAAGCTTCACTTATAATCCCCCAAAAGACAAATTATTAAATGGAAAGAATGTTTATCGCTAATTAAAACATCAAAACAATCAATTATCACAGAGGAAAGGTCATCCCGGCTTTTATTTCGCGAGATAAAGTTATCGTGTACGTGAAATTCACAGAATGCAGCATAAAAGTTGCTCTTCTCTTCAGCTCCAGACTATTTACACCTCAAGAAATGTTTTATTTGCAACACATTCAGATATACACACACACACACATATATATATATATATATATACACTTATTTATATGTGTGTGTATATATATTTATTTATTTTAAGGAAAAACATAAATACATTTCCATGAAAACCATGGCAACCAGCATTTTCTTGAAGTATGACAGTCATGTTTCCCATATGAGCCTCCAGCTTTAATGCTGCTGTACAAACCACCACATTCACCCTGACAGGTGAAGTGAAAAACACCAATTATCTGTTTACCGTGGCACAGATGGGATGTATGTTACAGTAAGCAAACACAGTGTCAGTGATGTGGATGTGTTAAAACCAGGAAAAGGAGTCAGGGTGACTGAATTATCCCAGCAAACAGGAGTTTTCCTGGTCTGCAGAGGTGACAGCCAACCAAAAGTAATCCCGCGAAGAAAAACCAGGGGGACGACGAGGGTCGTAAATGTGCGTGGTCACCGCGCCGGCCAGATGTTTCAGCCAATGGTTGAGGTTCTGTAACTCTAAGTCCTGAAAATGTCACGAAGGTGGCGAGGTTAACGTTGGCTCTGCTCGAAAGGTGCCCAATGCATCCAAGTTTGTTGCATCTTGTGTGCGTGTGTGTCTCATTATAATAGAAAAAGTCATTGTTAATACATTTCCAGGAGTTATTATAGATGATAAACTAAGCAGGAAACATCCATACAGAAAAAAAAACAAAAACAAATGTAAAACAATTTCAATTTTTTTAATTTATTTTTTTAATATACATGAAAGTATTGAACAGACTTAATAAATTCAAAATTATAGAAATAATACCATTAGTAAATAAAACTGTATTATGAATGCAAGTGGGAGTGTTGTGTGTATAATATAAATAATGTTATTGTTTTAATAATTTTTAAGATGAGTTGTAAAAAAGTAGAGGCAAAATAAGCTAAAGTTCGCCTACGCCTTTATGGACAAGTTAAAGTTGTTTTAGGATTTTCATACGAAATTTACGTTTTCTTGTCCCTTGATTATTTATGTAGAAATGTAATTGTATGTATATAAATATATATATATTGTTTATTCAGGGATTTGATTCAACGAATTAAAAACACTGATATAAACTCACCAAACTAAACCAATAATAATTGGACGGCAAAGCAAACAAGGACGCTGGTCTGGTCTTTGTGGTCTTGGCCCTTTCCAGACTTTACATATATTATGTTAGATTACATAAAAATGAAACACATGGGTATATCTATAATTCTGTATGAGATTTAATTTCTGTCTGTGGAGCGTTTTACTGGTGCATTCCTCTCACTAGGAGGGCAGATTGTCCAAGTTCCTCTTCTAACTTTTTCTCTATGCTTTCTTTCAGGTCTGTTCAACGTCATGGCGACGGCTCTACAGCCAGAAGAAACACATGAGGTCAGTTTTCCCATCAGGGTTTTGGTTTTTTAAATAAAATGTGATCCAACTTGCAGACGTTTGTCAATGTGCTCCCTTTTATCATGTATATATACATATTTTTCATCCTGCCACTTCTCTCGCATCATGTGACACCCTTGTACTCGTGTTGTATGCATGTATTGCTTTTTTTTTTTTAATATATATTGTACACTGTCATTTTATTCCGACCGCCATTCTCAAACCAAATTGCCCCTCGGACACATGATAGCTTTGCACTTATCTTCTCTGCCGGAGCTGTACGCTCTGCTTTCAGTTTTCACTTGAGCTTATAAAAAGCCCCCAACAAATGATTAAAAAAAAATATTCTCATTCTCATGTTCTACCTTCTTGGGATGTTCTGAGTGACCGAGTTTCCCTTGAGATAGAAAACCTCTGAGGCACCTTTGAAATAATCTCATAATGACCGTGCTGCTCATATATAAGACTTTCAATTATTCATTTCAAGCAGCATCGTGAACCATATTTCAATATACTTTTGACACCAGAGAAGCTTAAAATAAGTTTTATTATGGGGAGGGGAAACTTGATGGCAGTTATGTGTTGTTTAGTTGAAATAAAGGGACAAAATCAGACTGAAATACTTGCAGTTTTTAAGTTAGCTGATAAAACTCATACAACTCCGATATCTGAAGGAAAGGGACAGGAAATGGCCACTCAGCCTCGATTAAATCTGTCAGCTGGGAACACTGACAACACTGAGGCGGCTGCAAAATCTCCATGGCAACGTATTAAAACATCTCTTTCATGTCTACAGTAGTCATCATATGTATACTTCAAAATTGTCGGTTTATTATGATGTTTATTAGAAGTAACATAACCCTCATATTCTGTGTGTGTTTGTGTTTAAGGTCTTTATATATGTCGATATAGAAAAACCCACCCATACATATGTAAATATTGACAAATATATGATATGGTATGATTATATTTTGATTCATTAAATATATTATATCAATTCTTCATTTTAATTCTATCTTATTATGTATATAAACCATATTTATTCCTATTATTTTAGGTATAAATCTATCTATCTATCTATTGCTGGGATTACATGTTTAATTGCAATGCAATTCTCAGGTGGAGAAAAGCAACTGTGACCAGTTTTGTAAAATATGTGTATTTAATGTGGCCACTTCTCAAGGCAAAACATTGATTGAGCTTTCGAAATGGAAATAATGCAATAGCTGAAGCGAGAACCTTTGTGAGTGAACTTACAGCTCCATCTGCTGGGTGACTTTTCTCCCAGCACAGCTTCAACCTGCAGCCACATGCTAAACTTGAATAACTGTCTTTTTAAATGTCATTAGCATTAAACCTTTTAAAAAAAAAAAGTGCAGTAAGCGTTCCTCAATCCTCTGAAAATGAAGCCGCGATACAAAACTGGCACTTTTCAATGTTAAAGTTCTTACGTCAGATAGCAGCTTTTTTCATTGGTTACATTTTACATATTGTGTTGGTTTTTTTTTTTAAATACTTTTGATTTTCTCCAAATTTTACAGTTTTTCCAGATGTAATCTGCCCAATCCACCAAAACTATTGACACCACAGGGCTCATAGAAAGCAATTGTTTGTTTGCTTGTTTGTTTTCACAAAAAATACATACAATCATCCACACACATACATATAGACGCACATATACATATATATACATATTATGGTCAATATATTGACATAAATGTTCATACATATGCATATAAATATATATATATATATATATATATATATTCATTTATTCAAATATATGCAGTTAAAAATGAGGAGGAAATCCTTTTAGATAGTACTATTGTTCAGTTAGTTTATTCCCGTTTAAGTGTACTCACTTGCTATTTAAGTTTTTCCTGACTTAATGGTTTCATAGGCTTTGAGCCCGTAAAATCCAGTGAAATTTCATAATTTCTTCCAATCTACAAGAATTTAATTAAATAAGAATCAGAATCAGAAAAGATTTATTTGTCTGTTTATTTGTTTATTTGTCAGGGGGCATATGGGGCTACAAGGGATAGCGGCATCAAATTGTAAACATTCAACCAATACATGGATGAATATATAAAATATGGACAAGAAAATATAAAAATAGATGAGATCAACTGAATTTCCCTCTAGCATTGATAAAGTCAGTCAGTCTATCTATCTATCTATCTATCTATCTATCTATCTATATATATATATATATATATATATTCATTTATTTATTTGGGTTTCCTCCAAACCCAGTGACCAGGGGTCAGTGGGGTTTTTTTAGCGGCCTCTTGTGTCAGAAGTTGGATGTGCGTTTTTTTTTTCTTATATTTTTTTCCTCCTCGAAGACACACCTCCCGCAACCACCCATGCACGCACGCGCATGCAACGCACTAGAAAAGCCTTTCACTTTCGATTTCCCGGAGAGTCTGTGTTTGTGAAGTCCAGAAAGTCCAGAAAGCCTGAAATTGCGTGTTTTCCAAAAATTTCTCTGGATGGAAAACAAGGAAGCGACTCGCAACTGCAGCCACTGGTGAAAACCTCCTTATTCCTTGAAAATATTTATTTATCGTTGTCATTATTATTATTTCTTATCATTTTCCAATACACAAATAGCATTCCAGAGGTTGTTTTTCGTTTTTAAGATTGAAATAGAATAACATCGGGCCTTACTTAAATATATTTTCTACTGGGGTACACTATTGAAACTATTGACAATAGAATGAACTTGTGGGTTTGTTTCCTGCGATGTACTAGGGTGACTTTAAAAAATGAAAATGAAAAAATAAGACAAAAATATGTGTATATTAAGCCTAGACTGCGAGACTGGTTTAAATCAACCGTTGACTAAAAACACCTTCTGTCTGAAACAAATCGTAATTAGAATTGTTTTGAGAAATTTCCTGAAATTCTTGCAGAATACTGAGTCATAGCAGCAGAAATGAAAACATCCAGTTCACATGTCAGCAGATACATTGCCTGGGTGGTTCTTTACCCAGTGCTACAGCTTTTTATTTCAGCATTTAACTGAACTTTAGTGAGAAAAAAAAATAAAAAAAAAACTTTTGTCCCTGCGTGTTGAAGCTGCAGAGAGGTTGCAGAGACCAACTATACTCTGCATGAGATGCACTGCAAGCGCTTCTTGTGTCTCTGTCCTGAATGTGAAGAACTGATTCCCAGGGAGCTGCTGAGCCAACACAGGGAGGAAGAGCACTCACAGGTACCCACACACACACACACACACACACACACACACACACACACACACACACACACACACACACACACTTTCTTAGATACCGTTGCTCAGTCTATTGCTTGTTTGCAGGTAAAATGCTCCAAATGTAACCAGCGGATGCAACGTTGTCACCAACTCATCCATGAGGTGAGTCAAGATGTCACTCATGTTGCCACGGTTACATATCGTCACCCTTTTAAAATAATCGCCTGAGTCACTTTTTTATAATTTTTTTTTTTTTTTTTTGCCTAAATCATCTCCTCATGATGCTGACCACCTCTGGCAAAATTGCCTACATCCTCAGTTAAACATATTGTGCCATTCTACCCCTTTAATAGAAATTGCCTCTGTCAAGAGCGTGTCAAATGGTTCAGTTTTTTGTGTTTCTTGAAAATTTTGAAAAAATGACTTAGGCGATTATTTAGCAGCATGTTAGCAGCTGTTAGTAAGAATCTCCGACTGCATAGAGAAAAAAACATTTCTTGTCGCCCTCCTGTGATCCAAGATGACAAAGATAAACACCAGTTGGTGTTTCCAGATTGCAACACACGCTTACAAACGTGCATGCGCTCACACACACACACTAAAAGATTGGAGGGATTTTCAGCAAGAGTATATGCAATGGTGGAGGAAAAGATTCATCCATTCATCTTAGTGTGTACGATTGAAACCTTATCAACTAAATATGCAATAATAATGTTATTACTTATGTAATATGTGAATTAGGAGGCAGTCAGACCCTCCAGGTTGGCGTAACATAGTGAAAGTACTTAAATTTTATTTCTATTCATTTTCTAACAATGCCATTTCAGCACATTAGTAGTGAAATCTTGAGAAGTTGCAAATACATGTATATGAAGCACGGGGTTCCTTGTGAGGTCACAGGAAGTGGAGAAAGCTGGAGGAATTTAAGCACTCAGGGTCAACGGTCAGAGTGAGGAAGACGTGAAGAAACACAAGTTGGAACTGGTGGAGAAAAGTGTCAGAATGAAAGGAAAGGTGTTGAGGGCGGTGGTGAGACCAGAGATGATGATGTCTGGTTTAGAGACGGTAGCACTGAGGAAAAGACAGGAAGCAGAGCTGGAGGTAGATGAAGATGATGAGGTTCTCTTTGGGAGTGACAAAGATAGATGTTAGATGCACATGTCAGATGTTTTGGAGCGACGGAGAGACTGAGATGACTCGGACTTTTGCAGGGGAGGGACAATGAACATGTCGGTGGAAGGATGCTGAGGCTGGAGCAGCCAGACATGAGGCCAAGAGGAAGACCAAAGAGGAGATTTTCCTTTTAATTGTCTCTTCTATTTATATTCATATTCTTATTTATTGATATTATTATTGTTGCACTGCTGTGACAAACACATTTCCCTTATGGGAACCAAAAATATATTATCTTATCTCCTATCTTACATCTTGTCAATGGAGTGATAGGTTAGTTGTTGTGAGAGAAGTTGCAGAGAATAGGGTTGGATGGAGGCAGATGATTGGTCTTTATCAAATGAAGTGATATTGCAGAAAGTGTTGTACGACTGTTGTTGCTCCAAGTGGCGTTCATGAGGTCACATAATGAACCTGATGGCTTTTGAGAAAAAAAAAAAAGAAAACCTTTGTGAATTCAGAGTTTTTCACCATCTTCAGCGAGTTGATCTCATTGACATCTGTTTGTATCGATTAATTATATAATGCTAAAAAGATGACAAAAATGATCCAGCTTTTACTGGGTTTCAGTCAACAGGCAGATGTTATATTTTCACTGTTGTCAAGGTCTAGAACCCTTTTAAAACAGTAACCTTTGGACGTTAGCAGACGTGTCGTTAGCAGACGTGTAGTTACAGATCAACACACCAGGTAACAGCTTCATCTGCCTCCCCTCAGATGGACGAGTGCACGGAGCGTCTGCTGTGTTGCACGTACTGCGACCTTCAGCTGCCGCACAAGGACATGCACGAGCACAGCTTGGCCTGCGGGAGTCGCACCAACAAATGCAAAGACTGCGGCCGCTATGTCACTCTGCGGGACTGGCCGGCGCACGGCTCGACCTGCGTGGACGCCGACGCCGACCGCCCTCAGATGGCCGCGGCGTCCCCCCACCTGAGTATGAAGAAGAGTTTGGGCGCGACAAGCGTCGGATAAAAAACGTCTTTGTTTACCTCCCCGTCTTTCTTTTTTCCTCAGAGAAAACATGTGAATCTCGTGACTCCAAGGCCTCGTTCCCGGCTGAGGAAAATGAGGTACATCTTTCTCTTGTTTATTTTACACTGTTTGCTTTACGGATTGTGACCCCTGACCTCTCAGACCCCGAAAATCCAGCCGTTTTGGGTTTTGGCTCTTCTTTTAAATTAGGGAATTAATTGTCGGCAAAGAATGTCACGATCTGACATTTGAAAACACTAACAGAGGGAATATGGTTGTTTTTGTTTTATTGTTTGTTTTTACTTTTCTTTATAGAAATATTTGTTCTCACCATTAAATTGAGCAAATTTCCAAACTTTTTACAGTTGCTCTCAGATCCTCTCATTCATTTCTAGGTAATTGCTAGCATTTTAATTATTTGTGTATACCATACATATAATACATATTTATTTTAAGCCTGTTGCCATGAGGTGGTTATCTAATAGGATTCAGGTCATTTTTAGCAGTTTATCTTAATTTTAGCGATGTCTTAGTAAATTCCACAACATTTTGAACTCATGCATGGGAACTAAGGTTAAATAGTAGTTTTTACTATTAACTAAAGAAGTGGATAGCTCGCATTGAATCCAATGTAAAACAATGTCCATTTACTTTTCCTACAAATGATATTACCAATTAAGAACCCACCACCTGGTCAAATATACTTTGTGGTATTTATATTTCAATATTATATATCTATATTACAATTATTTTTATGTATTCACTTTTATAAGGATTTTTATTTTGTGGTAAGAGTATGTTGAATTTCATTTTTCTTTTGTATTTATTCATCATTTGTTAAGCATGTAAATCGGGTGACACATTATCTTCCAAATTAAAGAATTAATGGTAAAAGCAACGCTATTCTTTTTTTTTTTTGAAAGCATATGTAAGTCCCCGATGGATGGGGGGCGGGGGGGGGATACCATTTGATGTCTTCCCTTAGGCGTCATTGTTTTTACTACAGCCTTTTTTAAGCATTTATTACAGTCCCATTCACCACCCCTAACTTTCACCTGCCCTCGTCTTTCCACGCAGCTGAAGTTCATCGAAAACAGTAGCGTGCAGGAAGTCTTCGACGAATACAACCGACATAAGCAAGGCGATTCCTTAAAGGCGGTCACCAGGTCCAACACGCTGGAGATGAGTGGAGACCCTCACGAGATCAGCAGTTGCCCCCACTGCCACCTGGCGCTGCCTCGCCTCACACTCCACTGGCACGTGGTGAGGCTGCCGAGTCGTACGGCGTTAGTAGGTTTTATTATCGGAGCAATTCCCAGAATGAGCGCCTTTTTTTTTTTTTTTTTTCAGGTCAAATGCCAAACTCACTTTCGCCTGAAACAACGGAGCGACCACTAGCGTAAAAGACCGGAGTTTGGCCGAATGCAGCGCTTACTTTCGTATTAGTAGTGAGAAAAAAGTTTAAAGTTATGTTTAACTCTTAACATGCATTAATATATTGAGAGGGCTCTACATTTATTATGACATACGTTACTAGAATTATCCTCTAATACTTCAGAATAATAAAATGATATATTAGACAGTACGTTCACATTTTATTGTGATAGTTAACCACCTTACTTCATAATGAATCCTAGAATATCTTTAATTTATCTCAGGTTTGTTGGTCTTTTGCCCTTTTTGCGACTTGTTACATGAGATTTTACTTCTAAAACATGCGCCTGTAAAGAAATGACAAAAAAACATCAACTTTATTATTTAGCTTAATATGGCATTGGTGGACCTTTTTTTTTTAAATTTGATTCATTAGCATTCAGAAATGCAAAGCAAACCCATTTTGGGATGTGAATTTACCCATAAAAGAATGTGTTCTTTTTTTTTTTAAATTTGGTCCATCACAGAGAGTTTTTTTATCAGTTCTTCCACTTTGCAAAATCCAAGGGAACTATATTGATAAGACTTGAAACTTTTACAGAACATTTCTTCATTCATGCGTATCAGGTTGAAACAGCGATTCATTGTAATTCAAATAGCACAAAGAGAGGAGGAAGTTTCACACTTCCGACCATTAAACATTCAGCGATCGGTCAAACGGCGTCAGAAGTTGGGTATCGAACTGCGTTCCCGGTGCCGTCCACAGATGACGTCGTCTATGTGGAGCGAGTTCCCCTTGATCTCGATGTTTTCCTGAAGCTCCCGCTGGCAGCGAACCAGCGCCCTCTGCTCCTCCTCTGACTGGACCACCGCTTTATGGAGTCTGAGGAAAAAATAGAGAAGCCGCATCGTTTCTCCCAACAGCTTTGCAAAGCCTTTGAGGGATTAAAAAAAAAATAAATCGAAATTTTTTACATTTTGTCCTGGCCTGAGGCTTTTTTCTAGCCTTACTTGTTAATATGAGCCCTGAGATGCTCCTGCGCCAGATCGTGGCACTGGACTTTGGTAGTCCTCTTGTGACGTGCACCCAGCTTGGCCTGGGCCAAAACCAGGGACTGCTGATTCTCCTTGATGGCCACCAGGAGGTCTTCTCGGTTCTTCTGCTGGAGAGCAGACTCTGACAGAATCTGATGAGAGCGGGTGAAATGTATAAAAACCAGCATCAGAACGGTAGAATCTTCAGTCAACGCCCTTCTTGAAGCATCTCTCCGCTAAATAACACATCCTCTAATATCATCATTCAAAATTAAGTACTTTACTCCTATTGCTTATTTCTTCATTACAGCAATCATCTCAGGCCAACTAACTCATTTGCAATGGAGGAAGTTATAGTAAATTTAAGACAGAAAGAAAATTGTGAATAAGATGATGGGCATATAGTATAGTATAGTATAGTATAGTATATTGCAGTATAAAATGATGGGTATTTGGAATCTTGAAAAAAGTATGTGCTGAAAGTCGGAAGCTGCACTAACATCATTTGGAGTTTGACAGGTTGAAGAGAACTAAACAGATAATAAGGTTGAAATGAAACTACAGAAAGGAAAGTTGGGATTCAGTTCTATGATTAAAAAACTTCTTCAAATTGGAAAAGTACATCTACATTATCATAGCTAAAGCCAGGAAGGTAGATAAACATCATGGAAGACAGATCCTGAAGACCCCATCGTGCAGAATAGCCGGAGCAGTAAAGTGAATTAGGCATTATATTATATTGTTTTGAGATGTGAACCGTAATGGCAGGAACCGCTCCCTGCATCTTGTCTTCCTCACCTTGGCCAGCTGATCCTCCATCAGGCCCTTGATATGCTTGATCTCCTGGACGTTGACTTGAAATGCCGTCATCGTCATCTGGACCTGCGTCTGTATGTCGGACTCCACCTGCTGCAGCACCGACTCCACCAGAGCTCGCAGGGACAGGAAAGTGTTCTCTTGCTCCGCTCTGGCGACGTTGGTTTCCGAAAAGTTCTCCCACTGCTTCAGATTCACTGTCGGGCTGAGACGGGAAAACGGGTTACTTTACAAATCGTGAAAGAGAGGACGTCAAACCATTAACATTGGTGGAAACTGCGTGACAGAGGATGGAGAAAATTGTTTCCCTGCCTTTATGGAACAAGCGTTCACCTGGTCAGACCGATCTGTGCGTTTTTGGATCTCTGTAGGTTATTGAGGGAATGGGTGACCATCAATGCGCAAGAGTTATCTGTGCATTCTGCTTCGAGGTTCTCCTTCAGGTCCTGCTCAAGCTGGTGCTTGGTTATTCGTTTCAGCCTGGAAAACAAACAATGTAGAATTTGCCGCGCCAGTTTCACTGACAATAATGGAATTGCCAGTTTATTGCCGTTTATTCTCCTTGAATAAACGTCTTTAAAACGTTTCCTGCGATCCCATCGATGACGGACGCCTTACTGAATCTGTTCGGCAATCTGCTCCGCTATTTGCTGCAGCAGGGAAACCACGCCCTCGATTATCTCCTTCTCCTTCCTCAGCTCGCTGTCCACCTCATCGTGCACCCTCTCGCTCGGGACACGCTTCGTTCTGCAGGAGCAAAAACAAGTTTTTAGCAAAATGTATCATGTTTCCGTCATTTATTTTTTTTTCTTTTCTACACAACCGTACCTCTCCTCCAGGCAGAGATCGGTGATTCTCTGAGGCTCTTTGCAGGCCTCCTGAGCTCTCAGCACTCTGCCCTGCAAGTCTTTGAGGTCATTAAACTCCTTCATAATTTCGTCTAACTTCAACTCCAGTTCCTTCCTCAGAAACCGGATATCTTTGTTGTGCTGATCTGTGTTTTAAGATATCCAACGTTTTCAGTCAGCTCTTCAGTGTCTGCCGTCAACCCGACGTGACAGGCTGGCATGACATCAACCTGTCACGCCAAATGTGATTTTCTGGTATTCGACTCCTTACCAAGCCGCTTATTGTCATCGTCCTGCAGGCGTTTGCACGCTCTAAACGTTTCATGGATCAGTCTCTTGCATCTGTCTCGGAAGAGCTCGGAGTGATTCCGCGTGGCCTCGGCGATCAGCAGCCTGGGCTCAGCGCTCTGCTCGGGATTGTGTTCTGGGCCCAACATTGTCTTCTACTGTAGCTGCGGGAAAAACAAAACAAGGGAGGGCATTTATGCATAATAGAACTGCGTGATCATGCGTAAAATAAAACAATGTATCCTGAAACCTGAAAACCTCTCCGTTCAAAAGAATGGTGCTGTTCTCAGTCAACACTCATACTGAAGTGTTTGTGGAACACATGTCAGATTTTGGACAAAAAATTAAAAAAAAGTCTCTGGCACTCCTGATATTGTCATGGGAGACGTGAATATCCACACTAAACTAACCTGAGCTATTGTTTTTACTCTGTGAAGATGATGATGTTAATGTGGCAGTGAGCTGCTGCTCAGCAAATTTTATTTTTTTGAACTGTTCCCATACACCAGTGCAGTCTTTGTTATGCCTTGATGTTTTATTTTGTTTTCTCCCCGTCCTTTCCAGACTCACCAAACTCTTATTTACATCCAATCTCTCATGCCGACTTTTTAGCACCTCGTGGAATTGTTCTACACAACACCTTCAATTGAGCGTCCTATATCCTAAATATGCAGGTCTAGACTGGAAACCACCTAACTTCTCTTTGTTCTTTTTTTAAAATATTTCCGTCCGAATCCACGGGCAGCACAGAGTCCACACTTCCTTCCCGCATCAATTTTCATTACATTATCAAAAGCAACTTACCAGATTCCATCGACATGATGCCTTTCGGTCCTACACGTGGACTTTGCCAATGAGCAGTATTTGACACTTTTGGGATTTTAATGTTATAATAGCACAACGAAAGTCTGCAAATCACTGGAAGACAACCCTCCCCCCGCTTTAAATCTCTCTATCCGTGGCTTATCTGGTCACAGATAGTGTCTGTTGGTGTGAAAACATGTTTTCAAACAACCAAACCCCATTTATTTACAGTGTGATGAACATCTAGGAGATGAGTTCAAACCCAACTCTGTGAAACACATGAACCATTACATTTTAACAAATTACATTATTTGACTTATATACTTTCAGCTTCAACTACAGTCTACTGACGGGATTAATTATAACTACAACTCTGGCCACCTTGTGACATCACATTTTTTTAACATCACAGTTGTTTAACGAAGTTAGATGTTGCCACTGTGATGTCACGCACATCTGAATTGATAAATTGAAGGAAAGTCCAAGGAAATCTGCATCAAAGACTGCCTTATATATTTGTTCTACCAAAGTGCAAAATTTCATTTAGATTAAACGTTGCAGTCCATGCAGATTGGTTTGGTTTTTTTTTTGTTTTTTTTTGAAGTATTAAGAGTGACTTCTGGGTTTAATAGGAGTACACATGTAAATCTGTAGAGAAATCAATTGTCGCCCGATGATGGCTTGGATAGACTCCAGCCTCCCCCGCGACCCTGAGTGCAGGATAAGCGGCAGACGATGGATGGATGGATGGATGGATGGATGGGATGCCTCCATACCTTAAATTTGTAGTCTTCCACAACTCGAGATAACGATTTGTCATCAGCAGACGGCTTGAATGTGGTAAATGAGACCTGTCTGTTTTGCTCCATTAGTGTTTCAATCTTGCACTCACAATGTTTAGTTTCCAAAGTTTCTGAAATAAGTCTTTGAAATTTTGTGTATTTGGCTCTTACCTTGTACTGTCTTATATTATCCTGCACTTGTTCTTCCTATTGGGCTTTTCGTCTTTTAATCTGAGAGCTGTTTCAGTTCCCGTGATACACATGGGTGAGATGTGATGTCACGCCTCATTCACAGTGACATCATGCGTCTTTCACAGTGGAATCACAGCTTCACCTTTCGCAGTTTTTCTCGCTCTGCCATCCCACTCCTATTTCACAGCCTCCATGTTTGTATTTCACAGCCGGCATAGGTTTCCCCTTGTTACATCAATGCTTTCTCTGCACCTGCCCAACAAACTCACACGGAGGAATTCCAATGTTTAAGGTTTGCTGCATATAATGCCGGAGAACAGATTCAGAACTAGTTGTCTAGATCTTCTAGATCTGCCCCCATCCATCCTCCCCTCGATATTGTGCAGTCGTCCTGTCCCCTTTGCAGAAAAGCATCCCCAAATAATAATGTTTCCACCTCCATGCTTGAGGGCTGGGATGGTGTTCTTGGGGTTGCACTCATACTTTTTCTTCCTCCAAACACAGCGAGTGAAGTATAGACCAAAAAGCTCTATTTTGGTCTTATCAGATCACATGACCTTCTTCCATTCCTCCTCTGGATCATCCAGATGGTCAGTGGTAAACTTCGGACTGCCCTGGACACCTGCTGGCCTGAGCAGGGGTATCTTGCGTGCGCTGCAGGATTTAATCCATGACGGCGTAATGTGTTCCTAATGGTTTTCATTGAGACTGTGCTACCAGCTCTCTTCGGGTCATTGACCAGGTCCAACCGTGTAGTTCTGGGCTGATCCTTCACCTTCCTCGTGATCATTGATGCCCCGCGAGGTGAGATCTTGCATGGAGCCCCAGACCGAAAAGACTGACCGTCATCTTGAACTTCTTCCATTTTCTAATAATTCTTCCAACAGTTGCTTCCTTCTCACTAAGCTGCTTCCCTATTGTTCTGTAGCCCATCCCGACCTTGTGCAGGTCTACAATTTTATCCCTGATGTCCTTACATAGCCCTCTGTTCTTGGCCATTGTGGAGAGGTTGGAGTTTGTTTGAGTGTGTGGACAGGAGTCTAAAATACAGGTAACGAGTTCAAACTGGTGAAAATAATACAGGTAATGAGTGGAGAACAGGAGGGATTCCGAAAGCACTAATAGGCCTGCGTGAGAGCTGCAAATCTTACTGGTTGCTAGGTGATCAAATACTTATATCATGCAAAAAAAAAAATGCAAATGAATCACTTAGAAATCATACAATGTGCTTTTCTGGATTTTTGTTTTAGATTCTGTCACAGTTGAAGAGTACCAATCATAGAAATGACAGACCTCTACATGCTTTGCAAGTGGAAAAAGCTGAAAAATCAGCAGTGTATCCAATACTTGTACTTTGGTGTTTTTTTGTTTTGATAGCAATTTCTAGTTTAGTTCTGTTTTCGTGACAAAACTCACAAATACAAGAGAAAGAAAAGTCATTTTAAAATGAAAATGTGTTTCCTCAACCACACGCATTTCTTATCAGAGTTACCAGATTGCTTCATTTCATATCATAGAGCTTGACTGATATTTCTGTTGTTGCACCCACAGCGGTCACACACTCACTCCCAAAACCAGAAGTTAAATGCTACTATTAAAACACCAGACAGTCACAAAATCTTTGTGACTGTATTTTATTTTGTTGGCAGATTTTTGTCTGGTGCATTTGATTCTATATTTCAAATATGTGTCATGGCTAACTGACCAATATGTATCAATGTTTTGCATTTGTTCAAAGTCAAGATTTATCTGCGTAGGACGAACCCGATCATTTACACAGATTAAAGATCTCCAAACAACACGTTAATTATAGTTAAAGAATCGCTAATGAGTTAAATTTTAAACAGCATCAGAAGTTGTTGATAATAATGGGTTCCCGGTGCTGTCCACAGTTGACCTCGTCAATGTAGATGGAGTTGGTTTTTATTTCAATGTTCTCCTGAAGCTCCTGCTGGCAGCGAAACAAGGCCCTCTGCTCCTCCTCTGACTGGGCCACTGCCTCATGCAGCCTGATAACACAAGGAAAAAAAAACAGCATTATTAAGATAAAATAGTCAACCAGTTTCATGATGAACCATCTTAGACGACAATGGTTACAAAATGATATCATTCCTCAAAAACAGGCCAACGAATCCAGTATCCGGTATATGGCCAAGATTAAAACCATATCCTGCCATTATCACATTTTAAAAGCATTGCACGTGTCACTGTTTTAATGACATGTAAGCATTAGTTAGTCTTACTTGTTGATCTGAGTGCTGAGCTGCCGGACTTCAGCAAGCAGCTGAAATTGTGCAGAATCGTGACAGAGCTCTTTAGCGGGCCTCTGATGACGCAAACCCAGCTTAGCTCGGGCCAAACTCAGAAAATGTTGATTCTCAGCAATGGCCACTTGGAGATCATCTCGGGTCTTTTGCTGGCTGGAAGCCTCGGACTGAATCTGACGGACGGGGGAGAGGGAGGCATCAGAACAATGAAAAACAAAACCTTGGCAACCGGCGACTGGCACTTACTGCCCGGTAATTTGATGCGTCTGTACGCATTAAGTGACTGCGAAGAGCAGATTAGCTGACAGCTCCAAAACGGCTTGATAAATGACAGAGCAGACACCACATGAGCTTTGCCTGTGTTTACTATCCACGCCAGTAAAATACGATGCATTATTTTACAGTGCCATCAAAAAGATATGGGTAAACAAAAAAGGAACATAATCCAGAAGAGCAAGAGTCCCACATTAATAAGCACCGTTAACCAATCAAGTCGGCTGAGTTCAGTTCAATAACGAGAGTCAAAGCAAAGTTTGGTGTCCACCAGTCTTGCCAGAAACGTTAAAAGCGTGAAAGATGAAGACAGCCTCATCTGTGATTATACCATAAATTCGGCAGGTGTTCTACTACGTGCCGATAAGATTTAACAGGAAAGCATTTGCAGGACTCGACAATCAGGTGAACACATTTGACCGTGATGTCAAAATAGGGACTAGAGAGAAATGCAACTCTCTGGTTTCAGTTTGTAGAAGGAATATCCAAGATCTTAGGTGTCAAACTCTGGCCCGCGGGCCAAATTTGGCCCGCACAGTAATTATATTTGGGCCGCAAAGCCATACCAAATGACTACTAGAGTTGGCCCGCAGGTATAGAGTACAGTGCATGTATCGCTAATTCGACAAATCCCAGAATTTTCTGCTGGTGTTTCGGCACGAAAATCACAACAAGACCCATAAACACCCTCTCCTCTGTGTACAGTAGTCATAGCGACCTCATGCTAATACTCGCACCCTGCTACTTAGGCAGAAAACAGGATTTTGCATGTGTGCAATATTAAGTTATATATTGTAAGGTATAAGCTATGCTTGTTCAATACTTTTTTAAGCAAAACTTGTTTGGGTCCATATGAAAAGGTTCATTGATATATCAGGAGGAAGATTTTTTTCAATAAATATCAATGTTGGCCCGCAACTTTGTCCCAGTTTTGAATTTTTACCCAATGTGTATTTGAGTTTGACACCCCTGCCCTAGATGGAGCGGAAGTAGTATTTCATTGGAGGATGCTGAGGCATAATTGATATTTAAACTATATGCCAGGTGATAACATCACCTCACAAGAATGTTTCTCTTGCTCTTTGACACTGGACCCTCCACTTGCAAAACAGCTAAATCACAACCTGTCTCTTAATAATTCTGTAATGAATAGCTCAGCTAATGATTAAAAATGAACATCCCTGCCAGTGGGGAAAAACTGCTAATTGAAAAGAAAAGATCTGTGCCGAGGTTTACATCAAATATCTACAGTGCCGCAGGGGGGCTGCAATGCAGGTATATTGTCATGAAGTGCTAGAATCTTACTGCGCAGCAAATGGCAAGGACGTTAAGCCGTCAAAGGCAAGATATAGGTAAAATAAAGTTTTGACAGTCGATCCATATAAAGCTCAGGGATATGCAATGATTTAAATGATCATTTCTATATGTAAGTTCTTGAGATGTTTATGTGACTGTCTGTCTGTGTGTCTGTGAAATACTGTGATGCAAAAAATCCTGGAGCCTTAGTGTGATGTGTCGTTCCCACCAGCAGGTGAAAAGCTGCTTCACAACTGCCACTGAGCAACAGAGGAAGGCTGTGTTGGGGAAAATTACACGGCTCTTTGACTACTTGCTTAAATGCAAAACAAATGCATTTTTCTTCCCTAATACATCCCATACAGGAACATGGACCGCTTTCCTCCACTTCAGGTAGTTTGTCTCACCTTCCCTTCTTTTAAACTACCTGATTTGTGACTGCAGACTTTTGGGGTCAGCCTATGCTGTCTTAATAATATTTATTATCTTGTCTTTTAGCTGATTCCACATCTTTTGGCATGTCTGGATTATAATTTAGTGATTAATGTTCCCTTGCTTTAAAAAAGAGACTTGTTGCATGTTTTTACAAGCTATAGCACAGTTTTTATTTTTTGTTTTTTTATCACTGGTCTCATATTGTAGAGTAAGCCAATGTTTAGTTCTAATTCTAATTGTCCCACGGAGAGTTTTTTTAAAAAGAAAATTGCCATCAGTTAATTGTCATGTGAGTTCATGAAGGGCTTTGTGAGCGAACTTTCTACTTTCTACTTTCTACTTCCTTTCGCCTTTTCCGAGTCGCCACAGCGAATCAACCCTCTCAATGTAGCGCTATTCTCTGTATCCTCTCTCACGCAAAATTCATCTTTTCCTTTGAACTCGTCTTCATTAGTTGCAGGACGGCAAGTTTATAGTATTGCATCTTGCATTCCTAACCCAAAGCATTTAAAGTAGTCATATCTTTGTGAATAGTTCTCTAATGGTTCCTATTTGCTTGTTTCGATGTTATACATTTGCCAAAGCAGGGTGTTTCCTAAGCAGAGCTTTCCATCACTATAGTTGGCTTTTCATGGAGGGTTGAGTCTGTAAGTTGAGTTTATTAACCCCAATATGTGAACCATGCAAATGAGGTCATGGCTTTTTGTCCGGACACAATCTCTCCACCATGGCCGAACCCTCCAAGAGTTTAGCTCTTGCATATGATGAGTTGTTTCCATCACACTCTCATTTCTCTGCCCTACCTTATCCAGCTCATCCTCCAAGCGACTCTTGATATTCTTGATCTCTTGGACATTGAGGCGAAAGGCAGTAGTCGTTGTCTCGACTTGCCTCTGCACGTCAGCAGCTGTCTGCTGCAGCACAGACTCCACCAGGGACCGGAGGGACATAGAGCTGCTCTTTTGCTGCTCTGCCTTAACAATATTGTTATCTGAAATTTTCTCCCACTGCTTTGGAGTCACAGAATAGCTGAAATAGGTACAAATATATTTATACATTCTGCAGATAATTTTTACAAGCCTCAATGTAAGAATGGGAACATAGAGATTCACCTTGGCAGAGCAGTTTGTATGTTTTTAGATCCCTGCAGGTTTTTCAGAGAATGGGTGATCATTGAAGCACAGGCGTTATCAATACATTCAGATTCCAGTTTCTCTTTAAGATCCCGCTCGAGCTGGTACTTGGCAGATCGATTCAGCCTGGAACACACAAACGTACCAAATGTTTAATAACATAAGATAATTGTTACTCACAAAAACACAAATTCAAAAGGTTTGCAAACAGGAATGAATTTGTTCTTGTCCAGCTATGATACCTGATTTGTTCGGTGATCTGCTCTCCTACATGTTGCAGCAGGGAAACCACCCCCTGGATTATCTCCTTCTCCTTCAGCAACTCTATCTCCACCTCATCATGTACCCTCTCGCTGGGGTACCGTTTATTTCTGCAGGTGACAGTAAATAAAAAAAGCTCGGGGAACTCATCGGCTTATTTAACTCACGGCCGCAGGTTCCTTTTATAGTTACGACAATTTATAGTCGTACTCCTCAAGCCTCTACGATAGAGATCCATGGTTGAAAGACATTATCAAAGATTAGTGATAATGCAGGGGGAAAAGGATAACGTGTAGTTTGAGAAGTATTACTCTTGGTATGGTGTTTTTTTACTTTTATTTATGATGAATAAATATATATATATATATATATATATATATATATATGGGCTCCATGCATGCTTTGTATAGAAGGAGTCGCTTAAAAAGTGAGTGACAAAGGAAGAACCATGATTTTGCAAATGACAGTGTTATAGGTTTATCTGATTTTCTCCGATTTTTACCTCCCTCACCTCTCCTCCAGACAGAGTTCGGTGACTCTCAGAGGCTCCTTGCAGGCCTCTTGGGCTTTCTTTACTCTGCTCTGCAATTCTATGAGGGCATCCACCTCCACAATAATTTCCTCCAACTTCAGCTCCAACTCCTTCCTAAAAAACTGGATGTCTTTCACATGCTGATCTGTAGAGGAATACCAGTATGGATCCCTTCTGTAGAGTTTGCATTGCCAACCTTTGAGGCTACACAAAGCATAAAAAGGGCTTCTTCCATTCTTTAGTTCCCATCCTTACCAAGCTGTTTGTTGTCCTCACATTGCATGTGTTTGCATGTTTTGTCAGCTTCTTGGATCAACCTGAAACATTCGCCTCTGAAGAGCTCAGAGTGGTTCCGGGTGGCCTCAGTATTCATCAGCCCGGACCCTGCACGCTGCTGGACGCTGCCTTCTGGCTGGAACATCGCTCCTCTCTATTGGTCAGTCTGACTTTCTGGTCAAGAAGGAAACCGGCATATGGCTGTTTACTTGGTTTTTAATCTTGAGAAACCGGGCTTTAAGTTGTAGAATAAATGCTTCATGTTGGTCTTTAGCACAAGAGCAATAATAATAATGTCACTTGACACATCTGCTGGTTTTAAAATGAACGAGCATTATATAATGTTATATAATGAGTTTTCAATATTTTTTTTTTCAACATACCTTTATGCCGCAATGAAAAAGGCGATATATCCAGTTTATTGTCTCCTGCCTCCTGAATGAGTTTAAACAAGTGGTTGCTATAGAAACAAACAAAATGTCCTTAGAGGCTGCCGTAGCGAGACTCCTCTGTCTATGCTGCAGATTCCTGTTCTGCAATCTGATTGGTCTTCTGAACTGCCACTCTAAGATTGCAGCCACTTAATTGGCTCCCGTGTCACTGTTTGGATGATTGACATTCAGTCACACAAGTCTTCATCATTTATGGTTAAATCACATCATGACAAGTGCTTGAAGAGGTTTCATCTGTAACTGAGAATCAGAACGCCGATATAAAATAGCCTGTGTAAAGAATTACAAGTTTAACAGCTGCATTATTAGACTGTGATCTAAGAAGACTCACATTACTGTTTTAGATTGCTCATCCATGCTTTCATTTGATATCCTAAATCAATAACTCTCAGTACATCACTGTTTGGCCTGTTTACTGTTAAATCCAATTATAAAATGACTCCCGATATTTTTAAGGAAATGTGTAATTAAAAAAAAAAAAGTGAGAGGTTTACCATTTCATGTGATTGTGACCAAAACAGCGTTATATTTCTTGCAGTTCATACATCTATTTCTTGCAGTTTACTTGTTTGAACTAACATCAAATGGTTCATCCACATTATGGCTACTTCAAGAAATGGTAGGCCATAGAACTGCCACAATAGATCAATATTTTAATAGCATAGCACTTTAGATACAGTTTGAATTAAATTAAACTGTCTCATTAAATACAACCCTGAACCTCTACCCATCATCCTGGTCATTTGAAATCGTTCATGTCAAATAGTTTCATAGTTTTATAGATATTTTCATTTCTGTCTGATCCCCGTCTTTCGTAAGCGTTAGTTTACATCCGTTACACTCCTTTTAGTTGTTTCCCCATGATTTTCAGTGAAGTTTGTTATTTTTTAGTTTGTTTCTTAAAATGGACACTTAAGTATCTGAACTGCCTCACAAGTTCATAAATTTGTCATTGGGGCAACAAGGACGTACGTGGCTACATGGAAATTGGAATATTTAGATCGAGGGCCCTTTGTGATTGACACCAATCTGAACCCATGTTAGTCAACTCAGAGGCATTTCTTTAAGAAATAAACCAGATGTCCAGAGACAGTTGTGTAAACAACAGAGGACCAGGAGACATTTACATTGGTCGAATGCTCCCCAGGCAGACCGCGGTGCCTGGGGAGCATTCGACCAATGTCAATGTTGATGCTGTACTTTTTTCGATAAAAATTTTGTTTATAATCAAGACGATGTCAGCAGAGTCCTCTTCATCTTCTTCTCATCATTACTTTTTGGTAAACGACTAGAGGCACAGGGTCAGCCTGCTGCATTTTGTTGCTTGATTTGCATAGAACATTTCATCACTTGATCCTGCAAACTGTTAATCAGGAACTCAAAGAGTCATCTTTACTAGAACAATTCTGCAAAATAAATACCATCAGTATGTATTTCTTTGCATATAGCCACCAAACATGTTTTTGCTTTTAATTACTACATTTTAAGTACATATAAAACATTCTGAATGCAGTCCTTACACAGTGGTGACACATTATGACCATCTCAAGATGTAACTAAATTATCACACTTGGAAAAAGATCCTGGCAAAAGTGCCTCCTCAGCTGCAGAATAACTGCGGGATGCATTTTGGAAAGCATAGGGAAGCAGCTAACCATCAGTAATGGCAGTTCAGTATCTGTTGTGAATCATTCATGCCAGCTGCACTCAACAAATATCCATTGTCCCCCGCAGTGACAGAGTGACTTGATCCATTCACTGAAGGGAGCACAGTTTAATTTCTACATTGTGTTAATGAAATGAAACTCATTATATAATAGACTTTCTCAAAAGGCCAGGGGTGGCTCCCTCTAACATACAACAAATATTTATTTGGAAATGTTTATTTTAAAAGAGTTTTGAAAAAAAAAAACTGGTAAGTCAGGTAAAACTGGCACTGGTAAGTCTTATCTCTTCCCCACTTGCAAAATTTGAAATAAGAACCAAGGTCTACTCTAAGAGCTATACGTCACTGCCGGATAAAGTACTCAAGTCCTCATTTAACTAAATGTAGACATACTGTGGTGAAAAACTACTCAATTAGAAACAACTGGACTGAAAATGTTATAGAAAGACATTATTGTCTGTAAAATGTACATAAGGTATCAAATATCGATGTACTCATTATGCAGACGGTATGTTATTGTCGCTATCATATTTTTCCATATGAATATGAAATACACTCCCTATATCTTTACATACCAACTTAACAAGAAATAGATATCACTTTTGAAGACTATGAATGTATTTTTCAAAATGAATATGAATTATTATATCTTACATGTAATTTAAAATAATGAAATGAAAACTATCTGTTGTGTAAGTGCAAACTAGTACTGTAATGTTTAGGTACAGTATACATACTTGAGAATTATATGCAGGCATAGTTTTTTTTCGTACTTTTTAGTCATACTAATATTCAACATTTTCACTCCAAAATGAATAGATTTAAAATATCTCTTTCTTATCTTCTTCTTGTTGAAAGCTCAAGTCACTCTCATGTTTCCCTGAGAATGTGAGGACCTCTTCCCGCTCGCTCATCTCCTCCTCTTCGTTCCTCCTGCTAACTCTACTCATTCCTCCCTCATATATTCCATCTCCAGTCTCGCTCTGCGCTCCCTCGCCTGCCTCTTGTACCACCGTTTCACAAAGCGGAGTCTGGGCAGGGTTGACAGGTGACATCAGACACTCTGTGTGAGTTGCATCTTCATTTTCAGAGGTGGAAGCAAGGACTGGACGCTTATTGCAGGCTGACTTGGTTCTCAAACGTGTCTTGAGGTTGTCATCCTTTAGCTGATGGTGGTCAAAAGGAGTAGATCAGGGATTTTGAGGTAAAGTTGAGATGGCGGTATATCAAACAGCAACTGTACCTTACGTCTCTCCTCGGCGAGTCTCATCTTTTCCTCAAGGTCCTCTAGGCTGGGTCGATTTTGACCCTTTTGAGCCTTCAGAGATTCAAGTCTGGCAGGGGGTCTTCGTCGGATCACCTCTCCGTCATCCAGCTCACAGACACACAAGCATTCAATATTTAACCACCTAACTCAATGATCCAAAGCCCTCCAACCTCTAAGGGGCTCTAGATTCAATTGAGACTACAAATGTTTCTCATGCAACTATTAATGTATGAGGAAAAATCATTTTAATGGAAATGTTATTAAAAGTTTCGAGGGGTCTTGCACAAAGCCTTACAGTATCACTGATCTGACCTTTATCTAGCTATATCTAATTGTATTTAATTTAGTTTTGTTTAAAAATATTTCTAATACATTCTAAAATGTTTTTTAGTTTATGAATTAGTAAATAGTTTGTAATTATAGTTTATAGGCAATTTCTTTCTGATACTACTAATTTGGGATATTTTTGATCTAAAAAATAAATAAAACAATTATGGCCAGTGATCTGTGCCCATAATATAATACAGCTTTCAGCATAATGTGATAGTGAGGCAATGTTTGATGTGCATCAAAATATTGTCAGTCAATTTCTTGGCACATCTTAAGGTCATTTTATGCTTGACATTCATATATTAAAAAAAAAACCCTTGTCAACTGTAATCTTACACTTACTTATAGATCATCTTCACAGATGTGGCTTCATGTAACGAAAGCCTCAAAATGTTTGAAATGGATCACAAGATATTTAATTCACATGACAGATTCTAATGCTGATGTAAGTTTAGCATGTATATTAAATCTGTAAACATGGCCTTTATTTCCTTAAACGTTCTTAAACGCGAAGAAGTTATCTACCATGATGTTGAAGGCCTGTCCATCCCCTCGACTCTGGCACTCTGTAATGATGCCTTGGTTCAGCAGTTCATCCAGGATCTCGCTGGACTTTGGACGTTCCTGAATGTTGCTCACTTGCTGAAGGCAGCCTGGTCCTTTTACACACAGAGAAAAGATAAAGATACCTTCAGGCGCACTGGATTTTTTTTTTTTTTTTTTGTGAATTGCAAGGCAAAAGAGAGATTAACAAACAGGGCTCGGGGACTTCCAGGCTCTCTAAATATCCAAAACCTCTCATTGACTCGGGCCACATGCTGCAAGTGTCTTTCGTAAAATAAAGACCACTTTAATTTCTCTTATATTAATATTTATCCAATAGGCATTCAATAGGAAATTAGATCAAACACATTACTGAACATTGGCCTCACAGCATGAAGGACCCTGATTCGGTTCCGACAAGGGGACCTTTCTGTGCTGAGTTTGCATGTCCTCCCTGTGTCAGCTTCTCCTGTTTCCTCCCTCAGTCCAAAAACATGCAGCAGGTTAATTGGAATAAAGGTTGTCTGTCAGTATATGTGGTCCTGATTGACAGGACAGGATAGGCTCCAGCATCCCCCACGACCCTGAGTGCAGGTTGAGCTGCGGATGATGGATGGATGGATGGGTGGATGGATGGATGGATGGACGGATGGATGGATGGATGGATGGATATTACTGAACTTCTAATGTACTTTGTACAACCCTGCAGGAGGGATGTTCGGAGTTCTGTTTTTCCCACTGGCTGTGAGTGCGTTCGCGAACATAACGGTTTTTTGAATGATTGTTGTAGCTTTTCTAATAAATGTAACTGAATGAAAGAAGGGTTTGTTTACTACTACTGTTTACTACGGTACATTTTCAACCATTACCTGTTCAGAGCTCCACGAAGTTTTTATATTTTTTTTATTACTTGTTCATTTTCGTGCAAGATTTATATATGTAGCATACTTGGATGTAAAAAAAATGCAAATATAATCAGATTATGTTTACTTTTACCTACCGTGTGCAACCTGGCTTTCCGTGATGCATTCAAATACCAGCGGAGGATTTGGCGGCCTTTCTCCAGGTGACAGAGGAAGCTTCGTGTTCTCCACCACCACCCCGCTGTCAGTGGTACCTTTAGACACAGCCGAGTCTCCGCGGCCGCTACTCTTGCTCCCCGTCCTGGCCTGCGTGTGGAGACAAGGAAAGGAAAGATGTCAAAAGAAAACGATGGGAAACAGACGTGAGGTTTCCATTACCACTCTGGCTACGACTTTCGAATGCATCATAATAGGATGCGTACATCGTTATTAACGTCATCATCAGTGTATGATTGAATTAAATTTTCATGACACGTCAAAACTACAGGAGGAATTTTCGTCACCTTTAAATCTGAGCAGTTAAATTTAAGTTTAAATTGTCACTCTTCAAAACACTTCTTTGTGCTTAAAGCCAAAGCCTTACTGACAGTAGCCCAAAAGGCTAGCCTCTGATTCCAGTTGCAATAGATTAGCATCCGTGACCAGTAATTTTTGTTTTTCATTTTTCATTTATTTATTTATTTATTTGCCTTTTTTTTTTTTTTTTTTTTTTTTTTTTTTACATATATAGTATAAACAGACAAAACACATGAACAAACAAACATGGCCAAATAGAATCGAATGTCGATGATGTAAACAGGCATGAGGAAACATAAGGACATTCATTTTGTATGCAATCAATTAACTGTAAGAGTAAACAAGATTAAAGGTCTGTGAGAAATGTTTGATTCTAGAAATAAAAGGGGTAAAATAATACATTGAAAATGAAGGGAAATAAAATAGAAATTAAAAATAAAACCGGTAGTTTGTGATACGCAGCGAGTTTGAGGGTTATGACGTCACCTGTAAGCTACTCATTTAATTGGTCAACCATGTCTGGCAATAATTCCACAGGTGTAACATAAAAATATAAACACGTTGTTTTACCGTATGAAAATGCTGTGTAACACCATATAAGGCCAGGCAAGTGATTCAAAATTTTAATTTAATCTGACACCGATTCCATGTTTCTATTAAAAGAGCAATCAATGAGCCGACACACTAGAGCTATGTCTGAGAGTTTTTACCTGCTCTTTCTTCGGCCTCAACGGAATGACCTGGTTTCGTTTGGAGAAGAGACATCCCATGTCGCCAAACTAGCGATTGTTAAATTTCTTTACAGCAACAACAACAAAAAAGAAGTAAGCGATGAAATGCACTTCCGTGTGCTCTTCCCCAGTGAGTATCGATGGCATTCCTTTATACTAAAACTCACAACCATGGCCCTCGTGCGTTGCTAGGGCCCGTTGCTACAATAAATGTGACCCGGATAAAAAGGTTATTCCACGAACCTTGCTGGTGGAGAAGAGCACGGAAATGATATGAATTAAAGAAAATGCCCAATTAAAAGTAGAAATATACACTTAAATGTAAAATAGTTTGAGTGTTGATATTAGAACTCTTTCGTCTTCCTCTACACCTGCTGGCTTGTAGTTCCAACCTCAGCATCCCTCTACCAATATATTTACAATCCATCCTCTGCACATGTCAAAACAATCTCAGACTGGGCCTTCTGATAGTATCACGGGTTAAAAGTACAAATTGCTTTAATGATAATGAAAAAGATTCCACATTATTTAAAATATTTAATGCAGCAGAGCTGAAAAAACGATCCAGATAAAAAGAATAGTCTCCCCTATTTGCTATACGGTTAGTCATTTAGTCATTACTTGATCAATGAGTTATTCTAACTATGGAAATTTTAAGTATATCCGTTACAAATAGAAAGAACAAATGCTACAACAAAACATCAAGTTTAATACATGTAGTTGTGAGTTTGTTTTTTTTTTTTTTACAAGACAACTTGTGTAAAGATTAGTGGTTGCTGTTGGAATTGTTATTTTCTGAATATTAAACCTTGGAACCTTTATTTTGCAGAATAGCAAGACAATTGGTCAAGCATCACTAATCTGTTATTTACTCAAAAACAATTCCAAGAGTATTTTTTTTTTCTTTTGTTAATCAGTTTAAGACATGTCCAAAATAAATAATCTTTATGTCTTATCATTGAAATTGCAGGATTATAGACCCATTTTTAAAGTGTTAACATGATCCATTGTTACAGCAGAAATTTTCAACATATCTTTAAATGACAGCAAAAGTAATCTGCTCTTCATTTTATAGCTCTTCCAGGCTATGGCCGGGGACGTTTCAAAGGCCCCTGGCTCCAAAGAGGTTGGACATCCATTCGTCTCAGTGGTTAGTCAGCAGACTGTTGCCACTGACGATTCCTAGACTATCTTGATATGCATGGTTTCTGTTTCCACATATGAATAAACCTATGTATTAAGTAGAGGAGGCAATTCATCAATAAATGACACAGAGGAAAATGTGAGAATTCTTTAATATTGAAATCTGCAAAGCTATACAATGGCTGGTGTTTTTGTCAGAGCAAAGGATAACATTTCATTACTTTCCAAGAAAATAGGTTACTCTTTAGTTAAAAAAAAAAACTGTATGAATATGGCTGATATAATTCTACCAAGTCAAAACCTATTGTAACATCACTATTCTAGATAAAAGCCAGAGATTTGGAGCTGTGATAGTTTGAATATCTGAAAGAAAGAAGAATCATGAAAAATTATGACATGGAGATAGTTTATGAAACATGTATCAAAGAAAAAGCAAAGTACAGTACAGTAAATGTAAAGCTACAATTGTTTTAAAGGCACTTGCTGAATTCTTATTCAAATCGCCTAAAATGTTCCCAATACAAGCTAAAATATACACAACAACCTATAATAACTTACATTTGAACAAAGTTCTGCTTAATATATCTTAACGCTCTCACTGTGATGTGGGCAATGTGAATAATAAAAGACGTTTTGAAAGGTGCTCTTGGGCTAGTAATACAGCATTCTTAAAATCAGACATTAAAATTGCTCCACAAAAAAGTTATATAGCTTACCTACATAAGTTAAATATTTTTTCAAGTCCACCAGGAACAACAGAAGTTAATTAAAATGATGTGAAGAAAAAATAAAAACGGCAAAATCTTCTATCATCTCCCTCAGTCGTCATTTGAAACACTTGTCTGTGGGCTCTAATTAATATTTTAAATAACATGCAAATACATTCAAAATCATCTTACAGTTTACAGCAAAGCTACTCCTGATCTTTTTTCCAGGAAACAAACAAAAGGGTTTTCACATAACGGATTAAAGCATTTTGTAGAAGAAACTGGACATACAATTGGAATTCAAATTGCTTGTGAGTCAGCAACAAAATAATGGTTTAAGTTGTAATACTTTAAGAAAATAAAAATTTGCAGCAATTATTTTTATCTACCAAGGCCCACTCCAATCTTTCTTTCCAATTCATAATCTCTGTCACAGATGTTGCTGCAGAATATGAACAGTCCAGTCCAACATATTAATAGACCAACATATTAATAGACAAGTGAATACATGGTGCTTTGTTAATTTTAAACGTTTTGCCTACAGACTGCTGAGTGCCTTTAAGACACAGTAATAATAAAATAAAAATGGAGCTTGCTTTTGAAAACAAGATAATGTTGCTGATTTACCCCCAACCCCCCACCCAATAATACCTGACATTGCACAAAAACAAAAAGTAACTACAAGGTGAACTGATTGTGTTAAGACCTTTAGCAAATATTTTTTCCTGGGACCAGTGCAGAGTGACATTATGTAGAAGAGCAATAATTGTCTTTCTGGTTCATACTGTGACCTCAGGCAATAAATAATCAAGCTTCCAAACTTAAGGCAATTGGAAAAAGAAGGTGATGTGACTGAGTGGGAGGACTACGTCTGCCAGGACCAGAATTGGGGGTTTCTCTTACTATTCCAAACTGAGCATTAATTGAAACCAAATGCTTTTCTTCAAATATTAAAATAGAACACCATTTAAGCCATGGTAAATTGTTTTGCTTATCCACTTTTAACTTGAGTATAATCTTTAAACATGGTCAAGATTAGACTGAATTCATAAATTAAACAACCTTTGTCAAATGTCATCCATCTCGCTTAGAATACTAGCAACCACAAGTTAGAGGTTAAGATCAGTCTGACATTATAGAATGTACAATGACAGAATTGTCATTTTTTGACAAAGCTATTCGATTTAAAAAACATGCATGAAAAATCTGAAGTTTGTATTTTTCCCCATCACCTCAATGTGTCCTGTTTAAATTTAAAGCTTTCGGTCCTCTTCCAATCACCTTAAACGAAAAATACAACTTATAGGTCAATCATTCACTAACGTCTTGTCACAGATTCTATGCCAGCACTGAACACATTTTTTTGGCCATGAACCATGAGATTTGCAACCAGCTTTTGTAATAAGTTAACCAGACATTGTGACCCACAATTAAGGTGACAGGCACTATCTAATTAGTCTCTCATTAGGCTTGTTTTACACTTAATCTCTTTGCCATGTAAACAAAGACAGCTAAGGATTAACTCTCCGTTCCCTTTTCCAAATTTACAGCATAAAGTCAAACTTTCTCGGAATTTTCAGCTTTGCTTTCATCCACACAATAAAATGTAATGCATGGATGAATACTATTAATTTAAACTGTAAACAGTTTTGAAAGGATATTAATTTCATTAACTGGCATAAAGCAGGAGGCTAATACAGATCTAGGCAAATAAATCACCTGCCATCTTTTGCCATTTCTTAATACTCAAATACAAAGTATTAAAGCAAATCTTTTCTTTTTTTGTAATGCCACCATCTGCCTACAAAGTTTGTCATTTATTACTCCTCCGATGAGGGAGGAAAAAAAAAACAAAAAAAACAAACAAAAAAAAAAAACAAGATGGCAATTCACTGATTGATGTAATGCCAATTAAAATGTAACATTTCACTGTTCACATATTTTTAACTTCAGTCATGAAGTGATTGCTGCTTTTCTCATAGTATCAGCCAAAAGAAAAGGCAAATGTCCATGTAGGGGCGACTCCTGCAGACACAGAAGTGTAAGTTAATTTACTGGAGATGTGTAAAAGGCTGCTCTTTCAGTTACCACTTAAAAAAAAAATGTAAAAGCTTTCTTTAGTTCAGATGAACCAGACGATAGAGGGTGCATTTGTATACCATACCACAACAACTGAGGGATCATTTCCAATGTACATTGGTTGCTATGGTTTTATCCAGCCCATTGATCTTTTCAGCTACCAAACCCTCCTCAATGGCCACCTTGGATTCATGGACCTTGAAAGAAAGACAAGCAGATCTTACATCAGCCTATTCAACACATCATAATCAGGCGGCCTTTTTTTGTATGACTTCTATGTGAATGGCATTATTTAGTAGAAAAGTTAAAGATAAGGACGAAAAATTTTAACTGAAGTATAGGACCATGTGACCTATTGTGCAATCAGGTGCTCGCTAGAAGGCACAAGAATGTGCGCCAAAAGTCACTGATTTGAAATTAACCCTAAGTGGCAGGAGTTGGTATGACTCTAAACAACTTTTAATATTTTTAGCCGACCTCAAAAAAGCTGAGGCTAGGTTAATGGTAATGCAGGCAATAATAGGCTTGCTGGACATTTCTAAAGGTAACATTTAGTATGTGACTTTGCTTTAATGTTTCGTAAAAATCTGGCGGAATTTCCTAAAATTCTTGGTCTGGCGAGAAGAAAAAGAGAAAATATAGTAGTGAATGTTTCCTAAAATTTAAGCATGATGAAGTTCAATCACCCTGAAAGGTTCACTGATGCCAATGATGCACTGCAGAGTGCTGCTGTAATAGCCCAGCACACACTCTCCTCCTCGCACAGGGATCTCCTCTTTACTCACATAAACCTGAAAAAAGAAAAACAACAAGATTATTGTTTCTGACAACGGAACATCTAAATATCACCAACAGCTTTTAAGTTTACTTGCTTCTACCTGAATGACTTCTTCACTGAAAGCCACTTCATCATCTTTCACCCAGGTGTAGGTGATGTAGTCAGATATGCTGGTGAATCCAACCTGAGTTGAAAGCAGTAAATTAAATTTGTTCAAACTGACAAGCGTGAATGGCTGTTAACCCAACCTTATATAGTCCAATCCAGTCCCAGGCGCTTGATGGGAAGCTCTGCAGGGGAGTATAAAGAACCATGGCATCTATGTCTGCACTCCACTCGCCCTCCGGCTGCAGATGCACCAGAGGAGTCTTGTACATTTTCATTAGCTTGAGGGAGAAAAAGAAGAAGTCAAAAGGTATCACATGAGTCGATCTTTTGACTGTCAACAAACATTACTTTTCACAAGATACTGAGATGAATACATTCAGGGTCACTGTCAAGTGTCATGTGCTACTAATGCATTTATCTTATTCCTTGTTTGAGATTAAGTTCAAGATGCTAAGATGAAAAATGTATCTTTTGTGACAAACCTTTCAAGCTTCCTTGAGAATCGTTAACAAAAATAACCATTATCTCTTATTTTATCTTGAGGCATGGCGGTTGGCATTCTAGAGGGTTCCAGGTATGATTCCACTGACCAATCGGGCCATTCTGTGAAAAGTTTGCCTGTTCTCCCCTGTGTCCACGCGGTTCTCCGGTTTATTCTCACAGACCAAAAAAATCCATCTGTTCATCCATTAGTTATCCACTACATTTCCTGCACTTAGGGTCACAGGGGATGCTGAAGACTATTCTAGCTTTCATTGAACGGGAGGCTGGGTTCCCCCTGGATCGGTCACCAATCAATTGCAGGGCCACATATGACAGACAGACACATCTCATGCCTCATGCAATTTTTCCAATTGATTCCAATGAACCTCCTCCATGTTTTTAGGACACAGGCAGACACAGGACGAGCATGCAAACTCCACACACCGTGCTACCCAGACCAAAAAAATAGAAGGTCAACAATATAAATTGTTTGTAGAAGTGAATAAATAAGAATGGGTGTATGTCTCTATTTGTGGCCCTGTGATACAATGTTAGTGGTCAAGATAAATCCCAATTTTCTCTTAGTGTCAAATAGGATTGATCTGGCCCAGTATACCAATATATCTGTAATTTTTGGACTACTGAGCTCACCTTAATATAAGCTGCACCCACTAAGTTTGAAAAGAAAAAAAATTGTACACATATACGCCTCACTTGTCTAAGCCACAAGTGTCCATTTGTATTAAAAGACATTTACACAGATTCTTTTTTTAACTTTTAATAAATATATGTCATAAGTGCTTTTTTCCAGACAGTGCCTGTGACACGTCTGGTTAAAAAGAATAAAAAATACAGTAGCCTACCAGGACAAGTCATTGATCGCTATCTTCATCTTTATCCTGCGCACTAAAACCACTGGAGTCGTCGTCTTCCATGTCTGAATTCAACAGCCTCAGAATTCGTCCATCACACACTTCCTTAGTCTCTCTTTCGCTGTCACTTCCAACGTCACTTATGTACACCACATGTGCGTGTTCTGCGGTGTCTATGTATAAATTTCATTGGTCCGATGTGACGGGGCAAAATATTTCGGGGGCATGAAGCTTGTTAGCCCATAAAAAGCCCATCATTGCTTAAGCCGCAGTGTTCAAAGCATGTGAAAAAGTAGTGGCTTATAGTCCAAAAATTACAGTAAATAACGAATTGATTGGGTATCGTTTTGCAAGGTGTTTTACACTATATGCATGCCTTTTCCCCTTGATTTGTGCATGTTTAGGTCAAATCAAATAAAAGGATTGTTGGGAACAGATTTTACATAAATGTCCCTCACCTCCAGTGTGAAGACACCAACCACAGGCTTATGGTCACTGATGCGGTACTCCATGTGACTGGTGTATAAATCCTGACGAATCTTCAGAGGGAATTCGTCTTCCTCCTTCTGCTGCTGCTTCATGTTCTTCGTATCCTCCCCGATGTTTTCTTCAGAGGGTCTGATTTCAGGTCTGAGTCGCCAAAGAATCCTGTCCGTCCACGCAGGTTTACGCTTCTTACCACTGATAATAAAAAATAGGAAGACACCAAGGAGGGACAGGGAGGTTTTGAACAAAAAAAAAAAAAGACAATTTGACTCTTTCCAAATTACTAGTTACAATGTCAGCCAGTGGGTAAGAAAGTGTCAAGAAAAAATAACTATAATAAGCCGTACAAAGGGAGGAAAGTAATACAATATATTATGTAATATATTGTATACAATGCAACAATTCAGACACAGAAGTTAAAGTGAAAAATCATTCATCTAAATCCAGGCAGAAAAACGGAATCCAGTTTTATAGTGGGTCAAAATGCCACAAACTTGAAATGTTCTCAATTGAAAACATCTTGAAGCTATTAATTGAGACTATAAACTCTTAAGATAGAGGTTTACACATTTAATAATTGATGAGAAGTTAAGTAATTTCTTTAATGCATTAAATTGCCATTTTCCTAATGTAAGCACCGGGTTAAATCAAGAATGTTTGCTCTACACAACCCAACTTGCATTTACCAGTTTTTATCTTCTTTGAGACCATCGCCTGTTAAGTTAATATAACAAATAGCTACAAAATATTTACCAAATCCATGCGTGGGCAATATTCTAAGGTGGCTATGTGTCAGGCAACAATGACTCAAAATAACTGATGAATTAACTTCAGTCCTAACATTCAAACAGTCGGTAATGAATGACCATGCATTTTAGCTGTTCACTGAAGTTTGCCAAGAGGACTCCGCAAACGACAAAGCAGTGAGATAATATTGTGTTGGTCTTTTTTTAATAAGGGGTTAATATAGACCATTAATGCTTTGCTATTCAAAGGTACCCTGTGGAGATTTTTTAATAATATTACCATAATATCCATTGTACATTTTGAGAACTGGTCAAAATTGTGTATCAATTTTGTTGTCTTCATAAATTTGATGTTTGGAATATTATCCATAACTCCTCTTTGAATCAAATCTGATACCTCCCACACAAATCGTGCTTTGAGCATTCTTTCCATGGCTGCTTACTGACACACAGCTGAGATTCTGTGGAAATTCATGTTTGTGTTCCCAAGAGTCCTTGTTTCTCTTGGCTATTTTAAGAGCATTGGAGTACTTCCTCCAGTTTGAAAAATTCATGTGTGATCTTATTCATGACGCACGAACATGCATTAAAGAAATGGATCAAATTAAGATGTTATATGTTGAAAACATGGCCAAAAATGTTGGCTTGACCTTCTTCTGTTGTGTCAGCTGGTGTGTCACTATATCACTTGTATTTTCAAAAACAATTGCCTCCACAAGTACAGCAGCAAGTTATGGCTTGCAAAAGTTAAATATGTCAACTCTTTGGCAATACATCAATCTTCAAACAGTCCAGAGTACCATAAATAGCATAAGCAGTATTTCCCGAATCCCGGGGCTTCTGATTATTGGCAACATTCTGAGAAACACAGGAACAGCCGAACATTTTACGGAGACAGGTTGTTAGTTCCGCTTGTTTAGTTTGTATAGCTTTTACAGTGAGTCATTTGCATTTAGTCTTTGAAAACAAATGGTTACTTTTTTTTACATATGATTAGGCTGTAAAACAAAGAAAATGTTAATTTTAACATTCATTTTCACACTAGTCAATTTGGGTTAATCTACATGGTTATATATTACAGCTTAACATCTTTCTTGTGTGTTAACTCTTACTTAAAAGAAAACCATGTCCTGTAGTACCTGTACAGATGAAAAAGGTTGGAGATAAAGTACAAATTAATATTTTGGGACGTAAATCAAATATAATAATGAATAGAATGATGACCTATCATAAAACTGATTGATGATAATGATTATTGTGATGATTAGGATGCAACGTGAAAAGTTACCTGCTGTCATAAGTATCACAATTTAAGTCAAACTTGTATGTAGGCTGAAAGTCCAAAGGTCCTTCCTCAAACTCTTGCAGCTTCTGCTCTTTCTTTTTCATCATGGTCAGCTAAGACAAACCAAACGTACACACATAGAAACTTGAATTTCCAAAAGAAATCCAAATCATTAATGCATAATGCTTAATCATGTCCAGGTAAAATCATGCAATAGACATTCAAGTGCTGTGCATGGATGCTGCACACAACCATGACTTGTTAGTGGTTATACATTGATGTAGACATTTAGAGGATTCCAAACAGGCAAACCTGATCTTTGCTCCACAGCAAGTTGAAGGTTTGATTGTTGATACAGGAGCGGACAAAGTGCATGCCATGGTCCTGAATTCGGAAGTTAAGATCACCAAACCAAAAGACCAGCCTGGCACCAGGGAGAGGAGAAGGAGGGGAAGAGAATGGCAAGACGATTTGGTTAAAAGTTTGGAAAATATCAAACAGCAAAAAACTTTTCAGTTTTCATAAATAGAAAACACTTTGTGAAGACACAATTGGAACAGACTGGCGAACAGACATTTTTTATAAGCTGTGCCTCCATTTACCTGTGGTCAAGGATTCTCTGGGCCTTTCTACAGTTGTACATCTGTGTCTCCATGATGTACTCAAACTCATCCACTCGCTCAGAGGCATATTTCATGTGAGCAGCCAAGTGACAGTTGAGAAAACAGATCATGTGGCCATAGAGAGACAGTCGGATGGAAACACCACCTTTGTTACCCTGACACGCAGCGGAGGTTTTCACAAATGAAACAGAAAAGACAATAAAAACAGATGTCAGAAAAAAACATTTTCACTTCAGTTGTTTTGGTTTAATTTACAAATATGAAGTACAGTATGAAGAAATGTGCATTTTTGACACAACCTATTTCACGCCTCATTAATGTGTGTGTGTGTGTGTGTGTGTGTGTGTGTGTGCATAGTGTGTGTCTGTGTGCGCATGGGGTGTGGCATGTGAACGGCAGTTCTCACCCAGTAGCCAAAGACACCTGTGCGAGTATAGGTGGCCTGGATGTCTCTGATAAATGGGAGGTGCTCCAGTTTAGAAAAGAAAAGCAGTAGTAGACCCTGCATTCTGATAGAAGACACCTGACACACACAAAAGCAAACACCATTATTGGGACATGGATTGCAATTCATTCTAGATGCTCAATTCAAGAACCAAACATATTTTGGAACATCACAGATTTTCTATGTTCTCTGTTGTTTCTCTTTATTTGAATAAAAACATCCTATCATCTTATTTTACATAAATTTTTTGTTTCTTTAGTTTGAGGTTCTACAGTCTAAATATAAAATAAAGAAATTATGTTGCTGTTAAAATCAAGGGAAAAATATACTGTTGATGAAAAGAAAAAGGTATGGGACAATATGGAAGGTCAAAAAACATAAATTGTAGTGAAGACAACGGCAAAAAAATAAAATTAACATAAAAAATGTTTCTGGAAATAAAATACTGCAAAAAACAGGTGGAAATCAAAAAGTGTTGCTGAATATGCCGATGTGAAGAAAACGTTTTATTTTTAGCCAGCAAGTTTTTGATTGACATCAGCTGCATGTTTGAGAATGTTAAAGAACAAAGACATAATTGACGAAAGTGCTCGAGCAACTAGTCATGAACCAACTATTGTTGGAAGGACTTTCCTAACAGAGCAACTACACACCAGCATCCAATAAAATCTGGCAAGCTTAATGTGCTGCATCTGAGCGATTCAATAGATACTGTATAAATAACAAACTACTTTGAGATTAAAATAATAAACAATTCATCCAGATATTTAACACTATGACATAACAGCATCTTTTAGCGACACTGGCATTGTTTATTTACACAGGGTGTTTAGAGGAGACTTATACCTTCACATAGTTAAGTGGTGCTAATGTGGACGTGAACGTATTGGTCCATGGGTCATCGAATACAATATCTGACACGAATCTCAGAGGCCCAGAGTACACCTCCTGCAGGCTGTCAAACACACACACACACACACACACACACACACACACACACACACACACACACACACACACACACACACACACACACACACACACACACACACACACACACACACACACACACACACACACACACACACACACACACACACACACACACACACACACACACACACACACACACACACACACACCATGTCAATATATGGCTCATCAAATGATGTGTATAAAAAAATTAGAAAAATCTATTCATGCTGCCTGCACCACCTACCCGATCACATAGAGGTCTGGAAGTTTTGAAGACTCCAAATGCAGGAGCAGGCTCACATCGCTTGGGGGGTCAGCTGTGGCAACATTCCATGTCACCATGTGCAGCCTGCAGGAAAAGTTGACATTGAGACAGAGAAGAATTCTGCTATATAACTGTAACTTGTAATTTTCTGCTTTACACATAAAAAAATTATGTGTAACTTCTGCAATCAAAGAGGTTCATTCTTTGACTGGGCCAGATCTCTTACAACACAAGCACTGTTTTCCGGCCATATGCGGGTCAGGCTCACAACTAACATGACACGTCAAAGGATATAAATAAAGGCTCCAATTAACAAAGCAGAGCACTGTATTTATTTATCCAATGAAAGGCCTTTGATCAATAAATTCACATCAATGAAATCCAAGAGAAAGTTGAATGAAAGGAGTCGGAGAAGAATAATTCCTGCACTAAACCCATCCATCCATCCATCGTCAGCTACGTACAGACAACCTGGACCGTAAACCAGTCATAGGGCCACATATACAGACAGAAAGCCATTTACTTTCTCATTCACATTCTGACAATTTTGCCATTTTTTTCCAATTAACCTGCTGCATGTTTGTGGACTGTGAGAGGACAGCGAAGAACCCTGAGTAAACCTACACAAACACGGGGAGAATCAACCTTCGAGCTGTGAGGCTGAAGCGCTAACCACTGCGCCACCGTGCCGCCCCACACTAAACCCTTATCTACTATTTTATCCGTCTCCACAGCAGAAAAGCAAAGGAAATCATTTGGTTTTCCACCTGAGACTGCAGGTTTTTGGCTTGCTGCTTCTCTTGACACAGACGAGGAGAGCAGTATCCAGGCTTTTGATCACTTCTTCTTGCACCTCAATTTCGGGGTCCATGTCATCCACACAAGTCATCAACTGGTTAAACCGCTGGCGCAAAACCAGTTTGCTCCCTGTAGACTTAGCGATGTCGCTAGACTGACTGTCAGAGCGTGTGCGACTGTCAGAGCCCAGCAGAGAACCCTTTTCATCCATTATGACTGCTCTTGACAAACTTTGAAATGTTGGCAAAGCCAGGTATCTTCTTCTTGAAGTAGAAAATGTAAGGGTTAAAGTACTTCCAAGTGATCAAACAAAGGTTGGCAGAATACCAAAGGCCAAAAAAAATAAAGAAAAAATCCACAGTATTGAGATTGGGAGAAGAAAATCAATTGAACAACAGTGCAGAGCTGTGCTGGAGTCTGTGGAATCAAAAAACTAAGTGTGATGAAGAAACACCTCGATCAAGGATTTATTTGCGTCAGAGCCGGAATGCGTGATTAGGGAATTTGTTCACTGGTCTACAGCTCTCCTTTGTTTTCTACGAACAATGTAATCTTATTGTCAAATTTCTCAACATTAGGCCTAATTAAAAATTGTGAAACAAAACTGCATGTGTGCACAAAAAAGTGAGTAAGGAGTAAAGCTCTCTACTGTGGCAAATCTGCATAAGGTATGTATTGTTGGGCAACCTGATTGAGCAGCAAAATATACACTGTATATTCACAGATCAGGAGACTGGAAAATATTCTATGAATAATTCCTTGGAGGACAGCGCTCTATGAAGGAGGCAGATCACTGTGATCAAAAATAAATGTACCGGTGAATAAATTGTTCTATAAATCCACAAGAGTGAATGTATGTGTCCAGCAATGACGGAGATTTCAAACTGTGAAATAGGACTGCAGTGTGCCGCACACACTATATTACAGGTACTGCACTTCTTGTTGAAAAAAAACAAAACACAAACATCAGCATGCCTCTGTGAGTGTATGCCGTTTTGATGTTTGGGGCAGAAAACAGCAGCTATATCCTTTACGATGAAATGAGGAGCTGTGATCAGTATGAACAGCTCATCTAGTAGCAAATACAAGTGTGTAGATGTGACATAACATAGGGGGAAGCACAAAAACTAGATATGCACACTGTAATGTCATACATTGAACCAACAAAACTAATAATCATGTTTACCCAATCGTAATCTTGCAAAATATCCACATTTAAGTAATCACAATGACAGTAAAACCCCATAGCATTACTTTAAAACATCACCTAAAATACAGAACAAAGTGAAGGAAAAGCTTGTCATTGCACCTGATATCATGGTGCGACAAGTTCACAAGCTGACAAGAAACAGAGTGGACATCTGAAGACAGGCATTTGTTTTAGAAACTGAAAATTCATGGTGCCAAGGGGGAAAAAAGGAAAGTTGCAACCCTCTTGTGGTGTAAAGTATGTGTCTGTATGCTGTCAGTGATTGAAAGCATGATAAGAATAGTCTGGCCACAACTTTCACCTTCTTTAACATTAATAGCAAAGGGTAGTTCCTACAATCACAATGCATTTTAATTCATCCGAAGCTAACAAACAAGCACTTGCTTCTCACCTGTCAGAATAAAGACCTTTATTCACATAGGCTTTATCACTTTATAGCTCAGCAATCGTGCATTACATGCTGACAATCCTCTCATAGGCATGTGGGGTTGCACGCAGGCCCGATGGGTCTGACAAATATTCGTCAACATAGCCAGTTACAAGCAGTGTCCACAGAGTTTTAGGGTAGGTTCCTACCTGAACCTTTCTCCATCGTAGTCGCCTGTTTTTAAAATGATGTTGGACTGTTCCTCGTTCTCCTCCATCCTCTCCTAGTGCATATGAGAGCAGGCGGACAACTTATATTCGAGTGTCACAACATTCGGTGATCATCACAGTAAACCGTGAACCTAACATCATACAATTCAGTTTGAGAGCTAACACTGGCTCCTTCAGTCGATAATTTGAGTATAAATTTGAGCACATAATGAGGGATTCAATATCCACTCCCAGTGAAATCAACAATATATGACTATAAAGGAGATGTTTTTACAAAACTAGTTGTATTTAGACGAGCTAGCCGCATTTGCTAACATTAACATCCTATTCACGATGTTGACGAACGGTAACATCAAAGGCGAGACGCTAGCTAAATATCGCATTTAATATAACATTTCAGCCGCAAATAATTGTTTTTTTTTGCAAGGTAGTTTTTTCTACTACCTTATATAGTTCAGCGTAGTTTTCCTAGTTTAGTAGCTTGTGAAGAGGGAGGGGACCACCCGCAGGATTCGCTAATGTTTTTATCCCTGCCCCTCACGGACGGAAGAAACGTACGTTGCCTTCAAAATAAAAGCGCCAAATTATTTATTTGTGAAAACAGGAGGCGGAGTAGTAGGCATGTGCGGACTTTTAATTCAATAAAATTGGAAATAACAATTCAAAATTTAAAAGAAAAATAAAGTTCAGTTGAACACGAAAGTATAAGTAAAGTACATGTTGCTTTCTGTTTGTAAAAAACAAAATTATAAGATATGAAACTAGATTTTCCACATCAATTGAATTCAAACATACATTAATCTAACATGACATGCAGTATTTTTAATTTGATCATTTATGTATTTGTTTTACAGAGGCGTCCACGTTGCTGTCCTTATTCAGAAATCTAATATGAAATCTATTTCTGGCTCTGACTTTTTATTGTGTAAGGTCAAGATAAAGTATGTTGCTATGATCCAATGACTGAGTCAGAAAGCCATGCAGATCCCACTGGAAGAAAAATGCAGGATTAACACTGGTGCCAATGTATTTTATCAAGGTTGTCATGTGTTTTCGTGTACAGCTTGAAAATACAACCAACATAAAGAGTTCATTGGAGTGTGTTATGGCAGTTTCGGTTCCTGTGATGAGATGACAAAACTGCATTGTGTTAATATTCCTGTTGTTATATTTTACAAGTCATAGTATACACACACACATACAAAAAGAGGATATCACAATAAATTTTGTAGCAAATGTATCACTGGTTGCCAACCTTGGGGAGAAGAATTCTCTTGTTGTGCATTTGTTATTCTATCCATCTCTTTTTAAAGTAATTCATATATAAAATACTAAAATACTAAAAATACTGTAATTTTTTTTTTTCAAAATGTTTTATAGTTCTCCAAACACTTCTATAATGCCAGAAAAGGGGATTCATGGTTTTTTTTGGAAGCAGCAACGCTATAAGTGACTATGACATTTCACTGGCCTTTCTTTTTGATGAACCAGCCTTCAAATCCAACCTGGAGTTGCCAAATGTTTCAGCACAAGACACACAGAACACATGAAAAGTCATTATTGTTGCTATTCAATCAGATTTTCCTTTGTTCTTCACGAGAATGTTAAGGTGCTACTAAGCATGGAATGAAATTTTGATGCATGAAGAGACATAAAATCTTGAAATTAAAATGTATCTGACAAATAAAGCATATTAATATGTAGATGCTGGTCATGAGACATGAATGACATGTTCACGAACAAAACCACTTCACAAAAAAAAAGTAAAACAAAATCTATCTTTAATATACAGTAACATGACACATTGCGATGAAAATCCCAGTTATTTCATTTAACACAGTACAATGATGTTGGCCAAACTAGAGAAGAGCCGTCCCAGCAGTATGTTGATCAGTTTGCAATCTTTTCAGAATCCAAACACTTTTATACACGCTTGATTATCATCACCTACAGTCAAAACTGCAAAAAAAAAAAAAAAAAAATCAAACTGCAAATGCCAACAGGTCCAGCTGACCAAACCTAGCTGATGGAAATCATATGTACAGCTGAGGGATGACTTCCACGCCAGTTTATTTTAAGAGAAAACCAACTGATTTTTTTCTTGAAAGCATCTTCTGCTGCTTTATTATTTCAGTAAAATACAAAAGCCTTTAAAAATTCTGGTCACAGGGGCATATGCAGACAAAACACTGGATTAGGTTTGCAGTGTACTTGTGACTTTATGTGTTAAATCACTGACAACAGGAAAAAAAAATAATAATAAAAAAAAAACTTTAGAGCCCATTCCTTTCTATTAGTGATTACATTGATGCTTAAAGACACACAATCGCTGTATAATTACAGGCTTTTACCCAAAACAGATCTAGACAGGAAGGGCATTCTTGTTCATTGTTGATGATGTGAATCAAGTTGTTCCAGGTCCAGTGTCCAAGGATGCAGTCTGAGCGGGCAGCTGGGTGAGAGATAAACTGTTGGATGACATGCAAAGCACACAGTATGCAAAAGTGGTTGAGGATCACTGTGACAACAAGTAGATTATCTCATCCAAGCCAAAGATTGATACCCACCAGATCCAGTATGTCAGTTGCTATCGACTCCCATGCCTTTAATTTCACCCGTCTGCCTCATCTACAGAGAGACATAAAAATGACTCACGGATATAATCTCTATGCAATAATAACAATATGATCTATGCAAGTGTTATGTTTTCATGCTTTAAAACCAAAGTGTTCACACACATACACACACACCAGGTGATGAGTTTATCAAAGAAAATCGAGCACAAAAGGAAATAGCTACACTGAAGAAGCACACAATTCCATAGAAAGTTTTTAATCACATTGAAAAATGTAAATTTGAATCCTCTCAGGCTCTCGCCCAAGTCTTTTATTGAGGGTTCCCTGTTCACTATTTCCTCAGTTACTGAATGAATCCAGGTACAGATGGAGGTTTCATTGAAATATTATACCATACTGAGTGTAAAATAAATACAAATAAAATTAGGAGTTACTGAATAGGAGCAATTCTGGAAGACTTCCTGCATTATCCCAAAACCCAAGAAGGGACGTCCAAGTACTCCCAATTACTACAGGCCGGTGGCACTAACTTCACATGCTATGAAGTCATTCGAGAGGCTTGTACTCCAGCACCTGAAAGACCAGCTTTGTTACAGAAGAAAACATACAATTTCAAATACCTCATCCAGCTCTTTTTTTGTTTCATCCTCCATACGCCGTATGTCATCCATGGTCATGTCAATCCATTTATCCATTGTGCAAAACAGCTGTCTGTGGAAGTGTGTGAAAATACGTGCCTCCACCTACGGGTATGTGTTTGTGTGTGTCAGTTTGTTTGGGGTAGAATGATAAATCAACAGGGGAATAACAGGAGAAGAGAAACAGAAATGTCAGAGGTACAATACTTCCCCAGTAACAATTATCTGATCAAAACTCATCTGTGGATGCTCATGTATTCGCCACTAGATGGCAATGTACAACAAGTCAAATATTGTCCTGCTACCAATTACGTACCTTGTGAATCAGGCTCTCTGTTCGATCCTGAAATCCTGTCCATTGGAATTTGACAGAGACTAGTTTGTATGCACACATGTGTGGACGGTTTGGGTTGCTAGCAAGCTCTTCCTGCAAACATAAAGTGTAACAAATGTCTAAGACACACTGTCCCCAAGCCTTTAAAATTTGAAGTACCGTTGCAGCTGTTTTTGGTTTGGTTTTGAGTGTTGCAAAGATTGGTCCCTGATGAGAAATCATTGAATTCCAAATGACTGTCAGTATCTAAATGGAACAATTATCAATTTTTCTGAGATTCACCACACTGTCTAAACCCATACATTTGGTTTACCTGACGTTGCAATGAAGATTTCTTTCAAATGTACTATAATAGTTTACACCCTAAGCATACCTTCCAGTTAGCTTTTAGAGGCCCTCGACCCTTCTCTGAGCTGTAGATGGTTGGATCTTGATCTGGCTTGTAGTCCTTAAACAGTGAAAACATTTATCTTAATAACACTGAGAGACAAGGATAAGTCAGCATGTGCATGTTTGAAAATATAAGACAACATAAAGAAAAGATGTAAGGGTGTACATGTAAGACTATTTCACTTGTACCTTTGAACTTATGCCGCTGTTGTCAGCAATGTCAATGTTCACTACTTCAGTTTTTTCCCATGATTCCTGGTCTATACCATGCACCTGAAAGACACATACATCAAACTATTTTTCTTAACAACAGTGGTTTTGTTTCCCTCTAATCAGTGTCATTGTGTCATTTGTATGAGGCATGGAACTTCTTAAAGAGAAAGGGCTTTAAAGCTGACATCATGAAAGAAAAAAGGGCTGCTCAATGCTCGGAGTAAAACAAGGGGAGTAATATCAAGAGGGGAACATAATCAGTAAAGAGCTGAAGAAAAACAGCTTGTACAAAACATAATAATAACAAAATAATCTAATATCCTGCTGAGCTGATGCTTTTTAGAGCTGAAACCTTTTCATTGTGCTTATGGCATTTCAATATTAGTTGAATTAGTTGAAAAAGCCGAAAAAAATGTCCTTTCATATACCAGATACAAAAATCGGTTGCTATATTCCAATAAGAATGAGTGGAATTGCCGGTTATTATATTTGTTTGCCAAATGCATGGAATTTCATACACACTGGCCAGAATAGGACATCAACATTCAAATTTTATTATTTCAAATAGTTTCCTTCATTTAAAAGCAATCAAAACCAAAACCTAGAGTAAAGATGGATTGTTCTGAGTCTTATTGCCACTTTGGAAACTTACTGAAAATAGTGAACTAAACTGGTATGTGAACTCAAATGCTTATATTCCTGGTATGTGAACTCAAATGCTTATATTCCTGATCAAGTCACTTACGTTTTCCTGATCCCCCATGTCCGGCTTGTGCCAAGTTTCAATCTTTATCAGCAATTTATCTTTCATGTAGGCGTTCTGTAAGAGAGAAGAAACACATTAGGGGTTTAGTCAAAGGAATAGACACACAATTACATTCTGAGGTTGCACAATTCATTGAATTACAGTACAAATAACAATTCTGCCCACTGCACTTGCTAAATTGCAGGAATGCACAACTCTTAAAAATTATTGTGGTACTATTAAAACGTAATGCTTACATAAAGTCCCACAATTGTTTGCAATTTTATTTATCTATTTATTAAATCATGCAGACCTGCATATGGCGATGCTATTAATTTTTATTAAGTTGAACACATGCTTATCATGACCATGCACAAGTGCTGGACATCACACTGCCCGGCGGTTTCTCCTTTCATCTGACATAGTGACCGTCTCATCTTTCCTTATGTAAGTGCTACGTGGAACCCTGAATCCCTGGGTTTACCACTCTATGCCTTTACTAAAGCCTGAAAAAATAAACTTTAAATTTAGAAAAAAAATTAAAAATCAAGTGGAGGAATACTCACAGTCAGAACTGCATCAGTGGTCGACATGTAGCAGGTGGATCAGAAACAAAAGAGATACAGTACAACATTTTAGAGAATACTTTGATGAAGCTTTTGTGCAAGGCTAATAAAGAACATAAAATAAACAAGCCTTTAAAAGCGTCACTAATTAGAAATTAACTGTTCGCATGTATGCAGGGTCAAATTATTATCATTCATGTGTATTGTATCTATGTGGTTGGACTCACTGGTTCTACAGTATGGATATGCATTCCAGGCCTCCTCGTGAACCTCAAGAGAGCCTTTAGGAGCAAGCAACCGAACGAAACGTGGCACTTTGCTGTGGAGAGAAACAGGTATGTTGACTCAAACAAAACACCCACCTTACGGATTAAAAGGTTCAGAATGACTCGGCATACACTTACAGAAATACCTCTAAGATTTTCCTGATTCTTTCCTTTCATGCAAGTTCTATTCTATGATAAACCTTTAAAATTCTTCTGAGCGTAGTTTGACACCATCAACATCTAATCGCTCAGTGGCAATTTGTGGTAGAAAAACTTGATCTTTTTAATCTTGGTCGATTTAGTTTGCATATTATTCATTGCAGCAGTTCTTGTAAAGAAACTTAGGGGACAAAACATTTGTTGAATAAATATGTGTTCATAAGGTTAAACAATAGTTTATTTGTATTTTAACCCTGTCTGCCTCAGTATAAGATATGTTGCTGCCTACCTCTGCAGATGGTAGATCTTGTGGGTGTACTGTCCTTTCTCTCCATCCTTCTCATAGGGATAATTTTCCAGGACCTCCACACCTTCTCCTCCACCCGTTTCATCTTTACTGGCCTCTGCTACTGTATACAGCTGACCCACTTGGTACTGGCCAACAAAAGAAAACAGCTGATCTGTTTAGAATGATTATTGTTTACATCATTCATTCATTGAATGAATGAATGAATGAATGAGTGAATGAATGAATGAATCAGTATTGTCATGATTCCCCTGCAGTCACTGTCTGAAGGGCTGGGCCTACCTAGCTGTCATTGGGCGAAAAACAGGGTAAACCCTGGACTGCTAGTTGATCACAAGGCCACATATACATAGAAACATAAAACTATTCACTCACCCATTCATATATTTGGGCAATTTTAGGGTCTCCAATTCTCCAATGAACCTACTCCATGTTTTGGACTGGGAGGAAACTGGAGAACCCAGAGAAAACCAATGCAGAGACAAAGAGAACATGCTCACTCAATGCAGAAAGGCCAAAACCAGTCTATTGGGAACCATCTTGCTATGAGATGGAAGTGCTGAAGATTGCTGTGATATGCCTCGTCCACTTTGCCAGGACCACAAAATACATTTTCTCTCATACCATCTCTGACACGATAGAAATTATACATGGACACAAAACTCATTCATCTGCCATTTTCATGACCTAATTCATGGTGATGATTGATAAGCAAATGCAGACATTCAAGTATGAACTTTTTAAAGCCTGTGCAGCAGCACAAACTTTTGTATGATTACTCTTTCATGCATTGTTTGTATTAGTGTTCAATCATCCTGTTGTTTTAATTAATTAGATTAAAGTGGCAGCATAGTTAAACCACTCCGGGGCAAACTGTAGATGCAATTTCGTAATACATGTGTGTTGAAGTCCACCTAGATTAGTGCAGAATAAGAACAATTGATATTGGTGTCTTATTCCTGCAAAGGTGAGATTGTTAGAGAAAACAAATTCATATGTAGAACCATAATCGCATTTGCTGCAAAGAAGAAATCTATTTTTGACCACATCGAAAGATTAACATTTTAATAAGGAAAGACGTTATTATAATGTGGCCTGAATGTAAATGTGCAAAGCATATTCATGAATGCGGGGACACACTTATACAAATTCAATTTTTTTTATTTGAATTTGTATACAATTCTATAAATCTGATAGATTAACAGTTATGCACAACTCATTTGGACAAGAACAAAATAGTGGCTGATGTCACAGCCAGTATTATTAAACCTGACGGCACAGTGGTTAGTGTTACTGCTTCTGTACTAGTGCTACTGCCTTTCTGTGTGGAGTTAGCATGTTTTCCCTGTCTCTGCATGGCTTTCTTCCAGGTTCTTGGTTTCCTCCCACAGTCAAAAAGCATGCAGTACGTTCACTGGAGACCCTTAAATTGCCCAAATGTGTGAATGATCAAGTGCATGTTTGTTTGTCTCTATAAGACAACACTTTAAGTGGCACTTAGATCAACTGGAGTCTGGTCCAAGGTGTACCCTTACCATCGCCCAATGACTGTAGGATAAGTGGTTTAGACAATGAATGAATGAATGATTACAGATCTTACAGATGGCAGATACTGAGGAGCCAGATCTATTGAATATGAGCTAAATGTATTTTGCCCAAAACAGTGTTTGAAAATTGATGGTAAATAAATTAAATAAATTAAATTGATATAGGCCAACCCATTTAATGTAAAGTTTGGAAACAAAAACTTAAATCAAAACACAAATCAAGTTATGATAATAAAAATACAAGAATCGAAATTGAAGAGTATAAAACCTCTGTTCATAATTCTTCAAACTTGACCTTAAATAACCACCGCAATGGCCTTTAGTTAACCATTTCCTTCTCAACATTTGAGAAACAAACCAGCAACGTAAGCTCTTTCTTTACTCTTCTCCCTTTAGTCTTATTCCTTCTATATTGCTGGTTAGCTAGAATTGTTTCCAAGTCTGGAGGAAGTGTTGTGACAGTGGAAAGTGTGACTCATATTGCTAGGGTTGTCAACTTAGCCAGACCAACCCAATCCCTACTTTGGACAAACATAAATGTCGAATCAACAGAAATATGTTTCAGGCAATGCTGCCCTAAACTGAGGCTGCTTGAAGTTTCAGCCAACTTTAGCTTTCCACTGATGGAGAAACATCTCCCTCATTATCACTATTAGACATGTCACAGTCTGGATACATTAAACAGATGCCTATCAATTTATGCTTGTAATGTATTTTGGTAGCTGTAGACACTCAGTCTTTCTATGGTGAGTTGAACTTCTGGAATGTGGCTTGCCGCGTATAACCAGTGTTTTACAACCGCCAATTGGAAAAAGGAAGACAACTAACAAATAGGCTTGTCCTACACAAGGGGGAAATAATAACTGAAAACAGATTTTGTTGCTGACAGCCCAACCTATTTATCAGTAAAACATCCTTTGTATTCAATAACCAAAACAAGACAATGATTAAAAACCAACACATCATTTTGGTCATCTAAATGATTTTTCCTTCCTTGATATGAAACACCCCTGTTATTTCCACTGCCTCCTAGTTGAAACCTGTTTAAAGTCGTCAAACCTGACATCCATGACAATAGTCACTAGCTTTGATGGCTCCAGACAGTTTGAACTTAAAATTCATGGCTGATGACAATTTTAGGCGGAAAATTACAGAAATGTTCCGATGGAGCGGTTCAGAAAACTCCATCTGGATATCCAAATCATCCATCTGTGTGATGCTACATTCAGAGAGAACTTTGAAACAAAATGTTATTGAAACAACCAATTAGACTAATGAAATCCTTCAAACAATGTCCACCTTACATTGACAGAGCCCTGGGAGACATTTTTTATCCTACATACGGCTTACCTACACTTCTGAAAAGTTTCTTGCTGAAAGAAAAATGGAATACTGAGTCTAATCACATGTCTTTAGGTTTTTAATATTCTAAGGTGGTAATAATGATTTTGAAGCAATGTATCTTACTTGTTTACAGAACAATGACTACAGTATATGGACAGCTCATGGAGTTTTATTGTACATGCCACAGTTGCGCAAGTTGAAAAAATTGACACAAATTACTTGACTAATACAGGATTCTAAGGGATCAGAAGAAAAGCTGGTCATATGTTGCTCAGTGGAACACTGGTCATTGCTTTTGGGACAGCCATTGTGTTTGGGACGAGGAAAAAAAAACAAAGAGCGCAGTGTTGCAGGAACATTTGGATTACAAGTGGGAGCAAGTTGACAGCAGGAGGGGGGTTCACACAAATACAGGGGCAGAGCAGGATGTAGAAAAACACTGTGCTCTCCTTCTGGCTTAAAACTGCACAGGGGGATATTTGGACCTGCAGCAGTCAGAGATAGATCAAACACAGCCAAGTAAATGGGTTTGATAAAGAACTACAAAAAAATAGGCCAGGAGTGATAGAGTGAAATATATTGGGGACATGATATTCTGCTGTATGATGGTTGTGCAGCCATTTAGCACAACTCTGAATTAATTCTACATCCAAATACACACATCTGATGCCAATGCCTCTTCAGAAGCTACTGGGGTTTCGGGGGAAAAAATACCTATGTGTTCATCTATATGCTAAATTTTCAGTTAGGCTTTGTTCTAATAATCAGAAATACTTTAGCCAATTTAAAGTTCTAAGATTGAAAAAAATGCCATTGGTATCACTGCAGTCATTGTATTTTATTTTGATATGTATTCTGTATTTTGAAAACAAAAATATTTTTCTTTTTGATAAATTAATGGACTAATTACACATAAAAAGACATCAGCAATAAAAAATGGAAAAACTGAAGGTCAAAAATAGTTGTATTTTATATTTATAGACACTTGTAACTGTTACGCTGCTGGGACAAAATAATTTCCCCTCTGGGGATCAATAAACTTTTTTTAAACTTTAATGTGTTTTCATGTTTATTTTTGTCCTTATAATAGTCTTGTGTTTTGATGCTTTCATTTAGTGAATTGAACTGGTTCAAATAGCACAATTGTTACATTGTGATGTTGCAGTGCAATAAATGTTCAGTGCTGATATGATTGACTGGAACTGTCAAAATACCGCAATATAATATCTGTGACTGTCGATATAAAAGGTCAGTTGGCTTAATCTTGAAGCTCACATTAGAGATGATAAAACAAAATAATGTGCATAGTGAAGTGATACTGTGAATATTATGAAGAGTAATTCATAAATGAGCCCTTACCTCCTCCACTGAAATCGGCAGGACAATTCGGCTAAAAAGCAAAACAAGACAGAGGAAATAAGGACAAATTTCTCCCAGTCAGCAAAGTAACAGAAGCGATAACATTAAGAGGCCAACTGCTGACCTATAGGAAGAAGTGCTGATATTACTTAGAATGTTTCAGGATTATACAAGTCACGATATCCAAAGTTTCTCTTCCAGCTGATATAAAGGCAACAGTGTTTTGTTGAAATAATGTAAGAATAACATAGAAAATAATGACAGGACAAACAACCGTACCAAAAGATGCCTGTACTGGTGGGGGGAGAAATGTGATGGTTTAATTGAGACCCGCAGTCAAAAAAATAATAAATAGCTAAGAATAGTTGAGTAGTTGAAATTAAAAAGGACATTTAAGTTCACAGGGGGTTCTTTTCAGATCCATGAGCAAAAAGTAGTTAAGTGAAAATGTAGCACTGATTGCAGAGTGCTCATATAATATTGTAGCAATATCTACCAGTGAAAAGTTAATAATGCAGTAATGACTATGGAGGATCCATATAATAATGCATTTTTGTCATTTAATTGTGCTGTTTATGTACAAGTGTAGTAATGACAATTTGTGTGACATGTGTTGTAATAAGAGACCGCTTCTGGCTGAGAATAAAACCCCTAGCCTGCGAGATTTTTCTTTAGAAATCAGAAACCTTTGAAACTTCCCCAACAAGTCTGATCCCCCTCACACTCGGTGTGTAGGACGGATTGTGAAGTAGAAGAAATCTCACTTAAGGTTTTATTTGAAACAGAAAAATCTATTCTTTCAGTGCAACTGAGGCCAACAGCTGGAGTCAGCACAAAGGCAGAGTTATGGTCACTCAGCTATTAAAACAAGGTCTTAAACACTGAAATTCAGCCAGCACCTGATGCGACTGCAGATGTCTCACATGAAAATGCAGCCATTTAGAGGCGCTAAAGGCCACTTCATAGCTCTGAGTCAAAGTGCATATATGGTCCAGTTTATCATTTTCCTATGGGCACTGATATGCATAAATAAACACAGTTCTGCTGTATAAAGAATCTAGAGGTGAGAGAGAGGTGACAAACAAGCCAACCACTAACAGAGAAAAATGAGGCTGTGACTTGAGGTGCAAACCCTGCATACATGTGTATCCTTGTCTTGCATCAGTACAATAGTCAATTAATTGCCACCTGTTGCCAGTCTGGCGAGGCCTGAATATTTCATAGCAACGGATCACACCTGAAGAACAGCCTGTCAGACAAGAGCCCGATAGATATTTAATATATTATAAACATCCTGAACGCACACCTTTATGACTAGAAACGCATCAGGCTTAACTTAATCTTGAATGAAAGAACACAAATAGAAGTCGCAGAACTCATGGTTACATTTTTGAGTATTAGCGCGGGTCGAGGTTTCTCCTTGTACTTTGCTCTGTGGTCAGGTGACAGTTAAACTACTGGATGTTAGTCCTGCCATGGTGTTTAAGACGGCAGAGTCATAAAAAACAGCCAGCAAACAAGTCTTTTGCAGCCTTATTTCTATAACTATTCAATAAAACCCGTGGGAATGGATTTGTGATTCTAAGAAGTTAGTACATATCATCAATTCCGCCGATTCTTTTTCGAAATGATCCCTAAACGCAACTCCATCCTCTGAGCAAGTTTGCTTTTAAACTTAGTGTCATTTGAATAAAATATACTAAAACAAAATCTACTTTCGCGTACATTTATCAACCAAATTACCACTTTTTACGCTAAATAAACACAATATTTCAGATTTTCTAGCCGCAGTGTCGAACAGTGTAACGTCGCACTAGCACAAGCGGTGTAACTTAAATGCTTGAATCGCGGCTGTTTTAAGTTCACTCTCTCACGACCAGAGACTTAACTTATTTTCTTTTTAAAAGTACAACTAATCCAATGAAGCTCTAATTGATAAGGTATTTTCTGGGGGTTCGTTAACAATATCAACATTGTGAATTCATTGAGGAGCTAAAGCAGGTCTATGAGACTGTCGAGCTAAGGGCAGGCGGAGGCAGAGGGGGATCCCGGTCCGAAATAACCGATTCTACGATGCAGTTACTCACTATTCTTTTATCTTCATACTGAAAAGTCGCCTCCGTGGAAAACGAAAAGAAAATTCCGACAAGCGTCTGTTCCCTTCATTCGCCGGCGTTTCTTCCTAGAAGATAAAGTAGGAGTAAAAAGGGGTGCGGCGTCGAAATAGGAGGAAACGCCCACCTTTGAGTTTCAGGTAACTGGTGTGACGTTCAAGTGCAGTCCGGCGGGTTCGTCAAGCAGAGCTTCCTGCCTCAGGCTTGGCATGAGTGGCCTTTGGTAGAACTACCAAGAAATATAGGAAAAATAACTAATAACTAAGTAACTTTTCAAAAGACAGAAAAAAAAAAACATGTAAAATCTATCAGTCTGGCATCAATTCATCTATTGGATGAACCACCTTGGTCCCTGACCCCTTTGGTTCCGGTCTGCAAAGAAAATCTTTCTTGGTACAAATGATTTTTTTTTTTTTTTAATGAGACTTTCCGGATGTTGATATGAAAAACAATATTTTCCGCCCTCCCACACTTCATAATCTAATTGCCTAATATAAAGTGTAATCGTTGTATTCAGATTAAATACTGTGAAATGACAAAAGTTTTTATTATTGGAACTCCTGCGTCCCTAACCGGTCCGTGGAAACATTATCAAGCATAAAACTGGTCCCTGGTACCAAAAAATATAGGGGGCTACTGCCATGGCAGAATACATGAAACCTGATTTTGGTCCTTCCTTGTGAAAAAAAAAAAATCTGTTGAGCTGATATCCTCTGTTTGTGAGTAAAATAAAGCTGCCGTTTACTTGCAATCATATTCCTACAGCAGTCTGAGAGTTTGAGTATTGCTGCCGCTGCAACCCTTGAAATAGTAGTGATGGCGTTGTTGCCAGAGAGGGGCAATCATATTCTTCAAGCAGTTTTACTCACTACGCATGCCACACTCTACAAGTACTCTAAAACAGTCATGCGTTTAAAATGTCAGTAGAGTTGAAGCAGAAGTTGGCCGTCAGACAGTCAGTTACACATACCTCACATTTGTACAGTACTTCGGTAAATGTTGACAATAGGTGGTTGTCCACAATGATTTGATCCACCAAACCCAGCCCTAAAATGGATTTTCACACTCACATGATACAAAAAAAAACGCGTGAGACACATTGATGTGGTTGCATGTGTAATTTTTGTGTGGGTTTTGCCTGACGGCCGGCGTGGCAGCAAATGTTTCGTTAACTGCATCAGTTTGAGCACAAAGATGTGTTAGAAAAACCCAGGATGATACAAAGAAAGCAGTGGAGGGACAGAACTGTCAGGTCTGGTTCAACCTGTTCATGAGATGACGCTGACGGGTCACACCACCTCTGGATGTCATTCAGTCCTCTACGCAATGCCAGAGACACCCAGGTACTGAAGATCTTGCCCTTCAGGTTTCTCCACCTAAAATTCATCCTATTGTTGACACCTGCTTTACACTTTACTGCTGCAGTTTACAGCTGGGGAAAAAAAAAACTTTATCAAGGCCCCACCTTATCTTTAACTGAAGACTTTTAAAATTCTTCTAAGCAAATCATCTTCAGCTTGGTGGCGCTAAAGGTGCTTTGACAGAAAAAAAATATTTATATTATATGTTTATATCAATTGTTAATGTTAAATTTCTTGCTTTTAATGCTAATCCGGGCTAGTCTGGATCTACTTTCAGAGGCCTGTCACAACAACCTGTTGCAGACCTTTTGAACCACATTTCTTATCTGATTATTCACTTGTCATTTTTGCAGTGTTGTTTGTTTCAATGTTTTGTTGTTTTTTTTCCCCAGCCAGCCAACTCTCATTGTGACCTTAGTGCAAACTGTGACTTTGCAATCAATTGACTGCAAAATCTGGAAAATGATTGTTGGCAGATTGATAGAAATTTACAGACAATAAGCAAAAATGCTATACTATTTCTACAGGGCTAATAAGTGATGCTGTGTCTGATTTCTGATTATTTCCATAACTGGGAAAGGCAACAGACTATCGAATTAAAATACCTTTCACATTTGAAATTGTGTTCCGCTTAACCTTTATATTTTGGTGAAAGGTTTCAAAAATGATCCAGTTTATAAAACCCGTAGGGTTTTTTGTTTCCATACATTACAGTGAGACGCTCGCCCCCACTAATGTACTTCCCCCATAATATCTGTGTAAAATGACACGTATTCGGAATAAATTGCAATACCAATACACACATCTATACAAATTATTGTTTAATTAGTTTCATATATTGATCTGTTTTTTGTCATTCGGTCGAAACAACAAATGAAGCACAACAATGGCGATATGGTGATACAAGACAAAAGAAAAACAAATATACAATTTCAGAAAACCAAAAAACAAACCAAATTAACCAACAAACAAATAAAAACATATTCTCGTAAACATCACAAAAGGAAATGTAACTAGGAAAAAAAGATAACAAAACTATCGATGGTAGGTAGAAAATCAAAACATGCGAGGGGAGTAAAACAAGGCGTCAGTGCTCCAGCTGAAATCCCTATAACACAAACAGCCATAAAAACACCCGCACGTAAAAAGATGACCCTCAGACTTGCGTATTGGATCGTTAGCATTTCATAAGTAAATCAGTTAATAAAATGAAGTAGCACAGAACCTGTATCCCGGGAGGCTATTAATCCTGCCAGACCAGAAAAGCGATGCCATTTAGGATTGGGGCAGGGAATGAAGTAACTGATTTAGAGTGAATCTGAACCATGTGATTCCTCACAGGATGAATCAATTCAAAAGTCTGTCTTGGTGCATCAGAGCAAGTCTGAGGCCTCCTGTTATCACATCTTAACAGCTTGTCGAACTAAATGCACATCCGTCACAGGACACACCTGCTGCTACAAGACACACGGTGGAATCACATTAATGTGGCATTTCCTTACATGTTATATAAGACAGCCATGGTTTTTGTTAAGAGGAGAAAGTTGCATTTGTCCGATTTCAACCTTTACTCATTTTCACAATGTTGATCCCATGTGTACGCTGATTCCCTAGAGGCTTATTAGTTGCAGCTATGATAAGCATTGAGGATCTCTGGGGGACAGGGGCTTGAAGTTGTCGGTACTGTTTTCATTTTTCCTCCAAGGGTTATAATGTAAACATCAAATTACACTGCATTAAAAAATGCTTTTACAATACCTTTGTTCAGTCAAAAACAAGCCCATTTTCATTCTTTGGTGATGTTTCTAATACTTCATATTCATAAAACTGAATTATCTCTTAGGTGAAAGTTCATAATGTAAACACTTGTCTGGGTAAAAAAAAAAAAAATGTACTCAAACAAATGTAATGAATTCTTTTACAATGAGCTAAACACCAACACATCTGGTTTCCATCAGTTAACATGTCCAAATTCTTTAAATACAAGTTTATCCTCTTCACCAAACCATGCTGTCAGTCTCACACACATTGTTAAAAGCCCACTGAACTAATTTTACTCCACACTTTTTCTTTGCAGATAACAAATGAATGCGGGTCACTTACACTGGATGCATCTACTGCATCCAGAATTGTCGGTCTGAGAGACAAGACTCTGCCACACTCTCATGCGCTTAAAGGCAATAGTTTTCTCAGTAAATATTAAAAAAATAACATTATCTTTCCAACGGTGTGGTCTTATTTTTACATCTAAATCAGAAGCTCTGAGTATACATTCTCTACATCATGCATCACTTGCAAGTAGCCATGCACTATTTGCACACTGTGTGGGGGCCAAAACCACTCATATATACTTGACTGAGGTCCATTTTAGAGGTCTAAAGTGCATCATGTGCCATTCACTTCGCACATATAGGCGTTCCCTGGGAGCATGTGAGGGTAACAGAGGCTTGTCTCTCAGCTCTGGCATCATTACGAGATGAATAAGATGATGAAAGGGCAGAAAAAAGCAAAAAAATGGATGGATAGATGGCAGGAGCGAGGGCCTGGGTGTGCCACATCCTGCCTGGACGCACTCCTCCCCTCATACACATAGAGGCACTCTGAAGGCGATGGCTGTCTTTGGAAGTGCCTCTGTGAGGTACTGCCAGGCTAAAAATATCAGAGAACCTTCGACGTGTGACGTTGGACGACAGCAGATGGAAACCAACGGCAATTACTACGTCACTATCTCGGTCTTGGGAATTTTCCTATATAGTTTCATCACATTCTACTTTAAAAGAATCTTGACAAATGTGTATTCATTAGAATGCTAACTTTCAAGCAAATTTTAGGTCTCCCTTTGTGTCTTTTGAATTGGCTTCAAGTTCACTGCTGCTGTGTTTGCACCTGTAGATGTGGTGCATGCCTGCATTAACTGATTAGACTCTAAAACAGACAACTACTCCACGGTACCATATTCAGTTCTGGAAAAGTGTTGACCTCGACTGCCCCTCAAAGTAAAATGTGAACAAACCTCTGTAATCTGACGAGCACCTTTTTTAAGTCTTAGAAATACAGACCATGAAATGATCAGGTTGTGTGTGTGTCAGTGTTACTGTGTGTGCGTGTGTGTGATCATGTTTCCCAGCCCCTCACAGAAGCACTTATTGCTACAGAGAATCCAAACTTTAAAATTCACGTGTGTAGCGAGGAAAATGCCCCCTTATATACACACCCCTTTGTCTTTGTCCCATCTACCCACATATTTCCTCCTCCACATGATAGATAAGAAGATTGAACATCACATCTGCAATCGTTTTGCAAAAATACAATTAAAGAATAATATTCAAAATCTGATACAGTCTGGTGATACAAACAGTGGGAATTCATGACTTGAGAACTAAAAAGTGTCCTGGCATGGCAAGTGGACTGTGTCTCCCAGAACTAGAGACTGATTGAAATGGTGCAAAATAGACCATAAGTGTCTCTGAGATGCAGTGACGTTTATCTCTGCATTATGTAATGCAGCAGCAATACTGCAGTGTCCCTGTTTACCTGCACCAATTTAAAACTCAGTATTTTGATACATTGATGTTATTAATATAATGCCATAAAACTAAAGAGATGCTTGTTTAGTTTTGCTTTTTGTATCTTGTTTGATTTTGCTGATATACATTTAAATACAAAAACAAAACAAAACAGAAGTCGAGCATCTTAACACAATGATGCACTCTTGAAAGACAATTTCCCAGGCAAATCGGAGTACTGCAGTTCACCTTCACTCAGGAGTTATTGGTCTAAATGGCTACTGGAGTTCAGCATTTCCATGACACCATGTTTTTGTGGGGTTGTTTGAAAGCAGAATACTGAAAGGGCGGATTTTCATTTGCAAAATATTCTCGCTGCAGTTTCCTCTTGTCTGGCATTCCCCTCTCCTTATACATGTCCCGTAAGGAGGACATATGGACATAGGCTGACCTCTGCTGGCTAAGGACAATATAACATAACAATAAAAATGGCATGAGTGCAGCCTAAACGTGAGAAGTCATCGGGAGATATACAGTCTAGAGCTGCTTATTTCTCCCGTGAATCTATTGACTGCGGAGTTTCACGAGACAGTCTTAAAATGAAGAACGTGTGTGTAAGTGTGTTTGCATGTGTGTTCATGTGTGTCCTACAGGTTTCTCACAGTGTAACACTACCAGAGAGGAGAGTGAGGCTGTATGTCACAGTGGTATATTGTGATTGTTTGATCAAATGTGATTGGCAGTACTGTGTGGAAAATATGTGTGTATTCAGAGGGAATGTGATGGATTTGTCTTTGAGTGCAGAGGATCTGGGATAGTTGCCACAGCAACATGTAACCTCCGCTACCATCTTTAGTGTAACTTGTCCTGTCCGGTGTAATGGAGATCCTCATCCTGTACGTACTCCTCGCAATCTACACGAAGGCCTCAGGCTTGCTCCCATTGTTGATCTTTACGTAGATCTTGGGGTCCTCGTCACGTTCATCCCTGAGGCGCTGGAGGTGGCGGCTATGGCATAGCAGGTAGACGGGGAGACAGAATCCCAGCATGCTCAGCGCCAAAAGCCCGACGTTCACCTACAACCATCAAGGAGGTGAATCAAACTGCAATGGGCAGCTCACAATTTTTTATGCTGAAAAACACATATCAGTGTCTTCTTACCCATAGGGGATCACCGTCCAGGGGTCCCACCATGGCCATGAACAGAGGCTGCTGGAGCAGCGCGAACAAAGCGCTGATCAGGGACTGCATACCTGTCAGGCTGCCAAACTGGGAGGATGGGTACCTGCAGGCCAAAGTAGTATCTCAGATTCAATTTCCTTTATCTATCAGCATCTTAAGGCATTTAACTCAGAATTAAACACAAATATAGAATAGATTACATCCATGAACACTTGGGAAAAACATTTAAAATAGTATTTGAAATGACATTCCCAAAGATAGAATTATGTATACGTTTATGCATTCATCATATACTGCAGTTGGAAGTAATGGCCAAGACAAGACAATTATAATGTAATGTTTGGCATTAATGGTTGAATGTGTTATTAACTTACACAGCAGCATAAAGGCCTCCCACTGCAGAATGGATGAATCCTCTCACAATGGTATGCAGGACAAAGGACAAGATCTGAGGACCAAAGGAAGACAATCTTTTGTTGCATGGTGTCCTTTATGTAGAAGACACTTAACTGTGATACTGCTATTTTCTTTTTTAACTAAATCAAATAAATATATTTTTTCTCATCCATACATTGCATTTAAGGATAATTGTGCCTAAAATGTATGTAGTCTTATGTTAAGTAAAGTTTAACAAGACCCAACAAATCAAAAAATCAATGCATTTTAATATGAATCTTTAATTTATTTACTAATGTAAAGTGTTATATGTTAAGGATCTGCAAATGTCCTAACTTTACAACAGGTCATTTCAGGTTGTGTTTGCTTAAAAATAATAGCTCATTCAATAAAGGGCATGCAATAAGGTTTCTATCCAGCAGGGGCCACTAGAGCATTGACTATGTCATGCTATGGAAGGCCATCGTGTGTGTGTGTGTGTGTTCTGTGTGTGTGTGTGTGTGTGTGTGTGTGTGTGTGTGTGTGTGTGTGTGTGTGTGTGTGTGTGTGCGTGTGTGCATGTGTGCGTGTGTGTGTGTGTGTGTGTGCGTGTGTGTGTGTGTGTGTGTGTGTGTTTACCTGAAGGGGCAGGTTGGGAACAAGGCAGGTGACACCAAACCCAACCAGGAGCAAGTTAGTGAAGATGAAGGCCCTGGTGGCATTGACGATCTTCTGGATCTGTTTATCTGGGCGGCGGGGCTGGCCGGGCTCCCTGTCAAGAAATATGCAATCAAACTCTCTTCATATGTTATTATGGTCACCACATTTTCTACAGAATCTGCTCTGTTTTTTCCAATGCTGAGTGTTTGTGTTTTGTAACCCCACCTCTTAGCATTCTTTTCGTTCTCATCTTCACAATCTTTGAGTCTCCAGTCCATAACATAGCCTATCACAGGAGACGTCACCAGGCACAAAAGCTGCAGGACGCCAAAGATGGAGGTGTAGACACTCACTGAGAAACAGATAGCAGAAGGTATTAAGTTGTCACAATGTTTTGTGGTATTCTTTGGCTTTGGGCATGAGTTGACTCGGGAGGACTGGTCTAAGAGTTGAGCATACATAGAAACAAGCAAGAACACGTGACAAGGGAAAGGAACATGGAAGCGGTCTGGCTAATGTCACGAGACTTTGTGGTCTTCGCTTTCACAAGACAGATAATGTGGACACACAGCTGAGAAGAGTCAGTGAAGAATGTAGGTGGTAAATTGAGCCAGAGGACTCTTACCCACTTGCATCCTCTCCACTGCAGCAGAAGCAGGAAGCCAGCAAAAGAGAAAAAGAAGGAGAGAATAGGAAAGACAAGAGGGGAGATAACAAAAGCAGTTTCATTAAGCGCCTGAGAGGTACTTGTTAGTAACAGAGCAAAGAGAAAAGATTACCCAAGATGAGAAGCTTGAAATGTTAAAGACTAAACAAACCTAGTTCCCTCTGCAAATAAAAACGTACTGAAGAAAGTCCAAGCGCACAAACCTGTCTGGAGATCTCCTTCTGTCAGGGACTTCAGGATTGTGTTCATGGCCCCCATGTAGAAGATGAGGCGTAGCTGGGTTACACACATGGTGATGAGGCTCAGGAGGAAGATGGGGCTAAAGATGCTCTTCATGAAGGACTGAGCTGCAGAGGAAAGAAGCGAGGTGGGAGTGATATTAGTTAATATCAATATTCTGAAATATCGTAAATCAGTTTCAAATATGGTGCACATTCTGGACGGGACTGAAGTCTTCCCTGCCAATGATCAATCCATTTATTCATCATATTCATCACTTTCCAAGAGCATCCCTTGACATTAGTAATGTTGGATGGGGAAAAAAAGCGTGGTGGCAGCTCTTGGGCTGTGATTTGACAAGTGTATTTACATGGATTATAATATTGTAATTAACTGAAATTTAGATTTCAATCGTCAAGCACGCCAGAAAAAAGTTTCAACATACTGATAAAAGACAGAGAGTAAATCAAAACACAAAGATTGAAACTTGTTAGTGTTTTAGGACAGTTTTAGAGGATGTAAGTAATCTCAATTCATTTACTTTAGAGCTTTCGGAGTTGTATGGAGACAGTACTCTAAGGCCCTTTTGTTATAAATGCCACATTGGTCTGCAATTGAAACAATCTGATGAATCATGGGAACATATTTTTAAGAAGTCTTTATGTAGTGTAATAGTCTGGGAGAAATGTAGAGGTTGTAGTATTCAAGGAACATAAAGACCACCTGAATTGCAAGGCAGTGATCACGTCATTCTACATTCTACAAATTCTATGACTTGTGTTGAGAGTGTTTGGGGCTGGGACATTGATAAAGAATCAGGGGAGACAATTTTTTATTTTCAATAACTGGTCCATTTTCATGATTTGTATTCACTTCTTGTTTTTCTGGTTTATAAAAGCACCTAATATACCGAAGAAAAAAAAAACTACATCAACATGTTTCCTCCCTTGGGAAGAAGTCAAGAGATTTTCATCTAAATATTCCCACTGGCTACTGGCTGCTACGGTAACGCGCCTGAGCTGAGAGGCTGTGGTCTGTGAAGGAAAAGTTGAACATTAATCAAACTAGTGAATATAAATGGAAAATTGGCAGAACAGCCCATATGGTGAAGCACTGGACAAAGCAATTAATGGGTGGTGCACAGATGGAGCTGGATTTATTGCCCACAACAGGCATCTATCTGTCGCTTAGTCTGTTTGAGTGCAAGTCATGCTTGTTAGCTATTATTAAGCTTTACGAAAATGGAAATTGCTTGTGAATGGGAGCACATTGTACATTGAAGGCTGTCTTTATGCCTGTAATCAAACAAGACAGACACTGCCACACACACGCAACACACACCAAAGTGTCCAAAACCTCAGCAGAGACTTTGCAAATGTTAAATCTATATTCCCCGTAGTGTTCAGGCTAAATGATTTACAATCGTAAGGTCGCAGAATATATTCTGATAACCATAGAGACCCACACATGTTATGGCCCAGCCATAAATGATATTCGGACGATTGACTGAATAAGGTAACATTTGGCTTAAGACTCAAAATTTGAGAATTAACAACAATAAAGAAATGAGAACAGAGATCCTTAGCATGCTGACAAAAAGATGAAATGGTTCTTAAGTTATTTCATGATTAGAGTATGGTAAGACACTTGTTGCAGAGAAAGACACGGGCACTGCTATAAATAGGTTTTGTTTTAAGACTCAAAAGAGCAGAAGAATAAGAGAAAGCTGAAAAGCTTTTACTTGATTCTGACAAATAACACCGAAGCAACAACAAAAGACCTCTGCCTAAGTGCTTTGTTAAAATGTAATTGACACAAACAATCAGGGCATTATGGTCGATAAAGTTCTTAATGGTGATAATAATATACAGAACCCTGATTACTCACACTATGGATCTGAACTTCTGTCAAATTCAAAGTAATATTATGGTATAGTATATTTCCCTTTTCTTAAAATGACTGATCTTGCAGTGTTAATAAATGGGCCTACTTGTATTCACCAGAATTCATGTTTTCTTAAACCCGCCGAAAGACAGATAGCAGCGAAAAGAAAAGCCCAGATAAGGAAAGGAACAAACAAACACAGACACACAAAAGGGTTGAGTCAGTGTGTGTGTGTGTGTGTGTGTGTGTGTGTGTGAAGAAGTGTATAATTGTAAGTAATATGGGCTTCTTCAAGCCCCTGCCAGAAAGAACATGTCCAGCTGTTAGGAAACAAGCCATGGGCATCCTGATTCCATACGCGCGAGCACACACGCGCGCACGCACAACCGCTTCAGAGCTCTTGCCAAAACATCTACACCTGCTGAGCAGCTTTTCTAGGAACAGGGTCCGAACCAATTCTACGGTCCATTTGGTTCTAAAGAGACCAAGAGGGGAAAGACCAGACAACCCCCCCTATGCACACACAGGGAGTCCCTGACCCCAACAAACTGAGATGGTCAGAGGGGTTGGAAGAGAAGAAGAATGGGCATCCAAGATCTGGAGGTGTGGGGTTAAAAGATGTCAGTGGGGAAAAGGGACATTTAAGCGGCGTCATGGGGATGTAAGAGTTGATTGTGCCTAATTGCTGTGTACAGATCTAGGTCACGTCCTTAGGTTTAATATTCAGGGGTGATTCTCCTTATGCCGGGGTGAGGCCCATTATTTGAATGTTTTCCTCATGAACGCCACCTTCATTAATCAGTCTTTACAAAAACTTTTGGTTTAAGGCATGAATATTTTGCAAGTTCTTGTAATGGGAGTGAACTCTCTGTGCCAGCAGGTGGTGCCAGTCTAGGTTTGCTCTTCAAAAACATGAACTTGAAAACCTCGGTCCTTGAGTATAAACAAAACATTATTTGTGGCCAAAATGCTGTTCCCTAGTAGTTCCTGAACACGGTTTAACATTTAACCTGACGGAAATAAAAAGTATGAATGAGGAAAGGACAAAATGTAGAGGAAATATCAAGATTTTTAATCGTCATTGTGCACGCACTGAAATTTTGTGAAGAGAAAATGTATGAACTCCAAACCTTTGGATAACCACAGACACATGTATGAATGTCATAAAGCTTTAGCGTGTAATGAAATCATTAGGAATAGGTCTTATGAATTCATGATAATCAATTCCCCCAAAAAATTTTGATTTTCCATCTGGGGATTGACTGCTCCTGACCTTAACCTAATTAAAATGAGGGTAAAGCTACCTAGTGGCCATTTTGTATGGCCGTTTTTGTAAGTTGCTTTGGATAAAAGCGTCTGCTAAATGAATGTAATGTAATGTAATGTATTACCTTACCGTTCCCCACATTTGTCATGAAACTGATTGAGAGATTCTGCTACACTGGATGTGCAGGAATTGCGGGTGGGATTCATGTCATGGGATTCAATTCATTCTTTGATTTCAATGTTGCTGAGAGGCATCTTTTACTACAAAACTAGTACTATTCCTGCTAAATGCATGTGCAACAGCTCTGAGTTGTATTAAAATATCTAAACACATTTTGCCAAAGGCATAATGACCAAACTTGTATGTCAGACCGACGTCACACACATTCTTACTATCCTGTCTTGTTCCTTTGTGTGTCCGACCTCCGCCAGCAGGCTGGCTTTGGGAGTACTCAGATGAATATTCATGAGTTTGCAAGGGGCATATGACAGATAGTGGGTTTGTTCCTGATCTCGACCGAACTACTTGAACACGAGGAGAAAACATAAGCAGACTACACCAAGAACCACGTTTTTGTGTCTTAGATATGTTTCCGGTTTGATATTGCACCCTTGACAATCGGACAACAAAAGCCACAGGAAAAAGTAATAAAAGTGGCTTTTTTGGAACAAAAAACACTACCATAAGTCAACCTGTAGGTATTTATCATGTTTGATATTAGATTCTACTTTTTGCAAACTTTACTTAAATGAGTTGATAGCAGTTTTTTTTTACTTACTTTCCTCTCTACCCTTGCACTTCACCTCCAGGTCAACGGTGGACAGGCATAGCTTGTTGGCCTCCTGTGAAGCGAGATCTTTGGGTGGCTGCTGATGCTGCTTTATGGAGTTTCCGACACTGAGACGGCGTCCCACTGTGGTGACCTGACGATAAAACTGCTTCCCTGTAATTTTATGGTCAAAGCCCAGCCAGCTGAACTTGATCTTGACCCTGACGGTTCACATGGAGAGAGAGGACGCAGAGGATAATGATCAGCATCGGCGCTTCAAGGAAACAAAAGATCTGGGAGAAAAGAGCAAAGCCAGTTGATCCTTTGGTTTTACGGACTTTTGTGGCTCTAACCCTCTGAGCCTCACCTGAATTGCATTGGATTTTGTGTGCAGATGTGTGAGTGGGAGCATGAGTGTGCGTGTGTGTGTGTGTGTGTGTATCTGTGTACTGTAGAGAATAGCAGCTCCTCAAAAAACATTTTACGAGTTTAGAACACATTTACGCCTGTTAACAGCTGAAACTGGCTAATAACAATTCAGCTTTAGAAAACATAGCTGGAGGCTAAAAAAATGCCTTTGAGTATATTTGAGACAGAGATTGTGTGTTCTTACGTGTAGTCCATGTCCTCTGGCCCTGGAAAGGGCTCTAGAGGCCAGTTGACAAAGCAGTTGAGGAAGACGAGGCATGCACAGCCAGCCCAAACCAGCAAGATGGTGATAAAGGTGGCACCTAAGTCATAGATCACCTACAGGCAAGCAGAATGGGACCAGGTTGAAAAAATCAATAAGATAAGCAAAGGCATAGGAATTAATTCCTGAGTTATCAGCGTAACCTAGCAAACGCTACCTTGATTCCAGGGAAAGTGACCGCAGACGACGCATAGGATCCTATCATCAGGGCGATGAAGGTTGACCTCAGATCGCCAAACATATTCGGCAACTGAAATAAAGGGGAGCAGGAGATGAAATATAATGATTTAATAGAATGAATATGATGCCTGCCACCCTTGCCAGAGTGGACAATAACTGGATGAAATGGGTGTGGTTAAATCGGCTAACAAGGTAGCCATTCCTGGAATCATACCCTTTTTGGGGGAAAAAAAAAAGTAAAATATTTTTGAAAAAAAAAAACATTACAATTCAAATCCTTTGGAACCAAATTTTGCCTCTTGTTGTTTATAACAAAAAGAACAAGTTGAAAGCAATGACATGTTGAATGTCAGATCCATAAGGTCAGAAATGGCCAGTTTGGGTTAGAAAATATGAAGGAAAAACTGGTAAAGCCTGACTTTCTAGAGGCAGCCAGGCAGTTCCAAAATAATGCCTGTGTCAACTGTGCTACTGCAAAGTTGAGGAACTGTACGGTGTCTAAAGGTTAAACATTATATTAAGAAAGGCACCATACTAAGTTTTGATCTCTCTATCTTATCACATTCATATCAAATTGTGATCGGATGACAGTAAATTAGAAATGAGATTCAAACTCTAGACGTGCTAGAGGAGATTAGCAAAATAACAAACCAATGCAAATAGGATTGATCCTCTGGGAGAAGATGAATGTCTCGATATTTAATCAATATTTGAGCTTAGACAAATGTAAAGAGACAACTTTAGAACTTTTCACCATAATGTAAGATTGACCTTTGAAAGAGTATCCTGCCAGCGCTTTAGTAATACAGTGATGTAGATATTTGTTTTTGGGGCTAAATTTGAAAAGATCAGAACACATCTTATTAATAAGTCAAACTGATTTTCATTTTGATCATGCTTATTTTATGTTACAGTGTCAATAAATGTAACATTCCTGTCACTACCATGGAGAATCCACTAAGCTGGATTTAGATAGAATTCATTACATTCACTAAATTCATTCTTTATTTGCTTGGTGGACACCTTGACTACCATACATTTTCACAAAAGTTTCACAAAAAAGGTCCCCCAGTGGGAAAACCTGCATTCTTACAAAACAGTGCAAAACACTTCACTCTGCTTTTCTGCATTAATGACTCATGGTAGGCTTGTCATCATAAAGTACACACTGTGCAGGAGCTGCATGTTTCTTTCCCTGTTTATCATTCCAGCATTTGAAATGGAGCAGAGAAAAGCCTGGGAGTCTTGTGCAATGACATCCGACCCACATCTTGAGGGGGTTCTTGACTGTTCTTCCCTTGTCATCTTAAACACGAGCTTAAAAAAGAATGCAATCCAATAAGGGTTATATCCTTCTTGAAAGAGGAATAGATCTATCATTTTTGCTGGTTAGAATCAACATCTAAGTAAAGACAAGATGAGTAAAAATTAAGGTGTAAATTCTTCGGACCATTATTATGGGTCAATAGTAACAAAACTGTACTCAAGGCTCCCCCTCTCTCATTACTCTCATCTGTCCACCCCCCTCATCCAGGCGTCGTGTTCCCCACAGGGGCGCAGCTTGTTAGGGAGCCGCTTGAACCCTCTCACCCTACAAAAAAAAACGTCACTCCATGGACTCATTAGACCAAAGGTGAGCTCTTGGAAATCTCTACACACCTGCCGTGACTTCCAAATTAACAAGGGCCCCACATCTACGCAGCACTCAACTGGAAGAACCCGGTTATGACATTTTACAGGAGGAGACTGACAGAGCGACCACACTGCGATAAGATGGGCGACCTCTGACACGGTTGGTGGAGAAGAGACGAGACAAAACAACCAGCACAGCTTGTGTCCACCTCAACTCACTCGATGTGGTCGGCATGACGAATCGCCGAATCTTTGCAGAGTCAACAGGTTCACATTTCCCCCCCCGTGCTTCCTCATTGTCTGCTTCGCAATGGTTTTCTGCATCTTGTGATGCAGATCCATGTTACACAGTTATTTAAAAGGTGCAGGGTGTCGGGAGATGCGGGGTTTGGGGTTAGTGGGCTACTGAGCCTTATTTTTAAAACAAAATGATACAAAGGGAAAGGAGAGTCACATAGAACTAGAGGGGTTTAGAGGTTTCAGAACAAAAAGTAGAAGACACGTGCAGGCTATTAAACAAAATTGCAGACATAAAACATCCCAACCAGTGAAGTGGTTGGTAAAGAAGTCAGTTCCTAACCTTCCTGTCATTCATCTCCATCCTGTTTCTCCCGTGTCAGATTGTTTGTCTGAGAAAGGTTCAATTGGACTGATGAGCGCTGTCGCCTGCTGTAATTTCTGGGTGTCCATGAGAAACAATAAATCCTGATCATGAGAGTGAGCCGGACAGTGTCTGAGCAGAAGAAAAAAAAATCCCTCTTAAACCATCTGCTCATGCGACAGTGTCCCCCAAAACAGCTTTAAGAACAAGTCTGCCCCTTGTGATGCTGCCGATCACAGTGTCGACCTGAAAAGGGAGATTACATCAAGCCTGGAGTGGGTTACTAGGTCTGAACCACAGTCGGCTAAAGGAATTACTAGCTTCCCAAATCTTGTCACTAACAGGTTTGGTCTTGTCCTATTAAAGACTGGATTAGTGGTTTTAATGAATAAAAAAAAAAAGACTGTGCGTTAAAAGGAAGAGCAGCTGCCAGTCATGAAACACAGCAGATAACAGTGTTCTAGATTCAGTCAATAACAAGTACGTCAGACCCACAGTTTAACTGTGACAGTTAAATGGGAAGATTACGTGGCTTCAGACACTGACACATAACAGACAAAGCCAGCCATTACCACTGCACAAACCTAAATCGTAAAGTTTATGAAGCATTGCATATACAATATTATTAATACTCCTCTAAACTACTCATTCACTGATTTTCATGGGTTGTTTACTCCTAAATATCTAAAATGCATTTTAATTCATTAATATTGTTTATATAACTGCTATAATCAATTCAATCATTATATATCAATAGTATTATTATAATCATCATTATACCCCTTATCCTTATATAGCAGTAAAGTATGATATCAGGCTACAGTTAGCTAAACATTACCTTAAAATCAGAATGTTGCGTCTTATGTTCCTCACGGGTTTTGCTAGAATTGCTAGTACAGATTGAGTTGTTATTAAAGGCCCAGTCCTTGAGGAGGGCTAGGGTTAGGGTTAGGGTTAGGGTTCATTTTGTTTTTCGTAGTCAAAAAAATGTCCAGGAGTTTGCAATTATGGCCAATGTCAAATGTCATATTTTTGCATCTTCATTTTATGTTCATGGGTTGTCAAGTAAAAAGCAGTGTTGATTGAAACCTCTTTAAAATAATAACAACCGCCCACTACTTTGTTGTTGTGTTGTTCCTGAATAGATCTTTTGTTGGCTCTGTAGTTGCAGCGTCTCCATGCAGACAGAGACAGGGTTCAAACAGATGGGCTCAGTGTTTGGACAGGTCTATTTTAGCTTTACAGCAGTCACCTAGTGATAAGAGATCAGGGTTCGGTAGCAGGGTTCAGTTGATAACAGGTGCATGGGATGGTGGGGTGGGGGAGTATGGATGTGTTGGGTGCTGGGTGGATGAGTGTCTATGCGATGTGGGGGATTGCAAAGATCCCTGTAAATGTAGAAAAAAAAAAGGTTTCAGAGGACAGAGGAAAAAATCAATAAGATTATTTTCAGCGTTTCAGTATTTCAGGGTTCTGTTTCACTGGTTTCCAGGCAGCTTAATGGTGTTTGTCATGACTCAGCATGTCAGTGTGTTCAGGATTACAGAGTGGATTATAAAGAGACCACACAAATGAAAAAAAAAACAGCAAAACCCCGAAATGAATTAAAAAAAATCTCGCTTGAAAAATATCTGGAAAGACATTAGGAGAGGACAGCTTTGGAAGGACTACAATGAATGGAGAGGGAGACCATTTTAAAAGAATTCTAGCAACTTTGTCAATTTATTCACAGTGCGATGTAGACCTGTTATGTATGATGAAAGCCCTGCAAAAAAAAACTCGAAAAACTCAAGTTATCCTGGCATCATATTAATGACATTTAACTGATAAGATGCATATGAATGCAGAATCTAGAGAAGGCGTGTGATTTTTTTTTGATGAGTCAAGACTGTATTGAACTGAGACCATTGTCTGGTCTACTGACCTGACCTATGACTGTATCCTGGCACCTCTTGTTTAGACCATTAAGCAGGTCCTAGTTGACTGCGATATTGAGCTTTGTCGGGTGATGAGCTCTCAACTCCATTCTCATGTATACATTTCCAAACCACACAGAAAACTAGTGCAAATGCAAGAGGAAGTTCTCACTTCACCAAAATTTGGCTATTTCTCCCTAGAAAACATTGATGTTGATTCCAACATTTGAAGTCACTTTAATTTCTTGGCATAAAGCTCACATAATGCCTCAGTATATACCCATCCAATCAAAGGTGAGGTGTGGAGACTACAAAGCATATTACAGTAAAATTGTCAAGGTTCCGACAAGGCAGGTGTTAATCAAATGTAGGATTTACAATCATATATTTCTTTGTATCTCCAGAGCCTGTGGAAACTCATCTAGCTGTGAATCTTGGAGAATGTTATTAGTTCATGCCACGTGAGCGGCTCCTGCGTTATGTATTTCAGTGTTTGCTTGTGAGTGATATTTCACTCTATCTGACCTTCAGGAAATTCAGTTCTGTGAACTGAAATCTACACTCTTAGAAATCTTATACTTCTAACCATACAGTATGTGAAAATAATAATAATAAATAATAACCAGGGTGTGAAATAAATTCAGCTGCCCCATTTCTACATCTTGTAAGTGAACTCCACTACTCTCAAACGTGTATAAATAATTGTTTGGTTAAATTTTCCCTTATGTCTGCAGACTTTTGGCTGTCTTGCATTTCTGCACGTGTCAGTGAGTAACTTTGGATAAGAGTGTGTGCTGAATGCTGAATATGGAAGTGAAGAGGTACAATGCAATGTGACAAAGAAGACTGGGAGGTGATAAAACATGCTGAGCCAAAAGGAAGGGGGGGGGGGACAGAAAAAGGAAACAGGAGAAAGCCTGTTTGTGAAAAGAAAAAAAAAAAACTGAAGGATGAGGCTTTACTGCATTAAGTGGAAACTTCAGTGGCCGAGGCATTGCGAACCAGCTCTGACCGGTCCTGTCCTGACGCACAGGACAAGACGCCATCCATCATAAAGTGCAGCCAACTGGGCTGTTAGATCAGCAAACAGCAGCTGGCAAAAGCCAGACTGCATACCCTCATTGTCCTGACATCATCGTTTGCTCCCTCGCATTAGAGATTTATGGCTTTTGGCCTGAAACTGGCACACTTTCATTTTGAAATCCAAAAGAAGTGTGTGAGTTTTTCCACCAGGGTGGAAATGTAAAGACCTCTATATGTCTGGAAGAGATTTGTAGCTTTCAACCTAGATCCAGCGATGAACTGGAGCAGCCCGAGATGCCGTGATATTCACACCGCCGCACAAAGCCACACGTGCACGTGACGCTCCATTTCATCACATTTCATTTTCTCTCTTCCTATGGGGGGGATGTACCAGCTAAAACCGATGAATGCATCTCTCTCTTTCTTTCAAACTCTCTATAGATGGAGTAATTTTGGGGGCGACATGAATGGAGACAAATGGCCTTTGTCTGAAAGATCAACGGTCTCAGAAGTTAAAGGACCGATAAGGAGCAGGAATGAGCTTGCCTTGGTTGCGTTTTTGACCAAAAGGGAAAGGGTTTCCTTCTTGTAGTGCGTCTCACAAGCATCTTTTGTACAATATTTTTATTCATAGTGGGCAGTTGATAAACAACCCACACTGCCATCTGAAGGAATTTAGAAATAGTCCAAGCCACTTCTTTTTGCCCTTGGTCCTTCACAGACAACAGTGTGCTGTGTGTGTTATTACACGTCTGTGTCTGTGTATGTGTGTGTGTGTGTGTGTGTGTGTGTGTGTGAGCGAGAGAGGTTTGAGGTGTACAAGAGGGTTTCAAGATGGCAGTGGCGAGATAAAAATACAGGCGGGAGGGGCAATTCCCATTAAAGTGCATCAGATAAGGGCAGAGCAGAGCTTCAGTGCCCACCAATCACAGATGTAAAGGGAGGCTTTGACAAGTGCAAAGGGAGAATTTCATGTGCACTGTAGTTGCTGATGTATATCTTTATGTAGATTTATTTCTATATATACAATATACATGAATGAGGAAAAAAATCCCTCTCATCTTCAGCATAACCAAATTTCGCTAGAAGGAAATGAGATTGGGACTGTAGAGAGAGAGACAAGCCAAAGGCCAAAGGATGTGTGAAGGCCCTTCAGAAGTAAAACACAACCTTTGGTGAAATTGAGCAAGTCTCCCTGAATTGAAAACAACCACCGATGCCACACACACACACACATGCGCAAACATGACCGTCGGGGAAACATAACTTGTCCTGCTCACTGAACCGACACACACAGTGGAGAATTGAAAACAGTGTGCAGGTGGGGCTTCGCTGAGAACAAGGACCTGAAACTGGAGAAGACAAAAGCAGACTAGTAGAGACTGGGGGCAGAAACCAGCTGAGCAACTTTTGTCGGCACGCTTGTGCATGTGTGTGTGCGTGTGTGTATGCTGGGGTCCCAACAGGCAACCCAAATAGGAAACAACAAAACATGGGTGGGGGAAGCGAACGCAAACATCCACACACATACACTCAGTTCTCTTGTTGCTCCTTACTGTTTTTGTGCTCATTTGAATTTCTGTGCTTCTGTATCCTCATATTTTTATTATTTCCTGGATTTTCATGTCTGAGACACAGCCAAACACACGTGCAGACTTGCGGCGTCACACACTTTAGTGATGTATGTGAGTGTGTGTGAGGATAAATTAATAATGGGGAGAGGTCTTGTCTTTGGCTGTCAGCCAGTGCAGCCAGCAGCAACGGCAGGGGGAGTGAATAATAAATCTTTCCCTCCCTCTCCCTCTTCATCGCTCTCTTTCTTATGCGGCCTCTCCCATGATGCAGCAATTTCTCTGTCAGATGAGATCATCCTGACCACTGGCTTCTCGTCTCCTCTCCCACCATATCCTACAGTCCTTAAAGTTCTTACTCTCTCTTATGCATCTGCCTGTCTGCCTCTCTGTTCCCGCCTGTCCCCTCATTTCAGCAGCATCTGATGCTGTCGCCTCCCGCCTCTTCCAAAAACGAAGCTGTTTCACAGCTGACCTCCTCTTTTTTTTTTTTTTGAGCTGCGACTGCACTGATTGACCAGATGATTTTTTTTTCGGTCAGTCACTGGCTCGTGAAATATCATAAAGCAAAAATGTCCAGTGCGAGGTCTTTAAAAACATGTATTTTCAAATCTTGAGTAGGCCTTCAGTAAGGTATCTTATTTGGTACATCTTGATACTGTTTTAACTGGACATGGTGATGTATTACGCACAAAAAAACATAAAAAACATTTCAGAGAACCACAACTAAGTATTCATAAATTTGAAAAGTGACAGCTGTTTTATGACTAACAGAACAAATACGACAAAAAATATTTTGCATAAATTATCTTCATACAAAACGTGTTAAAAAGCAAGCTTCCAAAACCAACAATATCCCTTATCCTTATATAAGTGGGACTGTATCTATTAAAACCACAGGGGTGTCAAGAAGCTCAAGTTTGAGGAAAATGTACACATTCATTCAATTCAGTGATGATCCTGTTTAAAGATAATTTATTGAATTTTTCATCCCAACAATGTATAAATGATAAGTGATTTTTGACAGATTTTGCAATGCTCTTACCGTCAGAGAGGTGAAGGTCATGCACATCCCGCCAAATCCATTCATTGCCAAGGCAAAGAAGATCAAGATGGACAGACCTGCAGGAGGACATGTAAATTAATCATATGGACACCGCACCAGTTGAATCAGTCAACAAGCAGCATCGCACTGAGACAAATAACTGTTTTTTGAACTTTTAATGACTTAAAACACAAAAGGCATCCAAATTTCATATCGAAAGAAACACGTTACAACATCAAATTAAAGATATGTGAATGATACAACGAATGACACAGGGAATAAGATTTCTATGAGTTACTTACTGTTTGGATCACTGGCTCCATAGGCGATGAGGAGGCAGGAGAAGGCGAAGCAGGCGCTGGAACATAAAGTGCTAGATGTTTACAAAAGAAGGGATTCATGTCAAGCAGATTCACACTAAGTCATATCGCATTTAAGGGAAAGAGAAGATCCATTCCTCGTCCAGAGTGGAATAGTGAGGGAACAAGGAGTGGAGATAAAGGTGGATGATTTTAAGTCTCAATGGGGAAAGGCAGGAGGCAGAAATGAAAATGTTGAGGGCTATTTGGGTGTGATGAGGATGATGTATTGGGAATGCACATTACATGTTTTGGGGATTAACTCAAACAGGCCAGACGGAGATGGTTTGGACATGTACAAAGGGATAATGCATATATGGATAGAGGGATGCTGTGGTTGGAAATGCCAGGCAGGAGGCCTAGAGGAAGACCAAAGAGGAGATTTATGGATGGAGGGAAAGGAAGAGAAGAGAGAGGAAGAGGAAGAGGAAGAGAAAGAGAAAGAGAAAGAGGAAGAGGAAGAGGAAGAGGAAGAGGAAGAGGAAGAGGAAGAGGAAGAGGAAGAGGAAGAGGAAGAGGAAGAGGAAGATCTTTTCCTCCAGATCTCACCTGCCCAGAAGTCGGAGCTTGCGTGGCCCATATTTGTCCATGACAATGCCCATAGGCAGGGTGATGGCAGACAGAAGGAAGGAACCCACGGTGAAGGCTAAGTTCAGCATCTCATCCTGGTCCTTACAGATCTGCCATCCATTCATCTGCAGGTACTCCTCAGCAGGAGCACTGGACACGTTGGAGACATTGATATTGGAGCTGTTCTCTGTGAGAAATTAAGAGACAGATAAAAAGAAATTGTCAGATGTGTATCAGTAACTCTGCTTACTATTGTCTCATAACACAATTTCACATTCAAGTCCAATTGAGACCCTGAAAAAAGACTGGTTTCCAAAATACAATTGAGTAAAATATCTTCACATTTGTGTTAGCCTTTCAGCTTTGTTATATTATTTTGAAATTTGATTTGAAAATAGAAAAACACATGCAGATGAATCTGAAAATGCATTTGCAATACTGCAAAGATGAAACACTAAAATTCACTGAGAAGCCAAAATTTTTGATTTTGTTTTTACTTTTATATTAGCCACATTAACGCAAGATAGATACCATTGGAATTTCCAGTAAATAAGAGAAAGGCTAAATGTAATTAATCAAAGGTAAAAAGTTTAATCCTCAGAAAGATTATACTGATTGAAGAAGCAAAGGCTAAAATCATTAAAAACTTTGTTTGGAAAAAAATAAATCAAATTTATGCTGGATCACATACTCCGATATGAAATAAAATTCCTATTTATGAAAGCTGATCTAATCAAACTCCTTTCTGGGAAAAAAAATACCCTTTTATTTTTTTTTGCCTGTAACACTAAAGACTGACCCATAGCTGCCGCCATCCAAAAATACCTATGACAGTGAAATTTTAAACAGACATGTGTCTGATAAGTATGTGTTTGGTTTGACATGTTAAAAATCCACTTGATATGTCACTGCATGGAAAAGTGTTTTGTAACAGTTATAAAAACTATCACCTGACTTCGTAGAGGTCATGGCCTTCGAACGCCACCCTGATACTCAAGACACTAAACCGAAGAGGTAAACAGTGAAGAATGTGAACACGAATGCAAGGAAACAAAGAAGCGGTTGATGGGACAATGGCTGATAAAAAAAATGACCCCTTCTTCGGCCAGACAAATTGATTCCGGGTTGATTTGGGTGGTTCGCAACTTTAACTCAACACGAGCAACTCCGTTATCCCTTTCAAAAAAAATCATCATGTCATTATGCCCATTAAAAAAAGAAAACAAAAATCTGAAACTTCCTATATTTGAGTGCTGATCCCTGTCTAAGAATGGCCCTGCTGATCAACAGGAGAGCTGTTAAAGGTCAAGTAAGCAGACCGCCAGGAAAACAACATTAGAAATTTAAGCGGGCTCCAGAAATAGTAGCAAGTGAACCCCCTTCATGGCGGAGTTCAGTCGACCTCCAATGGCTGAATCTCTGTCCCACTGAGTTCACGTGGAGTCTATTTTAGTGCGAAGCAGAGCTGCCGCTTCCAGATGAAACTCTCCTGGTATCAACATACAGGCTGACGGGGGAGGAAAACAATTTATACACCTTGAGTTGTTGTTGGACGAACCGCCAGTAGAACAATAGGGGCCGAGTCAGCAGTTTGCGCATGTTTAGTGTCTGGAGGGTGGGGATGTGATGGGCCGGGGGGCGTTTGTGTGTGTGGGGGAGGGAAGACAGGATCATACTTAGTCATCAGTGTTTTTGTCTTTTCATTCCCAACTCTTTCTCAAGTGAAGCCTTTGCTGCACTGAGTAAACAACACAGTTGACCATCTGCTTTTCTGATTTGGGAGAACTGGCAAAATAGAAGTAAGGGAAGAAGAGCAGTTAAGTCCGTGTTGGATATGAAAAAAGAAACAATGAGTGAAAGCCACAGATATACTTTTTTGTTCCTTTCAAGAAAAAAAAAAGTTTGAAATACTCTCCAATTAAATGTGACTTTTTTGTGCATGCTATTTTTCTACTTAAAGATTGGCATTAATCAGTTAACTGGAAATACATAAAGATGTGTTTTCTCTGTGCTCTGGTGAGGGCACTCTTTACCTTAGGTGGTGTTGAAAATCAGTTCACATAATCTCTCTATTTGTTTACACCCTGCAGGGGTGTATGTAGGGGAGTGGCTTATTGAAAACATGACAATGGCAGCTCCTGTTTTAATGTCTGATCATATATTCAGGAGCAATTTTATGTGCATTATTATTGCAGCTTGCTGACATAGCAACATTTCAGGATGCCACAAAGGATCTCTATTTTGATCATGGTTATTGTAACGATTGACCCATTTATCGATATTTCTTCTCCAGTTCTTTGGTCTTAGTAAGTATTTGGACACTGCAGACTATATGAAAAATCTTGCCATTGGCAACTGTAACTGTAAAACACTAACTGGGAAGTTAAAAATCAGTTAAAAAATTAATAGAACCGGAACCTGGTAAGTAAGGACATCATATTGCTTCAGAGACAGTGTTTGGTCTCTGTTGGTGCTTGAAACTGACGAATCATCAAACTGAAGCAGAAGCAGAACTAAGTCAGTAATGACGCAAATACCCCCTCTCCCCACACACTCATAAAATACATACACGGCAAGTGGAACAAGAGCAAAGGGTAATGGTTATAGATATGTCTACATTGTACATCTGAAAATGTTATATCAACTTTACACGAAATCAAATTGATGAAAATCTTAACGAGTATTGTTAATATCAATCTCTAATAGTGAGTGTCTCTGAATATCAATAGCAAATAGCGAATAGCAAAAGGTGTTGGTTCCACTATTTAAGGGTTTTTCCAACTTTTTTTGATATATTGAAAGACACGTTTGTAAATTTTCACATCAAAATGCACTGTTATTATCCAAATTGATGACATAAGAAAGAAAATTTACAGTGTTTAGTCTCTGTTGGTGGTAAGGCCTTCATTTGATGAATGAATCCATTCAAAACTTGAGAATTTTCATTGATTTGCAGATACGCTGTCTTCATATTTTTACTATAGAGTATAGAAAAAAACACATTTTGTTCCTTAAAAACTTGTAAAGTATCCCCAATTGTGACTTGTGGTCCATTTAAAGTCAATGCTCAAACCAGCAATGGTCCCCAAATGGCAATAAAATGCGGCCTCACACAAATTTACACTTTCATGCAAACATACTCAAGGGTTTCATGGATGACTTGACTGTGAGTGACAGGCCGTCATGAGTCATTTTGCAGATTCATTGTGACTCACTATTCTTGAGGTAATAAAAAAGTAAAGCTGGTTTTCGGTGTGTTCATTTCACCAAAGTCCTGCCTCCCCTCCCTCCTCTTCTGTAAGCGTCACCGTGCATCTTTCCTCCACCCTGTGTGGTTTGGAGGTTACCGCAATGTGCGAAGAGGTTTCCCCGTCTACTGTCTGCCCTTAAATCACCTGATAGCACTCACACACACACACAACTTTGGGCAAAAATAATGAATCACTGAGGTCATCAAAATATATTGACTGTGTGTGACTGTCTCAGATAGAGGAGGTGAACCTCTCAGTTTTCTGATTGCAACAAAAACATTCTTGCCAGGTCACGTGCACAAAGGTTCCCGGCCATGCAAGTCACGTTTTATTCTTGCCTGAAGTCTGTGGTCTCAAGTGACTCTCGGTTCTTGGCTCTGTCAGGCACCCTCTCAAATGTAGTTTCTCCTTAATCATTTCATTTGCACTACTATTTTTTCTATTAAAATCCAATCTATTTGAACTCTAAATTGATTATCTATTGATATTTTCTCATTTTCTCTTCTATTTACTATTGATTATTATGTCCTGCCATATTTGTACTATAATAATAAAGACAACTTATCTGTTTTACAAACACTTGTGCTTTCCTTCACTTAACCTATCCTTCACATCAATACCCCCTTTGAACAATATTTTTCTACTATAATTATAAAAATGACAAATCAAATAATATTACATTATTTCTTTTTTCCCTGAATCTGTCGGTGAAACTCTGTCAGTGTCTCTTTTTAATTAATACCTAATATTGAGGCAAACTATTGAATATCAACTACCCAACAGTAATCACATAAATGATAAAATTAAAAGAATTTACTAATTCTTTGAATACCACCAAATAAAAAAGTCAACATTAATGAATCTTGACTAAATGTTTTGGTGAATACATAAGTTCTGATTTTTGTTATTTAAAGTTCTCTTTTAGACTTTAAATAATATACATTTAAAATATTATCCTATCTTGGACTTGACCTCTAAAAAAAAAAGCCTAGATGAGCCAGCCTTTTTCACAAGATCTCCAAAAAGTAGGTCAATATTCCCTGTCTGCACATTCTCACACAGAAGGTACACAAACACAGGAACTACACTTACAGACACATAAATATCAAGTACGGTGCTGCTTCCTGACCTGATTACTCTGCAAACTCAAGAACTGCTGATCTTTTGCTTCATAGCAGGTCAGGGCGAGTCAATAGAGGCATCCATAGATGGTAACTAGCCACATTTAGACCTCATCAGATTAACAGGCTGGTTTGAATAATCTATCAGTGCATGGTTTGTGCTGACCTACAATGTGTTTGGTTGAAGTTAATGCAGCTGTTTTACACTGCCAAACAGAGAGGTGACACTTGACAGACATTTTCCTTGCTGCAGCTAGAACACATGATAGTGATATGGCCAAATATATACAAACAAACATTTCCAGGCATCGATGAACGCTCCATTGTGGAAAACAAACACACATGGTAAAGGATCCAAGCTCCCTGTCTGACTTATCACTGAGAGCAATACGCCGATGAATAGATTCATTCACACCTCTTTATGCTGCCAGTGGAGTCTCTACACACATGATGACGACTGTGATTGAGTGGCCCAACAGTGTTGTTGTCATTTTATCTGACTTACATCTACTTTCAACTGTGGCAGCAATCGTGTTGTAAAAATTAGCCAGGCATTCCATGGAAAACAGCAAAAAATATTCCACCAGTTACTCAAAATATAATAAAAACAACATTAATGATGATAATAATAATATCAATAATAATGATGATGATGATGATGATCATGATGATAATAATAATAACAATAATAATAATAATAATAATGATAATAATAATAATAATGCTTGATGAAACTGAGAGATAAATATTTCTGAAACAGTAAAAGGTTAAATAATAGTGCAGAAGAAGACTTCTCCGTGTCTCCATATTCCTGTTGTTGTTCCTGTTGTGTATCTCACGTGAGAAGTTTCACCCAATCAATAGGCAAAATAAGATCAGTTTGCAATGTTGTGACTGTATTTTTGTGTTACCCAGCTCTATCAACTTGCTGCCCTAGAGGGTTTTTAGAACAAAAAGGGGGAATTATCTTTGATAAAAATAGTCTGAGACTAGGCATCTTCCTTGCAGTAGGCCATGCTGCCTTTCATCATGAAAAGTGATAAGACAAAAGACAAGAAAATGACCTGATCCATTTTTAAGTTTGTTGTTTGGGAGCTCATCAAAGCTGTTGGTTAAGAGCATCCATTTTGAAAGGTTTTCCCAGAGGAAATCCCACCTCCTCCCTCTGTGTATTTTCTTGCAAAGGTAAATCCCAAAAAGCCTGTGGTTGCTGTGTCCCTAAAACTCCAAAATCCCACTTGACCTGCTAAACATGAACCACCAGAGTGCTGCAGTCGGTTCCTGATGCATGCAGTTTAAAACAGGGTGTGGTTAGAGCTGAATGAGTCTGACATTGTTATGTTTGTATAGAAAATACTGATCAATAAAAGCTCCAGTATCACCAAAGATCAGCTTGGTGAAACTTCTTTGCATGACAATTGTGATCATAATGATTGCAGCAATTGTGTTGGAACGGTGGTGGAAGTTACATAGAGTACATTGGTCACAGAATGGATGTAGATCAGTTGGACTGCGATGAGTCATCTGAGTAGATGGTTGTTATAAAATTTGGGGTTCAAGTGATTACAAAAATATGGGTTTTTATAAATGCAAAAATGTAATTTGGACCAGAAAAAAACATTTGATGGAGAAAACATTTCAACCTCAACTTAAGGAATGATATCCTTTTTTTAACACATTTATTATTTGGTAAAAATGGACAGTAATTGTCAACATATCCTCATTCTTCTTACTTTTTTTAGATTACTTTTATGGAATTTGCATTAATAATATGCCACATGACATACCGTGTCATCAGTTCAGTAGAAGTTATGCAATTATGAGAAGTTCTTAATGTTGCCTTGTGTAACCTTGAAGGAATAAGTAGAGAGTTCCCTAAAACACAGGATTTAGGGACCTACTCATGTTAGCTTAGTGATGCTGTGACAGATTTAATTTTCTTTAATTCCATACTGAGCCATATACGGCTCAAATGTTCTCTCTTGTTCCATTTAAGGTGACACAGTGGTTAGTGCTTCTGGTTCAATTCCAACTTTCTGTGAGGAGATTGCATGTTCTCTGCATGTCTCAAGTTTTCTCTGAAAATACTGAGAAGGTTAAAAAGAAAATTTGGTAAAATTGCCCTTGTGTGTGGACCAAAACACACACTCCCTAAAACACACCTGGGAGGCATCACAGACCGCTTCTGACTTTTTAGTGTTTTAAAACTCTGTAATTTGAGCTGCAGCCTTTGATTGACAGCTGTACATTGCTTCCATTATTACTACTGACAATGAAAAATGTATTTTTATCCCACACTCCATCTTATTCTATTTAACTTAAGATTGATGTGTAGGACCATTATTTTCTGACCTGCAGCTTTCTCTGTAGGTAAGAAAGGTATATCAGTAAAATGGCTTATAGCTCACCAGGCGCTTTGCACAAGTAGGAGTAGAAGCCCTCAGACTTGAGCATGATGAGCAGGGATCCCCAACCCAGCAATACTGCAGAGAACAGCAAGTTCTCAATGACGGCCGTCACCGCCATCCACCAGCGGCGGGAGAAAGCTGTGGCCAGGGTTGGAGCCATTTTAGCTGTGTCAGAGGATCACTGGTGCTGGGACTGGAGGGAAGCTGCAAGAGCCTGGAAGGTAAAGACAGAAATAATGAGTAAGGGTAGTGATGTGTTTGACATTGACAGACATTAGTCATGACGTAATTTTCAGAGAACAATTACGGTGTTTCGGATAATAATCGTAGTAATTTATGTATCTTCTCTTCCATTTTCTTCCCTTCAGGGGTCGCCACAGCAAATCCACCCTCTCCATCCGACCCTATTCTCTGTATTCTCCTCTCTCACACCAACTAAATTCATATCCTCTCTCACTATGTCCATAAATATTCTCTTTGGTCTTCCTCTAGACCTTGTTTTTCGAATTCCAGCATCCTTCCACCAAGATTCTCACTATCCTTCCTCTGTACATGACCCAACCATGACCCAACCCTGTTCTCCAAAACATCCAACATGTGCCGTCTTTCTTGAGTGACTCATTCCTGATCCTACCCATCCTCATCATTCCCAAAGAGAACCTCATTCATATTTGTATGTACTTATTTATTCTGTAAAATTTTGTTTCTTTGTTCTTCACATATGTTATTGAGGACTAATACACATAGAGAAAGAGGAGGCCTTCCAGGAGTGCTGGCCCCGCCCACCAGCTATCTGATTGGTTCTTGGATTTTCTGATCTCTTTCCCTATTGGTTTCAAGTGATGCAGCTTGTGTTGAAGTTACACGTGAGGTTGATGTAGCGTTCAGACCGGGGGAGACACCCTCACTGGCCAAGAAACGGCGTTATGTATAAATATACATATATATTAACAAGTTTAAATGTTGACGAAAGGAGATGAAACACATGTTTTAAGACTGTTTTCCCATACGTCTAAATTTAGAATCCATTTTCTGACATTCGATCAATTGAACGACGTTAAAAACATGCCAGATGTGGAAAAAATACCCTTAAGAGGAAAAAGGTTTGATTTTTTTTTCTTAAACATAAATCTCAGAGGTACCTGAAGGCAGCGCGAGATTCAGCCGGTTCAAACCAGCGCGGCGCGAGATCACAGCCGTTCGTTATTACACGTCTTTGTCATTAATAGACGAAGAGTACTTACATTATTAAGATACATACCGCGATGAAAAAAAAAATAAACAAGCGATTGGGTGTTAATGTGACATGTTATTTACATTTTAAACATGACTTGAATCCGTAATTGAAATCCCTGCCCTTTCTACTGCACTCAAACGTGCTACGAGCTAGCACGCTGAGAAGTACTATTTTAAGAGTCTAGATATTCAATATTTGAAGTAGGGAGTTTAAACTATGTTTTGAACAGCCGGATAAAATTGACTCGAATTGTTGTACAGGTTTGTTATCAGCTTCAAATTCATTACCATCACCATCGTCATCTCTCATTACCATGAGACTAAGTCATAATATATTGCGTATATTGTGTACGGGACAGCACAGGAACTGGTCTAAACTGGACTGAAATCATCCGCACGACACACACACACACACACACACGCACGCACGCACACTACATCCCCTGCGTCCTCCCTGGCATAATACGTAAAGTCAGCTATAAGAAAATAATTCACTTCCGGTTACTCTTTCAAAAATAAAAGCGTGACGAAACACACATCCCGAGCAAATAGCTAAACGTTTGCAGCAGCGAAGAGGGATGACGGTAAATAGACTGAATTTGCCTAAAATATTTATTTTTATTCCAATTTGAATGTAGACTTTTATTTTACCAACATAATGCGTCTAATTTGGCTCCAATCAAATACGTGACAAACCGACCGGTTGACCACCTTTTTTAAAATCGGTGCTTTTATTTTGAAATCCAATCTCTCCAATTTTCCCGGAACCGCAAGGTTACTTTCACAGTAATCGGCGAACATCAGTTCCCCCCCCCCCCAAAAAAAACGCTCAGCTGTTCGCTGACAACAACAACACTCAAAAGGAAGTCCTGCGATCCCCAGACAAAGACCGCGATTTCAATCTGCCCCAGACCGCGTCTCGACCGTTATTAAGAACCCAAACTTTTCAAGGCACCTTTATATATAGGTAGCAAAGGTTGTAAGAAGAAAATTCGAGGACATTGTCATATACGATGTGATCTCTGAGAATATCTGATCGACTGGGATGTTTCACGGGATCACAAGAATAGCCTATGTGGATAAACACTGTTATATGAAACAGATTGCTTAAAGTTCATTGTTGCCGCAGCTTCTGTTTCCTCCATTATAAGCAGGAAAGAGGAAATGGCCGGCTACGGAAAAGAGGATGTAAAAATCCTGAAGAAAAAAACAAAACAAAATCATGCCTCTTATGGATTAGGTCACAAATATTTGCAGAATGTGGCCAAAAAAATGCGTCAGGTTATCTCTCTTCCGGATGCAACGTGTGTGTCAGAGCATCCTTGGTGCAGCCAGCCTACCTGATGCGTGTGCGTGTGCGTGTGCTGGCGTCCGAGCGGCTCCTTCCTCGGTCCAAGTGTTTCTCTGCAGAGCCGGAAAACCGCCGAGGCTGCGGATGATTCACATGTGCGTCTTTAAACGACACTTCTTTATTCTCTTATCCGTCATTGCTGCCGATTTATAGCAGCGCAGGAGCGAAGCGAAAAAACACCGGCGTCCTCTGATTGGAGCTGAGCGAACCCGCTGCAGCCAATCACAGAGCCCCGCCCGTTACACGCGTCCTGTTTCTTGACTCTGTAGAAATGCTGGGATAACAATCTTGAAATGTTTTGACACGCTTAAAAAAGAATCACGGTCTAACAGCTGATGATGGCACCCTTTAATCTTTCTTAAAGATGCATCATGTTATAAGCACTTTAATACACTCCTATAAGAACAACAATTTTTTTGTGTTTGTTTACAGGTAGGTGTCAAATGTCCACTCCAGCAATATTCCTGCAACGCTTTCCAACTGAGAACGACAACAGCAAAAGCTGCCAGTTCAGTGCAAAAGTCTTTTTTTTCCTAGCGCGACAGTGCGAGTGAAACGTGAGCAGCAGGAATATCAAACCTGCATGTAAGTTATTAATCTCCAACTCTGCATGTGATGTGAAGTGACTCACTGTTTACATCCAGTGTCTCCGAAAGCCAAACTCGTATTTCCAAGAACTACAGGAGTGGAAGGGTTCACAAGTTCCAGAGGAAAGGCCAGATGAAAACAAAAAACAGCCCTCAGGCAAAGTGACACCTGGTGGCTGCTCCACTCTCATTTGAAGGAAATGGAATTTATATTCTGTGGCATCCTAAAAGTTGACGTTAAAATACACATTTGTAACAAACACCTTATCGTATTTCATCGAGTCAGCCCACAGAGTCGCTTCACACGTGGTTCAGAAAGGATGCCTGATGGTGAGATAGATCAATCCAACAGGTAGATGGAGGTGTCACTTCCACCTACAACGCTCTGTTCAGAATAAACACCGGGAGGCCCGACCGGCGCCTGGGTTTGAGCCTCCCCATATTCCTCATCTGCTGGGATGTTGAGGCCTGATATCTATCTGTAGATCTCTGGAGCTTCGAACACAGGATGCTTCTTTTTTCCTCTCCACAGAGCAGGAACTCTATTCAGATTCTGATTCTGTGCGAGTTGCACACACACACACACGCACACACATCCAGCAACTTCAACCTTCACCAGGGTGGCCTAAGGTTATTTATGCAGTCGTGGGTGCATAGTTTTTGTGAAGTCTTATAGCAGGGAGAACAATTGCAGATCTAAGTGCTGGTTAGGAAGTGTAATCTCCTCTACCCCTCTGTGGCTGAAGCTAAAATTCCCTCTTTTTCATTAATTTCAGACACTTTTTTTTTCACCCGTTCAAAAAGTGTGTCACGGTTTGACCCGCAGAGCACACTCTAGAACTTTACGACTGTTCTTTCCATTTGTTTCTCATGACCATTTCCTCATGTACCTTGTGGGTGGGTGGGGGCTGTTTAAACATAGGTGTGAAGTTAAGGAGGCGGCGCACCAGGTTGGGATCTGAAGGACAGAATGAGAGCGGTGGGGGAGGTGGCGCTGTATATTTGAATTGAAAAAGAATGACCCTGGACTGTCCCGCACGAGTCTGGATTTAAATTTTCGAAACCCAAGCATTGCGTTTTATCACAAACCATTCCAATGAAGAAGCCCTTAAAATTAAACCGAGTACATCTCCACAAATGTTACATTTCACATTACTGTCAATCTAAGTGAAAGAATTTTAACAGAAATTTAAATGAGAATAATTTTGGATTTGGCTGGGGACAAACTAAAATGTGGTATATTTTTTTTTGGAAAATTTAACACAAAAAATTCAATTTTTTTGTTTTGAATCGTTTTGATTCTATTTTTCCAAGCGTCTGTGACCTTAATTGGCACACGGTTGTGTACATAGTTGAATACCGCAGTCTTCAGACCTGCTCACTCCTGCCCCTCTGTGGAAAATATGAGGTATTTCCTGATGAAACTCGGTTATCATCCAATACTCTCACATTTCTGCTATTGAGCCACAATTCACAGGTTTGTGGTGATAAATGAGCCCAAAAAAGTGAAAATGCAGACAGAGTACACACACACACACACACACACGCACGCACTTTAACTCCTCTGACTAACTCACCAACAAGACTCCGCTTTAGGGAGTGGTTGGTGGTTGTGTGCTGTGAGAGGCTGGTGGAATGTGAAATATTAAGTACCTTAAAATGTCAAATGATGGAATTAATCCTCAGGTGCTCTCGATATTAGACAAAGAAATGTTGTGAATTTGAATTAAAAAAATGTAATTTAAAATTCAAGCATCTACATATATCCCGAAAGCCTCTATTGCTTGAATAAACAGTTTTAATAACCATTTTTAAATTAACCAAAAGCGGACTATTTTTGTCCATCATTGTTGGGTAATCCGAAAAACAATTTTGGATCAAAACTTAACATTGTGCTTTGGCAGGCTTGAAATCATCTGACCTTTTTCTCACACACACTTCTTTCTCTGGTGCACTGTTGACCCACATTTCATTTTCTATGTGTGAGTGTAAAGCAGCGTAAAAGAAGTCACAAAGTTAAAAGTAGCACAAGAGATACGTTTTTTTCTATTTGGCAGAGCATTGCAAGTTTGTATGTGCACGCGAGACACGTTTTTACATTCACCTGGAAATGTGGTTTATGATTAATGTATCTGGCATCTTTATTCTGGGGGGCCTCATGGACTGATTTTTTCCAGAGTAGTATCTAGGCTATCATTACAGATAGAATTGAGTGTTTGCAGGAGACAGATGATGGATAAATCAATGTTCGGCACAGTCACTGTAACATAACGTTTCATCTAGTGTGACGTACACCAACCTCAGCTGGATTACTGGTCCATGACTCAAGTGGGCGAATGATCAGGACAGGAGGGGTCAGGTTTAAAAAAAAAAAAAAGTTAATTTGTCATAATTTTGCATATATTGGCTTTTGAACATCACACTTTTAACAAAAACAGCAGACTTCCAAATAAATTTAAAATTTGGATTCAATTGTAGCAGCGTCTCGTCCATCACTAATCAGCTCAGGCACAGATGTGTGTTGTTGCAAATTAGTTCTATATTCAGTGACACACTTGGGATTTTCAAAGCAGAGATTCCGTCTTTTGTTTTTAAAAACTAGCTGGGACAAAATTGACTGGGGAAAACACAGTCATTCAATGCCTGAGCTGCTTATCATGCATCAGGGATGTGGTGGGTTTTGGATAAGTACAGTTTTCTTGGAAATACAATGAAATTGAAATCAAGCGGAAATGAGAAACAACACTTTCCAGTTACCATACATTTCAAATTTATTTAGCAAATCTTAGCATCTCAGGTTTTTAGTGTGTTGGCAAAATTATACATTGGTTTGGAGCGTACAGTAAGTCAGGACTGACAATAGGAGTGCATCAGTAAATAAGATCTGGTTGGAATTAAAGCTTGAACGTATGAGGGAGAGGAAAACTTGAGGTGCCACTGGGACAACGAATCTCTGCTCTGACAGACAAACAGTCAAGGAGGTATTTCTCTTACAGTCTCACATGGGTCTGTTGTATTGCTCTGCAACAAGGCACATGAACAAATGAACAAACAGTAAAAGATTTTTTTCTCCCTAAATGTTTTTACATTATCAAACCTCATTTGGCTTGGATGTCGGATTAATAACGCAGATGAACTGTACAAATACATGGCCCTCCCGAAAAAAAAAAATTGAACAAAGCATTTAAAAACTAACATAATAATATAAATCATACAACACAGAATCACTAGAAATGAAAAGGGTCTTTGGCTAGTAAGTGCAGCAGCACAATCCTGACTCTTGAATATTGCACCCGCCTTGCAGAGACAAACGTCTGTTGATTGGAAGAACCAACAAAAAACAACCCTGGAAACATTTTGGAGTTTTCTCTCAAAATGTGAGCATGCAAAGTCCCGTCTTTTTGAAGTCTTTGGTCTTACCCATAGGCTTGAAAGAGAACTGGGGGTCAGAGGTGACATTAAAAGGACTGAATTATTACTCAGCTGCTAGATAAGGCTTCTAACTTGCCTTAGTGACATTTTAAAAACAGTTTGTTGATGCATGGGGGGGGGGGGTAATTTTTACAGTCTTTTTTTCTAATTTGCCAGAAAATAAGGTGAAAAGCTTCATGTTTGACAGGAAGTTGCCAGATGGCTTACTGACAAAGTTATTAGAAATCAAAGTAAAAATGACAAGAATCAGCTACCCCAGCTCCACCTGAATTTTAATCTAATTTCCTAGCACCCCTAAAGCTAATGTTTTATTGGGTTCATTCAATTAAAACAAAACTCAAGTGTTAAACACAGAAAAAGAAGCTGCTGGTTTACCTGGAGCTGTTATTACTCAGTCTAGGATTACTTTGTATTTGCCTGTTTTTCTACAGCGACATATCGTGATGTTACACTTGAGGTTTATTTGATTCTACAGAGAACATGCTAGTGGGCTCCAGCAGTGCTGTTAGCTTTCAGAGTTCCAACCTAACCAGGCTAGCTGTTTCCCTGTTTCTACATTGAAGCTTAGCAAACTGGACTGCAGTGTTTTTCTGAAGTGTATTTCTCCAAAATGCCTTTTTTTTTTTTTTTTTTTTTAATTTTTTTTTCATTCCCACACGTATAAAGTAGCGTCTTCATTTTCACATCACTCTCTTGCTATCAAACCGGTACTAGGTTTACTTGTATGGCTTTAACTTGTGACTTTTAGTCTGGATCAAAGGCGCTGAGGTGTAAAAACAGACAGAAGCTTTGGTCAAACTGACAAAAAAAAAATTAAAAAAAAGCGTCAGCCATCGTGGAGTTGGCGGCGGAAGCAAAGCCACGAGGAGCAATGGCAGGTCGGGAGCGTCGGATATAGTTCAATCAGTGGACGCCGGGGTTCTATTTACACTTAACTCGACTCATCCTCAGGTTGAGTGTCATGGTTGTTTCAGTACGAAGCTGGCTCATTAAGAATAAATCAGTCAAGGCAAAAAAAGGCACAAGCACCAGGTAGCGAGGCGAACTACTGCTGCATCCCATCATCTCTCCTCACCTGCCCATTGCCCTTTCCTCAAAACACCTCTCACATGCTGTGGTCATTTCCGTGGCCTTCACAGGATAGACTTTGTATCTAGCGTGTTGATTCCCTCATTATCAGCTCCCTTTGAGTTCAGACAGTGTACAAATCCAGCTGTGCGATAAATATTCAGTAGTAAACTCAACCGTTAAGCCTTTCCTTTAAGGCACCTTCGCGTGTCTATGCACCGTTTTTCAGACTGAAGAATTGTTCAACAGCTCGCCTACATGCCGTCAGCCTTATTCTACCTTCTCAAACCATCTGGTCCAGGTGGAAAACCATTGTCGGGAGGAAAAATCATGCAGGAAAAGTCATCGGGGGCTGGGGGGGGATGAGAGAACAACCAACCTTTATTTAGTTACTGTCTTCTGCCTCTTCTGCTGTCTCTCATTCTTCCCTCATCGTTTACTTGGTCGTGTTTCCAAATAAAGCACGATAAATGCACACAGTGCAAGAAAAATGCACCAAAATATTTGTTATTCCTTGGCCTCTTATATAAAATCACAATATCCAAAGAGCAAAATTATGAATCCCAAAAATATTATATATAAACATAAATATATCAATTAGTTTTGCTGAACTTTTTTTTTTTTTTTGTCTTTTTTTTCTCATTTTGAATTGGAAGCACATGCCATTATTTGGCGACAGCTGGCGTCTGATTGGCTAAAGCAGAGTGGGGTCTGCAGTTGTGTGATTGGAGGATGGAAGATATGGCGGAACTAGTGTGTATTTGTGGCCCGAGGGGCCATCATCTGGAGTTCAGTCTGGGAGCAGTCTGAAAGAATATTCAAAGGAGAAGAAGGTCAGTCACAGACACTTTACAGATAGCCTTTTAATATGACTTCATAGCAACTAAATGAAAACTCCATCAGGAGTTTGGATTTGGAAATTATCCCCGGAAAGACCCGAGTCGAAACTCAAGCTATTTCAGCAGCAGGGGAAATATTGCAGCAAATAACGGTGGCAAACACAACACTGACATACCGAACCTTTGACGACTTTCATTCGAAGGACAGAGTAACAGAGACGTGTTTATGACTGAGCAATTCTCATTTGACCTGTTAAAAGCCTCTACCCATGACAAAGAACAATGTGTGGTTCGTCTGCGGCTTAAATTTCTCGTGCTACTAGCCAGTTTGAGTACTGGGGGGGAAACATCGGGCTGCTGCAGGCCTGGAGTCAGCAGTCACAGGCTGAATTCTACAATACTGAATTAACTAGACTATTACGCCTCCTAAACTGTTCTAGGATTGGGCTTAATCAGATAGCTTGTTCTAAAAAGTTTCTTAAAATGGCAAAAAAGAGAACTGTGCTTGCAAGACAGAAAATAAAACGGTGACACAATGTGAATTTTAATGGGAAGTGCAGTGTTTTGGGAGAAGTCTACATTTGTTTACAGCATCTAAGAGACTGTCTCAGGAAGGTCACTCCCCGCAGACAGCAAATAGGGAACAATTTAAACCTGGATTACTATCTACTTCCTGATCACTGGGGATGTTTCAAAATGCTTCACAGTGTCTTTTTTTGGAATCAATAATACCTCAGGGTTGCCTCTAAGCCATACATCTTTGAGACGGCTATTTGAACCACTTGCAAAATAAATCGAACTACATTTTCATATTTGATGTTGTACAGCTTTCTTTGACACATCAACAGATAAATGTTACAGAAAAATAGGTATTTTTCGTGTTGTTTTCATTCGGAAAGAACGGAATGGAATGAAGCTATGGAGAACTTTCAGAATATCCAAAACTCACCACAGACAAATGCCCGTTCTTCGCTTTGGCCACCAGGAGTTCCGATCCTGGTGTGAAGTCTATGATTCCCTCTTTTCCTTGACCCACAGTAAACTTTATACTTGAGGCGAAGAGAGATACAGTGAGGATTTAGACAAAATGGCCAGAAAAACGAGCCAAGGCACACCTAAAATCCTTAATGCCAATGTAAAACTTTGGATTCATTGGGTTTCTAATACACGTCTCACCTTCCCTGGTTGATGTTGATGCTATTTATTTTGTCAGCGCAGATGGCAATCTTGGTCAAAGTCTCGATCACATGATCACTCTGCAGAACCACATCTCCCTGGGAGGGAAACACACACACACACACACACACAATCACTTTTTAATTTAAAAGAGGAACTTACTCAGAGATGTCCAAACTTGGTAGCCATTGATTACCTTCTGTTTGTTGTCTTCACTTGGCACATGCAGAACAAACAAGCCATCACTGAGGGAGCTGACAGAGATACCTGCAGAGGAAGGACAGTTGTGATGAGCTCAGTGTTTTTCTCTTAGAAAATAATTCATCTGGTTGGTGACCTCTGACCTTTCAGAGCTCCATAATCGATGCGCTGTTTGAGCTTGGCGTCTTCTACAATAATGGCACTGTTGCCAGTCAAAAGCAACTGACGGGCTCGAGCCTTGTAGCCCTTCCTGTCGTACTTGGTGACTGGCACTCCATACTGGGAACAGAATGGCTTGTGAGAAACTCATTGACACCTTTAAAAACAAACTTTCATTATTATGAGTGTGCTAACCTTCATCTTCTCATTGCCCAGAGCTTGTACCACCTTGGGATTGATGTTCTCACCGTCTGAAAGAGAAGTTGCGGGCTGTTGAAGCTCTATGCAATAATAATGGGATCTATCATCAAAGAAGAAAATGTCAGCTCACCCAGTCGGGTACTGACAAACAGTTTGGGAACGCTCTGTGGATAGTTGTCCTTCTTGTCCTTGAAGATCTCACTGGCAATCATCTTCTGCTCCATCTGTCCATCGTCGTAACGACAGGAAAGAGGACAGAGGGAGAAGGAATGACGAGACCCGACAGTCAGATGAGCGGCGTGCCACGAGCATGTCATGTCTGGCGATGGCACAATATTCACCTGGTGTTTCCATTCGGGACTAATTTTCTTGCAGTAGCTCCAAACCATATTCTGCATACAAAGCTTCTGCAGATGATCAGATGCCTGAAAAAATAAACAGTGTTATATCATCTTGCTGTGCACACCAGATCAGATAAGGACCTGAAACCCTGCTCTAACCTCCTGAAGCTATTGATGGACTGATGGGTAAACAGTAGTGCTGGGTCAACATTTGAACCAAAGCAGGAAATTTTCAACTCTTTGAAACCCCAGACCTCAGGACCTTTTCGCACACACATTCTTGAATGCAGCACTGCAGGCCTTTTTAAACTTATACACAAACATCTCTGGAGTGAAGTGCACTATTGATTCGTTCAATTGTGAGTTTGCTATCCCAACCTCGGTGAGAGCTGCTGGTGGCGTCGGCCAGCTCTTGTCGAGAACGTTTTTGGGCAGGTTCCTGCGCAGCTTCATGAGGAAGGAGTAGCGTACGTAGTCCAGGAAGTACTCATTCTCTGGACAGCGCTCTTTGTGGCGGTAGATGAAACCTTTGATGAATCTGTAGGTCGAAACAGCTCATTGAAAAAAAATCTCCACATATACTCACACCAAAGGCATATAATACATGCTGCCTGATTAAAACAGAGGAGAGTCCTTGAAACTACATAAAGGTCATTTGTTCAAATTTGATGTAAAATTGAACTCAGAATTCTTATTCTCGGTTTCAGGAACATTGCGAAAAGTGAATCTTATAGAAAAAAGATAAGTGTGTGTGTTTGTACCTGCGGATTGTGTCAGCCGCCTGCCGCCTTCGCTGGGCCCTCCTCCTGGCCAGGATACCTCTCCACCATGCCTGGATGGCAATGGCTGATGAAGGACATTACAAACATTGTAATCAAATACTTTCAAACCTGAGTAACTGAGGTGATTTGACGGCTGTACCTGAGGTTCTGAGCTTCTGGTACTTGGATCGTTGGCTGTAGCCCCTCCATCCTGCCTGTAGTTTGGTGGCTGTGGGGTAAACAGAGTTAGAGGGGAGGTGGTTTCAGTCTGAGGCACAGTGGCTTTTGCGAGCGATCGAGCACGAATTATTAGCAATGATGTGTCTCCCGGTCTCACCGAGACTATGCTTCCTGGTCTCGAGGGCGTCCTCGGTGGCAAACAAGGTCTTGGGAAAACGAATGAAGATTTTGGATCTGTTGGGTTGCATTTAAAGACACATTCAATCATGTAATAATTCAGGTCTCGTATCATCTGTGATCAATTCCCAGATTAACAAAAAGGAGAAAGACAGGATAAGGAATTCAGTCTTGAGATTTTGCTTTCCTTCAATAAGTTCCAACTTAGAGTGTAGGATCTGAAAAAAAATTGTTGAGTCATATCAGTGTGTGTGTGAGTGTGTGTGTGTTTGTGTGTATCTGACCTGCCCATTTTGTACTCTTCAGGCTTGTAGCCCAGGTGCTTGACCAGTGTGGCCACTCCATCAGGCAATTTTCCCTGCCAGTTTGGCCAGGTGTCAGGGCAAAGGGACTTGTACCTTCAGAGTTAGAGAGATAAGTGTTCAGGACTAAAACTAATTGGCTGAACTCCCATTTTTCAACCTTTAAACTGGGTGTAAGTATGAATGTTTTGATGAACTGGTTTTAAATCTTTATGCTGTTTGATATGGTTTAAAACATGATTGGAAAAGATTAAATGCCATCCCAAAAGGTATCGCCTATGTATCAGCACATTTTGTTCATCAAGCTGCACATGTACTGCTTTGGTCAGATCTACATTATGAACATAATCTCAGACAAACAGTCACCATGTGGACATGAAAAACTCCAAAATTAAAGCGAATGCTGCTCCATAACTGCTGCATTTACAAATAGGAACCATTTGGCTGCAATATAATGTGGTGAATTGACTATTATGCTGACAGTTCATCCTGTGATTCTCCAGCGCGACTGTGCTGACAAGAGTAGTGAGCTTAATCCACTTGTGAAATTGCATCCCATGAAAGTATAGCTTTAACCTATGCAATTGAGGGTTTAATAATACTAAGATTTCCTAGTTCAGTATCTTATCACGTTTTTGAGTTAAAGGCTTTTTCTTTACAAAAGGAAAAATAAACAGGGGTTTACCGCACAAACTGTGGCTATCTTTTTTGACAGTTTTTAACAGATAGTCTTTTAATACTGCTGAAATCTGCGGCCACCCACAAAAAACGTACTTAGAATCAGCCAAACAAATAAACTTTTGTACTTGTTTACAAAGAGCTGATATGAGTGTCTGGCTGTAAACTGTGAGCTCCAGTGAAACTTTCTTTAAAGAACTCGAGCTCTTGGCAATGGGTACAATCAGAAATCCTCTGCAGTGAAGAAACTCTGTTATCGCTTTGCTCGGTGTGAGTTGTTGGCAAGAGGCTTCATGAATGCTACAGGCGCTAGTTTGACCTCCAGTATTATTTATTGGTTAGGGAGAGGGTGTGTTCAAAACAAGTTAGCAAGTTTGACAGTCAGCAGCAATACAACCAAAAGGTAGTGACTGACTTGAGGCACTAAACTTTGTCCATGTTACTGAGGTTAATAAATTCCTAAAGTTTCCAAACAAATCCCTCACATTCTGTCCCATGAGTGGTTCAAACCCAAAAGAGACATGACTCTGTGCCATGCTGATTAATCCAGAAAAGGTTACAATAAATCAAATAAATAAAGCCAAAGGCTGATCACCTCTGAAGGAAAACCTCGTAGCGCCGTCTGTAGGCGAAACCTGCTCTTCTCACCCTTAGGTTTTCCATCAGTCCCAGATACTTGACCTGGTGACGAATCAAAACCTCATCGAATCGACCTGCAACAAAGCAGCGGCAGGTTACGCTGGCATAGAAATGTGAAGCCTGGTTGAGATATAGAGTGTAACTGCTAAGGAACAGAGAATTAGGAAGCCAACAAAAGGCTGACTGTGGAAGAAAACAAAGGACTGGACCCCCTATCCTGACAAACGCCAGGGGAGTTACACTGTGGCAATCGATGGAGCTGAAACTCATTATCTTCCCTGAAATTAGCCAAAGTACAGGATTAAAATGATGTCCTTAGGAAAAATATTGGTTTTTGATGCTGCTGAGCTGCTTCAGATGTGTTTCCAACTGTTACATAAAGCTGACATGGAACCTCTTATTGTGTTACTTGTCCACTGCATTATATCAGCAGTCTCATACAGAATGTTGACAGGAGTCTTACAGAATTACATTGTAGGTTACAAAAACTTGTGAAATGGGAGGGAGAAAAGGTTGCTTTTTTTAAATCATCAGACATCACAAAAAATCAGTCTATGAAATAGGCAATACAATATATACTTTCAACAAATTCTGTGTCCTTATTTGGGGAAAGGGAAGGATGAATAAATGTGTTAGTCAATCTGACTTGAATTGAAGCAAACATCTGTTTACAAAATCTGGTAACAGATTGCAAGTAACTGAAGTTTTGTTTTTCATGTTTGCTCTTTAAACATTAGCAATGAGACTTGTGTTTGATCTTGATGTTCCCCTAAGGATTTCAGCATCATTGTCTATTAGAAGAACAAGACTTATACATACCTGATTGTTTTGAGTCATTAGGCTTGATGCAGCGGATGTATGACGGTTCCTTGGACATGAGGATCTCCATGAGTTTCGCCAGGCTTGCTTTGAACTGGGTGGCTGCCTGGAGGGGCAGACACAAGACGGGTAGAAGAAAAAAAAAAACGAGTGAGAAAAGGAAGCTGGGGATGGAGCTTCAAACTGAGATTGTAAGCAGGTTAATAGATGAAGTTTGGACTTGAAAGAATGTAGATTTTGAAGAGAAGAAGAGGCCGCTGAACAAAAGACAGGAAAGAACGAAATGAAGAGCGGAGTGAAAGATGTAACTGGCAGTCCAGTCGGCTGAACACTGGTCCTTGTGTGGAGGACTGAGGCTGTAGCTTGCCAGCCTGTGACAGTACCCTGTAGAAGAAAATGTGTCTGTTTGAGTGTGAGTGTGAGTGTGTGTGAGGGGCATTCCTCGGAGAGTGGGATGCAGCAGAGAATCCCCATCTGACCTCCCACTCTGGACTGTGACGGGGAAACACTTCATGGTTTGTTTTGCTGTGGGAAAGTATGTCTGCCTGCGTGAGATGTTTACATGTTTGAAAAGAAAGCTGATTGTTAAGTCATCTCACCGTATCTGGACGTTTCTTGTCACTCAGCTCCTCTCGATCAAAACACTGGTTCAGTATCTTGTTCTCTGACATACACATAACCTGCAAATGCAAGACAATTCATGTCCCTTTTCGTCCCAAATCAGGCACAGCAAAGTCGTACTATAAACCTTGAATTGTTGACTCTCACCTCCTTTAGGTTCCTGAAGAGCAGGTCATTGTTTTTGTCCAAAAATCCTGGAGAGGAAAGCAGGAATTTCAATTGTTAGTCCACCATGTTAAAACTATGTGCCTCAAATGGACTTATCAAATACATGTTTTCACTGCACAAGTTGATTTTTTTGAAATCAGGCAAAATTAACCATACAGACTCAAATATTGGCCATTTTCCACAATTATTCGTTACTTAATTAGCATAGTTCTTAAGTTTCTTATTACCAGTATTTCTTTCCTGCCATTCCAGAAGACATATTAATGCCATTTGAGGGGACAGAAATACCCTATTTTCATTATGGTTATCTCCACCACAAATTCCTCCACTATCTTCTGTATAATTATTCCAAGGTGAATAGCCGCAAACATAATCATCAGACATATAATAACATAATGGGTGAAAGTTGACATAAAAATGAATTACTCTTTATTTGGAATCTTAAAAATGATCAGGCTCCTATTGTCTCAACACTGTTTTGACTATAACCTGTGACTGTTTTTCAGACAACACTGCCAAGAAACCTTTTAAGGGCTATGTCTAAAACATTAATTTTTGCAGTATGTGTTTGATACTATCGGTGTTGCATTGACAACTCGAAAAAACTGCCAAAATAAAGAAAATTACGACGTTGTTGATGCACATAAAACTTGAGAGGAGCAGCAGGGGGAGCACAGAATTAGCATTTGAGAATGGATAGTTTTGCAACTGTAAGTTTCCAGGTGACTCTGCTGCAAAGTTCAAACCAGCATTTAAAAGTCTTTACTTCCTCCTCATCTTTAACCACAAGTAGACCGGTTGCTTTTATTTGACAAATGATTCTTTCTTATCCGGCATGAAGTTGTCCCATAAGGAAGTTTTCCTCCTTTGAATTTGCATTTTATCCAGTGACTGAAATTGATATTCAGTTGTGGGAGTTGGTTTTCGCATGTCTGATCTCTGTGCCAAATTCACCACAACACCAAACACGCCGAGGTCAAACTGACTGTTTCACTTGCTTTGAAATTGTTTCCAGTCAAAAATAGTAAAGGCAGTCTGGATGAAGTTGGTGTGTGCCGCACAAAGAAACACACATGCATACCATTGACATTGTAGTTGACCTCTCCAGCATAATGCAGCAGTCGGAATTCGTCACGGCCCATTGCCTTCCTAGTCTTCCCATCAGCCAGCTTGTGACTGCAGGGGGAAGACAGACACAAAAATACACAGAAGGGGTATAATTTTAGATAAATTCAACCGCAAGTAGCATGTCATTAAAGCATCAGGAAACTAATCTGGATGCATTTGTGAGAGTTAAAGGATGCAGCAGTTTAACTCTACTCACGTGACAAAGTGAGCATGTTTTCCCAGGGTGTCCTCCAGCTTCTCCAGGAAGGTGATGTCACTAGCGTCTCCAGGTCTTAGACACTCCTCATCCTGCAGCAGAAAATACAAATAGCCATTAGTTAAAATCTAACAAATATTAATTCCTTCATTTATTATCATGCTTTATCCTGCACTCAGGGTGGGGCTGCAGCCTATGCTAGCGGTCATTGGTTGGGTTCACCCTGGACCTGTTGCCAGTCGATCACAGAGCCACATAGAGAGACATACAACCATTCACTCTCTATTTAGGTACTCAGAATGGTCAACACTAATATTTATGTGTTACTTACACTAATGATTGTTGCTAATCGAATTCCTCTCGCAAGTCACGATGTTTAGGAGTGAAAGCCTTTCCCTTGACATGACATATGGAAGCATTTGTAGAAAACCAAACCCAATGTCACCGTGAACGAAATGGGAAAAGCTCTTCAGCTCTGGTTGTTTGCAAAGTGGTCGACACAATCACATCTTGATGTAATTAATGAATGAGTCAGTTTGTTGTTCTTACTCCTTGAATAGTGTTGCATCAATCGAGTCTTTGGTCAAGCCTCCCTTTTGGTCACCAGGGCAAACCGGATTAAACAAGGGCTAAAAATATATCAATTTGAAACGAGGGGGAAACGCACGCCTGGCTTAAAAAAATGTACAAATAAAACCCAACTCCTTGTTGATCGACAACATGGTTCTATCATTTTTATATCTCTTTTTGTCTGCATGACAAATGATCCAGAAAATTATTCGCAAAGGATTATTTCTCACAAGGTCAAATTATTCTTGCGACATGTTGACTGGGTGTCTGGTGCGCTGTCCTAGGCCCAGTGAATTTATTCTTCAGTGAACTAGCTGGCAAAGAATTCCTCACCAGAATGGAGATGATGCCTTTGAACTTCTCCTCCACCAAGTCACAAATGATCTTGTTGTTGAAATACTGCACTGGCTCCCACTAAGGAGACAAAGCAAAGCAAATGATCGCATGATTAATGATAACACACTTGATTAATTTGGGTACAACTGGTCTGAAACACTGAATGACATAAAACACTAAATCAAAAGGTCACAAAGTCATAAAGATTCTGCTCAATAAAATCCAGATGAGGCATTAAATGGGTAAAGTTAGATGTAACTTGAGATCAATTGATGGTTCATTTTAATGTGGCTCAATATGCTCACAGTATAATGGAGGAAAGACGAAGAAAAGGAAACTAGATGTTAGAAGACTCTTTCATCTGATGTAGATACAATTTAAACGAGTATCTTTGTTTCGAATGTTTTTCTTTTGCAAATACTTCTTCTACATATTGAAGTCAAGCACAAAGAATAAAATGTCATCTTTTTGATTTCCTTTTTATCCATGAAGCTAGAAAAATTATCCTCACTGTTTACATGTAACCACTGCTAACTTTTCCTTTTATCACCTAATTGCTATGTAACTGCAATGAAATTAAATCTTTGTTTCTTTTCGCATGCAAATCAGGGATTTTTCAGTTGCTTTCAGATTATTTTTTTCCCCAAAAGTTTTTGATCGGTTTCTTCACCTCTCATTAACTATCAACTTCAGTGATAAATGAATCTTCGGCGCATCCCATTTCTTCAAAACAGAGACACACACATTTTTGTTATATTTGCGATTGATGATAAGGTGCAGCCATGGTCCACTATTGATGTCTAAATAATAAAATAGCACAGATTGAACAAGTTTGCTCCCTGATGGCCCATATATTCAGTCATCTGCGGAATTACAGGAATCCTAGTACGCAACAATGATGCTCACCCACTTGCATGAAGACACGCATGAACACAGAGCCCCACTAGTTGAGTGCAGATGTGTTCTGTTATATTAACCGCCACATCGTTCCCAGAACGATGAACCCACGGCCCTACAGTTATACAATAATGAACGCTTTGAGTTTCTCCCACAACCTGTTTGCTTGCTCTGTCACCACTGAATTTATATTAGACTGGACACAAACTGTCTTTGTTCCAAAAAGGAAAAACAAAACAATAGAACTGCGAGGAATACAAAAACTAAAGGGTGGAAGTGAGACACAAAACAAAAAAAAAAGAAAAGAAAAAAACACACAATAGAAATTGGATTTGAGACCTTGTAGGTGCAAAAATATTGGAATAAATGAAAATTAAAATGAAAGAAATACTATATAGCTCAGAGCACATATTAATTCCATATGGTGCACATTCACTAAAATATGTGCAATTATTATAAATCACATGAAGTACAACCCTCTCCTACTTCTTCTGAACCTTCCAGTCAATGGAAGGGCGGATAAAGGACCAGTCAGTATTAGAGCAGCTGCTATTGATTATTAGTGTGATAGAGTTTACTATGGATTGTTTAGTACTTTTGCAATTCAGTCAGTATACAAATCAGAGAATCAGATAAGTGTGTGTGCCTGTGTGCATTTGTGTGTGTGTTGCTGACCGTAATGCCTTCAGCTTCATACTCCTCCTGCTCAGACTTGAGGGTGAGCTCGATGAAGAGTTGCTGCAGCTTCTCGTTACAGTAGTTGATGCAAAACTGCTCGAAGCTGAAACAGGACAAGAAGCATCGGCTGAAGGCAAAAAAAAAACTTTTGGCACTGCCTTGGGTGGCTTTGAATGTCAACTGAATATCACAATCGAAATGGGATTACTCTGCAGGCAGACGACTGATCCGAGAAGCAGTGCTGCTTAATTCTTGGCACATCTGGGAATTTTATGAGCTCCCAGCCACATCCTAGCATCCTAGCTCAAGTTTCTCATGAATCGACCAAATAAAAAACAAAAGCTGCTGAAAGTTTGGAAACAGCAACAACAGCAGCGATATGGCATTTTCGATCGACGAGGAGGTACACTCTTCTCCTTTTTCACCCCATTTCATTTGTTTCAAATCATGTTCAAAAAAGGTATAACCTCACAAGGCGTTTTTGCTGTGAGAAACAGACTTTTGACAAACGATCTTGCAGTCACAACTTTGGGCTCTCTTAAGAAGTGTACTTTACTGCTTTATGACAATCAATCTTGCACACTTGTTCTCTGCAAAACTGTGACCTGAGATGGTCAACACTAATTGTCAATGCACTGTTTTCAGTTATGCAAAAGTCAATACGATACCTGTTGTGCTGAAATACTTCAAAGCCGTAGATGTCCAGCAGGCCGATTACAGAGTAATGCTTGGATGAGTCATCCTGTTAAGAAAAAAATACCGCATAGGTTTATCTCAGCACATGAGCCATTAAAACTTGCACAGCTTCATTGTCTTAAGCCTTTAGCCACTTCCACCACTCTTGTTTTGGTTATAAAGTAAGCCACAAACAACTAAATGGTTTCTCAAAGACAGCTACAAGTAAGCCTCCCACAAACAATGCCACAGAGCGAGCTAGTAAATATAATTGAGAATTTATTGAAAAATCGGAAACTTGAACGCCATTCATGCAGAGCAGTCCTTGTTGCCAGTTGGCACTGCACAAACTAAAGCAAATGTTTTGAAGACTGACACCATATGGCTGAGTTTAATTAAAAGCAAAGTAAGGTCTTTGCTCGGCATATCTGAAGAAGCCCCATGCTGAATATAACTTTTCTCTTTTTGCTTGTTAGTAGAAACACCAGGCGGGGGGGGGTTGAAATTATTTTCCATTCGATCATATTATTAACTGCACAGGATGTGCATTAACCAAAAAGCCACAAAAAACGGTATGGCTTCACATAAACCATGTTTGCAGGTTGTAACCCCTCAGACAGAAGGGGTGTTAAATTGAGTTCAAATACATGTTACATTATAAATTCTTATTTAAGTGGTGTTTTAATAAATAGAAAATCCTTACACTTTAATACCCGTTTTTAACGTTAAGTGCCATGTTAGTGTTGGCTGCTCCCGAGAGGACAGAACATAAGGTGCTGCTGTTTTCAGAGGAGAAAAAAGATCCCAGACTTGGAATGAAGACTGACTTGAGAATCTCTGCAAACGTAATTTCATCTTAATATATTTTAGGGGTTGGAGAGAACATTGCCCTTAACTGTACCAAAATGCGGTAGAAGCTCCTCACATTCATCAAAACCCTAAGACTATTTGCTGACATTGTGAAAAACAGCCACAAGGTGGAGCCCTGCTGTAACGTAAAGGAAGGAGAGACCTAAACACAATCCCTGCCTTCAAGTCTACCCTCACATGTTTACTATTTGAAAGTTGGAATATTTTTACACTCATCAAAATGTGCATCCCCTTTCTGAGGTATTACCACGGTTACTATAGTGAGTGAGTATATGTATTTACCTTGTACGACAGTGAAGAATTAATCTTGCTAACCAACCAGCTGAAGGTGCGTCCATACACTGCCTTTGACAAAGCATCTCGAGCAGAGGACGCCTGCTCCAGATTCAGAGGGCTCATCAACTGACAAACACACACGCACACGCACACGCACACGCACACACACACACACGCACACACACACACAAATTACAATACAATCACACATAACCAGGCTGGACATCATGCAAACTGGGAAGCATTGTATACAAATGCCTATGTCATACACTTGTGCAACAATGAGAGTGTGTAGTCAACCCTACCTCTTCTCCCTTGGCAATTATCTTCTTGTGTGTAAGTGCCTCTGTCAGCACAGTGCCATTCACTCCTAACAACTGGACAGACACAACAAATTACGTCACACTCCAGAAATAAATGATGAGAAAATAACATTGCGCGTCATGTCATACTGGGAAGTTAACGGCATAATCGTAAACTGAATGGGAGATCTTTCCTTAGTGATCTCAGTGTTTGCCAGGCTGTGTCAAAGTGTCAAAAAGGCTGAGGAGAAAATCATCTTTTAGGGCATAACTCCCTTTGGGTTTGTGTCAGTGTCTATTTGGTTTGTCAAGCTAGTGTGACAGTATGAGGAAAAGTGACCATTTACATGTAAGTTAAACCATTTTTCTGCAATAATAAAATATTCCTGAGTCCACAACTTTAAACTAAAATTACTATAGTATAGTATACTGACCATTATGTCTTACCTCCTCTTATAATTGAGGATCTCAATGATATTTTTCTTTTTCTATTATATTCAAGGTTAACTCAAGGAAAACACCAGGATAATGCTACAAAATTATCCCCTCTACAAATGCTGAAAAGGATGTTTCACAAATTAATTAATAAGGTCTCACTCTGACACAAAACTATTTATAGTCGTACTATAGTCTTAATTACAATTGCTGTGAGAAATTCTGAGAAGGCTCTTGCCAACTGGTTGTGTATCGTAAGATGCTTGCCAGCCTCTTACCCTGGATAGGTACTTTATTTGTGTGTCGGAGGTGATGCAGGCAATACTGTCCTCCCCACCATACTGCACATTCCCGAGATGCAGCACACTGGCAATGATGTTTAACAGTTCCTAAGCAGACAACATTGGAAAAAAAGCCAATAAAAACGTGGAGAACACATAAAACCATAAAGTAAAACAAGGAGAGTTAGTAGTCAGAGGAGAACAAAGGTGAAAGTATGAGAATTACTTGCACGATTAGATAATATAATACGACACTTCTTAGGCTATCTTTATGAGCGACTACAGATAAGGGTTCCTTTCATTAAAACATGTTTTAATACTCAGATGTGTGGCAATCTCCTCACCAAGTGTCACACTCGATCTACAAGGAGGCAAAGCACATTAACCTGTCCACCACAAGTGTAACTAACTACTACTTGCTTTTTAATGGTGCCCTTTGAGACCAAACACTTAAGATGATAAACATGTCATTTGCAAACATTGCACTTTGATCTTACCTCCACTTCGTCTTCATTGAATCCAATCACGCTCAAAGCTTTCCTCACCATCTTCCAATCACTCCGGTCGTTTATGGAGCTCACTTTGGGACAATTACCCTGTGACGAGCACACACAAATAAACCTTTATGTACAACCTAAAAAGCATCCGCCACATATTTGACTTTATGATCTAATAGAGCCTTTTTAGTCCTTCTGCGGGGTCACAAAGATCCCTTGCAAAATCCATTAAGTAGTCAGTATGTAAATATGCATTTACCTGTTGTGTAAACACCAATTTTCCCAAACAGATGTGTTGTTGAAAAGGTGTTAGTGCGCATGGTCATTGAGGGAAAGGTTTAGCTACTGCCTTAAGGCAACCCCTCCCCCCTTCTAAGAAGAAAGCTGCAGACAGTAGATGCCTCAGAGCCTATTAATCAGAACTCCCACTGGGGCGTGCATGCACGCACACACAGGCACACGCACGCACACGCACACACACACACACACATGCAGATAAAGCCAGTGAGACAGAGTGAGTCCCTGAACAGTTACAAACAGTGATTCCAATTACAGGTGAACAGCCCTAATACAGTACAGGTCGGAGCACAAGAGACCAAAATGTATACAAAAAAAAAAATACACTGTACTGTACAAATGTGTCACACATTTCAAGTGTCAGTCCTTAAAAATCAATTTAGCTCATCCAGCATGCATCTGTCTCTCTCTCTCTCTCTTGCTCTGCAATTTAAACAAGCAATAATACAACCAGATCATCCAAACCAGATGGCATTTCTTCTCTCGTCACTTCTCGCTAGGACCTAAGATATCGCTGAAGAATACACTTCAGGATTTAACTTATATATGAACTGGCGTCCCTGCAGGGTATTCCCCATGAGCAGAGACAAAGCATTTACAAATACTTCTGCAATAAACCAAAGGCCAACTCGAATTTTTCCCAGATGTTGCTGCAGTGCATGTAATAACAACTAGTGTAGTTCTATGGACTACCCAAACTGTAGACAGAAAAATAAACATACACGCCTTATGATGTCATTAGAAACAAACAAAAAGGGATTTGCAATCTGATAATAAACTGCAATGTCCAGGGAGACCCCAGCTTTATGTGCCACCCAACTTTTGAACACAAGCAGCTTCATTTCTGAGATTATGGGAACTCTGCAGAGCTCCTCCAAAGATAGTTTCTCTATTTATACTTATCACATGACTTAAAAACTCCACCACAAAGTCTTTTTTTTTTTCTTTCTGAAAGAAATTTCCCCCTAGTAATTGGTTGTAAATTTGGTAATATTCACAGCTTGTTTCCATTCTTTAATAAGAAATTCCTTGATGAAAAAATATTAGGAAAGGACTTTATGGGCTCAGAAAGGGATGGTCAAAATTAAATATGTCTATAGTAATGAGACATTCGACCTATTAATTTTATTAGATATGCTGATGTACAAAAAATACATTGTGCCTATTTATAACAAATGTAATCGCTGTTCCCTGTCTGTATTACTGGAATGTTAGGGATTGTCCACTGTACTGGACTTTAGTACAGCATATTCACAGGCCCTCAAGGTAGCATACTCTTTTTTTGATCTCTGTATGATGGAACAGCTTCACACATTTGATGGTGACATCATGAAGAGGCCACACTGCCGTCTTCTTCTTTCAGCTTTTCTCTTCAGGGGTCACCAGGGGTCGAATAAACTTTCTCCACCTAACCCTATTCTCTGTATCCTCCTCTCTCACACCAACTACCTTCTTATTCTCTCTCACTACGTCCATAAATCCTCTCTTTGGTCTTCCTCGAGACCTCTTGCCTGGCAGCTCCAATTCCAGCATCCGTCTACCAATATATTCTCTATCCCTCCTTTGTACATGACCGAACCATCTCAGTCTGGCTTCTCTGACCTTCTGTTCACAACATCTAACATGTACTGTTCCTCTGATAGACTCACTCCTGATCCTATCCATCCTGGTCACTCCCAAAGAGAACCTCAACATCTTCATCTCTGAAGAGGCCACACTGCCTAAAGCCATCATTTGTGTTTCTATTGTTAATCTGTTTGCCAACTACTATTTGCCATTCATTTAAAAAAAAACAAAACAAAAAAAAACTGAAACATTTTCCCACGAGATAGATCCTGGCTCATATGCATGGTATGAGCCACATTCAACTCTGGAGGATTCAACTAATTTTGTTTCATTTCTACTGATATACTGTATGTATTATCAATAGGAATATTTGACATTTTAGATCGAACATTTTTCCGTTGAAGTTAGGAAATTTTGGTCAGCCTATGACCAAATTGTTTTGCATGGACTGTTTTTGCATGGAGGTGAATGTACATATTTCATTGTACGAGGTACTGAAAAGATTGCTGTAGAGTCAAAAATAAAGGTACAATCATAGCACGTTACCCATTTTTTCTGTTTTTAACCTATAATGCGATTCAGATATGATCACAATTATCGATTATGTATTACATATTAGAGAACTCAGAAATAGGAATTATTTGGACCCCGAAAGTTGTTGTCGAAGCCGTATATTTTGTCAATAAATAAATAATTAAATAAACAAAAAAATAAATAAATCAGGTGACATGACAAACATACCTGTTGAAAAATTACATTGACATAATTGCAATATATAACTACACAAAGTAAAGTAAAATGTCAATCTTACTTTGACCAGGTACTGGTACTGCTGAGGGCTCCTTTCCAAGCCAAGGCGCCTCAGCAAGTCTTCCTCTCCTCCCTCGATGAGCTGATAAAAAATATGGAAATTTCGCTCTCCGTGGTTCTGGTGGACCACACGGGATTTCTCCAGCAAATAATTGAGGATGTGGCCTCCCACCGGGGCACCCTGCAGGCGGGACAAAGGCCAGGGAGAGACAGGGGCAGAAGAGGAGAGGGTAAAGCTGGGGTACTGAGGTATCATCAAAACATGCAGGGCAATGTTTGGAGTTTTGGAGTCCAAGGTAAATATTGTGCATCCAAAGGAAAACATACAGTAGGGAGAGAGTAATGTAGTGAAAGTCAATTTTAGAATTTTAGACACCTTGATGCAAACCGACAGTATTAGAGGTTATTTTTATGCATTTAGAATTTTCACCATACACAGAGGTAGAAATTGGTTAAAAGCTTGCAATAACCACAATCCAAAAGAAAGTCTTGTTGGGCGGGTATTGCTTTAGTGGATACCAAAGTAAATCATGCAGTCTGTTCTCACCTTGAAGTCGAACTGAATATCCATGTACTTGCCAAAGCGACTTGAGTTGTCATTGCGCAACGTCTTGGCGTTGCCAAACGCCTGAAGGAAGAATAGAGAGGAGAGAGTTGAGGCTTAAAGGGTAGAGCAAAAATGTGGTAAATAAGAAAAATGAAAATTAACTCAAGCAAAGAAGGCCAGATAAAAGAGAAAAGAGTTTGCCTGGGATAGCAGCACAAATTTCTAGGCAAAGTTAAATGTAAAGTTAAAATAAGTTAAATTATGATAGCTAAATATTGAATCATTATTCTGACCTGAAAATGCCAACGTCATCAAATATTTGTCTTAATCTCGAGATTGTCAACAGTTCATTTCAAACTGCTGACAACAAATCAACTTAATTTTACATCAACACCCCAACATACACTATCTGGCTGCATTCATCAACGCTAAATCCATCTCACTCTTAGGACTAGGGCCAGGTTTTGCAGTCCATTAGTCAGTGGCTCATTAAATTACACTGACAATAAATCCAGTGAGCTCAAGAGCTCATTCTCACGGTGGCCCAAAGGCAGAATGGAGTCTCACCTCCAGAACGGGGTTGGACTGCAGCAGGCGGTCCTTGACAGTCTGCACCTGCTCACTGGCCGGACAGGTAACGGCATAGTACTGCAGGATTTTCTTGGACGCCTCTGTCTTCCCAGCTCCGCTTTCTCCTGAGATCAGGATGCACTGGTCCTTTCTCTCTGTCCTCATGGAACGATAAGCATTGTCTGACACAGCATAGCTGGGGGTCGAGAGAGATATGATCAGCACATTCCACAAAGCATTCCTTTACCTATAAATGTATGTAAACATTGAGTCTTACAAAAAAAGTGGGCAGTAAAAGTTGTTAAAATTTCAGATCAAATGGCATGGAAAGACAGTGGTCTGGATGAATAACTTGTCTGTCATTATATCCAGAGGAGCCCAGCTGTTTTCAGTTATAGTATCCTATATCAGTCTCGTGCTGCTATCAACTCCTCTCTGTTGTTACAGTCTGTTTGGACAAAAATCTGCCATTTGACTTATAGGGAGAAGATAACATCAGTAGTTTGACCATAGCCGCATTTTGCTGTATACATGATGCCTGAAAGGCTGTTAAGTCTGGGAGTCAGGTTCAGGTCAGAGGAATTCCCTCTAAAGGGAGGAAATGTTTTTGTGTGGTACCATCATTTGCTTACTTTTATTTCCACTTCTACCCCCTGTTTTCACTCACTCCCTACCCTCCATCTATACTTGCCAAAGCACATCTTTCACAGCAAAGGCAGTGCAAACATTTGGCGATGGACTCAAGTGCTGAAGTAATGACAGGGAAAAATTTACCACAGCAAAAAGAATTTGGAGGAAGCCTCCTCAAAGGCTGTGATTGTTTTGTAGATGACCTAAGGGGGTATGGGAAGGGGAATTCCCTCTCCATTCCTGTGGCAACCTTTCAAACCAACTCGACATCTTGCATACCCTTTGACCAACAGAGGAAAAAAGTACAGTAAAACCATCAGACTGTTATGTAATTAGCCAATGCTTCAAAGTTTTCCCATGTCCACTGTGCACGCAACAATTGGTCTGTGGGTGCAAAAATGTTATGTCATCGTGGAAGAAGCTTCCTGAGGGCTGCAATAGATTCTACATTTTGGGGTGTTGGAGAAAAATGAGGCAACGTTTTCAACTGTCTACTATGAAGAATGCAGAGGGTGTCTTGACATAAGAGTAGAAATGTTTCACTTGTAATTGCTGTGAACTACCATGAATCATTCCCCTAGGCTTTTTTTCTCCGAGATATGGATAATCATTCATTCCCATTTGCCAAAAACAAAACTCTCCCTAATGAAACTGCAGAACAGAATGAGTGAAGGGTTATGTCTTAGTGTGCTCTGATGAATTGTTACTATGTGTACTTACATATGGGGTGAAACCTCATAGAAGTTGACACCACGGTACCGCTCCATGTGATTCTTAGTGTAGATCTCCAGGTCTTTGTATGGGTTAACCGATACCAGCACTGAACCAATGTATGTCTGGTGGAAGGATAACACACTGTCAAGTTGTCTGACAAAAATTCAGCCGTAGTCACGAGCAGTCAAACAGTGATTTTCCTTAAAACATACAGGAGATGCTCAAAAATAAAATGCCTTTCCACATAACAAAAATCAAGGTTGTTAAACCACTGCAGCACAATAGTCTGTAGACTCATGAACTTTAACCATCCAACTGTCTAATTATGAAAGATGACATGCTCATAGAGTATTATAGGACTGCCATCTAAGAAAAGGCCTGTTTTGCTTGTAGACTTGGAGAATGTTACTTTAATATGAAATACAGTAGATGTTAGAATTTCCAAAATCTCCAAAACAACAATGATTTGGTCATTTTTTTTTCTATTTCTGTGTTTGTCCTGTAAGACGGTCATGGGTAATACATTGATGCATACGTAATTATTTTTGGCAAATGCACTCACGTAGATCAGGTTCTCTTTGAAACGCTTGCGGAGGTTCTCTATGAATGCTGCCTCACTGGTGTAGTTCTCCAGCAGGACAAAGTCCTGCACTCCCACCCGGTCTCTGGCTGTCAGGGCCGACTCCATCATAGCCCGCACCCCGTCACTAGCCACCACCTGTGAAGAATATGTGAAGGATTAGTGTCCAGTGTGTGAACATACGACAAAAGCCACGTTCAGCGACACTTCATTAGTCATTCTCTGTCAAGATGATGCTGGAAGAGACAAACCTGCATAAGAGCTCAAACTTACGCATGTGCATTCACACAAATGATCTATTCTTATTATGCATGAGCAAATTATAATGTTGATGAAATACAGTGAAAGAGAAATACTCACAAGTTAAACACCTCTTGACACCAAGAGGCAGCTGCAGGTACAGCTTTCTTACAGCGATTCAAAGAGCTTTCACTCAGCAATAGAGCACATTCAAATCAATGCCAAGGACTACTTATTGAAGTCTAACAACCATTCACTGACCTCACATTTAACTAAAACAAAGTGAAGGCGTTCTTTCTGTACTCGGTCCAGTGTTTTCTTTAGCGCAGCCTCTAAGGGATTATACCATCTTGGAAAACTAATGGATGATGGAGTCGAGCCCAGGACGCAGATGAAAAGTTATCACATCAACCAAAGTAAAAGAAGCTTGACCACGCTACATGTACAGTACAAATTGTCTGTCAGCCGTGAGGCTGAAAAAGCAACACTTACATATTTTCGCTCTGCGATGCGTTTGCCCAGGAAGCCATGCTCTAAAATAGAAGCCTGGGTTTTCCTCATGCGACTGCGAATGTTGTTCACATCCATGTTATGCATGTAAAGTACAACCGACTGCGAGCCTTGTGCTGAAGGTTAGACACAGTAAGGATTGGAACAGGAAGCACTTGTGTACACACACACACACACACACACACACACACACACACACACACACACACACACACACACACACACACACACACACACACACACACACACACACACACACACACACACACACACACACACACACACACACACACACACACACACACACACACACACACACACACGTTTTCCATCACTTCAGGCGACGTTATGTTTATCAACATTTAAAATAAGCCTGTAACGATAAACATGACCACTTACTTCAACAAGGTCTTTGCCTTCAAATAGGAATTAAGAATTGTGCTACTACTTTTTTTCAAAAACTACTGAATTGTTCTGCCCGATATGACTTTAAAACATATGACCCCACAACATTAGGAATAGCAGCTAAACACATGCTCAGAGTACAGCAGGTGTTGTTGATCTGTAAGGCTGTACATTAGTCACCATCCCTCAGGAGACAACAAGGATGACAGAGAAAGACAAGAGAAAGCTCGAGGGAGGGGAGAACTTATTAATTAGAGCTGGGAGAGAAGGAGTAGCAAAATAAAGTAGATGTACGTGGGAGAACATAACAGGGATGACAGAACAGAATGAGAGAGAAGATTTAGCAGGGAGGGTTTTGATTCCCATCCTCCACTATTGATTTATATAAACTACATTGGAAAGTTACCAGGAGCTCCCTGAAACACCTGACAGGAGAGCCCATTAAAGCCCAGCATTACAGCAGAGTTGATCGCATCTTGATCGGATTTCACTCAAGTATGCATGGATGTTTCAAAGGAGAGCTTCCTGGGAGAAGACAGGGAGTACTACTGGGGACCAGTATGTCTATATTTCCACTGTATCATCGACAGCCTCCCCATACCATCTCAATCCAGATTGTAAAAATTGGAATATGTGTATGTTGGTGCTTGCGCAGCACCATAACATAATGACAGCAGAAATCATCACCTTTGGGGATACTTGACTGCCAGAAGGGTCAAGCTATCATAAGGGAAGGTGTTTAATTACACATTCTTCTGACTGCAGCTGCAATATTACAAACACAACAGAAACTTTAAATACTTCTATCAAAAAAGAAACTCAAGATCTGCTCAGTGTAGTCAAATTTAGCACACAAATAAAATATCAAGGTAAACAGTGGTAAACAAAAGTTTAACTATTTTGGGTTAGAGTGGTATTGATCAAAGTATTGACACAACCATGAGCGAGACTGCATGTGCACAGCAGTCCAGTACATTCCTACACCCCTTAACCCTGGTTTCCTTGAGCTCTGGTGACCTATTGTTTCACACGTCTCTTTTGCAAGCAAAGAAACTGCAGCTGTGTTAGGGTGTCTCTTTGGTTGTGGCTGCAAGGAGCCGGATAGAGTGAATAGCTAATTGATCTATCCAGACCACTTTTGCAAAGGCAAATCTGAATTCTCACTGTTACTAAGTTACATGAAAATCAAATGTTTAATTGTGAAACATCAGTGTAAAAATCTATTTAATCCTTTGGTTTACAGTGGAACCTTGACTTAATTCGTTCAATGAACGAGCTTGTGATTCAATTTGCTTGTATATCAACTTAAATTTCCCCATTGAAATGAATTGAAATGCTATTAATCCATTCCATCCTTCTACTTTTGTTATGTATTTTAAATAAGAATAATGTAATAATAATAATAATACATACTAAAAGAGATAAATGAGTGAGTAAGAGTGGTTTTATTGTGTGCACAGTATTAATGATATAATTTTATTGTCTCTTTTAAATGGTACTAATATAATAATGCAAATACAATTTCATTGTATTTCCTCCTTTCTACTATTATTTATTACTGTTATGTTTTTTTTTTTACTTGAAACTCTGGCACAACAATTTCCTTCGGGATAAATAAAGTTGTTCTCATCTCATCTCATCTCTCAGGGCAGCATGGTGGCGCAGCGGTGAGCACTTGTGTCAGACCAAGAGGGATCTTGGTTCAATTCCAACAGGTAGGCCTTTCTGTGTGGATTTTATATGTTCTCCCAATGTCTGCGTGGGTTTCCTCTGTTGCATCAGATTCCTCCTGCAATCATGCACATGAAAACTAAATTGTTCTCAATATTCAAATGAAGAATAGCAAACAAATGCTCACATACTACAATGTATAAATCAATAAAATCCTGCAAGTATAATGATGCGTGAGATAAAGAAAGCAAAACTTTTAATTTCTTATTTCTCCCCTCCTCTTCCTGCTCTATGCATTCAATCTCTCATTGACACTCCCTCCTTGTTTCGTCTCTCTCCATTACTTCATTGTTTCCCAGTGCCACTTTCAGTGTTTAGTTTTCCTGAGTGTACCACTGCAAACTAGACCTCCACCCATCTTCTCAACACAAAACACAAGAGTGCGCGCGCACACAAACACACACACAATTCTCAGGAGCCCATGAAATACGTGTCTGCCTGGTTCCTAAATGCCGTCATGCTTTCCGAACCCTGTGTAGCAAACAAGGTAGTTTAAGGTACATTAGCAAAACAACTTGACTGAGTTGTTTAGTCTGTTGCAATAGTGCTGCTTTATGCAAGGAGATTTTTTCTTTTTCACATACATAATCACAAAGGGGACTTCGATTAGAGGCGGTGCCTTTCATTAATGGCCACTTATAAATAAAACAACACAACAAATCAAATCCTCATCACCTGAAGTTACCTTTGTTAGTGCTGTGAATATGCAGTTTATACTCTAAACCAAGACACTGAACCCAGTGCACACTTGCTAAATAACAGTGAGACGGAACTGTGTATGTGTTTTTGCTGATCCGGTTAGCTTAACAGCAGCTTTGAGCTCCATGTAAAACTGTCCAATAGCAAATTTACAATTTTTCAGTGGACTACAATGCTTGTAGATTTAGGAGTAGCCAAGCAAAGAAAAAGCCTATGTAAACTACTTACTCAGCAGCATACATAAATATACAGTTTAATAATCAAATACATGAAATGAATTTGTAAAAAATAATCTTTATTCTGGAAATGAATAAACTGTGAAAAATAGGACTCCTTAAACTGAGAGATTCACTCGTCAGGTGGGCCTTAGTCCTAACACTGTATGTGTATGAAGGGCACAACAGCCATTTCAGAATATGGCATAATATCATCTATATGCAAATACATTAGTGTATTTAGCTCCCTCCTATAATATCTCGCCTGCTTCTGATTCAATAAACAAAACACCAATCACAGCCATAGATGTTGCTGTGAGACGACTCGCCTCCTCTACCAATCGGTTTTCCAAAACATTGTGCAAAGGGGCAAAAGACACATCACTGTTAATGTGATTTTCATTGTACAACAAAATAGTACCCCTTTGCAAAGGACAATATTTTATTTGGACGAATGTGTTTTTCTATTTGGTGTTTTTGTTTTTTTGCATTTCACATTAAATCACAAAAAAATCTGAGTATGTCATTTTTTCCAGCCAGTCCCTGATCCACGTGTAAATGTATACATTTCTATAAAATGTCCCTAGATATTGATTTCTCTTTTGAGAAGGTACTTTTTGTTTCTATTTTTCTTTCTCATTTGCTTTGTCTACCCTTCAGTCCTACTGTCTCAAATGACCCACTGAGCCACATTTAAGATAAGCAGCGAAAGTGGGGGAAAAGCGGGTATTTCATCATCCAGCCAGGGAACAATAGCAGCTATTTCCTTGGCCTTTACATCCCTCCAGGCGTGCTCACAGTGCTCAGATGTCACACTGTTTACGTAAACCTCATCTAACCTGCTTTCAGTGCACCACGTGATTCAAATGAGGACGGATGGATGAATGGTGATGAGAAGTTGAAGGTTTCAAAGCCATTCAAAACTGCCCAGGTTCAGTCATCAATAGACTAGAAAAATGTACTACGCCAAGGAAGGTCAGGGGAAGGTGGAGGAAGAGAATTCATACGGTAAATAATGGAACCTGCAATGCACCATTCCTGCTATAAAAAAAGATATAAATCAACTACAGTAACTCACTCTGAGTACTTAACATATATTAGGGGGCATTCGATGAGAACCTCTGTACATGCAGCATAAAATCTGTAGCATTAAAAATGTTGAATTTCTGCTCTTAAATGCTCTGCCAAATCCTAAGGTCTGATGGTGAAAAAAAAGTAAGAAAAAGTTTGCTGCTTCAAAATAAATTCCACACACAGAATAACTGTTTATGTTGGATAGGTTGGGTTTCCGGACTTTGGGTCTGAAAGGGATTTATTCTTTTTTCGCAGCCATGGCAGTTGTATAATTTTCATTTCCTATCAATTAACAATGTGTTTTACTAATTTAGTGTTCCAAAAAGATCCCAAGAAAAAAGCTGGAAGTTAAGAAGCCGAGGTCAAGGGATGTCTGACTCTTGAGTTGCCAGAATGGAAGCTTTACAAACACTAGATCCTACAGTATCAAAAATGCAAATCAAAAGCATCTTTCATTAGAAAATCCCTGCCTTCCAAATGCTGAAGTCTTTCAAACTTTTTAAAGGCCAACTTTTTGGTTAGCCCAACCTGTAAGGAAAGTTTCAGCTACAAGAGATATAGAGCTCTTTTGATAGGCTGCAATGGCTTTTTAATGTTATACCTGGGTTTGTAGAAATACCTTCACATGCTGTCAAATTATTATCTTCCATTTTGAGTGACTGCATAGGAAATTACAAAATCTGCATGTAATGTGTCTTTTTCTGACTGAACAGATTTGAAGATCTACTTCAAAAACCGTGCCCCGGAGGCCTTAAACCAGTCTGGTTTACATATTTGTTTGGAGAAGAGTCACTTTAAATATGCAGGAGGGAGGACAGAGGAGAGTAGCAGTCAGTCATTTCAAAAGAACGCCCAAAGTTGTATGACGGCAAGCATATGAGAGAGGCATGTGTTTCGGACAAAGAAATCTTGAGCCAGTGACAAAATGTTTTGGCAACAGGAACCATAATGTCTTGTAAAACTATAATGATGCTGTGCTATAATGATGCTGTGTGGTACCTTTCCAGAACTGATGGTTAATGCCAGTTAATGCCAAAGAACTGATGGGCCTGATTGGCCTTCAGGTATGAGTTGACTGTCTTATACATAGAAATAGTCAATTGCAACACTCTAAATGGATAGCTTCATGTCGCAAAGATTTATGGACACTAAAGGCTTACATGACGTATATCGTATTCCATGGTGAGACAATATCATAAATATCATCAGTGAACCCAGTGTGTAGGTGTGCATGGGGAGCTCATGCTTTTTTTTTCCTTGCATAGAAAATTTCAGGGCAGTTACCTTCGTCAAATTTCAAGCACATCCAGTTGAACACGTGTCCTCATGGAAAACAACACTGTTGTGATCCTGTCAGTCAGACCTCAGGGATTGAAGCCTGCCCTCTTACCTCATATCTTTCTGTCAATCACAGGAATGCTGTTCAGCCTCTACTAAGATCTGATTGTTTGTTTAGGACATGAACATCTTTAACCCCTCTTTGTTCCTGCTTATCTTTCCTCAGTGAGCCTTAGCAAACAAGTTGTTGGGCTTAGCAATTAATATCTGTCCATGTTTCAGCATTGAAATATTTGTTTTTATTCATAACCGTCCATCCAGCTGGTGGGTTGCCATCATTTGAAACCACAGACACCGGTACTACTGGCATCACTCCACAGCAGGAGCAGTGCTGTGCTCGAAGTCAATTATAATCAGTACAGTGCACTGGGAAAATTCAAACACAGAGAACACATAAGACAGGGGTTGGAAAGAAAAAGTGGAAAACCAACAGAGGTTTTCCAAATGTTCATGAAAAACAGCCTATGAAGCTGGTGTTTGTGAGTGTAAATGAGCAAAACAGTGGTAGATACAGTTTTAACACGGTATATGTATATATACACATTAGATTGTATTTTAGAGTCTTAAACATGTTGAAGGTACAGAATATGTGCAAATTCATGTGCACAATATATTCTAAATTATCTAGGAATATGCGGAAGGAAGATTGTAACAAACTTCTTCCAGATTGACTGCTGAAAACACAAAAATCAATTTCTGCAGCTGATGCTGGCTGCAGAAAAGGGAAGAGTGTGTGTGTGTGTGTGTGTGTGTGTGTGTGTGTGTGTGTGTGTGTGTGTGTGTGTGCGCACGCACGCCTGTGTTCTGCAAAGGGGAATCCCATTATACATCAATACTAGGGCATTTCTTCAATTTTGCACACAACCTCTAATTATAGAATGATGATCATGTTAACACTCTCCAGACGTTGTCATGTGCACATTTTCATCCTATAATCAAATGAGCAGTCAGGTGACACAAGCCAACCAAGCCTCCAGTGGGCTGCTGGGAAGAGCATGGCTACTTGAGAATATTTTGCTGGAAACAGCACAGCAAACAAAAAGCAAGCATTATTTACAGAGTTGTTCTGACATTTGACAGCTCTGCAATCTAATGTTTGAGCTTTGACCCCTGGGCGAGTGCAAGGGCCAAGGTAGAACCTCTATAGGGAAATTCAATTTATCACATTTCTCTCACACGACCTTTACCTTCTCCTTAGACACTTTAAAAACACTTTAGTTGCATGACTTTAAAACAGCTGCAGCTTCAAATCTACTACAAGAAAACTAAAGTGATTTTCAACTATCCCAACCTTTGACAGGATTCCATCTCAGGTTAGCAAACAAACTGATTCTAACTGTAACTTTCATATTACATCAATCCAAGTATTACTCCTTTACTTTCCAATGTGTCAGTTTGAATCGAAAATTTACTCAGTCTGCCGGTCTGTCACGAGAGTTGAGAGCGTTTTATGACTTACCCGACCCCAACGATACTCCATTATGTTCCCCCGTTAAGGATTCAACAAAATTACGATTGTATGGAGGCTGGTTTATTGAGCCATTCTGAAGCTTCTCTATTGCCGCTTTCTAGGCTTCCCAAAGAGTGAGTTAGAATTAAGTGTGTCAGGGGAGGACAGCCTAAAGGGAGTGAGGAGCCGAACATAAACTACCTATTGAACTAAAGACAGTTGCCCTGCAGGCAGAAATGACAACTGTCTCTGGAATCTGTTATTCCATTGTACTATACTTGTGCATTTATCAGTCAAATCCTGAGACAGCAAAGTTCATAAATTGAAAGAAATTGACACTGTGACAAATAGAAAAGTATAACTGCATAGCTCCCCAGCACTGAAATGTGACTGCTGAGAAAGTTTCTGCACAATGTAACACAAAGCAGGAGATTTAAAGACACACAGTCATTCTTCAATGCAGTGATACCGCAGCATACTTTTTTCATTAGCGCTCTCGCTCTCAGTTAATGCCAAAGAATGTTGCCCGGCCACACAACACTACTGTGAGATTGCCTCGCCCTCGGGTAGTACAAATACAAGCACGCACATACACACACACACACACACACACACACACACACACACACACACACACACACACACACACACACACACACACACACAGACACACACACACACACACACACACACACACACACGCATGCACACACACACGCATGCACACACACACGCACGCACGCACATTGATGTTGGCACACCCTCTCATTTATCAAACAGATACAAATTACTGGTGATGTAAAAATGACAAATACAGAATTTACTTAAAGAGTGCATGCTGGGATGGTGGTGAGGACGGATGAATGAATGGTAAGGGTCTGCTCAGGTAAGCAGCAAAAGAGTAATTAATGCAGGCTAGAATTAGTTTCACCTAGGTCACTCTCACTTAAGGGTTAAGGACGTGCTGTCAAGGTTGTTCTGCAATTTGAAAGGCAACTGTTGGCACTCATTAGCAACAATACAGCCCTTAAAAAGCTGTCTTTTCCACTCCAATAAACACCTTCCAGACTTTAGTGAGCAAAAGTAAATACAGCTCACAACCTTTGTTACTTTTAACACTACCAACCACGTAAGGGAGCCTTAATTTCAACACCTTGACTGACATTAAGTATGAGGTCTGAGTGGGTGGATGGGTCTCTTACCAAAGGTCTGCACTTTATAGCTCTTTCCCACCTCTGATAAGAATGCTGTTTTCGTTTCAACTGAATTGATCGCAAAGCTATAAGAATGTGGCCTCCTGTGCAGCTTCGCCACCACGATTTAGCAGAGTTTGTTTTTAGAAGCTCTCCCATCTGTCCTGAGAGCCAACTGCCATACCTTCTCCTCTTACTGCTGCTTGCTCACACACATGCACACACGCACACACACACCTCACTCTCTGGCTCTCCTTGCTCGCCACTCGTTCATCCACTTTCTTTTCCCTCCCTCCAGCCAGAGGAAACAGTCCTTGTGTTGGGTGACACGTAACCCCCTGGCCTCCCCACACTGTACTCTTTTCTTGTCACCCTCCTCCAAATTCTATGGTGCTTATTGTCTAAAGGTAAAAACTAAGCAAAAGGACACACTAAACACACCTGGCCTGAACAATCCTTGGGGATAGAAGTTTACTTGTGTTAGAAGGGAAAAGTCTTGGGCACCATGTGGTAAATGTGGCATCACCCATCACATTTCTGAGGCAAAAAAGTTTCCTTCCTCTCTTCCCTTTCTCCCTGCTTCCAAGATTTACAAGATGAAGCACACACGCCGCCAAGAGTCCTGTAGTCATAAATATGTCTCTAGAGGGTTGCTGCACCAACACAAACACACACACTACGAGACAAAGATACGTGCAATGAGGCATGGGCACGATTACATACGCAATGTCTTAAGATCATTAGTCCAATAGCATTACAGGGAGTGTAATTACTGTGGACGCACACACACAACCGTGATCTGCAGATCAAAGACCTCAGCAGTCTAATGCATCAGCTTGTTAAAACTAATAACAGCTGACATCTTACAAGCAATGGGCGTGTATGTTGCTGAGAACAGACAAGTTTCCACTACACTTGCTGGGTTAACACCCAGGCATGAACGGGTGCTACTTTGAAGCCTGTCGGTGGTCACTTCATCTTAATATCACCTGTTTGTCAGCTTGTGCAGCTTCATTTAATGCATTGTTTGAACAATCTGGAGGTACAAATCATAACGTGATCCTTCATTAAATCATTGACCAAATCATATCTAAATGTGTGTAATGTAACAAACCTTTAAATAAAAATCAATATACTGATTCACAAATCCCCAAACTATGTGAAATAATATCCCAAACTACTTTTATGAATTTCCCACATATGCAAATATCAGGTTGCAGGTCTGTTCTCAGATTGGTTTATTCTTTGACAGGAACTGTACTGTTTGCGCAGAGCAGATTAGACCGGGCATCCAGTTAGACACAAAAAAAAAATCTGGTTGGCCTTCAAAATAAAACACCTGCCTGAGGATTTTTTTTCCTAAAAATCTCTAGAGGCTCATTCTAAAAGATCCCACACAGTAACAGGACTTTACCCTTGTCTGCAGGCTATCGTGAAATAAAGTGGAAAAATTGCAACATAATCACCATGAACAAAAAAAAAAATGATTTGCAAAATAAAACACTGTGCAACAAACAGGGAAGTAAAGTCCTCCATTCCTGAAACATTACATGTGGGATCTAAGGAGTAAAATTATATCTCGTGGTAGCCTCCTTGCTATATGACTTAGGAACACCTTGAAACCCGAGTCTGAGTATAATTAAATAGAGGCTACACACATTTTCAGTTGAACCAGAGCTTGGAGGTCCAAGCTTTAGCTTCAAAGAGCAGAGTGGAACCAGGAAAGTCAGATTTTATAGCCCTCATTAGGATAACTCCCCTCTTCCTGTGGATCTCAGAGAAAAGCACCAAGAATATAAACCCATTAGTACTGGCTGGTACAGCATATTCCATATCCCAAAAGTCATAACTGTTATCATTTTCAGGGCGAGATATATGACAAGATAAGTAAGAAGTTAAAACAACAGATAGTTGGGCAATAAAGATGACAGGAGAAATTCATTGTTCTCATTTTCTCAGTCTACGATGATGACCACAGACTTTAAATAATCGACACCCTCTGTTCTCCTCTAACCCAAAGCCTTCAAATAGCAGACCCCAGTCAAGACCTCACAATGGCAACTGAGGCAACCATGTACATCATGATAAATTGTCCCTATGTCACGGTTGTTGGACTAACCTGAAGTACCTACAGTTGTGCTTAACAGGATTTTTAAACAGGGGAAGCCTTAAAAAGGCAGCGCAGTGTTGCAAAGGTCAACACTAAGGTTAGCAGCAAGAAGCTTCCTGGTTCTCCACATTGCTTGCATGGGTTTTTCCCAGGCTATCCTTTTCCTTGCACACTTCAAAAACATGCAGTAGGTTAAAAGAAAACTCTAAAAGTTGTCCATTTGTGTAAATGAGAATGATGGTTATGTCTTTCTTGTGTGGCCATATAGCAACCAGTCCGGATTGCAATCCTCAATGTCAGATGGGATTGGCTCCAGCTCCCCAGCAACCCAGTGGGGAAAGGCAGGTTAATTGGAAAAATTGAGAAAAATTGCCGTAAATGAGCGACTGGTTGTCTGTATACGTGGCCCTGCAATTGGCTAGCTACCAGTCCAGGGTGTACCCCGCCTTTCGCCCAATGACAGCTGGGATAGGTTCCCGCGACCCTGAGTGCACAATAAGCATCAGACGATGGGTGTGTGTGTGTGTGTGTGTGTGTGTGTATTTATAATTAGCCACGGCAACACAGAATTGTTGTCAATGCTACCCCAGAAGCTTTGATTCTGATTCCTCTTACAAAACAAATGCATTAAACCTGCATTACCTAATGTCAATTCATCTGCTTTCAGTGTTTACATGTCTGATGCAGTTACTGGCTCGTAGACTGCATGAACTTCTTGAACTCCAGGTGTTCTTTTGATTTCTGATTCACACCACATTCACAAATGTATACAATTTCTTTCAATATATGAGCATGTAAACTCCTTCAAACTGTTCTTACATTCAACCTGAAAGTTTTCATACCTAAAATGTTCCATCTTTCAGTTTTACAGTATTAGATTATCTTCATATCAAATGGAAAATGTCAATTGCATAGAATTTTTCTTTTCTTTTTAAAAAAGATAGTCGCTGCTGTTTTACTATGTTGAGCTGCCATTGCCTTTCACTTGGTACTCATATTTCCTCTCAAATTTTTTTTCAATAGTTAATGGTGCTTAAGATAACAATAACATATATTGAGCTAAAAGTCCAAAGTTCTATTGATTATTGTAGTTTTTCAGTTTCATTTGTTACTTGTAACAAATTAGAAAGTATTACAGCAGCAGCGGTCTCAGTCCTCCACATTTTATGAAGGAGAACAGACACCCTTGGACAACAAGGATATTTAAGATAAACACTGCCCTGTCCATCATGCCCTCTACTGGTCAAAAACAATACAAAGATAAGCCTAGTTAGGAACTGTTGGATTTTTGCTGAAGAAATTACATAAAAAATCTGAAAATAACAGACCTGTAGGTGCATCTCTGTAAGAAAACACACTCTTGGTCTCGGGCTTAGCAGTGCCTGTGTCAGAGATTAAACTTTGTACATCTAGTTTGATGCACCCCCACCACTTCTCTCTCTTCTCACTGCCAGTATAATCAGAGCCCCTGCTGTAGGAATCTGAGTAATGTTTTCCAGACGCTTGCGCTCTCTCTCGCCCTTTGTGTGTGACTCTCGGCGCTGTGACGACACACCGGGCAGCTGAGAACACGTAGAGACATGAGGGGAGATAGTTGAGGGGAGTTCTACAACTGTGAAACACTAAACTTAACAAGATTCCTTGGTTTATTCATCTGTGCAAATGTCTCTGGCTAAAACGGACATTTGGCAAATTGACACACTTTAAAGGTGTGAGCCTGTGGAGGTGTGTGTGTGTGTATTCTGCAGGCTCAAGCTGAGGCAGCATATTTCGACTGACTTGCAGGGGGGAGGGACTGTATATAACCACCAGTATCTCCTGCAGCTGTCAGAATTCAAACCATCCTTGTTCACCTCCATCATAAAAATGGCATGGCAGAAGTGACTGATACTGGTTTCATGAACAGCACTAAAAAATAGACAAACAATATCTCAGAGGACAAAGTTGTCATTACGGAGTCTGGTTATCTACTGGCACCAGACAGCATCTGTCTCTCCTCCCACATTTTCCCTGACAGCCTACAGACTAGCTGAGCCTACACTAAAGCATTCTCAATCTCATCTTGTCTTTTACAGGTCTGGAGTTGTAAACAATGTGGCATAAAACAATACAAGGGGTATAAATCCATGGAAACAGTGCAAACATTGTTTTATATCTGCCATTTGGCCAGCGGCAGTGTTTTTCAATTTCAGATGCTGATGACCATCGCAATCTCTAAACAAACAGAAAGGCCAACAGGAAATAATGCATTCAAAGTTGAAAATATGAGCATTTGATTTTTATGCACATGTTACTTTATGTATTCTCCTATGTGCAAAGGCTGAGCCTGTGAAGAAACTAAAGATCAGATAAAGGCCCTGCTTAAGGATTGTCTTATCATTTGGAGCTACACGGCAAAGATCTCATTATCTTATATTTAACCAGTGCTCTACCTATAAATCAAGGTTGCACAGGGAGCATCTGTGATCATAGCCAGGCTAGTAATTACACTATTTAAAACATACACTTCCTAAAAAATTAGTGACTGAGGAGCAATAATAATCCACACAACCAGCTGGAATTTTGCCCCATCTGCAGACTCACAGTAGAGTACATGCTTACTGGCCTCTCCATTCTGAAGAAACATGCACCACTTTGGAAAAAAACACACAAATTAAACAGCATGTTTAGATTGAGGGAAGGAAATAAAAGGCTTAAATCTCACTGACCACTTTGAGGAAAACACATGTGACCTTGACTCCGTGGGAAATCAGAAATGGGAGCTTATTGAGCTCTCTCTCTCTGTCTCTTTCTCGCTCACTCACTCTCTCTCACTCTACAGCCCCCCTCACTTCCTCTGCAGTTTCAGAATTATCTTATGTGCATATAAATATATATTTCAATAGCAATTTCCCACTCCTTTACCCACATGGTCCAAAAATAAGGCTTGGGAATGTGTCATCGTGTAGCCGCATGCCACACTAATCTACCACATTTATTCTGAGCAAAGATTGTGCAGGAAACACCACCGTAACTAAAAGAGATATCTGCAGCTGCTCCATGAAAACAGCGGATCATTGCTTGCACACATGGCCCGCTGTCTTGTGGAATACCCACAATGCAGCATGCCAGGACACCTATATGAGCTTCACCAGCTCACCGCTGCATCCAGGATTTTCTCAATTGAATTAGGTCAAACACTGTGCTCACACTGACTGAATAAGGTTACCAGATATTGCTCAATGGAGCAAAGTTGTCAGAGGGCTACGACTGCTCACACACATCCGAGAGCGGTGGATTTCCCCATTTTGACATGTGGAACACACATGTGGCAGAAATGTGTGCTAAGGATAAACCCCCCGACATTCTCAACACACGTAATTATTTTGTTGCAGATTTTAATTTATCTAAAATATTATGATGAAGCAACAGATGGTACAATCTTACATGGACATAAAAAAAACAATAGTGGAGCCGGACAAATTTAACAATTTCTGCAAAACATTGGTATAAATAGATGAGCGTTCCATTTGTCTTGGCAGCGGTCTGTGCTCTTCTGTACTGGCATGAGAAAAAACAGCCTACTCTGGAGAATTGCAACTGCTCAGAATATCAGAGCTGGTACATTTCAAATACTGACTGGTAAGCTAGGATTCTTAAACACTATCTTAAGTTATTATTATCTTGTACAATTTTTTCAAGCCTCATCATCAGCATTGTTCCAAGCTTTTTAGTACACTCAAATTGCAATTTGCTTATGACATTCAATTTTATGATAGGAGTCTAATTTTGACCAAAAAGCACAAAAAGTCCAAAAAGAAAGATGACAATCTGGTTCCTGCATTGTGAGGATCTTTAGTTATATATAAGTATAGGTTTCAATCAATAATCAGCACTATTATTTCCAAGTACTTACAAAATACCTGAATATCCTCTTGGTAGATGCAAGTTTCTCATGAGAAAAACAGAGATTTAGCAGCTTCATTTGAAAGGAATACAAATCACATTAATATTGATTTGTTGAAAATCTGATTGATTCTATATCTAAGTTACACACCTTTCCAGCACAAACCCAGCTGTAAATGTACATTTGCCAAATGCAGGTTGTGATATAAATATTGGTATTTCATGTGGACACCGATTAAAGCTGATGCTGATATTGAGCTGTTTTAACTTGTTGAATACCATCTATCCAATTTTTCTCAAATTCTAAATATTCATACAGAGTGAAATACTGCCCCTGTTTGGCATAAGCAGTGGATTTTAACACTTTCTTCTAAAATTAAATGTCATACCGCCACTCAACAAAGAGCCATTGCGGCTTCTGAAATATTTGTAAATTAGTTCCAGAATCCCAACACATAAAATATCACGAGTGATCGATATATTATCTTGCTCTCAAGAATTTGTTATTGTTCAGGCTCTAAAGTGAGCAACATTACGTAGAAGGAAACATGCCACCATGGCGTCATTTAGCAGAATCGTTAATGCAAGGAAGGTCAAACAAGGTACAATTTCATTTTATTTCTTACATTTTTAAACCTAACCCTGTTACAATACTATATGGTCTTCAAGGGCAAAGAACATTTAGTCCAGATGATGACCCCACCCCACTCTGTATCTTCAAGTATTGCTTAACATGATCGCTACAACAAACCTCAATCCCACTGGACACCACTGCACTGTCATAGCTGGCTTTTAACCAAAAATGGTATGTCTGTACTGTTGAGCTCAGCTATAAGTTATGCTAAGGGAGCCACGCCTTGTTTGGAATATTGGAGTTTGTTGTTCCGCTTGATTCACAGTTGTGTAATACATAGCATAAAAAGTGACAGAGGAACACATTTGCACAGAGCAATGTCTTTTTCTGGCTTTTGACTTCCCTCCGGACCATTACAAAGTATATATATGAGTAATCAGTCCAAATAAAAGTCTTTAATATAGTGTGAGCACTAAATATTGTAAAAGCCTTTGGCCTTTCTTATCTATAGAGTGGATTTTTTTGGTGTAAGCTGTAATAAAAATGAAGAGGAGGCTCAAACATAAACTCAAAAACTACAAATCAAAGAGGGAAGAAAAGGCAAAGTGCTCATTTCAACACACTTTACTAAATCTTGACATTGACCAGAGTGTCATTCCATCTCCAATTCCAGCCCTCACCTTTAACCGAACACCCCCAGCAACATTCCGCCCCCAGGCAAAATTAATCTGTTTCCACTGGTGATGTAGAAATATCTGAAGACAAATTTTAAAAAGGGGCTGACAAAGGAGGATTTAAAGAATGAGAACCAGGAAGAAAATGAAGAGGAAAAAAATTAAATGGCAGCACGGGCGGCCGTGATGTCAGAGCGAAAGAATGCAAGCCATGTGGGCGGCAAACAAGAGTGGAGCAACTGAGACAAGAGGGCAGAAGTAAGAGAAACATGATGACAAAAGTGTTGAAAAAAAAAAAGGGGGGAGGGGGTGAGCCGAAGGAAGTTGGTAAAAGATGGTGCAACTCACACAGCAAGGTGAAATTAAGGTATTAAATATAATGGTGAACATGAGCATTTGTGTGTATTTTCCCACTAAACTAGTGGTTTGACAGCTTATGCAGGCCCACAGCTGTGTTGACACAAGGGAGTTGCAATGGGTCAAAATCTTCCTTTCTTGCTGCAATTGATTTTATGTGCTGCCCTCATTACTCCGGCTAAAGTGAATCATCACGGTGTGTGCAGGGGTGCATGTGTGTGTCTGTGAGGACCAGATCCAATGTGAACATATTAGGGACAAAGCTGAACAGCAGCAGGCAAAAGCAGCAGGCTTGAGATTAGATTAATTGGGGAAAATGGACAGTAGCTTTGGACACACACGCACGCACGCACACACGCACACAAGCGCACACACGCACACACACACACACACAAATATGGAGACACTCCCTGTTTTACCCAGACACACACCCACTTTTCCACTGTGGCAGCAGTTTGGTTATGCAGGCATTTCCTCAAATGTCTCGTGTCCTTTCTGAAGACTTAACCCTGGGCTGAATTGAGTAGGCAGCTGTATCTTTGAGAGGAGATTTCTGTCTGGGAGACTGGAGTTTTCTATATGGATTCTGATTTGAGGCTCTAACTGCTAAACACCAATCCAAATCAACAGCCTATTTAAAATTGTTGGCATGTTTTCGGTGAGCTTCAAGCACTTTGTATTATTTCAGTCTGGATTTGCAATTTTAGATGTATGGATATCCCAGATCTTTTTACAACTTGATTGGAATTTCCTGGTCACCCCTCCAATGAATTAGTCAAAATAGTGTTGATATTTAATATTCTCGATATTGAATAATACTATAAAATACACTGAATCAGAAAAGATTTTACATAAGCAAAAGGCCGATTTTGAATTTAAAGAAATGAGTGAAGGCAAAAGAAAACAATAGCACGCTTTACTCTCACAGTCAAAGAGGCAAGTAGTGACTTGCTGAGGAAGAACTCAAACTATTACGGACATTCTCCTTCTCTAACCCCATTTCCCACTATTTTCAACCTCCAGTGCATATCTGTCATGATGCTCCTCTACTCCTTTGGTTTAGCAATCATTGCCTGTTTCTCCATACATCTGCTCTGGTGTACACATTCATCCTAGTTTGTTCCGAACTTCCTTTATCTGTATGTTCAAAAAATGTTAGTCTCCCCCAGTCCCTTGTACTGGCCAGTGCTACAGACTCTGGGGCGAGTGCAGACTACTCTAGACTTAAACAGATGATAATTACACGAAAAACAGCTGCTATTTTAGCATACTCAAGATACTTTATTGCAATAGAGGGTCCTTTTATTGTATTCCATCGATGGTTCTGGATGTACTTTCCGGATCATTCTAACCTAAGAATTTTCAGAGGATGGAAAGTTTTAGGTCTGGAATTAAAGCAACCAGCGAGCAGATGAGCTATGACCATGAAATATTTGATTTTAGAGGAATATTAAGGAATATAAAGGATTTTATTCGTTTCACAGAATAAGAACTTCAACACCAAAGGAGGAAAAGAAAAAAAATCCTACTTAGGGAAAAGCTCAGCGGCCCCTACATAACCCTTACCCAAAGTTTGTGATTCAACACGTTCTATCTATCTTTCTAAATATACCCCCCCCCACACACACATACATATATACTAGTGGTTTATATATTGTTTTTTATATTTACAAACACATATACATTTATACACATATAGATAGACACTGACATACCTAAACAATTACATACATACACAAACACAACATAAGTTTTGACCACATTATGTAAGAAAGGAAGTATTCAATCAAACCTTGACACATGGCCCACAATTTCAGCCTAAGGATATGTATGCAGTCTGATAATGCCCAGCATAACAGCTTGACCTAAGTTGCAAAAAAATCCAAACAGTGGATTTCCTGTTGACTCCAAGCACTTCCTCTTTTTCACTTTATTATTGTATAAAAGATGTTGGTGATCTACCCTGTGTGTATGGATATACATTTTTTTTTACATCACGCTTTCTTGCAGTCTTCTTTTTCACTTAACAGATTATTAAAAGCGAAGTCACAGAAAATAAACAACAGTATTGTTTACGGGAACATTTGATATGCTGAAAACACGTTGTGTTCCTCGCATCCTCTCTCAGTCTGTTTCCACCCATTTAACATTCATGTATTTGTGGGGTAGACTTAGAAGAAAGGACTTTATACGGTGTGTGACAGTACAGGATTGCTCCACCGAGACCATCAGTTACTCATTAAAGCACTGACCTGTCAGCATCAACCTATATGCAACCCAGCACATGCTGCCTGACTTGTGGGGGGAACCTCTGGTAAGTAACTTAACATAGACTTTACTTCCAGCACGAGACGATGGCACAGCAGTTTTGTCATGCACAGACACGCATGCACACATATACTTAGACATTCTCTAATGATTAATTACCAAGGATTACGCAAGAAAGACATATATAGACACAACTGCTAGACTAGCACAGAGTGTGTGACAGGGTTTCATTGATTCTGCCCTCCAACTAGAACACAACTTTAGCTAAACCGCAGTCTCCTTTTAAGACCAAGTTTACAACTCAGTTTCATGTACATTTCCATAAACAGACATACATGGACATATACATATAAAGGAAATCTGTCAAAAATATGCATTACAGAATGTGCAGCACGCTTCCTGTCATTTGGTTTCTGTCAGTCTGCAGAGCCATGACAGTTCCATAGTTCTTAGAACAAATTCTCACACAAACATGCCACTTGTCCTGCTATTCCCATGATAATGATTAAACTGTAACTAGGCAGGAGAGGCAGTAGTAAATATAAGCAGGTGCCATGCTCAAAGTGTTAGCTTGATTGCTATAAGTATTTTACATAAACTAGATGAAGGTGCTTGGAATGTTAGCAGCCCCTGGAGGGAGACCACATTCCTTATAAATCACCAACAGTATGTTTGAAAAACATAAGTATATGAGTGTATTTTCAGCCATTTACTGGACTGTATGACTTAAATTCACAATGCCTACATCAATGGTTAAATCTCACATTAACAAATGGATCAGGCACAAGACAAGCATCAATAACACATCACACAAAAAAATTTGCTGCCTATGCTTACAAATGAAAGCATTAATTGACCCATGTGAAGTTCATTATCATGCCAGAGGAGTTTAATCACTCTGGAAACAGATGCAAAGTGACAGTTGTATAAAAAGCAGAACATTCCTATGACAAACACACACACACACACACACACACACACACACACACACACACACACACACACACACACACACACACACACACACACACACACACACACACACACACACACACACACACACACACACACACACACACACACACACAATGTTAGACTGGGCAGGGCTGTGGGAGATATGTTGAATGGTGACCAAAATAACTGATTTATAAAACAAATGTAACATATGCAACATAGCAGAAATAAATGCATGAAGCTAATACAGCAGCAGTGACAATTTGTGATGTGTTCAGAGGCTGAGAATTTTTTCCCATTTTCCCAGCCTAACCTGAACAGTGGAGCAATAGAAAAAAAGTGCTAACAGATGAACATTAAACTCCAAACCAATGAGACTGCTTGTCCAAGGTTTCCCTCAAACTCTGATCTCCCAGAGAAAGAATGACCGATGAAATGGAGCCTGTCCTGGTAAGGGCCTGACCTGTTTGTTACACACTTCACTTTCAGTGTCAGAGGTGTCGCGGTCTGAAGAACAGCCATGTTGGTTTGGGTCCAATCCATAATCATGACCCAGATCTTAACAATCAGAACTTTAACAGGTTAAGGCATGAATTTATGATATCCCTAAGTTTATGGCTGAACCAGTCAAGTTTCCGTTTGTGGCTGCCATACTAATCCCATTCATCAAGTGTTTGCACTTTTGCTGAATCAATTGGTTCTTTTTTTTTTCCTTCCGCTATGTCTGCTTACTAAATACAATGTAAATTTAGCTTTCCCTTTCTCTACCGCAAAACACAAATAAAGCAAATTCTACATTTGTTTCCTTCCTCCCTCTCCTTGAATCCAAGGCCACACCTGTTCAGTGTCCTGACATTATCAAACTCCATAAAAAGACCTGGTTAAAGGTTAACAAAAACACACTGAGAAAGGAGGACATTATAGTCTTAACTAAGGCGGCCAGTTTAGTGTATTGTCTCCAGCAGTCAAGGCTATGCAAAACACCGAACTGTACAATCACGCTCTTCTGTGCATGCAACTCATAGACGGTCTTTGACATAAGAATCTACAATCTCACCTCTGTTTCGCAGTGCAGTGCACTTTTACACTCATGTAAAGTTGACGGGTTTTGACAGACAAATCCACTCAACTTAGGGCTGCAGAATGTAAAATAAGGGTGGATGTCATAACTTACAAACTGTACTGCAGCACACGCTTCATTTGACTCTTCTGTGAATGTATAAAATGATTCATACATGCCTTAATTTCAGACACATTATGACATGAGTCAGAGGTTTGACACACTTCCATATTAACTATGCTGCTTAGAGCTGAGGCAGATGTCGACATAAGTCATAAGTCTTTTGATGTGGGATATTACCATATGGAAGCTGTAAATTCAGTCACAATTAAAAATCAGTAAAACATAAATCAGTTGGATATCATCCAGGAATTATTTAAAAGAGGCCAAATTTTGTTTTAATAAAGTTTACGGCACATTTCAATGATTCCTTTCAGATTTCTTTTTGAATAACTTCAAATATAAAACAAATGTAAAATTAGAGGTGTGCTCTAAATTTCTCATCAGATATCATGATATTTATATCAAATTGTGGCTTCTCAGTATTGTGATTGTGTTTTCCTTCATATGATCCAACCTTATTAAAACAGGTACCTTAAAAATAACGACCCAGTGACCTTATCGACCAAAGGGATTATATGATGTACAAAGAGAAAAGTTTGAAAAGACAATGCACTATGTGGTGTAGTACAACAAATCTGGATTCAAGCACTTGCATATGAGCTTCACATTGCAAACCTGAAAGGGCTGTGTATTTAATTACTGCGTTTTAGTATTATTTAATTTTTATAAAACTCGTAAGCTCAATCAATCCGGTAAATTATTGATTTGGAAGAGTGAGAATATTTATCTTTTGAATCAAGTTGCGTACAACAAGATTTTTCTGTAATGTAAACATTCCTGCTTACTCCATTTACACACACATCAGGCTAGCAAGAGATAACTGAGCTCAAAAGAGCGGAGGACTTTATTATGTGATTATTTCTACATGTTGAATTTTGCATGACTAGGGGCAGTCTGAAAATTTTCCACCGCGAACAGATTCATTTTCGTTTTAACAAAACAGATTTTCCTCTGGTATCGTATCACAAACAAAGGGTTGGTGGGTGGGTGTGCTATGCTATTAACAACATGGGAATCAGAAGAAACAGAAAACCAAACAGAACACGAACACTGTTTTGTTTGGAACATGAACAGAACATTGGAATGTAGTATATAGAATGTAGTATAATTACATATGTGAAAGTAAAGTATCCAGAGGGTTCAGGACAGCACTACACCTCCACACATGAATGTATAGCAAGTTGGGATAATTGCACACACAGTCATCCAGCTATATCTAAACCATATCTACAGGACAGTGAAAATGCCACCCCATGTTCACTGGGTGAACAGGCCTCTTACTGTTACACTTAGAGGTGACATTGGTACACTGTCGGTTGTCGTCCTCATTGTGTTTTTTGTTCCGCAGACCACCTAGTTTCTCCATGTGTGGGAGGCAAGGCTTTATGTATAAAAACAATGAGACACATTAATAGGACTTCAAATAAACTTCTGAGTCTATAATTATACACAGATTATTTTTCAAACTTATATGGCTTTAGCTAGTTTAGAAATGTCCAAAACACTTCTGGAAATATTGAGAGTGGTGCTAACAACAGCATTAAATAAACCCATTACACACCTAAAACATACACAAACCCAAGACTTCAGACAGGATACTGAAGACCTACAAGACCAGATGACAAAAGATTACAAGTTACCTGGTATCGTCTGATTAATCTGAGTCAAAGTGTGCAGGTGAGGCTATGTGACATTGTAGAGCATTGGAAAATTAAGATGGGAGCCTGTCAGCTCAGTGGAAAGAGAATGAACAAGCACCTCAGTCGACCGAGGACCCTGACCTCGTTTATCTGACCGACAGATTAAGTAGCAATACGTAGCAGCCATACGATCAGACAGTAGATGGATTCATCATTTAATAGTATGTTTAATTTCATCAAAAGGGAATTGTAATAATGTCACTTCAAATCAAGACCCAACTGTTACATTACAGAATTTGACTGAGTGATGAACACCTAAATACTGAGGATCTGAGCCCCTTGTTAAACAGACACTGTCAACAGGCAACTAGTTTGACAAATATTCATGGGATATTAATTTGGAGCTGAAGGGAGGAATGACTTCACTGTCAAAATGGCTGATACTAACCATTTGATACATATACTGACGGCAGTTTTATTGTGCTTTTCGTGGGTTGTGTTGGTGACTGATCACAATCTGAATCAGAATACTTTATTGATCCTCAGGGGAGAAATTGCTTAATGTTGAAAGCAGGTCCTGCTCACAGAAAAAAGTGAAGAAGAATCAAAATAGAAATCCATATAAAAATAAAGAATAGCCAATAAAATTGTGAATAATAAAAAATAAAAAATAGAATAAAAATAAAATAAAACCGGTAATGATCAAAATATATAAATAATTTTCATCCATCCATCGTTTGCCGCTTCTCCTGCACTGAGGGTCAGGGGGGATGCTGGAGTCTATCCCAGCTGTCATCGGGCAAGAGGCAGGGTACACCCTGGACTGGTCGCCAGTCAATCGCAGGGCCACATATACAGACAAACACTGATTCGCTCAGTCATTCAGGGCAATTTTTCCCGATTTTCATCCAATTAACCTGCTGCATGTTTTTGGACTGTGGGAGGAAACCCGAGAACCCAGAGGAAACCCACACAGACATGGGGAGAACATACAAACGCCACACAGAAAGACCGACCTTCAAACTCAATTTCATCCTGATTTAACTTCCCAAAACAGCATACTGTGATGAAATTAACGTATCTACAAGACGTAAATGCTTAAAGATTTGGAAATGAGCAAAACCAAGCTTATGGCACATTGTATATAATGAATTATATGCTTCAGATATTTTTGATGCTTCATGGGACTTAATTAAACTTAGTTTAACATAAAAAGAATGTTAGGCAAAATCAGCAGTTTTACTTCTAAATACCAGATTGGGCTGCCATAATTCAGAACCACTCTAATTGAATTTGCCACAAAAATGGCAGGGAGGCTGGTATGGAGTTTGACTCACTTCCAGGGTGGTTTCCAGTGCCACAGCAGGCAATGCTGTAACCCTGAGACTCAGTCGCTCATAAGGTTTATTCCCAGTAGGGCGGGCCTCACTCTATTGCTGGACAAGCTTTGGGATGAGGAATTTAAAAGGAAAAAATTAAAGTTGCTGCCTACAGCAGCAGTCTAAAAACTACTGGAAAATATGAGCGCGCACACACAACTCTGTTTGTAATTATTTATCACACAGATAGCACAGTCTGACATGTTCCTTCATCTTTCCTGTATTTCAAGAAGTACTGCATCATTCCAAAAACTATGCATAATCTAAGACTCTGAGACAAAGCTGCATTAAAAGTACATTCTATTAGCAAGACGGTTACTCTTACTACTTCTAATTCTCTTTGTTTACACACCGGGCTCATCAATTCTTATTGTCCAGGGGTTGCTCCATGATCTTCCCTTTTTTGGATCAAAGCCTACAAATGATGTTTAGAGTTTAAATGTCTTCAGTTCGTATTATGAAGCATTCCCAGCTCACATAATATCTGTTTTAAGTAACACGCACTCAAATATTGGAAAAGGCTCAAATAAACATGGCCTCATGAGGCATCTTTATATCTATATCACCTAATGTCTGGGAGCCTCGATCAATAGTTATTTTCACCCACACCTTCCTATTCCAGTATATGACTCGTTTCCCTATAAATACACAACTTATTTTATCACCACCGGTCATCATCTAAACATCCTGGCTGAATCCAACACATACCACCATCACAAGATCATTTAATTCAAGCGACTAGATCTTGGCTTTTGGTCCAGGGTTTTTCCTTAGTTTCATCATTCGCAAAATAAGTGGACCGTAAACTAATGTTTCGATGAACTAAAACTATTTTCATCCTATTTCATCATACACCTCTGATGGGTGTCACGTGTGTGAGAGCTGATGGTAATGATGATGATAATGAAGAAAGCCTGTAATTTTTGTTTAACAATCAGTAGCCTTTTCTATAAACTTGAATTGTGAACCTAAAACAGCAACCCTACTGTCTTTTAAAGAAAGACTTAAGTGCCAATACTCTTAATGCACTTTGTACTGGGGACTGCAGGGAGATTAAGACCTTATCAGTCCGGCTTCTGGCTTATTCAAGTCTGATATGTGTGCCAAATGTTATCATAGGGAGTTGTGCATATCTCTTGCTGTACTCTGAATGTTTGGATTCATATAGATGCCAGGTTTGAAATGAGCCATATCTGACTTGAAATGTAGGACAATGAACAGCTCACGTTAAAACATTCTACTTAGATGTCCAAAGAAGATGGAAGGTATTCTTTCTGTTCCCCTCTATTTTAGAAGGCCATCTAAATTTTTCCATATAAAATATGGGGAAACTGTATATAATCCCAATTTACACCGCCTCAGCTCCTAATGCATAGGTACCCACTCTATTGGTTGCAGCCTCCCGCCTCAGTTAGCAACTAATAAGTCCTGGGAGAGGACGATCAATGACATTCAAGATGTAGGTCACAAAGCGATCACAGGCAGAACAGACACCTCAGCAGTAATTAGGCTGGAGGCTTTGTTCAATATCTACCAATCACGTGATGGAGATAGAATGCTGATTCACAGATTACCAAACTCGCGTAGATGAAATGTGCAGTGAAATCTTTACATTTCAGATCATGAACATGATGGATGTGCAGCTTTTCGATTATAGACAAGCCCAGATTAGAACAAATTACTAGAACTCTTCAGGTATTAGTCTCTCCTGAACAGGCCTCATCATGTGCACCATTCCTCATCATCATGACCTTATCATTACCAAAACAAAATAAAAACAATGATGAAGTGAAACCTTTGATGAAGTTTAGAAAGTAAGGGTGATAAGAAGTGTGGGGGGGTGTGATGTTTTAATTTTTCTAAAATACAATGGAAGCCTTTTATTTAAACCATTTTAATCGCTGAACATTTGGGTTTGACAAGACCATAGTCTTAGTCATAGACCATAGTCATAGACCAACTCATAGTTCTAAAGAAATTAACAACACAATTCACAGTACTTTACAAATCACATATCGAGATTCATGGCAGATAAGTAAAAACATGACATTTAATTATGTTTACATTAGATCATTCATTCATTTCCTATAGGACAACTTACACTTGGAAAAAAGGTAAATTGTTGTTTACCTGATTACATGATTAAAATGATTGTTTGTACTGATTTGATTGGAGAAAGTAACATGACCAACTTTATCCTAGAATTTGACAAAACTTTAGCAGAGCCTCTAGCCTACAGTAAGTGTGGTCTCATTTTGGCTTAAACATAAAAGAAGTAAGTAAGAGCCACGCTGTTTGCAAGATGTGCCAGTCCAAAAATAACACTCTGAGAACACATGAATCTGAAAGCTGACTTGGACGGACATTTGTCTGATGTGCAGTTAAAACGCAACTAAACAAGAAGATTCCTCATCTCAACCCACTCTGGAATGCTGAGTAAAGACCAGTTTCTGCTTGTCCTTGCAAAATAACGCAAAGAATATTTATATTTATGTGCTTAAGTTAGTTTCAGAACAAATTAAGTCTCCTAACACAATGGAGCTAAGCTACAGCCTTACCACCAATCCGTGACATCACTTCACCTATGTAAAACACAAGAAGTAAAAAGACAGCCTCTGAACTAATAGTGAAGTATTGGCAAAAATTATAGAAATATTTTCTTTACTTCCATTAGCAGAGCTTTGATATTGTGGTTGGAGAGCCAATTTCAACACATAATTCTATTTCATTGTACCTTCCTTGTGAGCTGCTGTGATATACATTTTGGGCTTTAAAGACCCCAAAAAATGTTTTAAAAATCAAATGCCAATCATGTGCGTATTTGTTCCAAATTAAGGTTTTTAATGTCCGATTCATCTTCCCCCGGTTCATAAAATATCGGTTTTCATGTTTTAATTGAAGGATAATGTATCTTTTAAAGGTTTCACTTTAAGTATTATCACATATCAGCCACCATCAATGACAACTAGTGTGCTCAAATAAGCTTGGCTTTTTCCATTAATTATTTGTCTACATATGGTGGATGCCATGACTGCAGCGAGGTGGATGCGATCTCTTGTCAGTCTCTCGACCATGAAAGCTCTCATTTGTTTATTTCAAGGTCAGAGATGCTGGTTCTTTTGGCCGCTGCTATATCCTTGGGGACATATCCAGTGTATTTTTTATTTGCATGTGAAGTTTCTAAAGCATTCTCTTTAGCAAGATAACAAACCAGGTTGATGAAAAAGTTCAGGGAATTTGAAACTAAGCAAACACAGGAACTTCCCAAAACACAGTTCAAGTACAAAGGTGAGAGTATTTCCTGTCACAGAGGTGATGCTAAAGGTCTGGCTCCCAGCCATACAATCAGGTGTATCCTATCCACCTGGATAAAGGGGGCAGCATGGCGTGATCAGAAAAACCTCCCCTCCCGGTCAACAGCAGGTCCTTTAACATTCAAAACTGAGTTTCTCAAAGTAGCATCCAAGGACCATCAAGGGGACAATCTATGACAAGTTGATACCGCAAAAATGTTAGTTTTACTACTTTCAGGATCCCCTCAACTATGGAGCTGGTGAGGTAAGGAATGTGCCATGAGTGGACCCACTAACCACTATGACCATATAAAGCAATGTCTGACTCGCAGAGATCGGCACACAGGAAACAATGGCCATTAAACTTAGTCTTACTGGATCAGACACTTTGGATGTTAACTGAGGACAAAGAAAATGTGGACAATGAAATCATCTGACTATAAATCAGAAATAATCTGCATAAGCAACCTGTACATTCGCCACTGTGAGAGTGGAGGCTGCTGTGCTAAATATATGTGACGTCACAGCCCTGCACTATGAGATGATGGCTTTGTCACAAGGGGAGGCAGCAGAGGAGTGAATTAAATGATGAGGGGTACAAAGGGCTCCCCCTCGAATACAGCGAACAAGGACGCTATTAGGGGACGCCGACAGGTTGCCTGGAACAAAGGCAAATCTTTTTTACTGTTTGTGCTGACATAGCTTTGAGTGAAAGACTTACTGTGTAGAAGCAGGCAGATGTGAAGTACAAGCTGGTTTCACCTCCAAACGAGAAGTTATCATAACACTTTTGTCTGATCAATGAACCAGAAATATCACCAAAACCCATATTATGAAAAGACCTCATGAGGCACTAAAGAAAAATTCTGTCGCTGCACCACATCAGCCAAGCGGAAACACATCTCACAAGAGCACGTACCAGGGAACAGCTTTGGAAAAATGTATTGACAGCAGAGCATTGATGTGAGCTCTCTGCAGAGTTGGATAATCACAGACTATGCATACCGAATATTCAAAACTGTGTGTTTTGTTTGAACAGCTGCAGACATTTTCACATTAGACCTACTTTCTGGTCAGAGCTCTCACACCGCTGTTTGTGCTCCACAGCCCTGCTCTAAAAAGCCAATCATGAGCTGTCATTTAAAGAGGATTATATCAAAGTGACAGTCATCTTAGTGCCAGGTGACAGCTGCTGGCAGCCACAAACACCAATTGGCCCTGCCCTCCAAATGACCTTCAAGCAACAGGTTAACAACCCTAAGCAGCTTCAAGAATATCCCACAGTGACTCCATTCTGCAGTTTTATTCTTTTCATTGTCATTAAAGGCATTCAAATGGTTTATTCAACATTCTGTAAGACCCTCCTGGTGGTTCGTCTCACTCGTATAAGTAAGGTTAACGATAAGAACATTTTTAAATAATAAAAGCGAGACTGACCAACATGTTTGTCTAGTCATATTTCACAAGGATCCACTATTTTAGGTATAAACAGTTGTACTACATAACAGGTGCAGTTTGTGTTTTTACGATCCACACGTTTAACAGGTGCAAATTTGTTGACAAAGCCTTTATAACTCATAGTGACACTTTCTTAGACGCTCACAGCTGTAGTCTGCATGTTCAGCACCCGTGCATTTTTTCAGCTCATTTATAGCATTGAAATTTACATGTATCTGTACGCAGACAATTGTGTGGAAAGCAAATATACTGACAAAATGCTTAGCGTAAAAATCAGAACAATCGGCTTGCGTGCTGATGGTTAAAAAAGCCATTCATCATTATTACATCACATAGAATTTCTCTTTGCTTGAAAAGAAGGTTACACATAGCTCTCCTGTTGATCCGGGATTCATCAAGCCATTTCAAAGGTAATACACAACCTGTGAGGTAAACTAATCCGTCTGTCTGGCTCCTATAAAAAGACGACCAACCACAAGGATTTGTAAGCTTCACGCCAAAACACTGCGTGGCGGTAATTTTACCGCATTGCCTTCAACATGTATCCTCGTAGGCGACACGCAATGCTGGGAAGTTCAAACTGAAGCGCAACCAAAACTACATCTATAATTTGAAGGACTTTTCTTTCCCGGCAGGATAAACACACCTAAAACAGTGCTGATTCAACCGACGTCTACAATTTCAAACGGGCATAAAACAGAAGCACCATTAGTCCCTTTATTTAAGAGTTTAACAATAATTTAGGCCCATTAACGAGTACTTTTACTGCTTCCGTGTACTAAGAAACGATGCAGCACCAGCAGAAAGGGAGGTGCAAGCGTTTAAATATCGTTAAAAGTGCAAAGGGTTGATGGATTTAACTCTTGCAGAACTGACGGACATGGCAAATGGATGCGACACAGATTTCATCGTGTCTCGTAACATGCGAGACGGCTTGTAAAGGCATCTGCTGAATTAAAATACTACATTTTTTGAACGGAATTTGGCAGCCCCCCCCCCCCGTCACCCTCATATGGTCTAAATCAAACGGTTCCACGCAGCCCACACACTCGAGCGTTGAGCTGCTGCATTGTCGCACTAATATTCGGTACAACTTTCCACATTTAACCGGCTTGTCACTAAAGTTAGGGCTGATAAAACCATTAACGTGTTGCATTCGCGGTTCGGTAGCGTTAAGAAAATACGCAGTACTCAAAAAAAGAAACCAACGCTGAGTGAAGAGTTGAACGCTCAACTGAAACGTACCTTTTAAAAGAAGCCGAGGTTAAAACTGCCCGTCGGTGAGACTCGACTCAACTCTCCTGACTGACGGCTTTCCTTCACGGAGTCGTCCGGTTCCTCCCGCCTGTTGTCAGTGACTGGTGTCAGTCAGCTTCGCCGGGTTAGTGTGACCCTCCCACCGCTACTACACCCTCCAACCGCGGCTTGTCCCACACCCGCAGCCTCAGCGGGACTTCAAACCCCCCCCCCCCCCCCCCCCCGTCCGCCTCCACGACACGGTCACAGACACATTTGGCACGGCTTTATATTCTAGCTTACCTGCCTTGCTAGCTGCTAACTTATCATTTAGCAGATGCTAACTTATCAGTTAGCAGTTAACTTCAGTTTCCCTTCAACCTGGCTGGGAGTGGTGTCTTTCATGGGAGAAATGACAGCTTTATATCACCAAGGAAATTCAACAAGAGCCCACCCCGACCCCCCCAAGAGATATTTTAGCCACGACATGCACAAATGTGACCGTTGCTTTCTCTATAAACATTTCACCACAAGTGCCGGGGGGGGATCTTTGTTATTACATGTGGCAGCTGTCCTCAGCTGTCCCCTTCACGTACTACTGGAGGGGGTCTGTGAAAATTAAACTCGGGGTTATTACAAAAAAAAGTAATCACAAACAAGGAAAAAAAACGGATGACAAAGATTATATAAAATAATCAGTAGTAAAAAAATGTGTTGCAAAATGTGTCCAATGGTTATCGTCTACTTGCAACACCCTACTGGTCCTGAAAGCTCCAGGGCGCATCAAACTGCTCATGAAGTGTTCTTCTTCCCTCTACCGTCAGTGAAGGGGCCACTACGCCTGTTAGATCTCTGAAGCACCCAGTAAAAGCTGATTATTTTGTTTTTAAGTTGATTATTACTTAAAAAAAATAAATAACAATATCAACAACACTGCCCCCGCCCCGTCTCTCGCTGCTGCAGCAGATGTTCAAAATTTCACATTCATCATTTGGATTCCTCTTAAAGGTTTGCAGTCTTGGAATGGAATTAAAAAAAAAAATCTTCCATCTTCAAACTCTCAAAACACACATTTGAAGGTCAGGTTGAACTTAATGTCCTGATAAACTTTGAGCATGATGTATCTGCTGTACTCTTTCAGCCTCAGTTAATAATCACAAGGACCCGGTGGATGATATACCATGATGACTACGGCGCTGCTGAGGACTCTGAGTTCAATTATCTTTTTCCTCATCATTTTTTTTCCTTTGATTTTGTACCTGCCCTTCTCATATTTCCTCATCTCTTCCGGACAGACAGAAAATACCTCCCTTCCACAGCGTGACTCCACGACTGCTTGCCCTAATGATGTACTTTTCTCCCCAGAGTCGCCTCCCCTTGTGATCAATAATTCCATGCTGATTTCAACTGTCCCATACGCCCGTGCTGAGACTTTTATTGCGAAGTGACCACTTTTACCTCCGTGAACTCCTCTAGACGGCTAAAAATTACCCCATAGAGCTGATTTCAATGCTGCCTGGATGTTCTTGTATGTGAATGCTCTCTGAATGCTGAAACCAAGTCACTGTAGATTGTTCTCTACTTGCAGCCTGTTCATACTCATGCCATCAACTTGACAAAAAAAAACAAAAAAACAACAAAACTAAACGGCACACTCACTCAATCATATGCTCTTTTGCAGGAACTCATGTAATGGTGATGGAAACCAACACACCCCTGCAGCCTCCGCATGACGGCCCTCGGCAGAATCAGTACTGTCAACACTCTATAACTGCATTATTCCCCGACAAGAGCTTAAGCTGTATTTTTACGTTTAATACACTTATGTCTCTGAAGGGTCCAGCAGGATGTGATTGACCAAGAGGTTGGATGTGGAAAAGAGGCAAGAGCTTTGGAAGATGGGACATAGACTGAAGGGCTGTTTTAATGGGATTTTCTGTGGTGTCATTCAGTCATGGCTTTGTTATGTTTTAATTGTTTTATCCAATGTTGTATAAGTGTTGATTTATGTGGAAACCGTGAGTCAAGCAACAGTCCAGTTAGGTGATCCTGAGAAATACTCCTGTCTCGGCATTTCTCAAGAACAGAAACCCACAGTTTGCTACAAAACAAAGCAACTTCAGATTCACACACATGTTTCAAAACCCTGTTAGGGTTTGAACCCACATAAATTTAAATTCCTTCTTGTGAACTCAAAAGTCTTTCACCAATTTTTCAACCCAGACTTGGCTTTCAGGTCCTCTTTTGTTTCCCAGTAAAGATGCCTCATCTCCAAGTTGGAAGCCTTTTCTCATGTCCACTCAAATGATACAGTCACAGTTGCTTTAGCTGCAAAATCAGTGGTATTTCCACTGGTTCAACTACTTTGGCAGTTCTGCAGCAAAGAAAATATTTGACATGTTCTCTACTTGTTAATATTTTAGGAAGCTCTGGGTTTTGCTCTTAAAAATTGACGAAGCAGGACTATTCCTTGGTCGGGCTTTTACCCCAAACACTGATCGCAGTGCAACGGTTGAATCCCATTCAACTTCACTTGCACCTTTGTCCCAAACTAACATTTGACAACATGATAACATAAGTAACATGATGACATATGTGAACAACCTCCACTATATTGTAACCCCACGTTAAACAGCTATAACAGTTCCTTGATCTATATCCCACACCCCATTTGAATACATCATCATTTGACCAATCACATCTGAGACACTGCCCAGGACACCACAATGTATTATCAAAATGTACCCCAAAAATCAAGTATCAAGTAAGTTACTTCATTTTTCCCACGTAGTGCCAATTTACACTGCTCAAAAAAAATAAAGGGAACACTAAAATAACACATCCAAGATCTGAATGAATTAATGAAATATTCTTATTTAATACTTTGTTCTTTACATAGTTGAAACATTTTTGTGCAACAAAATTGCACAAAAATTATCAATGGAAATCAAACGTATAAACCCATAGAGGTCTGGATTTGGAGTCACACTCAAAATTAAAATGAAAAACAACACAATTCAACTCCAAGTCAATCACACTTATGTGAAATCAAACTGTCCACTTAGGAAGCAACAGTGAATAATTTGGACTTGTTTTAAGAACATTTCAACAACACTGGATCAGCCTGTAGTGTGTTTTTCAAAGTGTTCCCTTTATTTTTTTGAGCAGTAGACTCGATGTTGAACCATTGGCTTATTTGTAAAACTTGCGACATATTGGATAGTTTGGGAATCAGTTGTAATCTGACACTCTAAATGTATATATAAATCAACAAATTCAGTTGGAGTCAGTGTGATTGGGCACGTTAACAACTGCATGGACAAATTAACATTTGTGTGTACATGTGTGTGTGTGCGTGCGCGCATTCCTCTTGAAAGGTCACATGCACAATCACACCAATCATGAACAACACAAGACAAAAATTATGCTGTAATTTATGTATGTAGGTTATGCTGTAACGTTTGATCTTACGACCTCTGCCTGCTCATATGCAGGGTAAGTGTTTAGTCTGACCTCTGAAAGGTCAAAGAACACAAAGAAGCAAAACAGTCAACAAAAATCTCTAATCAGATGATGGGTGAAGGTGACCTGGAGCAGGAGCTGTCTGTCATTAGCACGATTGTGTTGTAATGTACCAGCACTGCCAGAGGGGGGAGTGATCGATTCAGCATTGAACCACCTGAAACCAATGACATTCACACATGCACCTAAAATATCTTCACTGGACACAGGATACCTCCCCAACAGCTTACACTATCCTTTCCATTTGGAGCATTAACCAGGTTACAAATATAGCAATGGTCATTTTTACTTCTTTATTTATTTATTGTCTTAGTGAATTGAACTGCTAAATTGTTCTTAACCCCTAGGAATTTCACCTTGGTTCACTTTACTTTGCACGTCTGCTTAAATCATCAAAATACTGGGAAACAGACCCCAAAAAAATCTCTGAATGAATTTGCAGAATATCTCTTTTAATCGTCCTATTCATTCCTTGTCTGTGCAAGCACACTGACAATCATAAATCACATCAAACAGCTGTGGGGTTTTGGGTATAAATTGATTCAACACACACACACACACACACACACACACACACACACACACACACACACACACACACACACACGCACACGCACACACACACACACACAAATCTCACCAATGGGCTGAATGTTCCTCGAGTAAGGGCTCTAATACTTATCAAAATAAGAGTATAAATATCTCAAAACCAGAAGTATGAAAATGCAAGTCACACACACACACGCCCACACACACCAACACACACCTTGCCTAACACATCGAGGCTGATTTGACCTGCAAGGAATGTGAAAAGGGGAGGAAAAGAAATGCAGCCATTTACTGAAATTTCTAACCCTCACCTTTAACCTATGTCTCGCCCAACACAGAAACAAAAACACACGAATGGACACACACCTTGCACTCACAGCCACGCTGATTTGACCTGCGAGGAATGTGAAAAGGAAAAAAGAGAAGCAGTGTACAGGAATTTCTTTGTCGTTTCCTCCCATCCTGACTACAGTACATTCCACACCTCCCCAGTCATCATTGACCGGTGCACAGCAGGCTCCATTAAGCTCCCTGCATTCCTCCAACTGTACATCCAGCTCCCACGGCAGCCCCTTGGTTCACTCTATCAAACGGTGCCCTCTGTCACAGGAGGATTGATTGTAAACACACCCTCTCCCTTCATTCCTTAGATATATCGCATTATGTGTTTGACAGCGGCTGTCTTTAACATTATCCTCCCACATGAGTTCAACACATGCTGTTTCACACCAGTGAAAACGTTTGAGTGATATAAATTTCACTTTTCTGCACCAAAAATCGCCAAGTTAGTTAAATCTGGGTCGTTAGTTCAGTTCATAAACATCAGTTTTGTAGGTGCTTCAATTAGACACTAGAGGGGTGCAGGCTAATGTTGGATGGGATCTATGTATTTTAATCTTGACCCATTTCAGATGACAGATAATTGAAAGTAACCAGTCAATATGAGTTATGCTTTTAATTTACTTACTGAAGTGATAAAGTTTCCAGATGTATTACTGATTTTAAGACACTCAACAATGAGCATCATTTGTGGTGCTGATCTACAACCTCTTTCAGAGAGGCTCCATGGTGGCGGCTTGATTCAGAGTATCTGATCTCCGCCCCCGAACTAATATTTTCTGGTCATGCCCAAATATGCAGAGATGTTTATGTTATGTCATTATTGCAAAAGAAAAAGAACTAATTCTGTGTACCTTGGCTACGATAGACACTGTATATCCTTCACTTACTGTTTATTGTACTTCTGGTTGGATGCCAAAGTGCATTACACGGCCTTGTACTTGTACATTTGTAATGACAATGAAGTTGAATATGATGTAATCTAATGAAAAGACAAAAGTTAGACGTGGTCCAGATTGCACTGAACTTGCCTTCATAAATATTTTGATCACTTGCTATCCGATGCGAGTCGAAAAGAATGTACGGAAGCATTGTTACTCCTTATGTTTATCTTGTGAATTTCTTATGTTCCAAGGAGGAACATAAACATAGAAGCATGTGCAGCTTCTAATGCTCATGGATCTTGATACAATATCCATTCTTCCTTGTAATATTTGTTTTCAAATGACCATTGACTTGCTCAAGCTTAATCCTTCATTATTCTATTACCTGTTTGACTGTTTTTAACAGGAATCGAAGCTAACTATCCTAGACAGACACTCAACATGGCGATGTCGTCATGACGACAGGGTAGCCATTGGGGTGAGACCATCGCAACGCTGAGTGGCAAGCAAAAAGACCGATAACTGTTCAGAAATTTAGCATTATTTCCCCTTTTGATTCCAAAAGCAGGATTTGTTCAGGAGAACTGCCACCGTGTCAAGCGTTACGTCATCTGGCCAATCATTCCCCAAGCAGCGATTTGAACCATTAAACAAAATGATCAAATAACCACTCTTGAACATGGATCGTTGTCCTGACAATATTGGGGAAATGTATAATGTATCGAAATGTAGGCATCAGTTGTCTTGGCACCAGAATTTGTTTCGGGATATATTATCTTATCTCATCTTATCAACGCAAGGCAAAATGCAGAATAATGTATAGGTGGCGTGCGGTGCACCCTGCCACCAGGAGGAGATAAAAATCTTTTGTATACAGTTTCTGGTGAAATCCCAAGTTTAATTTCCTTTGTCTGTGACCTGAGAGGGTGGAGCTGAGGTTAAAAGCCTCCACCCTGATTCAGCGCCAGCGGTTGTGATCACTAGGTAGCCACGCCCGAAAGCACAAGCTGCTTTGTCTTGTATTGTTCTTCTAAAAACTTGGCCAATGGTTAAAAAACTGCCCATCTCAATATTTACAAAAAACTTGAAATGAGTAACTTGAAATCAGGAAAGCAAAAGTGAGAATTCTCAAGGAAGTCTGTAGCCTTGACTAGAAACACCCTCTCCTGGTCATTGTAAGGAATGCATGTCTGTTGGGCACTGGTTGTTAGGGAAGGTTTGTCCAGTTCTAAAGCAGATTCAATGGGCAAGAATAAATCCAAATAATTAAAATCAAAAAGTCTCACAGATCTGAGGAATATTTAACGTGATGAATAGTCGCATATTTACTATTTTGTAAGGTTATAGCAGAAGGGATGTCCTCATTTGACCATATATTAGCTCACCGTGATTATTTGTAAAGACTTGAAGCCTGTTGGATGACAAACAGGTCACGTGGTATCAAATTCAATTGTAGCTCGCTGAAAATATCCCGTTCCCCGTGTTTGTCCCGCTTCTCATGGCAACCACACCAGAGCAATACGAAATACTTGTCACTCAAATATTCCCTCAGTATGATATAATCTTTTTAAGATTTGCAGGCAAGTCTGCTTCAGCACCACAAGTTTTCCTTTTTTTCTTCTTTTTTTTTTTTTTTTAATTTTGTTACCTCATCCACTGTGCGATCATCCTGTTTAGATTAATGTGATGTATTGCATTCCTTTGTCACTGGAAGTCATTAAAGAGAAGAATTACCTGCTCTCTTCATTTCAAAGTCAAACAGGATGTGAACATAATAACTAATCACAACTTTTAGAATCAGCACATGAACTTTGGTTTAAAAAATAATTCAGTTATTAAAATATGTTTCTCATTCCCCCCCCCCCCCAACCCGTGAGAGATGACCCCTGTAACCTCAGCTGTATCAGCATTAGTTTCTGCCAAGTGAGCTGCTCCGAAACCCTTGGGATAGAAGGACGAGCGGAAAAATCTGACTCCAGATCTGGCCTTGACCACACTGTGTGAACTGACCTTGCAATTGTGGCAGCAGCTCTCTCCATTTTTCCCTGGAGAAAGGATGATTTCTCCCGTCGGAATCAGCTGGATCTTCAGTTCCATCATCTTTGCCGCCCGGGGTCCCTTGTCCGACTCAGTGTCGCGAGCTGTTTATTCCCCGTCCACTTAGTCAGCGCAAAAAATTGCCGCCTTTACCCCCCCTCGGGTACTGCTGGCGAGTGCTCAAGTCAAACAGAGGGGGAAAAAAAAAATCATCAGAAGACCTGAAAAGCAAAAAACAGTGATACTTACATTAAAAAAAAAGGGCATTCACGAATACCCGCCACGTGCTAAGAAACACCATACATTTAAAGTCTTTGCTCTGGACTTACAAGGCAGGCTCCGGTTTGAAAGTAAAGATTGTCCGCACAGAGATTTCGAGTTGGGGTGTTACCTGCTGCAGAGTGGAGAGTCACAGTGAGGCCAGCTTCCCCCTTCGCCGCAACCAGAGGATGTTACCACTCTGGTTGAAGGATCATAGGGAGGATATGGAGCTCAAGATGGATGTCAAATGAGGAGGATGTGTGTTTCTTGTCATACTGGGGTGTGTGTGTGTGGGTGTGTGTTTGTGTGCGTGTGTGTCAGTGAAGATTAAAATATGGTGTTAAAACACCGATCTATTATATTCATATTCGGTCATTTTTCTTTGTAGAGGATTACATTGCAGAGGATTTTAAATTCAAGAATACCCATGAAGGGAGTTGTCTTCTTTATCTTGTTTCCACTTGGCACTTATTGGATAACTTATATCCTGCCAGATCGTGCAAGCACGTACACACACACACACATAAACACACACACACATTATAAACACATTACTGTCAATCTCAACCTTAACCTTAACCTTAACCTTAAACAAGACATTTGGACTATCAAAAGATCCCGCAAGGATGGCAGTTCCCGAAAAGCTCATTGTTAATACCAGAAATAGTCCCCGAGAGATAACAAAAACATGCCCATACACACACCCGAGTCCTGGACCGGACAAGTTCCTCCCGTACACAGCATCCTGCCTTGGACAGTCCCAGTACCCACCCAGTAGATTGAGTGCTCGTGACGTGATTGTGTGTTTGTGTGAGACGGAACCCAATCGCGTTTCCCCCTTTAGAAGATGCGCAACAGGCACGCGTTTGCGCCGCAGGCTTTTTAAAAACAAAAATAAGGGACTTGTGCTGCCTTCGCAGTGTGTTTCCTGTCCCCAAGGACAAGCCTTGACACAGACGTACACAATGCTGACAGCGAGGGGCGGCGTTGGGCGATGGTGGTGGGGGGACAGTGTGACGCTGCAGCCATACATTACTGTCTACGCAACAGAAAAAAATACACATCATTTACATGACCTTCCTGACCCCCGATGCCTCTGCTCTGTCTGGATCGCATGCTGTCCGCACGAGAATTTCCCGGTCGTTCTTTACGTCGCTCGCTTCGCATAACACCGACATCAGTTTCACTAGTGTTGTACAATGACAACTAGCTGTGCGACAAGGAAGCCGTTGGAAAGAGGATGTTTCGGTTTACGTTTGGCGCTCCGTTACGTCATTGTTAATCAAACAAGGGAGGAATTCTCACAACTATGTTCTTCTCTGTGATTAACGACCAATGAGACGGAGCTGTAGCCCAATATGGAAGCAAAAAACTATCTTATTTAGTTTAAATAGGATAAACTAGCAGGTTCTAGATATCTTAATATGCCTTGTTTAAAGTAATTACAAATAACTTTTTTTGCACATACCTCCATAAGAGATTTTTTTTTTCTTCATTTACCAAATTTGTTTGCAGGGAAATTTCTCATGTAACTGTCCACTCATTTTATGAAACTTACATTGCTATAATAAGTAAAGCCATTTATTGATTCTGAATTCTAATGCTCTATATTTCCTCGATTTCTTGTCTGAGCGTTGCTATATCGAGCTGGTCATCACATGATGTATATCTTACTTGGATAAATATTAAATGAGCCAAAGATGGCAGCACTTGAAAACAAATGCCTTTGCGCATGTATATTCTGCCAATGAGTGTCATGTGGCACTGTGTGCTTGAATGTCTGTGTGTGTGTGTGTGTGTGTGTGTGCGCGCGCATGCACAAGCACATTTCCTTTGTGCTGAGGGGCATTGCATTGGAAAGAGGAGGGGAAATGAGAGCGACACACATCCTTTGACCTCTGACCTTGACTGAAGGCATTCCTGAAAGACCGAAAGACTGGCATCAACAGGAAACTCTTGGCCTTCACATACAAACACACACATACACACACACACACGCACACATAAATGTGAGCAAGCATTTGCGCTTGCACGCGTGCGCGCACACACACACACACACACACACACACACACACACACACACACGTACACTCACAAACACATCTGAAGCAGATGTGTTGCCAGGCCCGGTTGTTTTATAATAAGAACGTATGACATGGAAGTGATTGACAGCCATGTTTGTTCGATCACATTAAATGAAAACAGTGAACCACGATGATGTATTACAGACTAAATATTTTCTGCAAGAGCACATTTTAAGATGATGTGATGTGAAAACAAAATTCGAAGCGTTATATTCTCTGCTTGAAATCACAAGATTGAAAACAGGAACTTTCACAGGGAAGCAGTGGCTAAAAAAGAAATCTGTAAATCTAAATGTGGATCTGGTTACAGTGCACTTGCACTCAATTGGTGTCAAAGAACACTTGCTTCCTCACTTCTTTTGCCAGATTATCACATCTGGTATCGCGCGAGACCGAAGAGACAGCGCCGCCTGCCAACTTCATCGCCACGGACGATTGCGTCCGGAGGATGGATTACTTGTGGTGACCATGAAAGGTCAAAAAGCAGCTCTTTCCCTGTCCTGTTCTGCACTTCAAAATGAATTTATTTTAATTTGGAGAGTTTTCAATGTTGTTTGGCTGTTTAACACCCAGGCCTGATCTCAATACTTCTTTTCACTAATTTTTTCAGTCACTCACTCACAGTGACCCATACATGCAGGCACCCACAGGTGTGGCCGCTGTTAGCATTGTTGCATGCTGCTAGAGGCCACTTTTGCACATTTATACTGTTTATAACTTCTTTATATTCTTTATTTTTTATATTTTTATATATATTTATTTAGATTTTTTTTGTAATTTTTTATCTTTTATTTTTTATTTCTATTTTATTTTTACTGATATTTGTATACCTTACTGCTGTACATGATTAACTTAACCTACAGCAGTATCAACTTTCTGCGATATGAATTTCCCCACTGTGGGACAATTAAAGGAATATTGTATTGTATTCTATTCTGTTTTTTTTTTTTACGCGTTTCCTTTTTTTTCAGCATGCAGGAGATGAATCACACACCGAGCAATGACCTGTAAAGGTTAGTACAAAATATACCTTAGCCACGTCAACGCTCAACCATTGATTGACGTAGCATCTGATTTAGATATTGACAAGTTTGTGATCAGTTCCAAAAAATCTATTCCGTCAGGCTAACATTATAACGGATATTTATATTAATGTAGTTGTGAAACAATGTCATTTATAGTTATATATTCTATCTGGTTTTACGTTGGACTTAAAGATCAGTCCGATATTAATTCCCGAGACGTGTTCTCAACATCTCAACCTACGTTGCTTTTTGCCACTGAACACAGTTCAACAGTCTGTGTCAAGGAACTGTCATTGCTTTCATATAACAAACTTTAAATGCTAATGTTTATTTTGATCAGAAAAATCAACTATACATGTGCTTGTTTGACATCTTAAACATATTTTTATAGTATTCTTGCATGAAATATCTCAACTGTTAGATATAAGTTCTCAAAAATCAATTAGCAGTGAGGTGCAAACTATAATGGATATTTGTATGTGATTGAGTTGTTAAACCATGGTTGGTGAAGGAACTCAAATGTACGACTGAACGTGTGCCTCAAACACACATCACAAGGTGTGTACGTGCACGGTTTTTGGCTCGGCTCGTGCCAATTTGAAGCGTGGAAGGGAGAAGAGGCTGCCCTCTAGTCCGCAGGTTCATGCTGATATGTATTTGCGGCATGGTCCTGTAACCGGATCCCACGTGCAGCCTCAACCCAGACAGAACCAGACCAGGGGCTGAGTAAATCTCACAAGTGGTGCCTGAAAATAACCTCGGCTATTTATAAATGCTGTATCTGCAGCAGAGGAGGAAGTTCATAATATTTCATTGACGTTTGTTCCCCAGCGAGCGGCGATCTCGCCGCAGTTTCCACAGGAAGGCAAAGGAAGCTCCAGGACGCCGATCAGACTGTACCCACAGAAGAAGTGGCCCGCTTTATGACCTGGACACGCCCTCCAGAGAACATTGTGTGAGGTTAAGTTGTGCTCCTGTACAGCGCATTAACTCCTGAGTAAATGATTTCAGGTTGAGCGATACCTTGTCAAATTAGCTGCAACTTGCTGCCCTCTTGAGGTTTCGCATTACAAGGCTGCCAGAGGAGAAACTATTCGGTGCCATAGTAACGTGACCGTCAACACATGTGCGGGGGGCCCGAGGGTCTGTCGGCAAAGCCAACTGTCAGTTTTGCAGCTTTGCAGGACTGACATGGAAATGTACTAGAAAAAGCTAGTCCTGTGAAATCGATTCATGAAAACACAACTTTAGATCCCCCCCACCCTTACGTTTCATGTCCACACCTTCTCACTTGTCTTGCATCTTTGTATCAGGCTTCCGACTGAGGATCCGACTCTAAAACCCAAAAATTGAGTACGAAGAGTGTAAAACAGAGGTGACCTGGAATCTTTTGTGTACTATATACAATCTACTAGTGGTTATTTTTGTAGAATTAGAAGAGGTGCTAACTAAATCTCAACTTCTTCAATCCTCAAGTCCCACTGGTATTATCAAATGGCATTTCTGAATATGTCAAAGACATAAAACTTCAAATGTTTATTTCAAGGGCTGTAGGTACAACGGCATTTTGACTCTTCTGTGATCTACAAAATTCAAAATAACCTACTATTAAAACATGGGGAAAAAAGACCCCTAAAATGTAACAAGCAGTATTGCATTAAATAACACTCCACTCCACTGGTCATGCATTAGCCTCAGTCTGATGACAAAATTGCATAATGCATACATTTAATTGGGGGTACTTTTTTCTCTTGAGTTTGCTGTCAAACGATGGACCATGATTTAAAATACCTTAGGCTAAGTGTGCTGATAAAGATGATGTAACAGTGGGCTCCAGTTGCAGAGGAGATTACAAGCAACTGTATCTGATGTGCTAAATGGTTGAGGCCCAAAGGCACTTCATCAGAATTAACATGTACTGTGCTTGAAAAAGATACAGAGGTACACCACTAGAGGATGAGTCATGTCCTGTCATGTGTTTGTTAACTATCACTTGTGTTTGACCCTCTAATCTGTTAGAAAAGCATGCTGGAATACTACATGTTTAAGCCACATGGAAATAAAAGTGGCATTAAATCAGCATGACAACAGATGTCTGAATATCACTCCCGTGTCACTGCACAGCCATTAAGACCACATTGGTAATCTGAAACACCATAAATAGAACATATAAATTTATCATCAGGCCCGTAGCTGCCAGCTCAGACTCCTAGTAGCGACATCTGTCGCGGGCAACCGAGCCCTCCCGAGACTGTTCGGTTTTGGGTTTCCCCATAGGAAAACTAGCCCAGCTAGTGTTTAAATCCCTGACAATGTGGAGGTTTTGCAGACTGCTTGGGCGCTTACTCCGGAGTAATGGCATCTTCCTGCCCCTACGGGACCTCAATCCCCGGTTTAATTTATTTATTCCTCTTGGCACGCAGTTCCAGTGATTGTATTCCTTCGGAACGCAGTAAAGGAGCGGCCAGACAAAGTGAATCACTGCAGTGAAAAACAGCCAGGCGTCAGTTTGTCATCTTTAATTTAGATTGTTTAATGTTAATTCCATGCTGTGTTTCAGTAAGAACAATTCAGATTCCCTGTCTGTGGCTCCAGTCAGATATCCAGTAGTACAAATCAGCTCCAAGTTACACATAATGAAGCAAAACGAGGGAGGACCAAAGGAAACCGAAAAAGAAAGAAAACCTCTGAACCTAAAGTAACTCGAATACAAAGTATGAGGGGAAGCTGGGGGGGGGAGCAGCAGAGAAGTTATTTTTCATGCAAGCATTGACAATCTTGATTTGAGGGCTCTCTGTCGAGGAGCGGGGCCAAATTGAGTCTTTTACACAAGTGACAAAACTCCCAAATTGTTTTTAGTAAAATCATCAGCGAGCAATAGTTCAACCCTTCCGAGTTTCAGCATGTGCGCACATTTACAGTATTTCAGCACAGAATACAGTCCAGAGACAACAACAAAAACAAAGAATCACTATGGTGTAAAAGTTAAGCACTTCTTTGCCCCACGTGGATATCGCTAATTTTCCCAATGTACTCTGACAACCTAAATGAACAACAAAAAAAAGGGCACTTTAAGATTTCAAAACTGCCCATAAAAAGGTCAAATGATCTGCATGACATTTAACTAGAACAGAAATAAACTCGCTCCCATAACTAACAGACAACATTATAAGTAATAAAAGTTAATTTCTGTAATTACATAAAAAATTCTCAATACATCCAGCAACTGATAAAAATATTGAGGAAAAAGCACAAACAAAAATAATAAACAAAGATAACATTTCAGAACCGCTTGTACCAGGGGAAAAAAAAAATCTGGGGTCTTTCTCAGTCTTTCTAACATTGTATTTACTGTTTGAATTAAGTGGTATTTTTGTCAATGATGTAAGGGCTAATACAAAAATTAAAAAAAAGAGAGAGAGAAAAATAAACTCTCCGTAGCCCCACTGGGTTTTGGAGCAGCAGAGGTGGAGGAAAGGAAAGAGGAAGGTGAGGAAGAGAAAGAGAGTTTGCGGGTTTGGGTGAGGAAGATAAAGGTGAAGGAACAAGGAGTGTGAGAAGGTGAGGGGAGGGTCTCAAGTTGTTGGCTGTTGTGGCATAGTCTCACTGGGGCTGATCATCGACGTCCTGCAGTACCTCTTTGCTCGGCTCGTCACCTGCTGGAGAGAGAAGTGGAGTGTCAGCTTGGCGGTGACTCAGGCGGCGGCCCACTGACTTTTGACAGAGGGGGAGATTTTTGACCCGTCACTCATACTGGCAGAGCAAACCTACAACAGCTTGGCAACGACAGCAAGGTGTGTCGGATTCTGGATCGCTCCACGTGTTCAAGTGTCATGCATTTCACAGAGTGTTTTCAAGCGAAGACACCAAACCTCAGCATAAGAGTGAGACGAATACTGATGCGAGCAGCGGGTGTTAGCTTTGGCAGCTAACTAGCTCACAGATCAAGTAGTAACTACGTTAGGATATTGTGGTACGATAGAAAATCAAATAAAGGCCTCTCGTTTCATGGCGAGCACACTCACTGTGAGTTCCCACAATACAGATAAGCTTTAGGCTCTGTTGGGCTGGGTTTTTTTTTTTTTAAATTGGATTTCAACATTCCGGAAGGACAGCTCAAAAGTAATCCAATAGTGCTTTGTTCATCACACTAGTAAGTGCTCATCCAGACTTGAACAACAAATTATTTATTTAAAGGCAGTGTTTATTCCAAAAACCCTACAACTGTCTTTTACTGATCACAGCAAAAAGAAAACAAAATCTGATGCTATCTATTGTGGTATTTTCTCTGGCAATAAAATAGCAACATGTCAAATGTCAACATTATATCAAATGAACCTTCTTTTGCAAAACATTGTGGTGAAAACTTGTCTATTGTGTACAAATCTAAAGATAGGAACACACTGCACAACTTTTGCTGTCATTACAGAGTTTGTCTTGGGAGTTCACGCCAACAAACTGGTTTTAGCAGATTTTTTTTTTTTCGATGCCGACTGAAAGAAATGGGGATCACATGTTTGATAACTGATGAGGGATCACAGACTACACCATTTGTCAAAGCAACTGAATGCATCAAACTCACGTGAGAGCGACCGTGCCTACCAGAGCTGCTGTTTAGAGGGTAAACAAACATGGATGTCAAAAGATTCCCTGTCCCTGTTGTTAGTAGCTATCTGCTCTTTCTTCTAGTTGTGTGATTCAGTTTCACTTTGTCTCACTGACGCCATTGTTATTCTGATATTCCTGCTAATTCCTGTTGTCATCTGGCAATATTTCATTTGTCCCACCTACTCTTTTTTTTTCATTGGCTGTTGGCTATGTGCTTGCAGTTGGGTTGGAAATCTGCTAATATTATACCAGCTCAAGAATTATACATCAGCTCAAGAATTCAAACACGTTTGATGTGACTATTGTTGGGTCAGTTTCCCTCTAACGCTTGCTGATTCAGGTCTTTACCTCTCACACACCCATATGGATTTGCAGACACTTGCAAGACAAAAATCTTGTCTCCTCTGCTTATGGGGCACAAGGTAAGAATTTGCTCTTTATTTACCATCTAAGATTTCAAATTATGTAAAATTGAGTCGGTAATGGGACATTAAATGTAGATCCTGTTTTTTAAAGGTATTTTGCATTCATTATATTGACATAATGTGGATTCATTGTATTGCAAACTTTCAATCATGATGTCATGACGTGTCATTGGGGGTAAAGTACTATGAAAGTAAAATTCTTGTACATTAAGTAATACTACACCCTGCTTGACAGAGAAAAGCAAAACTGTGGTCTTTTACTTATCTGGTTTCAAAAATTAACAACCAACAAGTGAGGCTACTGAGTATTGGGTCGTACAAAAACTATATGACCTAACCTTAAACAAAAAGGGAACTTGGTTAACTGGTTTCTTTTACAATGTTGAAGAAGGCGTAGAAACTGTGGCAGCGAGCCTCATACGTGAAGGAAGATTTTATGTAAAGAACCGTACAACCTATGAAAACACTCAAAACTCTCCAGCATCGCACATTGTATTGTCCCCACCTATCTATATTTATATCTATATATATATACACATTCCCCTGCAAAGGGTTCTGTTATGAAGAGTTGTCATGTAAAACCAGTTTTACATGTTTATCTTGAACCGGTCTAATTGTCAATTGATACATCAGTCTGCGAGGGACAACTGACATTCTCAGACTACTGTTGATTTGGCAAGCGAATTATCAGTGACTCGATATTTTATCTGTGGACTACTTGCAGTAACTAGTTGAGCTACAAATGGGGGGGATTACATGAATATCAAAAATAGATTTACACTGACTAGCAGTTACCTTGAAATGTTGATTTTTTTTTAAACAAAGTTTAATTGGAATGGTTGAATTTTCCCACAGGTTCAAAAACATGCAATCCAACTACATAGTATCTCTTCCAATACGAAAAAAAAAATTATGGTATACTAAACACTGCTTTCATTTACATTCTAAGAAATCTAAAAATTATCTGGAGACATCTGAATTGCCACATCAGTCAAGAAAAACATTTGTCTTGCATGCTGCCAAAACAAAACAAAAAATCATGGTGACCCAACTATGGTCTTAAATGTGGATGACAGTGCAGGAGCAGTTGATGGGGAATTTACAGGTCAGCTTTTACACAAAATACATGCAGATGCACCTTAAATTAAAATGCAACGCCAGTGAGAGGGTCTTTGGCTTTTGTTTTCGATCCAATATGTTTCTCCAAATCTGAAGAAAATTTAACCAAGCTCAGTGCACTGTGTGCAGGCAGGGTGTCTTGCATGCCAGAAACACCATATAACTTTCTGTTTTTTGATGCAGCTTTTCAGCAAATACACTTTTATCAGAGAAATCAGGCTAAGCTAAAACACTATGGTCATGTAAACCCTGTTTCAAAAGTGTGAAGATATAGGATTACAGCTTTTCACAATGAACTGATGACAGATCCTTTCAAATCGAGTGACAGAACAGGTGAGGGAACTGAATGATTAAACCCTTGTGAGTTAGTGCTGAAGAGAGGTGACGGCAGCCACACACACAGCAAGGCTTGGGTGAGAAAGACTTACAAAGTACAGTTAACAAGGGAAATGAACGGTCAGGTTTGTTTCCTTTAGGACTCTAAAGCGAGGGAGGGAGAGAGAGAGACAAGAGAGATGGTGAGTCACAGAAAGAGCTGGTGGACGCCCTGCAACACAGCTGCTTAAATGATGCAAACTCCTGGAGGGAATCAAGAGTGAACTTGAGCTGAAAGGGTTTGGATTTCCTAAAAAGATAGCCTTTAGATAAAAAAAAAGAGAGATTCAAACTTGTTTATTCAATTAGCTACTGTATGGTAACTTCTCTTAATCCAACTATAACCAATGACACCCATGCCAATACTGAGTCTGTTCTGCATGCATCCAGCACATTCACAATGTGGGGTGCCTAGATGTCCTATAGGTACAGATCATGAACTTAAATATACTTGTAAGAAGGATGTATTAGTTGGTTTGACTGTGCCTAAAAGCATAAATCAAGCACCTTATGTATTTCACTGAATGGCACTCTGCTACTGCAATATACTGTGGTGCACCAAAGTTGTTGCCAGAGGGATATCAGTCATACTATTGTCCAGAGAAAACAGGCTGGCTGCCAAGCTTGGAATACAGTCAGAAGATGAGAATACAGGAGTCGCCTTCTGCTGTCCACATCAAAATGAGATTAACAACCACTGTTACAATGGAGCTAATCAACAAAAATGTTGATTTTAAAACTTTGTTAAAATTGCTTTCATGATGTCTTCAACCTCAGTTGCTACTTGCACTCTCTATGGGCGGCATGGCTCAGATGGTAGGAGCAGTCGAATTGTAACCGAACGTCCCTGGTTTGATTCCTGAGCCCTTCTAAGCCTGTCGAAGTATTGGGTTGAATATTGCTGATGTTGTTCTCTGTGTATGTATGGCTGAATGGAACTAAATAAAGGGCTTTCTTCTACTCCGATGAGAGGCATCAAAAGAACATCCTAGAGTAGCTATGACAACAAAGGTGGAACAATTAACTGGAGGCACCCAGGCATTCACTTGCTCTTCTAAAAAACTGAAGCCAACTCCTCAAAACCTGTATTCATTTTGACTGTCCAGCAGGTTACATTCCACTGAAGGCAAAAGTCTGACTAAGTAATAAGGAAAAAGGTCCTTATGTCTTAAAACTAAGGGAATGATAAGCCAGAAGAACAGATGTCACAACTTAGCCTTTTGCAGCACATGCCTTTTTGTGGTCAGTCTCCATTTAATGGATGACTCGGCTCATTTCTTGCTTTTAAAGATAAAAACACAAACCACAAAACGAAGTGTGAAGTTCCAAAATTGACTCAAAATAGCGAAGAAATACTTGAATCCATGAAACATTTGTATTCCAAAGGGGTAGGTCTCTATTTTCAGCCCTCTTCCCCCAACTCATAAATAAATACGTTACAAGCCATACGTAAATTTGTTAAATGTAAACACAGGTCAGACTTGATTAAACCATCTGTTTTAAGACTACATGAAGGCATACCAGTGGGAAGCATAGCAACAGTAATCATTTAGCAAATGGAAAAAAAACCTTTTTGCTGACCATTATATACACAACTCTCACCTGATTTTGTACTACTGCTGCTGCTGCAGAATGACATAAAAGCTATAAAGAGAATTTGCTGCAAGACGAGTGCCATAGATGCACTCATAAAGACTGACAGGTGATTGTCAACAAGATGCCTGTTAAATAAACATTAAGTTGAACAGTACAATGAGCATGCATTAAAAAATGACTTTTAATATAAATCCAAATGTAAAGAATTCATGCATTATATAAGCACTGGACCAAAAGAGTGGATGCTCAGGTAATAGCAGATCATGAATCGTCAGAAGTTTTAGATGGATGAGATGAGACATGAGAAGAGTGTTAGTTCAGAGTATCAGGTTCCTGTCTTAGGAAAAAGAGGTTCGTCACAAACAATCCTGGCAACTACACGTTCGATACACAGGAAATAAAGACACTGACACTGCAAATGGCCATAATGGCCTCAGTCACTTACCCTCTCCCTGCATATCTGAAGTCCATAGTGTCAGGTTGTCACGTAACAACTGCATGATAAGTGTAGAGTCCTTGTAGCTTTCTTCACTCAGTGTGTCCAGTTCTGCAATGGCATCATCAAAAGCAGCCTTCGCCAACCTGCGCAGTCAGTAGATGGAGAGCCTATCAGCGAGCTAGATGTTTGTAAGTTAGACTATGGCCGTAGATCTAATGCAGTACACAAAACAGACATTACATGAGTATTTATAGACTTTTCTTTACAAGTCCCTGTCAAAAGAAATTATGAATATTACAGTGTAGGATCAATATCTTTGTAGATCTACAGCAGTTCATAGATTTTCTCCTTCTTATTTCACTTTCATTTTTGCAAGAGAATTTACCTTGAATGGTTATCACAACTTAATGTCACAAACCACTTTGATCAAATTTCTTTTTCCAATAACAAGCTTCCACGACCAAATGTAATACAAATGTGGAAATATTATTCCCCATGGCTCTTTTGGGACCTTGGACTGTGCTGTTAAAAGTGAAGGTAACACACTCAAAGATGGTCCTGCAAAAACACTGACCTGCAGGCGCGATCAGGTGAGTTGAGGATCTCATAGTAGAAGACTGAAAAATTGAGAGCAAGGCCGAGGCGTATGGGGTGTGTGGGTGCCAGCTCAGACATTGCTAGGTCAGTAGCAGTTTTATAGGCCACCAAGCTGTTCTCTGCTGCATCCTTCCTGTTGTTGCCAGTGGCAAACTCTGCCAGGTACCTATGGTAGTCACCCTTCCTAGAATAGGGAAAAGGGGAATTTTTCAACTCTTGTTGAAATCTTCTAGTTCTGGCAACTGGACTTGAATTTCGTAACTTAAAAAAATATGTAATTTGTCTAAAATACTGACTTTGTCACTTCTTTGAATTCAAATTTGTGCTGAATGGCTAACTGTGTACTTGCATAAGTATCTGCTTCACAATATATTTTTTTTAATACTGCTTTGACAAGCTTGTCTTTCCCAATATTAGGTGTATTTTTTTCGGAACAATAACATTTCCTGACATTTGCCTATTAGAAAAAAAACATACTAAAACAATAAACTATTGAGCAAATTACATTATGTTAGATGTTGGGAAGGGTTTCATTTATTCCACAGTTAATAACTGAACTCCACAATTCTTACATTTTATTGTAGAAGACCTTAGACTCTCCCACTCCAGCAGACGGGAGTAGGTGCCTTTCCAGTGTTTCCAGAATGTCACCACAGATTGACTTAAGCTCTTGCTCAACCTGCCAGAAAACCAAAGAAACAAAAAAAATAAAAATAACAATTAGACCCACTGTCGCTGTCCGATTTAAACATGTTGTTTCTGAGTGTGTGCAAGGGCCAGTCTATGATGTCATCTTTATCCTGTGCCCCTGACTGACCTTCAGTGTAATTTATTCACACCATCAAATATGCAAATTTAGATTGACTCACACCAAGTGCTGTAATGGTAAATTAAGAAATGTGTCAACCAAGGGACAGAGGAGATGTAGGTGCAAGAGCAGGATTACCCTCCCCAGAATCCCATTAAGTCACTGACTGCAGTCCAACTGCCTCTCCCATTTTTGACATAGTCTGGCCTCTCCCAGAATAATAGTCAGCTCTTATTCCCTTCATAAAAGCAAGGGAGAGAACAACTTGCCAGCTATGAGTCAGATGCAGTCTGTCCAGTAGCAGCTCAGTTTGTATTATTAATAAGAGTTGGTAATCTCACACTACCATATTCTGAGATGCTTGGAAATGAGAAATATTTTAAATAAAGTGGAAATGGCAAATCCATGCAATGTGCTCTGACAAAAAACAACTGAATACATGTTAAGACAATTTAATGGAAAGTTAGATTGTTTGTGGACTGTTTACCGTTTGCCTGTATGCCCTGATCATCTTCAGTTTGTCTTCACTGGCCTTGCTTTCTTCTTTCTGTTCAACACTGCTGATTATCCTCCATGAAGCTCTTCGAGCACCAATCACATTCTTGTAGGCCACTGATAATAGGTTTCTCTCCTCCACTGTGAGTTCTGAATTCATGCACGCCACATTCTTCATTGACACCACCATCTCTGTTGAAGAAACACGTGTAGCAGGTCTTTGAATATTACATTATGCTTTTCTATTTGGAACATGTTTTACTCCCATCTGTGCAGAATAAGTGTCCATTAGCTCATGCTGATTGCTTCAAAAGTGCCAAGTACAATTGAAGATAATCAGACATTTTAATGCTTTGGTAGTTTTGCAATTTAATGTAGTCTTCAGTTATTTATTTGTTCATATCTATCTATTATCTTAATAGAGGTGTCCATCATACGAGGTCATGACAGAAAGTGTGTAGTACCTACTTGGGTATGGAAACAAAAATCAAACACAAAAATACATGGAGTCTTCAGCATCATATGTGATGGTTTAGATTAATATTTCTTTAACTGCCAAGGAAATTAGGCTTAACTAATTTCTCCCTAATAATTGGGAAACTATGAGAGAGATGAGATAGAACAACTTTATTTATCCCGAAGGAAATTGTTGTGCCAGAGTTTCAAGTAAAAACATAACAGTAATAGATAATAGTAGAAAGGAGGAAGAATAAGAACTGAGGATAACCTGAGGATTTTTAAGGATTACCTTTTTTAGATCTGCTAACTACTTCTATCTTCTGAGGAAAATTTTACAGTGAATTTACTGGTGACAAACTGATAAGCAAAACAATGTAAAATCACCAAAAACCTTCTGGTGTATATATATACGCAATTGTGTTACATACAGGGCAGCAAATACGCTTGAAACAACTGGATATCTATGGGGCTAAATACTTGGATGAGAGATATTTCAATGCATGAGATGTGTCCGTGCAACTTTGCAAGACTTGCATGCAGGCTAACCACGTTATTATTGTCGGAGTGCTTTAATGCTGCTTTCCAACAAAATGAAACTTATAAATTCTCATGGTGACCCCTTTCAGGTAACCATAAGAATCTCTAGTTATTTGCATCCCTTGCAGGATATACATTAGATTTGACTTAATTGATGTTCACCATCAAAAGTTACGCATTGTCCATAATCTCAAAAGCATGTATTCTTAACAACAAACATTTAAAAATGGAGTAGGGATGAGCTTATGACTTCGGTAACGTTTCACTCTTCCAATGTAACTAAAAATTTCATTTTATGAACGCCTTGTGTAGAAAAAAATATAAAAATTCGTCTAAGTTTGATGAAGACTCTCATTTAAGCAATTAAACCATAAATCACTCCGTAAATACACTTGTCCAAGCCCTTGAGTGAGTCATGGTACATTCACATATCGTTACTGGGCAACGAATGACCGTGGCAAAGACAGAACGTCTAAAAACAGCCGCTGAAAGGCCTGTAATGGTATGACAGTCCGACACAAGTCAACCACACCAGGGAGGAAGACGAGGTCGTTTTTCGCCAATCGATCCGTACACCCTGCTTGCAAGGGAAACACCCCATAAAGTGAACAGCTGCCCTTCCACTCCAGAGCTCTGTCACTAGCTAACTTTCTGCTCACGGTTCACTGTAGTTAAAGTTGTCGCTAACAAATTAATGAATTTCCGCGTTATGTTAACGAGGACTGTAATGCATGTCACTTTGAGCTGCTAGTCGAGCAAATATTGAGCTAAGAAGCTACCATGGTGCAGGGGAGGCAACTCCTGACAGCTCACGCTCCAGTAATCCGCCATTTTGTTATAGCCTGTCCGCTAACGTTAGCCGCGGTTAGTGACAGGCGTAAAATTTCAGTAAAATGCAAAAACCTGCTGACGTGCCCCGCAGGTCACGTGGAATTTTAGTATTTTCTAGCAAGGTGCCATATGTCATATCACAGACAAGTCAGTAGAACTATAGATTTTGTGGTTACGTTAGTGCTAGAGTTAGCTGCGGCTAACGTTAAGCTAACTACAAGAGCATTGCACCGTTAGCTAGCAGGAAAAAAACCGAGCAGTGAAATTGTTCCACTCTGAGCCAACCCTCAAAGTGTGGCTTACCGTCATACCGCTCTGCCTGTTCGGCAAGTTTTGCCTGATATACAGAGTCCTCTCGGTCGTCCATGATGAATCGAAGTGTGGAGAAGGTAGCAGGCTAATTAAAGTGGCAAGTCTTTAGTAAAACAAATATCTGCCAAGTCTGCCAGCAGTTCCTAGAAACCAACGGAGTCGATGAGTGGTTTTCCGCCCCACCGGCAGCACTGTAACGGGATGGAGTAAAGATGGCGACCAGCCTCATCCGGGTAACGTACGTTCACTCACAAATCAACGGCTCTGATTCGTCGATTCTTGAAACCGCCGACAGCGCAGTGAAATCCCACCTACAATCTGCATGCTCACGTTACAGAACTCAACTGTCTGCACCAAAATTATAAGTAAAATAAGACGTATATATCCACGTTCTGTCTCAGTTTCTTTACATTTTCAGTTATTACCAGTTGCACATGCAAAGACAGGACTTTCTGGCACAAGGAAACCCCATATGATACCAGCCATGTGTTCAGCCTCTATTCTGTCGTGTTGTACAATGAGAGAAACCTGTCTTCGGATATTTTAAAATGATTTACCTTTATTATTTACGCCTGCGACAGCTGTCAATACATTCAACTCGTCAGTATTTATTCGGATTTCATTGGGGAGTTAGGGTTTTCAAAGGTGATTGCAGATTGCCTTGAACTCGAATTTATACGTGCCATTTAAGCAACAAGTAGTCTTACATTCATAAATAAAACTTACATTTTGTAAAAAACGTTTTTAATGCAATTGAAGTAATTTTTAGTAGTGTACATTTGAATTTCAAATAATAATTTATACAAATTCTGTATAAGAGGCAAGAAAGCACTGCAAATGAGAGCACATGTTCCCACGCTGACAGTAGTTGAGGTACAATAAAGGGTGTGCACAGAAAGGTAATTCGCATTAAACTAGTTTGGATACATTCCCTCCGTACACACAGACTGGTTAAACAGTGACTTAAAGTACCTTTAAATAACAACACATTTCATCATGATGAGATTTTATCACTGGAGCAGACTAAAAACAGATGTTTTAAAGGTAAACAAAGTTTTCATGATACATAAAACAGGAGACATTAAGTAATTTGTCATGGGTTTGACTTTATTTACTAGTGTATTAACACATTACATGCTACAGAAAATAAAATGGTAATTTCAATTGTCTTGAAAGAATATAGTGTTATAATAAAATGGCACATTTTAATATTAACACAAGTCCCAGTGGCATTTTACCACATCTTCCTTTGACTGAAAGGAAATGTGAGCGACTTCACATAGGGTTACTTAAAAAAATACTTCTTTGTTGTTTCATTGGCAACACAACACGGTAATGATTTATGTAGCTAAGCACCTGCCATGTGTAGAATAAGGGACAAAGAGGCTTCTTTTGATCATTACTACAGAGAAAAACTAACTGCCTCAAAAGCTGAAGGTAAACATAAACAGGGAAGTTATTTCTAAGAAGCCAGCCAATTATTTTTTCCTTCATTTTATTATTATTTTCTTTTACATGGGTCAGGATTCTGACACGTGAACACGTGAAACTGGGTAAGGCTTTAAAGGTTGTGGAAGCCATCATGGATCAATTCAAAAAAAGGTAAATGTTTGAAAAGAGATTATGTCTGTAAACTCAATGTAAAAGCGGTAAGTGCATTCTGTTCAAAGATTCATCTCTAGAAATCTGAAAAGCACTGGCAAAGCATGTGATCAGAGGACTTGCATCTTTCTGAGCGTCGCTATAGTGCCATCTAAGGGCGACTAGGTGTGCTGGACAGACAGAAACATTTGACATTTGAAAGAAACACTCCGCTGGGAAGGGGAGTTTTACCATGGATCAAAATTGAAGCAGATAGACTGACTCTGGCAAAGTGGTTAGATGATATCAGCATTATTGTAAACAAGGGTGATGATTGTCAGGGGCTAACAAGCAGATTGATTCAAACAGAAAAGAAAAATGACTCTTGGGGGGTTGTCTCGTCATTTGACACGACATAAACGACAGAAGCAGAAGACAGTAAAAGAAAATTCCATGTCTGCTTGTGCATCATAAACAGGCAAACCATTAGCACGAAAACACAAAGGGAAGCAGCTGATAACACTGAGGATTAAAAGTAACAAAACAAGGGTGCGAGATGGCAACAGGATTATTAAAAGCATAAAAACAAAGCAAGGCTACCAAATAATACACTTCCTTATTACTTGGGCACATCTGGGATCTGAACACAGAGCAGTCCATTTTTCCAGGGTTTACTTAGGACAAAAATGAGAAAATGGCACTAACTAACATGGTGGACAGCCTACATTCACTTTTTTTCGACTTCATTTGTATATATCGGACACAGGATGAGAACGCACGTGGCCCTGTGAGAGCTGGGGGGCAGAGCGACGTGCCCCCACCGCACCAAGTCAGTTTACCCACTTGAACCAGTGACCCATCTCTCCTTCCAGACATGCAGCAGTAAAAAGAGTACAAAACTGTTTCTCCCTCGCCTGGGACAAAACCAGCTACAACGAAAACTACAAAAAAAAAAAAAAAGGATTTTAGCATGTAATGATAAACACATAATACATCATCGTAACAATATGTTCTTAATTTTCCTTACAAAAGACTACTTGGTCACAAGTGATAGGCAGATGGGGCTGAGGTGTAGAGGCTAAATGTAGTTTTGCTGTCATCTTCACCTCTACGTGTTCGTCAGGATCACTGCTGCTCTCTGGCTAGGATTACAAGTGTATCTCTTTGCTGCTAATTTCAACTTAAGTTTTGTGCTCTCCATTTGGGGGTTGGACTGGTTCTTGGTCTGCTTCTCCGCACAAACCACACATCTCAAGGTGACTTAGTTGCTTGTGATATTTAACCTGCCTCCGATGTAGTTCAGGTCTATTTATCTATTGTGAACAGGAACGAGGGTCACCTGGGGCCTGATGAAATCAAATTTATTTTCTCTGATTTAGAGGCTTCCATTTGATTTCTTTTTGTGAATATTTTTTACAGTTAAAGCACATTTTGTCATCAAGAGTTTGGTGGATGACTAAAATTTGAACGAGCATTCAAAATTTAGTCATACACTGAATGAAATGCATATATATATATCAATAAATATAACTAGACTAGAGCAGCAATTGTGGAGGTTTTGACAGCTAGACAGTAATGTTGCTTTGTATATTGGCTAATATCTCAGTGGAATCAAGACCTCGGGAGAAGTACACAGAGAATTTAGAAGACATTAGTCATTCCTCCCACGAATGCTGTTTGAGACAAGGGGCTGTCAGTGGAAAATATATATATTTCCCTGCATCCAATCCACTGCTGCTTTGCTGCTGGCCACTTGAGTGCAGGAGCAGCATGATCCCCTACTCTGAAGCGCAGACAGACCGTGGCGAGCTCACGCACGCAGTAGACTACACCATTTTAATGTTCAATTGGATCAGGTACCTTGAACACTTGCTACTATCACTGTGATTTGAACTTAATTCAGTCATATTCTGACATATTCTGTACTATTTAGATTTGACAATGTCAAAATCTAGGACTCCACCTCAGTCTTTCATTATGGAAATTAAATGGACCGTGGTTCCTCAAAGATAATGCTGCATTCATGTCTATGAAAAAAAAAAAAACCCTTAAGAAAATTACCTTCAGTCTTTTGCAGGTTAAAAACAATGATTCAGTCTTGTGTTCTAGGTGTGAAATTTTACAAGATAGAAATTCAAAGAGCAGATGCCTTTGGGAATCTAATGTAAGTCATGATGCTTTCTTTCAAATTTTTCTAAGTAAAGGCATCATCACCAACAAGAGATCGATTAAGGAAGATGAAGGGCAGTTGTAAATTACTTGACAGTGATGGTATACAGAGAACTCCATATTGTTTTCAACAAATGAAATGCTAAAAAACTTGAAAGGAAAAGTACATTTAGTGGAAATGGCTTTTTTAAAAAATTGGTCTTGCTTTTCTAATAACTTGTGCATATTAACATTGTTGTGGTGTGATAACTAATATGAAAGAAAGAAATCATGCTCAATATTCACTTTATCTACACCCCCCCCCCCTTCAGACTTACTTCATCTCATTTTCTTTATCTGAATTTTAATCTGTCAGATTCTTTGGTTCTTTCACAGTTAAGAGTTTATTTTCTGATCACAATTCTTTCACTGAACATTAAGACTCAGTGCCCTTAATTTTCTGATCACATTTCTTTCACTGATCATAAAGATTCAGTGCCCTTAAAATAAGCAACAATTCAGTAGCTCAACAAATTGCTAATGTTAGAAAGTTGTAGCCAGAAAGCTTCTGCTTAACAGACAAGGAGGCTGACTCTGGTGCTGCTGTCTGTTGACTGGTAAAATGGTGTTTTCTTGTGGATTATCAAAACAAAACTGCTGATAAAGAAGTGTTCATGGTGCTCTCTGTAACCTGCAATTATCACAACGATAAAAACAATTGTGGGGTATAACAGTCCTTCATCCTGGTATACTGGCACAACAGTGTTGTAAATTTTTTTTTTAAACTTGTAATTCCCATCTGACATGAATGCAGCATCAGTGATATTGTAGCGCTGTGGTGACAGATGGGGATGAAAAATGACAAGCCAATGAGCTTTTATCTCCTTGCTCCAACACAGGAAGAGGAAGTGGGGAATTCTCTGGCGGGGTCTCCAACGGAGTGTCTGACGATGACGAGTGAGCGGCAAGGGACACTCAAAATGTCGGCAAATCTGTGGACCAAGGGATGCAGTTCACGTTCCGTGTTCCACTGTAGAGTATATGACTGGGTCCTCTGAAACTGTACTCGGTGCAGGTAAGAGCTGGAGCAAACGTGAGGGGCAGGGGATGATGAGGAATGAGAAAACAGTGGATGGGGGGGGTGGGGGGTGGGGTGAGGCAGGGTCTAATACTAGTGTCCAGTCTGCGCCAGGTTGTTCGCTCTCAGCTGAGTTCGTCTTCGGCATTGTGCTGGTCCAGCAGTTTGACGTGTGTGAAGGGAAAGTGGCCACGTTTTCCTTTACATTCGCCCTCCCACTGGCCATTCACGTTTATTTTGGTCACCTTCACCATATCGCCCACCTGAAGTGAGATGACAGAGAAAGAAAAGAGAAAGAGAGACAGACAAGAGATCGGGTTTAAGCAGCGAGCAGAGGTTAAGTAATGCCTTAGTTGATTGAAAGGAAACCATGAAAGCAGTGACGGTGGATCTGAATGAGGAGAGAAGTGCCTCCCTCTGTGTCACCAAACCTGGGTAAACAAGACGGAGCAGAGAGTTTCAAAGTCTGTCTGGGTGAAAAACTGACAAGAGCAGGGGAATGGAGGCTGTGTGTGAATGCTTGAAGACAGACCGGACAATCTAACCCTGACCATACTGTTGATTTGATAGCTTTTTTTTTAACTAACTTGGACATTTTTAAGTGTATCTAACAGGATTTGAATGACATTGAGCCAAATAAACATTTTGAAACAAATTAAATAGTTCACATGGTTGACAGTTCAGCTTTCAATTTCCTGCATCAGTTTCCTGTGCTTTTAACAAGAATGCCACTTTATTAAATAATTCTGATATGAGTAGAAGGGAAGTGCTGGTCAATGTTATTGCTGAGCAATGAACCACAATTAGTTTTGAAGATCAAGTTATTTTAGAATACCTTTAAGTGGCTTTTCACAAATGTTTTATTTTCATGTAACTGATGGGAAAGGAGTGGATATTCTGCTAACAAAGCTCTACAATGGAAGAAGATGCTCACGGTAAGTAGAAATGGTGTAACCACACAGTTTGTTCAGCAGAGCGCGCCCTGGCACCATTGTTTGCAAGACTGAGCACTGTCAGTAGTGCAGATGGCTGAGTTGCATCACAGGTGACAAGACGAGGTTGTATTAAATTGAAAGGTGTGACTGTCAATTGTATGTTGTTCTCCAGTTGCTGAGTAGCAACGCTGAAAAGTAAGTTAACAATATCTAATCTCTATCTTTTATTCCATTGACATGGTCATGTTAGTCAGGCATAGCACATGTTCTCTGCTAGCTCACAATAAAGCTGAAGCTTTCATACCATGTCCACTAAGAGGGATTTGAAAGTCTGGTCTGGATGATGGACTCAAAACGGTCAAATTCCTTGAAACCATCCAATCTCACGGATTTCTCTAGCTATCCTGTATTTTTTTTTTCCAACTGTCATGGATGTGTTGCAAACAACATTTGAACCTTTTCAATTTGGTCAAAAACAGTCATGGTGTCGTGAGGAACCATTCTGTAGTAGCACAAAGAAAAAAGGAGAACAGTGCTAGTTATAAAGTCTGCAAGGTGGTAATTCTGATGAGAAACATTTCTATGTGACACAGGATTAAATTTGAGGTATGCTGAGCATTTGACACTGCTTCAAACAATCAACACCTTCATTATAACAGCATCAGACAGGGAGGCTCATCAGATTTCTTCTTAAAGAAGTGTTGACAAGCAAGGTCATTTTCAAGAAACTGCAACAGCGATGCTCATATGAGCAGATCAAATGAATGTTCTGTGTTTGTGCTCGTAAAATATTCAGCGTCTGTTTCTAAAGACCGGAGAAAATTAGTTTGTGCAAAGGTGAAGGCAAAAACGGGAAAAAGAAGGTTGTCTCTTGTGTTTAAATAGCTGACTACAGTGTGACTGTCAGGAAAGTATCAATGACAAGTTGTCCATTATATTGGCTTTGTTTAATTGGATGGATAAAAGGCTTTTAAAAAAAATCTTGACAGGCATCACCAAATATACTTGCTAGCTCACTGATGGGCCAAATATATTTTTACATCAAAAGATCTCAAACACTGAGTTCTGCCTCTCAAAGCATTACATAGCCACAAATCCTATCCCTAAGCAGACACACAAATTAAAATACCCATGGCAATGGCGTCACTAAGGCAGGAGAATTAACAGGTACAAGAACAGAAATTTGAGGGCTGATTAGCCTCTAGTTAATCAAACTTAGATGGTGGTGTGCTTTGGTAGCCATTCCTTCTCTGAGAGGATCACAGGCTGCAGTTTTCAGCTCTGGAACTGTTGCACCTAAATCATATGAAGCCCTAATTTTCTTTCACATCAAAAATTGTTGGCTGTATTTAAACAGACCTTGGCGGAGATACATTTTCACAAAGGAAACTGATTGGGTGTTAACTAGGGATCTGGAGAACCTTGTTAATTTTGATTCAACAGCAGAGGCAAAACTGATGTTTGAGCATCTTCTAATTCTGCCAAGTTTTACAATTCCATTATTGTTTTGACAGAGAAAACGCATTGTAAAGGTGAATCTCAAAGAAAATTAAAAAAGTTTCCTAAGAAAGTTAAAAGGAATAGTGTAATTTATCTTTAGCATGAAACAAGCAAGTATCACTTTTCAGAGAAAATAGCTATCCATTTAACACGATTCCTTTGTCATAAATGTTATGATTATCTGCCAGTATTGTGTTGAGTCTAGCTCATGGTATTAATCTACTTAAATGCATCCAGGATGAGACAATTCCAACTGGTCTGTCTTGATGAACTAAGTTTATTTTAGATTCATGTGCTGTCTCTTTCATATGCAATTGTTTGTAAGGTCATGTCAATTCTATTTATGCATTCCAGAATAACATACATTTTAGCTCAAAATCTGTACCAAAAGCCTTTTTCATTAGACCGTCCGTGTAAACAAAAAGTGAAAAAATATGTAATGTATTAAGTTTGCGTGACTGATCCCTGGATAACGGAAAGCAAGCATCAACCCTTGGTACATTGAAAAAAACCCTGAACTCAAAAAGATGCTCGAATTTAAGAATGTGATATGAGAGGTTAAGTGTTTTTAAACAGAAATGACATTCCACCATTTTGATAAACAAAACATTTCAATAATCGGATGTAAACAGCAAAATAAATGCAAAGCATTGTCACAAACTCTGCCATATGCGCAGTCCATGCATGACCATGTCAGTGACGGCAAATGGTGTTTGCAGGTTGCAGCTCACTCACTCACAGCCAACAGCTGTGCTAACAGCTTCAGTGTCTGAATAGAGTAAAATGAGATGCTTTATAGTAGCATTACTTGAGGCACAATAAAGTTATGATTCCTAGTGAATTATATCGTGCATTAAATTAATGGTGTACTACAGAAGATCAATCCCAATGTCTTTAAAACATCCTATACAGCAATCTATAACTGGAGAGAAACAATAGTTCCCACAGCCATTTGACACGCATCAAACGTGTCGAATGGCAATTGCGGTAAAACACCACTGAAACAAGAAGGGTTTGACTCAAACCAGCACAGCCAGGAGATGTGTGAAAATCCAACCACAGGAGTTACTTCTTGTTAATAGTGTTGACACAAGTTTAACAATTAGAGCCACATTAGTGGCAATTGTCTTTATTTCTGCATTACAGATTTGGATTAACAAATCCAGTGGAGGGGTAGTTTAAATTTGTCGGATACCAATTGTGCTTTGACTTGGCTTTACAATGACTAGATTTAATTTCTAAGGTCAATACTACAATGACTTGAATCCACAACATCATGCTCCTGACAGAATAAATACATGAGACTTGAGCGAAACATTTAACTGAATAGAAACTTCAAAAGTTTATAAAGACACAGTTTAATGCTCAACACAGTCAAGAAAAGTAGACAAGGAAACATGAGCTAATTATTAACTGTCTAGTTTTGCCTTGCTGAGTCACACTGGCCCTCCGCAGCAGGGACAACAAGCTGCCTCACACAGTTCAAAGACAGCAAATTGTACCACAGGTGGGAGTGGTAGAAACTTCAAGAGTGATCTACCTGTTATACATTAACCCATTAATTTCAAGCTGAGAAGCAAAAATGTCTATAACTTGTGGAAATTAACTAATGCAAATGAACTCAATCAGCAGACTGAAAAATAGAGAAATACAAGAATGGGCCTGTTTTCGTATCTTTAGTATCCTAATCCTGCTCCTGGCTCAGCTGGACTCCTGGCTTCACAGAGACCAAAGGAAATGGTCGTGTTCCCAAACACAAACTATTTCCTTCCCCCCAACGACCTGCTCCGTGGGAGCCCTGCTCTCACTTCCGGACAGTTTAGCAGCCGAGACTTAATGACCACGGACGAGGACTTTGTGTCACGGGGGTACTCTCCCCTTAGCTAAAATCTGAGCGAATGATTGAATGCCTCAAAGTCAACTCCGTCAGTTGCTCCTCCAAAAGAGATGACAGCAGGGATGTCAAACACTGGGGAGATGTTCATATTTTTAAGAGTAAGTTGTGAAAATACTGAATTATGCAAATCTTTTAAAAAGATACACTGATATAATATGATATGGTGAAAGTACAGAGGGCCGGCAGAACACTTCCTAACCTTGACTTGACTTTCATGAGTTAAATAAATACTGACGGAATGACCAGCAGTTCAATTTAAAAAAAAACAATGTGAACAAGGCGTGATAAGGGCTGTCCCCACATCCGTCTTCCTTGTCCTTTTTCCTCTAGTGCATGTTAAAAAAAAAAAAACAGTAGTAGAGGTGGAGTCAATGAAAAAAAGAACTGAACAATACTTAGTAACACTAAACACATCCATAGTTACCTCTAAAGCCAGGGCAGTCTTGTCATAGGCGTTGGGCACCCTCTTCTGTATGGCCCTGGCATACACAGGTCCATTCTGAAGATTTGGGAGGGGGGTCGGCTGGGCATATTGGCTTGGGTCTCCAAGCAGTGGAGCGCCAGGTGGTGCTGCAGATCCATCTGAGTTACCTAACATTCCCATCCCTCCTGGCAGTCCCCCAGTTACACCAGGCCCTGCCACTGAACTTGGGGACGCCGGTCGGTACTTTTCCACATACGGCACAGGGATCATTCCTGCTCGGCCTTCAGAGTTCTGAGCATTCCACCACTGCTCCTCTGGTTTCTCAAGAACCCGTAGAATATCACCCTTCCTAAATGGGAGATCCTCATCGTCGTTGCCGGAAAAATCAAAAAGTGCTCTGACATACTCATCTTCCAGGCGTGGTGGGCCAACACTGATGAACGAGGTGTTTTTGGACTTGTTGATGGGTTCTATTAATGTGGTGGTGTCCAAGTAATGAATCTTATAGAATTCTAGCAATGCAGGGAGAGCCTCAAAATCCTGGTCACCAATACGGAACCTTGGATGAGCCAAACCTGTTAAAAATTAGGATGGAATATGTAAGCAAATACAAATACTATAAAAGCAGACACATTGTAATCTTATCATTATAAACATGGCACACATAAGCTCAATGTGAATTTTCTTCCCTAAAATTACTTGATAAATCTTATCATTACAACTGGAGTTGCAGAATTGTTTGGGAAAGTTTTGCTTCTCATTCAAGTGGCGTTTGGGGAAATTTAAAGAAATAGTATGCTAATGCCTTTTCATCACATGGGCATTTTAATAAATACTCTTAAAATATATGTAGATCGCAGCTATGTTGGACTGGCAGTTTGAGATCATTAAAAGAAATTGCACAACTCCATATTTTACCGAGTTTACAATCTGAAATCTCGCACTGTCCATCATACTGAGTGTTGATGCAGTCGTCTAAAGATGCTCGAGTTTCTGCAACATTACGTGAACAGAAATGCAAGTAATGAGTTAATACAATGACCTGGGGTTCATTAACCTTTTATCAACCCAACAGTAAGTTGACTGATGCCTCGCCTGTTTTATTCATCCGGAGTGTGTGCAAGGCACTATAGATCATCTTCTTTGGTGCAAGTCATGCAAGAATGCTCAGCATCTTCGTAACCCACCAACCCTAAATATCGTGTATGTGTGTGTGTGTGTGTGTGTGTGTGTGTGTGTGTGTGTAGATATCTGTTTATACAAGCATTCATACATCCATATGTATATATGTATAGATATATACACATACATACATACATACATACATACAAACATATACATATATATACATATATATATATATATGTGTATATATATGAAAATAACGTCTTGTGACTTACCTGGACCGGATTGTCGATTGTTGCTGATGCTATTAATTATGTAATGCGAGACTTTGGAGTTCTCTGATACCGAAAGCACGTAGTCTCCGGGGCTGGTGATGGAGTCCCGGACCAGAAACACGCCGTGCCTCTGTCCCTGCAACAGAGACACAGCCTCCTGCCTGCTCAACCGACCCCAGTACCAACTGCCACGGTCGTCCGCGTCAAAATGTCCGGCCATGATACCCACTCCAAAGGCGAGGCTTCACCGGGCCTTCCCTTCTCTCCCTCCCGCGATCCACAAGCAAAGCCTTCAACTCATACAAAAACTTTAGCGCCTAGAGCACGTTTAGTAAACAGGCGACATCCGCAGCTGGCCGTTTCGGCATCAATTCACCGATACAGAACCTCAACTACGAGATTAAAATGTCTCTTACTTGGTTTAGAAGTCGAATTAAGCAATATCAATTGAGACGCTCTAAGTTTTGAACGCAGAATTCCAGCTAAAATCCAGCGGCCGATGACAACTAACTTCAAAAACTGAAATGGCGGATACGCGAAAACAAAAAAAGACCCCACTCACCGGATGTGACGCAGTAATTATGTAGACAACCGCGCCAGTGTCAAGCTAGCGTTAACCTCGCCCTAATTCAGAACACCGATATGAAACATCCGTTTGGTCCAACGTAATATAAGATATCTGATTGTATCCGCTCTTATTTTTGATATAATGTATACATACTAGATCCCCAGTGTCTGTTTTTAATCGAAACACCACATACGTCATCGTTAAACGGTCAGCATTGAATCTTTACTCATTTTAAAGTAACGAATTGTGTCTTTTACTTTGAATGACAAATGAGCTAACCTTATTTCCTCTACATGTTAGCTTGATGTCCCGATGCAAGTGGGTTGTTATGAAATCGAAGCGTCTCACATTATTGCACTGGATATTTACAGTAGTTGTGTAATTCGACTGCAAACATGCAGACGCATGAAGTTTTTTCCTATACAGCAAGTTGTAAAAAAAATATATGTACAGTTTGTCTCTCCCGGATGGTTGCAATTACTGAGTAAAACCGCTAGATGTCATCCATAGACTACTTGTCCAGAAAAAAACCCCAAACATGAGGCCCATTGTGGTTTATAACCCACAAAATAACCACATGCATGAAACAAGGTTGTACATTGTTACTGAAAAGAACCAAAATTTGTGAATGAAGTGAATGCACAGAATTGAAACTAGTGACACCGGCTACAGTGTTAGACTTTTTCTATACTCGCTTCACATATTCAGTAAGGCAGCAGTTACACGTTTATAGGTTGTAGCTCATGACTATCACGAAGGTGTACTAATGCTTTATGAGTTCTCTGTATCAGTAAATCTATTCCTGCTTCAGATAGGCTGTGTTTGATGTTTATTCAGCACGGCGCTTGATCTTCAGCTTAATCGTCATCCGAGCTCTAAGCTCTCACGTTGATTCAACTTAGCTTATGAACCGCTCGAATTAAAACAGTTTTTGTATCACGCAACCTTTAATTATCAATAAAGTTCTAATTAATAAATTGTAGCTTTTGGTTTATTTGAAAGTGAGATTGCACTGAAGCTTTCCTAATCAGATACTGACATACACCAGCAGTTTTTGATGCCTGTTTACTCTTGCAAATGACTAATATTCATAGAAACATGCTATTTTTCCCCTCTCAAATGTATTAAAGCATTACTAACAATTGCAGTTCCACATTCTTAATCATGTATTATTAATTTTATTCATCTGTTTATAACAGTAATCATATGTCTGAATACCAAATTACTGTTTCTCAGAAACTTACTAAAACAGGATTGTAGATTTCATTCATCCATCCATCCATCCATCCATCCATCCATCCATCCATCCATCCATCCATCCATCCATCCATCTTCCCTGCTTATCTGTAGTCAGGTTGCGGGGGCAGCAGCGGGAGCAGTGAGGCCCAGATCTCCCTTTCCTCCACCAAGTGGTCCAACTCCTCTGGGGGGACCCAAGGTGTTCCCAGGCCAGCATGGAGACATAGTCTCTCCAGCATATCCTGGTCTCTTTCCAGATGGACATGCCCGGAATACCTCCCCAGGGAGACGTCCAGGAGGCATCCTGACTTAATTCTTCATCATAGCTACAATTTAGCCATGTTTTTTTTTAATTAATTAAGGTCTCTAAATGGTGAAGAAGTGGACGTGGCTTCTCTGCTTTCGCCCAACTGCAGGTAACTTATGCCTTCAACCCAGACTTTGGATGCAAAGTAGTCAAATGCAAAAGTACAACAAGGACTGATTTGCTTTCTTGTTTTATTGGAGGGGTCTGAAGCATCACCATGTCATCCATACAATAAACTATCTGGATAATGCATCATGAGAATGAAAGATCCATGTGAACTTCGAATAAAGGAGTGTGACAAAAGAAGGCTGTACAGATGCGTGAGTGGATAATGTGGGGGCATATGACTAATGGAGAAATACATATAGAGAAAATCTTGGGAGAGAGAAAATGTCCACTGCTACAATTATGCCTTAACATTCACATCACCTATTTGTTTTTACATATTTGGATAAACTACACACACACTATCTTCACATCTTGCCACAGTAAATGCCACAGCCATCTCACATCCTGCTATAACACAGTGACAGAGTAAGAAACCTGCCTGCGGTGGCAAGCCGAGTCTGCAGTTAAACTATGGCCAAAACAAAACATACAGAGCAGGATATAAACACCGAATCGCGATGAATTGATTGTTGTTTGAGTTTTGGTGTCATAATAAAATGGTGTCGGAATATCAAATGGATTCCTGACACTGATGATGATGATTTTAGACGTGTGTTTTGATGTACTAATCTGATCTCTTGGGGTGCTGTTTGCTTTGAATCGCAGTGGCCTTGACATAAACATCTCTTGAGTCAGGCCGACTCCGTCAACATAGATAAGTAGGAAACACCAGAATACCTGAGAATAGAGGCTGTACAAATTAGTAAGTGCTTCATGAGTTGCTTTGATATAATGAATTCAGTCTAAATGTATGAGCTTAGTTATTCACAATGAATTGAAGCTCAGGTGCCGAAATCCCCTATTTGTTATACCGTTCCTCTTCTGTCCCCTTATGACCCGGTGATGATGCAACTAAAGATGACTACTGCTCACTTGAGCAGCATGACATATTTGTTAGTGAGTTTTGGGGGAAAAACAACAACAACCGTATTTAGCAAAGGCAACAGAAACAGACATGTCCCTTTGCAATTAGCCTGAAAAGCAATTCCGATGAATGGCGGCAGGTGGGTTTGGTGGCATGAGGTGAGTGGTAGCAGTATTAAAAGCTTTTATTGAAAGAGTATGGCTGTTTGAGATTTTTTTTTTGCAACTTTTGCAACTGATTGGCCCTACATTCCCCAGGCACAGATACTCAAATGATTTGTAATCCATTCACCTTTAAAATCCAAATAATCTGTATCAACTAATGGACCACTAGCGCGTTGTTGTATCAGACCAGTCTAGCAGCCGTTGAAACATGTCATGTCATGATCTGTGCAGTCAGATGGAATATATTTGAAAATGTGCACAGATTTTCAGAGAATAGTTGTCAACATTTCAATCAAATGGAATTACAAGTAAAATACATTCGCAGTTAAATAGTGGATGCCTATTGATGGATAAAACCATAAGTTTTGTTTGCTTTGTAACTGAGTTTCATGGCCAACTGATCTGTCACTCCTATCAAGATCAGCTAATAGAACAGCGTCATGCATCTTGCAGCTGAAGCTCCATCCAAGACAGTGACCTCAACAGAAATGAAAATATTTGGATCTACAGAGAAAATTTTTTGGAGTCACACATACACACACACACACACACACACACACACACACACACACACACACACACACACACACACACATAACCAAAGCATCTGAAAATTATTACATAGTCATAATTCCAAATTAATTTTACTTGCAAAATGTTTTGGAATGCAGTATTATTAATGTTTTTTTATTCTCTCATATCATGGTCTGATTTAAAAATATTGGTACAAAAACAGCTTCATAAACAATAAAGTTAGCAGTATATCAGTCTAAAACACACCTTTATTTGCATCATTAATAGAAAAGGAGAATTGTTTGGAAACTGTGAATCTCTTCATTATGCTGAGGAGTTGGCATTATATTTCAGTCAGTCAAGTGACTCTATGAAAATCCTTGAAAAGATGTTGCTGGAGCCACCTCTGCATTTTATGAGTGTCGTCATATTAGAATTGTGGCAAAAATAAATATCAAAAAAGAGAAATTCAAATAATTAAAAGCCTAACATTATTTAAATGGTCTTTTAGGTCCACAGTAACTATACTTCTATATTTCACTGGTTGCAACTGTATAAATGTATTGTGAGATACGAGTGGTTTAACTTTATTTGTAAACCAGAAAAAGCTGCGTGTCATATTTCGGAAGGCAAGACAGCCTTTGTTCATTAAATATTCCTCAATTGGCCTTGCAATATTGTCGAGGTATTTCACAATCTTGTCTTCAAAGTGTCAGGCATCTCATCTTGGACCTTAAATTTCTGTTAGCACAACCAAAACAGGGCTGATTAGTCCTGCAAAAAGGGGAAGCTATAACCATATTTTTAAAGGGTGATGCAATATTTTAGCGCAATAGAACAGATTTGATTTCTTAGAAAAGAAACATTAAGGGCTGAAACATCCAGTCATTTAAATGTGAAAACGTTCCTTTATCATATTTGTGTATTTCTGCTAACGCAGACAACAACATTCAGACTGAAGGTTTCTGGCGTGAAATAATTTCCTTTACTCTTCAAATATAACGTCTAAAAATAGAACGACCATCTGAAAAAGTATGGAAGTTTTAAGGGGATTTAATAAACATGTTAAATCATTTACCAGGAATCTGATGAAGATGGATGTTGCGAGTGTTGTGTAATGACACAAGGCAATTAAGAATAACATCCAGACTCCTGGTTTGCTCCAAAACATCAACCTCTTGAGAAGTGATTCCTGATGACGGGGGTTTTAGCTCTCGTCACAACCAGGATGTCAACCGGGCGTTGGGAAAATGATATGAGGCAACCGAAAGTCATCAAAAAGACCTTCATGTTTGATGTCTCACTTGTTATTAGCATCAAACACTAATAAAGTTCATATTTCTCATCTCCAAATTAATATTCTGCGGCTGCTCCATTATCAAACCCAGTCAACTACTTTTCTAATATCAAATATTAAGGACTCAATATTTCTTGGAACTCTAAGAACACAGTTTGCCACCGTTAAAATCTCTGTGGATAAAATCTAAATATAGTCCTAAAATGTTTGCTTCGGCTTTGACTGATTCATAAGTAAGCAGAACCAAGGACTGAGCTAAATACTCATTTGACGCAACCATAGACTGTACATAATAACTGGGCACAAATCTGGGGCTCAAAAACAGTAAAGTTGAATAGGAGGGACCTGCACTCTCTTCAGTGGCTCACGGGGGTAAAGGCTCTGTGAAAAGAACTTCTGCAGAGCTCCGTCATCTTCATACCGGAACAGGGGACAGTTGTTATTATTTGCCACCTTAAAGTATTAGTTGATGTTGGACATTTATCCGTATCGCTTCCCGGCTCCTCTTGTCTGCACATCCTCCAAGGAGACGCTGAATGCCTAGTTGCTCCTAATGGCCTGGTTAGCGCCTTGCATGGAAGCCTCACCGCCATTGAGTGTGTGTGTTTGCGTGTGAATGCATTCTAGTGTGCAGCACTTTGAAATCGCAAGGTGTGAAAGCATGATATAACTTAAGACCATTTCATGTATCTGACAAGAAGATGTTAATAATTGGGTGAGAAGAGGATGGTGAAACATGAACTTGCAACCTTTTAAAGTCCTGTTAACGGAGAGCAGTACACACAACATAGATCAGTAGTTGACTAAAAATGTCATTTTTTAACAACAAAAAGCACATCTCAAATATGATCTGACCAGATCATTTCAAGGCCGGTTTATGACTGTAACTTGAGAGGTGACTTAGAGTTGACTTAGCATCTGTGTTTTTTAGCACATGCACAGAATATCTGAATGTGGACCAATCGGACAAAAGAACAGAGCTGCCGTTTTTGACTTTTTGATGCATTTTTAAGCAGTTCCTCACTCATATTTTTATCCTACCTTGGTAATTATCTTGGCTTACACCACAATGATGTGTCAACCAGCTCATTCAGATTTCAACTTCCCGACTTCGCTGACTCCTGGAGCAGCTTCCTGAATCAAACTCAAAACATATGAAGCATGAAGAAAACGATTAAGTTGCCCAACTCTACGAGAGTTAAATAATGGCAAAGAATGATGAACCTAGAAAATCAAGATACGATTCAGGACGTATTATAGAAACTCCATGCTTCTACCTGAATATGTTGGTGCATGGCTGCAAAAAAAACAAACAAGACGGCGCATGAACATGTGTGCAATGTGATACTTGCTTCATAAAACTGTTTAACATAGCTTATGGTTGCAACGCACATTCGACAGCAGATTTTGCACAAATGGTACCAGTACCACGTATCGCACACCTGTACTGTCGACTGAAATGTGACCTGGATCATGTGAGAAAGACCACTATATACTTCAATTTCATTCCTGGCAGTCTTCGGGACACATCACAATAAGATACCCACATGCAGCCTCTGTATATGGAAGGCATGCACAGCTCTTTCCTTTCATTTCTCTCCCCCAAACTATTACTGAACCAATTTTAATACTCTTTGCTTCCTTTGGTTTAAGCTACTTTCACCTATCCCAGTGATCTTCTTTTCCTTTCGGCTTTTCTCTTCAGGGGTCGCCACAGAGAATCGACTTCTCCATCTAAACCCTATTCACTGTATCCTACTCTCTCACAACAACTAACTTCATATCCTCTCTCGCTAAATCCATAAATCTTCTCTTTGGTCTTCCTTTAGACTTCCTGGCTGGCAGCTCCAATTCCAGCATCCGTCTACCCATATATTCACTATCCCTCCTCTGTACATGACCGAACCCCCTATCCCATTGATCATGTTTTAAATACTTTCTGTCCTTCCACTCCGTCTACTAAACTTACACATGGCCAATGTGTTTTTTTTCAATTTAGAGATTTTGGCAGACATGACTCCGGGCTGTTTTGGCCCTGACCTTTGTGTGTGTTATTCCCTGTATTCATTTTACCTCTCTCTGTGGCGAAACAATCACACACACCCACACACAAACAGGCACATTTAGGTATTACCAGGGGTTACAAGAAGTAGGGACCTGAATAGAGAACAAAATTCCCAGTTACAAATGAACGCATCACTGTTAATCTGTGTATTATGTGTATTAATATTCTTTGTCTATTTATACTTGAAACAACGGACAACTATGTCAGACTGATGTCCTCTCAACAACGTGAGCGGCTGCGAGCACAGCGTTGTCTGGTCGGCTAGTCTCTCAGTCGCCGCCGTATCGCATGGATCAACACTGTTTTGGTCTCAGTAATGAGTCTCCTCTTGCCTCCCTCTGAACATAATGAACGCAGGAGGGGAAGTGTACGCAGCATGGAGCAGGAACAGAAATCAGGTCAGTGGGTCCGATTGGTTGGTCACCTTTTCCAAGTCTGTCTCTGCTCTTATTGGGTCGGCAGCTGTAGAGGAGTGCAGCGACTGACTGGAGCAGGAGAGCCTGGAGGAGCGGCTCTGCGTGTCGTCCTCATCCTGCGCCATCACCGCTTTTCTCTCCGGCTGTTCTTTCCTCTCCCTCTCCTGTGCGCCCGTCCTCCTGCTACCGACTTTCCTCTGCTCCTCCATGGTCCACATGCTCTCCTCTTCCTCATCCCTTCCCTGCACCTCCCTGTCAAAGTCCAGCAGCTCCTCCATCATCTCCTCTATCTCCAGCTCTCCGTCCAGCTCCTCTTCCTCCTCGGACCTCAGTTCACCCATGCTTTCGGTCCTGTTGGTGTCGTCCGTCTCCTCCTCTTCCCCGACCTCCCTCAGCCTCTCGGGCGGGTCACTGGCTTGGCTTTCACCAAACTCCAGGATGGTGGGCAGGTTGCCCTGCTTGGGACAGCGTTTTCTCAGGCTGACCAGGAAAGGCTGCGGCAATGAGAAAATATCTACGTTGTTGCCAAGGTCAATCCACGTCACGCTTGGGAAGCTACCTGGATCCTGGGGAGGAAAAAAAAAAAACAAACCAAAATGAACATCACCTCATCCTCATTATTTTCTCCTCCTTTTATATGAACACCACTCCGAAAATGAAATCTGAATGAAGATTATCTTGAAGTATCAATTAGCCTCTGCACATATGGGATCGGTAGCTCTCAGGTTGCTTCTCAAAAGAGGGTATTTCAACAGCTGCTTGAAAAAAAAAACCTCTCTGTTTCCATGTGACGGAAAAGCTACAACTTTTCTCTTTAAATTGCGTTGCTGAATATATTAGGCGCAGATCACCTTTAGCCACGTCTCAGCAGAGAGACAGTTTGATTTGTTTCCAGGGCAAAGACAGAGATTTCCTAGGTTGCTCTTCTTAAACGAATCATATTTATTTGAGAGATAATTTAGTTGCGTTGTTTCTGTGCTGCTTAAAAAAAAAAAGTTTAATATTACTGGCTGATGTTTTTCAAGACTATCACTTTTCATTTTTCAAGTCGACACACAAAGCAATTTGCAAATGTAAACAAACATTCTCAATTAATTTCAGATTTAATTTTTTTTTTTCCCTTGGCAATAACCCATTACTTGAAGAAATTTTGCACATTCTAAAGCCTCCTCTGTCAACATCCAGGTAAACATCTTTGTTTGTGAAGTTGGATTACACACGTGTCGCTCCACTGTGCACTAAAATTATCATTTGGGACGGTGGAATAACAGAAATAAACCATCATATAACAAGACAGCAAACACTGATGACTAAAAATATATTTATTGTATACTGCTCAAAAAAATAAAGGGAACACTTGAACAACACAATGTAACTCCAAGTCAATCACACTTCTGTGAAATCATAGTGTCCACTCAGGAAGCAACACAGATTCATTTTGACTTGTTTTAAGGACATTACATCAAAGTTGGATCAGCCTGGAGTTTGTTTTTACACTTTAATTTTGAGTGTGATTCCTAATCCAGACCTCCATGGGTTGATACAATTGATTTCCATTGATCATTTTTGTGTGATTTTGTTGTCAGCTCATTCAACTGTGTAAAGAGCAAAGTATTTCATAAGAATATTTCATTCATTTAGATCTAGGATGTGTTTTTTAAGTATTCCCTTTATTTTTTTGAGCAGTGTATATTGATAATCTAAGTGATCATGTTGCTGTATTCCCTGTTGGAAAAGGGGCAGTATCTCTAAATATTAACAGATATCAAATATTATTTTTAAGTCATTTTCAAGGCCTTTTTTTAATCTATTGAAATGAAAAGACGAGTCAACCTTAAGGGCATCAGTCAGCTCCTTCAGAATAGTTCTGGTCAGCCTGTTGCCATTCAGCGCCAGGGTCTCCAGGTGAGGCAGGGAAGCCAGCATGGGCAGGAGCAGCTGGAAGGCCTCGTCGGTCAGCTCTGTGAAGCCCAGCTCTAAGCTGACCAGGGTGGAGGCGTGGCGCTGTAGGTGCGCACACAGACGCTCCATGTCTCGAGCTGCCAGAGGGATACCTGACAGATCCAACGCCCCGCTGGAGGGGGGCGCCGACAGCACCGCCTTCAGACTGCAGACAGAGAAGAAAACAAAAATGCCCTTCATTTGTCTTGCTCCAGGGGTTTTGTCCAAACCTTGCTCACATTTCTATAGGAAAACAACATCGCCACTTCCAATTAATTGCAATGCAATGTGATACAGCCCCCATGTTTTTCTCTGGTGTCCCAATTCAGCCACTTCCTGAGCTTTTTTGGAGCCTGAGCCTAATGTGGAGCCATTTGGGTGTTTCATCCAGCAACAAAGAGAATCTCATTACTAAAAAAAAACACTGGTGCAAAAGAAACAACAACTTTATCCTGTGCCAGAGAGGGACTAGGAAAAGATCCGCTATGTCAGGGACGACAGTGATGCATGGAAGATTTGACAAAAATGTGAACCAAATAAAAAAGTAAAAAAAAAAAAATATAGGGACTGACGAAGGACCTAGGGAGCTAGATTGTCCCGCAACTCAGGTTAACACAATGCTTCCATCTTTTATTGAGTCTTAAAATGATTTTTTGATTCACTTCTAGCTGGAGGTCAAGTCAAGTAAGACTTGATTGGTATGGTACCAAATCACAACACAGATGTCTCATGACTGAGCAGGCCTGGAAAACACTCTTTACAGATTAACAGTAACTCGACATTCAACCCATCAGCAAGCACTTGGCGACAGAGGTGAGGAAAGATTGTCTTTTTGCCAGGCAGAAACCCTGGACGGATCCAAGCTCTATGTGGAGGGCCTTCTGTCTCGACTGAAAGAATGCAACAGAAAGCAAGGGTGTGATGGAGACAGATACCCCTCGGCAACAGATGTAATCCAACTAATGCTGGGCTTACACCTATGGATTTTCATAGCTGCGGACTAAAAACTGAAAATCGTAGGGAAATTTTAGTTTTCCTGGAGTGTTATTGGTGTTGCAGTGCTCTCCCATCTCGTATTTTATAATGTGGTAATCTGATCAGTCTTTTCAGCCTTAATGGTCATGTAACACAAACAACAACCAATAGATGAACTCTAACAAAACCGGAAACCTGCTAAAAAAACAATCGATCAGAGCGATATTACCGGCAGAGATGGTATTTGTTGGCGGTATGGATGAACGGGAATGGCAAAGGATATCCATATAGATATGGACCGTCCAGACAGAGGAGGAGGAGATACATCTCCAATATATCATGAATGGAGAAGGTAAAGCGACGGACTGAAATAGCAGAGGCTCTGCAAATACCTGATGAAAACGTTACACGTTGGGAAAAAATTACTGAATGAATCTAGTTGTAGTCTTGTAAATAGTGACACTGTAAGATTCACAGTCTTTGTACAATCCCAGCCTGAAACTAGGCAGCGACTAAAACCCCTAAAAACTTGTCTTTAGATGTGACCAGGTGTGAGGTGACAGAGTCTCCAAGAGTCTTTTCCAAATATTCTCAAAGTCCTCTGATGTATGGGTAGCTTAAACAACAAAAAAAGGCCAACGATACAAGCCGTGCCAAAAGTGTGAAAAGGTGTTATTCGGTGCGGTGGCCTCTGTCAACACCACCCAACCCTATTTGGGCATGTGGATTAAGGAAATTAAATTTGGTGTAAGCTTTTAATCCATGGTCTAGTACAAAACCCTTTAAATATCGACTCATCTTGTTGGAAAATGGAGTTCAGCTCCGTGACAGACAACGGTGTGTTTCTTTGTGTCGATGAGATGGAAGCTGGTCATGAACAAAGTTTCAAAAAGTTCAGAGAAGATGTTTTTCACAAAAAAAAAAACTCTTAAGAGTGTCTGTGAAGGTTCTCGGTCCCCCAGGTCAAAAGTCTTACAACTCCAAAGACTTTCACTCTAGATGACAAATAACTTTTGTTTTGCTTAGCATGCAGAAGTAAGGCTGGTGGTTCCATTCCTGGCTCCTCCTGCCTGCGTTCTGAAGGTTTTTTGGACACTGAATCTCGAGCTGCTCCCGATGGCCTTGTTAGCATCTTGCTGTCGCAAATGTATGAATGGGTAAAGGCTTTCTCGTGTTAAGTGCTCTAAAAAACCCCAAGGGGTGAAAGTGCATTATTCGGAATACAGACATTTTTTTCCTGCCATTTCATGCTTGACTTCATACAGTTATAAGTAAAATTCCAATAGTGTGCTTGATAACAGCAACAGACTCATCTCCATGACAACTGCGTTGACTATAGCTGCTGATGAAGGGATACAATGTTGCTGTGCGTCAAAGAAAAACTAAAAATTCAACTGTGGACTTGAACGTTTATATTTTTATACTACTTTTTTTGTTGGTATTATGTCAAATAAAATGGTAGAACTGCATTTTGATGACTTTGAGTAAAATAAAGAAAATGCATTGCTGATGAGCGTCAACCAGTGGAAGCACGTATGTGATGAACCATACTGAGGAGGATTTCATGTAGAGACAGAACAGTACAACAAGTTCACACTACAGAATATGTACAGATATTAACAGAACACTTGGGAACGCTGCAGCTAAAAGGAGCTCTGGGGACACAACAACAGAGTGACTCTCGGGAGATTTAGGGATTAAGACACTGATGTTTGGGAAATGAAAAATATACAAGGAGCAAAAACTCTCAAAGCTATACCCTCCTTCCACATGCTCTCAGCTAAATATAAACCCAGCGGGGCATCGGGATTTAGAGAAGTTTTAAATGAGCTGAGCACAAAGGCTAATCTGAGGGCTCTGGTCCCATAAATACAGAAAAAAATAGAATTGAGAAGTTCCTTTTTTTTTGTGAAAACAATACTTATAATCTCATGAGAGCCAACGCTAATTATCACCCACCAATATCTTCAATACGCCAGTGAAGGTTTAGGATACACTCACAAAGCAGCTCATTTAGGATTAACCCGGCAGCTGTAAATCTGCTCCCCCAGCGTCTGTACATTGACGGAACATGGGCTGCAGCAAAGACCCCCAGCTCAGATCAGAATATTGTTATTTAACTAACTGGTGTGCATGATCTATTCTATTCTATTCTATTCTATTCTATTCTATTCTATTCTATTCTATTCTATTCTGTGATCATGTGGTCTCCTAGTTTACTATATTTGGGATTTTTCAACTCCAAATCATTTATTTTTAAGTAATTACCGGCAGTTGAAATGATTGTAGGTAAATAGCAGTGTTGATGTGGTGTAATCCTTTATAACACAATCATTGCTATGTAATTTAAAAGTCATTAGTTAAAGATAATACATGTAATTTGAAAACAAGCCGCGCCTTGGACTGCGCACGACAAACCATGAGGGATAACATCTATCAAACAGTACCCAGATGATTAAACTTCTGCTACAGGCTGTTCGTTTGTTCCGAAAGCCTGTTTGGACAAATTCCTGTAAAATTATAGGTATATTGGTATATAGGTATTATTGGACAATGCTTGCCAGACAATAGACGATTTTTTCTCTGATGAGGAAAAATATTTACTGTGTAAAAAATCAAGTAACAAGTGGGGAAATTGTCTCACCAGAAAAAATGCATTATGAATAATTTTCAGAATCGGCCTTCGAAGAATTCAAGGACGAGTCGCTTCCACATTGGCTTCGACTGAAAGATCTATCATCCAAGGGTCGTTCTTTTATACAGTTTCGGTCCACCAAAGAGGAACTGCAGTTGTAAGTAATAAAAGGAAGGATGAGTGAAATTCCAACTCGGTAGCATGGTGGCTTACATCGGTCATTCTCCCATGGCCTTGTAGGAACACTTATATTCTAGTAAAACCTCAGCTTTCGCCTCTGCTCCGAGTCAATGAGCGTTCAGGCCCGGCCAGCGTCGTTCTTGCCTTTCAGAAAAAGGAACTTGCAGTACGGAAGCTATTACTCAGAGTGATAATTTTACATCGAATTATGGGCCAACTCTGGAGCTCCTCCGTGAGTTGCAGCTCATTATTTATCTGCCTGGATTTAATTTTATGGTTTTGAGTTCGCTCTTATTCTTCTAAAAACATTTCCAATTGCACTATATTTGGCTACCTTTCAACATCCATGCTGCGCTAATTGCTCTGTATTTAATTGCAGAGCCCGTTTTCTATAGTTGATGAACAAAGTGGAGCAAAAATCTTATGCGACCATAGAACATTATGTTTTGCTCAGTAGTAAATGACATAATAGTGCTGTAATGAAAAGAATTAAAGGAGTTTTAAGTTGGGGAAGTGAATAAAACTCTGAATGAGTGATAACTGTGCAGTGTGATTGGATCTTTTCATCCCGCTAAGTGGGGCCAGAACCCTAGTAATAAATACACACAGGAATGGCTGTCACACAAAATAGAACAGGTCCATAATTTAATTCACTATTTCACCTGTATCTTAAATTTTATCACTGTAAATTTTGACCTTTCACTCTCAGCATATTAAACCCCCACCCCTTAGAGCTTTGTGTAAAACGTAAGCATGGCTTTTTTGAGATACGGTAGCTTTGACTTTGACCTGTGACATCTAGTCACTTCATCCTTCCGAGCAAAGGACATACATAGAATTTCCCTTGAGACATCCTGCCCAGCTCAAGGCCAATGAAAACACAGCAACTCCATTGTGACCATTTTCAGCAGAGATGTAAATAAAGAAACCGTTTTCACTACCGTGTTTGCATTTTCAGCACACATTCTTTTTCGATAATTAGGCTGATAGAAGTTGGTAACTACAAAATAATTTCATAAATCTCATCACAATCGCAACCTCGACACGGGTAGGTGATACAGAAAGCAACAGTTAATGTTATATTGGAAAAGAGATATAATAATGTACCATAAAACAATAAAAAATGATGGTATCAGGGTTGTCACAATATACCAATGTATGACTATCTGACATTTTAATGTTGTACTTCAATTTTGTATTACTTTTTTTTTTCCTAAACATTGTCACAACAAACTATTGGGCACTTGAGCTGCTAAAAGCTCCATGGTGCCAACCATTCATTTTCTAAACTTGCCTGTTGCCAAAAACCAGAAATGCACTCATAATATTTATTATTTATCATTACCTGCACTGAGAACATAGTATATTTATTTCTGATTGGTGTGTCTTTAAGCACTTGGCGAAAAATTCTGGGCCAGTTTTCAGAAACTCACTGGAAAGTGAAGCATTAAAAAAATGAAAAAGATCATACTTTTGCCCCCCAAAATGCAGCTTTTTTATTTTTGCAAAACACTAACAAACATGAAAGAATTTTTATTTTTTTATTTCACAGTGTGTGTTTGAGAGCTCCCAAATATGCATTTGCGTCTCTGTCTATCCATCCATCCATCCATCTCAGGGGTGGGCAACTATTTTGGCTGACGGGCCACATTTCTTATTTAATCTTTATGCGTGGGCCAACTACCGGTAGGTATCAAGTTAATTGAACAAAATGAAAATTGCAATTGAAATATAAATATTTTGGGATTTTAATTCAACTTTAAAATAGTTCATGATTTTATAAATGTGCCGACATTGTTTTGTATGCAATCATCTGTTCAAAACTAAACAAAAGGAAAAAAAGTGAGTTTCTGACTTCAATATTGATTGGAAATTCTTTGAAAAATATTTAAAGAAAACAGTTTGGCGGGCCGGGTAAGAAAGAGAAATGGGCCGAATGTGGCCCGCAGGCTGTAAAATGCCCAGGTCTGATCTTTCTGTTACAGCCAATCTGTAATATATCAACAATCGTTGCAACTCATTTTCAATAATTTGAATGTATTTTTGTAGCAGTTCATACAAAGTAATACAGTTTGGCAGCAAATAATATCAAAATCTGAATTAATCTATTTTAATCTAAATTAAAATGAACAACCAAGTCTTATTTCTAACAAATCATTTCTCTCATAGACCGCAGAGGTTGAGGACCATTTTCGAAAAGGTGACACCTGTTGTTATACATGTTGCGCCGACGTATCGATGACTGTGGAAAAACGACGACTCGTGAGTTAATAGCAATGAACTGTAAAATCCCCTACCAGCCTCGCTACCCCTGACTGTCTGGGAAATGGTCTCAAGCCACCCTCCAGGGAGGTCTTTGCAGTTTCTGCAGCGGCCCATTTCCTCCTCTCTCTGCGAAAGTGTGCTAATTAGTTAACACAGCTGGTGTGCGGCCATGCCCTCGCCTCTCCATTACATGTGGTTTTTAGATGAGACTGATCTAATCGTAACGGCTCATGTTCTCCACCCATACATGGCCGCGCCTCCCCAGTCCAAACCCGGTTCCATCTGTCTGGGCTCCGCCTTGTTTTTCCTCGTCTGAGCAGGAAACACGTACATTTAGGGTTCGCATGAGTCAAGACAGCGAAATTAGGTACGACTGAACCTGCGCTCATTCTCCCATTCTTTGTTAGCTGGACGGGGCGAATCTTCCCGAATGTCTTTCCCATGCCTCGGCTCTCCCTTGTCGGCCTCGGGCTGCGGTATTTAGCGTTTCTTTCTGACAACATTTTGCCCCGCTCATTTTAAAGCAACAAACAAAAAGAGGCACGACCACTTGTGTGCAAATACGGAGCAGATGAGAAGCTGAGAGAGCTCATGATGTGCTTGGCTCCAGACCAGAATCCCACGCAGCAGAATGAAGCACACACCCACGCCTCAAGCAGAGGTCGCTGAACGCCAGCTTTCTGTGACCAAACACTGATGTCATTCAAACACATTTTTTTTTTTAAGCTTCAACTTTTTAGATTTGCAACACGGTGCAGTAATTCGCTTCACGTAGGCTTTAGCGATGGGGCTTGATTTATGCACCGTGAAGTGCTGAGACCAAAATTCCATTCTCCACGCTTATCTCAAAACATAGGAGACGTGGTTCTGCCTTGGTGGCTTTGGCCACGGTGGCCCTGCTTTCAGTGCAGTAAGATTATTTAAAAAAAAGCAAAATATTAAGAGCTGATCGTATTATAAAATGAACACTCGGAAAAATGGTATTGCTTCATAACACTTGTTCATCAAGTGAGGCCAACAGATGAGAGAAAATGCTGCCGTTAGAAACTTCCTGTAGTTGTTCAATACTGCTTTGAGGGAGTACAAGCACTCTTGGGATACAAGCAAACACAAGGGTCACAACAAGAAGGTCCCCGGTTTGATTCTGATTGGAGTCCTCCCTGGAGTTTGTATGTTCTCCCCATTTCTGTGTGGGTTTCCTCTAGGTTCTCCGGTTTGGAGTCCAAAAACATGCAGCAGGGGAGAAATTTGGAGACCCATATTTCTTCGGCCATGTGATCGACCGACGATTCGGTCCAGGGTGAACCCTACCTCTCGCCCAATTACAGCTGGGATCGGCTCCAGCATCCCCATGACCCTGAATGCAGTCTAATTGGTAAGGATAATGGTTGCAGCGAGCACCGTTACCAGAGATGCAAAAAAGAAATCCTCTAACCTTTAAATTATTCGGATGGGACGGGTCGATAGTTAGACTGGGTAGAGGTGCTACTGCGGCATACAAATATTTGTTGCCATCAGCTGAGACAAACCAACTGTAATAGTTGATTCAAACTGCTTCCTAGATGTGGCTGCATTGCTGAATCCCAAGCTGATTTCCCCACAGGGTCAAAAGGGACAACATGAGTACGTACTGTCTGCTCTCCAGAAAGCAAATAGCATTTACCGCTACTAGATATCCTCGGTGATATTCTATTAACCAGAAAACAACGTGGAGGTGAAACTAAAAACGTTTATAATGTCTAGCCTATTCAAATAGGCCTTTTCTTGTGAACTGGTATAAGGCATAATGAGGGAGCGGGTAATTCACAGACCAGGGTTCTTACTATACAAACATTTTGTTGGCTTTCTGTCTGAGTCCTCTCCACAAACTGAACCTCCCTGATTTCCATCTTAAACTAACCCGTATGAGTTGATATAACCGTAACTCTACCAAAGTGATTTCACACCTGAGAAACAGCAGATTCTTTTTGCTTGACCCCTATTTCCTCTGTCAGTTTGTGTGAAAAAAATATTAGTGTAGTTGTCCCTTTCCATTTTTTTTCTGATAATGGGATAAGACGCATGACATCACAGTGGAAATTTGGACAGTTTAGGATTAAATCGCATCTCCCAAACTCTCAAAGCATTCTCCAACTGAGTTATGATGTGACTCTCGCCACCACCCATATTGTGAAGAGTGTAGTTGCCACGGAAAATGCTTTTCTGATTTTTATTGGCATTGTTTCTTCAGCGGGGTCATAAAATCCAGTAGTTTAAGGCTGTTGTCATCGCACATATTTTCAGTCGGATCATCCGAATCAGATGTCCTAATAGCCAGAACTAAGGAATGAAGTTATGTACTCAAACTTGAGGATTGTATTTGGACTAACCTGACACAATCCTATTTTGTTAGTCGTCGGCAGCTCCTCCATGTAATTTATATGCTACTTTTTTTTCTCATCTCATCACCTCTGTATTTCACACCTATCTCTATATCACCTATCGTCTTACTGACTTTTTTGCTCTTACGTGCCCTCTTGCTGCCTGCCCGCTCTCCCCTCAGAGATCATTTATCACCCAGTCAGCTGATACATGAGCGCAGAAGAACCCACTGCCTCTTCTTCCCTCCACTGTTCTTGTGACAGCAAAGGTGAGAACCCCCCTCCCCCCACTGTTCTTTTTCCCCGTGTTATAATAAAAGGAGCGTACAGGTTGTTACCGTCTGCTGAACTGGAGGAACATTTTTGATTAGAGATGCGAGGGAACGGGGTTAATGTGAAACGCTGATACCACTGCAATCAGTTTGCGAACATGGCCTTGCAAAAATCACACGCCATTAAGGGCAGTTTCCGAGTAACACTCGGAATCACCGCAACGTATGAAAAAGACAACCAAAACGGGGTGAGAAAATGAGCTTATGGAGTGTTTAGGTGGTAGAACCATCAATGAAAGCTTGACTATTCACGACAGGGACCAGCTGCTACATCATTTCCTAAACAAACGCCAACATCAACGGACTCCAGTCATCCGGTGGAATTTTTCACATTTGAAGCTTTTATTTCTTTAATTCATGTGTTTGAAGATGAATATCGTAAGCTACATTTCAATGTTTTGCGATTCAATTTTCAATACGCTACACTGGAGCTATTTTTAATAATATATGTAAAGCACGTGAACCTTGCCTGATATGCAGAGATGCCTATTTTATAAACACATTAGCTATAAAAACTGGTGTCTTCAGACCCACAAGTCGTAAGTCATCATTGCTCACACATTTATGATAAGTTTTTGACAAAGTATGACTTGCTTAAGGTGAGGGATGCTATGAATTTTGCTTATTTTTAGTAGTTTTACTCCTTATTTTGAAGGTTAGCCTAACCTGTGGCACTGTGACAATGTGGCTGCGAAGATGCTGCGACTCTGGCAGAATCATGGATTTTAGAGACTCACTGCTTTGTGTTGTTGAGGCAGGCACAGATTCCAATCCCACTATAAAATGTGCCTGGTAACATTTTGGGGATTAGATGCAACTGTGTTGGCACTTTTCATCCAAAAACAGTAGCTCAAAGCAACTCTGAGCCATTAGTGCGGTGTTTGCTGAAGGCTGAGAGAGCTGATTAGGTCAGATTAGACTGGGCTTGCAGGAGGTTGCTGTTAAAAAGGGACTAATTTAACCAAAAAATAGATTAAAATTAAAAAGACAAAACAACGGAGCAAAAACTCGCCTATTTTTTTGGCTCCTGGCACATCTTTTTATTTTGCATTCAAACTGCAACATTACTCTGAGTTGTGCACCTTCATATTGACACATATGTATACATCTTTGAGTATTTATGGTTTTGTATATACTGTATGCATGTACATATGTATGCATCAAACAAATGAAACTAGTAATGACCCTTTCATGAATTTGGAATTTCGCTCGGGCACGCTCAAGAGAAAAGAGAAAAACAATTCTTTAACAAGTTGCTGAAATTGGCTTTGTGGACTATCTTGAGCAACTGAGTGTTTCGAATGTTATCTTTTGGCATTTTGATGGACAAAAGACAAAAATCCGGCACCACTGTGTTAAGAAAGGCAGAGGTGCCTCGGGCTGATACCACCTCTATTTCTACTGTGCAGTATCTCACGGCCTAGACAAGAGGTATTTATCTGCTTCGGAGTGAACTTTCCCTTTGGGGACACGGGAATCATTACGACAGGGTTTGATTGAGGAGAGGTAGTGACTATAAACCACGAAATAAAAGAGCAAATCTGACAGACTTGCACAACACGATCTCTTTAAAAGCAGCCAATTTCTGCCTGCTATTCATAGGCAATAGAGCCACTTTTTAGAAATAACATGCTAAAGTGAGTAGTATTAAACCAATACAATACAAAGAAGACTGAGGGAGTTAACTTTGGCTCAGTTATCCAGCGACATAATACACTAAGAACAATGGAGAATAGCACCATACAAAAGTGTCTTTATGTGTGTCAGCAGCAGCAGCAGCAGCAGCAGGGCCCAGTGGGTTTATACAATTATTCACAACGCACCGAGAGGTCAGCGGTCCACTGGGAATAAACATGAGTCACAGTGAGAGGCAAACTGATGACCGTGTTGTCGGGCCGGAGATGGAAAATGCAAAACACCAGAGCACATTATGCCCGCATTTAAAAAAATTAATGTATTTGAAATCTGTGAGGTTGGTGAGGTTACATGTCAGTCACTGTATAGTTGGAGCTTTTAGCTGCCAGATGCTAAAAATTAAAGAGACGCGTGGTTTAGAATTTTTTTTTTTGATAAACATGAATGGACAGTCATTTTCTTATACACCAGTGAAATTTAAAGAACACATAATCCGAATGAATCACGTTTCCACTGAAATCTCCCATTGGCTATGACGTTCACAGTATTGCCTGTGAATCCTCCATAATCTCATAATCTCATATATGTTGAGAAATGGGAGCTTTATTGTTTTCTCTTCACTCGCCTCCCCCCGTCTTCGATGAACAGTTATTGTAAAACCAGCAACAGCCTTTAGAGAAGCCTGACTTGTACAGCCCAGTGAGGGAAAGCTAGGGGGAGGGCAGGGAAGGAGATTCAGAGGATTTAGTCAGGAGGTTGGAATCAAACCATTAAAAAAAGACAGAGCGAGAGGATCAGAATACTTTTCCAGATGAGCATTAGAACTGAATTATCCTCAGTTTGAATACATACTGCAATGATATTAAAAGACTAATGTTCACCTTCCCACTCTAAATATTCATGACAACTGAGAAGGTTTGGGGAAAAAAAAACAACCAAAACTGAGAGATGGCTGAAGTCAAGCAAGTGGGACTGAAAAAGGAAAGAGTCAATCCGAGGATGAATACTGAGAGAGTCATTACTTTTCGGTATAATAACAGAGGTCCGTCAGGTCAATTGTATGCATTTCTTTCCTTTTTAATTCGCAGAAAAGGTGATATTAGTGGTGGGACGAGAAACATCATTGGATGGGAGGGTAAAATTCATCACAGAGAAAGAGGAGAAACAACACTGTATCTGACCAGAGTCAAATAGGCAACAAGTGAGGCATTGGGAGGATCTGAAATGGATGTCGGACCATTGTTCAGAACACTTTCAGATGAATGAGTTCTGCCATCTATTAGCCAGAAGAAATTATTATGACAAAAAAAAAAAAAGCCACAACCTTGCATTGACGTCTGAGGCGTTCAAATGCATTTGCAGCTGCTGAATGCATCCTTGAATAAGCACAGCAGTTGGGGGGGGCGTTCCAGCCTCTGACTTCAAAATCAAGGGCGACAGAAATTCACATATGTGGTCGATAGAGGCTATTTTTAATTTGTATGGGATTTCTGGTTGAAACCACGTTATGATGCCCAGGTTTGGAACACATTTAGACTATAAAGGTTTACAATGGGATGATCTATCTATAATATATTCATGATTTCTGATTTTTTAAGCTGCTTGATTGCATGTAAACCCCAAACTCCTACTATAAACATCTTATAACCGATGGTATATTTAAAAATATATATATATCTATATATATATTATGCATACACAACATCCACCCACATATATTTATATATGTATGTATATATATACGTATACGTATATGTATAACAAAAAGTGGCCCAATCACACTAATTGCTGTTTGGTGTTGGCTATCCAATGTGCTGTTTATAAATGAATCTTTCTCAGAATCTAATTTCTTTAGAAGTCACTTTAGAAATTGGATCAACAAATTATAACGGTAGCTACTTTATGAGCTCCAGCACACAGTCGCCTAACAAAATGTCCACATAGGAAATGTTCATACTCGGCACTGAGTGTATGTGAATGTTAGAGAATGCAATTAGGTTATCGCCCCTGCTGTTGACACACAATAACTATCACCGCCATAACGAAACTGTTAATTTCTCTTAACAGACAGACACGTCTCTTTACGGCACACTTGCAAACGATACATGTTATCCTGTAAAATTTGCTTGCTATTGTATCAACATCAATCGCTAAAAAAAAAACAACTGAAAAATCATGGCTTAGTTTAAGCTTTGCAGGTCACCAGGCTTGAAACACACAAACCAAGCTGCAAGGCGCTAACTTGGCAATCGGGGAACTGCTTGGGGTACAGTGTCCTTCCGATTGGAGGGACGCACCACCCGATTGACCGAAAACATGATCAACGGGAAAAAATTTGCCGTGAACTATGAGTTCCTGTAGGTCAGGGGTCGGCAACCCGCGGCTCTTTCATCTTTACACTGAGGCTCTGAGTGGCTTGGGAAAATAAATTATAAATATTTAATTGAAGTGTATTTCATTTGTGTTAATTCCTTTTTTTAACTTTTAGTTCTAAGTTGGAAGATTATTGTGATCTTGTAATATTACGTAAAATTGTATTTATCATTTTTTGCCGCTCTAAATAACGTCACACCGGCGAAAGTCGGTATACCCGCCAGCTGGTAAAGTCCTGATTTGCAGATGCTGTGCGCAGAAGTTCAGGAGCAGAAGTCCTATAAACCAGGTAAAATAAATATTTATGAAGATATTTTGCACATATTTATTTTTTATTGTTTACTGACCCAGTGATTTTTTTCCCGATTTATTTTTGAAATTCAGGTCAAGGCTCCGCTACACGCTTTGAAAGCCCAAAGCTCAAAATGAGTTCATTACATAAATAAGATTTAATTTTCTCCATAATACTTTGTGAATTTCAGAAGCAACACACCTCACACTTGTTTATACAAAGTGTGAAAGGTAATAAAAAGCAATACATACAGTGGTACCTTTATTTTAGACGTCAAAAAGTAATTGCGGCTCCCAGTGTTTTCTTTTCCGTGGAAACCGGGTCCAAATGGCTCTTTGGGTGTTAAGGGTTGCCGACCCCTGGAATAGGTTGACAAGCCCATAAAGGGAACATCCCTCAAAAAACAGTCACTGTCAGATATGAGAGCTCATATCTTTAAATATATTTCTAATATTTTTAGGCCCTATGCTTATTTTAACCGATGACATTATATTACATGTTTTTCCACTCCCACACGTTAAAAAAATGAATGTACAGATTTATATTTCAAGTGACAATCCATCCGGTCTGTTAGGTTTGCCGGTGAGACGCTGAGGAAGCCGAAAGGCTCAGACGCTCTGAGTCAACACTCTGCTTCTCTCTGCTGGCTGTCAGCACACAGGTGGGAGGCAGCCAATTTATCCGTGGGAGTGGCGGCTGTGGCGAGCCAGTCGGCAGGTGGCAGACATGCTGGCAGAAAGCGAGACAGAAGGGCATAGAGACGTTCTGACGGACGCCAGGGCAGAGACGTGATCCGGCAGGCAGCGAAGCATCATCTCGAGTTAAGGAGGGACAAATAAGAACTGGATGAATTGCGCGTCTCCTGGATTTGTCATGGCAAACAATATTACGGTCAAGCGAGACCACAGCGCCGCCCCCGTTATTTCCTCTCCACAGACAATAAAAAAAAAAAAAGACTTCTATAAAAAGCAGAAAGACTAAAGAGCTGGAGGAGAGTTTTGTTTGATCCCCATTTGTCCGTCAACAGCGTGCTGGTGCTGTTTTTAGGCCTGCCGGATACTGTAATTATGCCGAAACTATGATGAACATTGCACACTATAAACAGGCAGGGGACATCTGGACTGCCCTCATTTTCATATTAATTATTCCGTTGTAAATTAAAGTGCTGGCATTTGGTGGTGGTGGTGGTGTTTTTTATAACAGATCCACATCAAATCCTGCCATCTCAGAGCTCCCCTCATCAATTTGCAGAGCTAAAATTGATTTTAATGATCACTTGTAAAGCTCAGCCCATCCCAGGCTGCAGGTGAGCGCTGCCGGGCCGCAGGCTAAAAATCCAAAGGTAATAATCTTCTTTACAATCAAGGCCTCTTCACTACCGGAGCAACTACTCAATCACATGTTAAAACCCACTGCATCTATGTCATGTTTTTTTTTCATTAGTCCTCTTAATCTGTACTACAAAATCTTTTACTGTATTTATTTCCCCTTATATGATGTAATATGTCTTTGCTCAATAACTGAAATGCCTCAATTTTTGAGTTATGTGACATAAAAGGTGTTACTTTGAGGGGATTCTCTTTAAGCTCTCTAGAGGTACTTTATGAGCGTCTGGCTTTGCTGTTATCGCGTGACAGACTTAAACCGAATCCCGTATCTCTGATTAGCTCGTGAACCAGGATACGAAATTCAGTTCGGGAGCTGATGGAGACAAAACGAAGCGGAAGGGAGAGTGACTACAATTCCCAACGAAAGCGGGTCCCCTGATGTTTGATGCACATATTAAATGGCAACAGTTATTGGGACACATAACGGCTATAGCAGCTGTGTAATAGCTGCTATTGCCGTTATGTGTCCCAGTTGCTCTAGAAATACATATTTTTATATATATATAGATATACATATCTATATATATATAAAAGCATATATATATGTGTGTGTGTATATGTGTGTATGTACAAATATCATGTATGTTCAAACCAACTCATAATGACCTTGAGAAGTTTAACTGGATTTACTGGTAAAACTCTGAATCAAAGTTTGTTCAAACATATGTTATTCCTTAATAGGTGTTACAATTTGACAGATAACTTTACATTTTATATACTATACAAATTAAATCTGTGAAGTTTTGTACGTTTCCCCGAAGTTTTGTTTTATTTATCTTGCATTGGCAGAGCAGTACAGCCTCCATTAGTCAAACAGGGTCTAAAGGTTGTGCTGTTGCTAAATTGGATCATGCTACCAAAGCCAGTAAGGGTATTTTCAAATCGGGTCAAGGTCTTAAGTTCCTGGCTCTGGAACATCAGACTGGTTCCTCAATATCCCCTCTAAAGGGATGATATCCAACCAGTCTGTGTTTTCCAAAGAAGGCAAGAGGATGCTTCGGCTGTAAGGGGTACGGGAGTTAATGTCAAGAGCCATCTGGCCCAGTGAGAGATGTGTTTATATTCTAGGGCAAAACACAATCCTAGTCGATGTTTTGGGTGCTGGGCCGTCTCTTTTCAGGGATTCTGTTGCTATTCTAGGATCTTGGACAGGTTCTCAAGGCACAGCTGGGTAGAGGTGAGTCCTGTTTGAAGACTTAAGGATTAAACTGGCAGGAGGTCTTCTGGTCAGAAGCCAGGTTCACACTTGAGGGCTTCTACAGCTTTCTACCAGGAGGAGCTGGAGTATGTCACTGTGGAGACTCAGCGAGACATGTTACCTCACTCCGCCTACCGCTATGGTGACTAGATTAAGATAAGACATGGAAATTTGACGGAGCTAATTTTATGTCTTATATAATGCGCATTTGATTGACGCCAAATATGAGATTTTATTTAAACGGACTGACGGAAAATCAATCCGCTGGTGTTTGGATGAACCCCCGGGGCAGTAACACCCGATGTCGGCTCCATCTGCTTCGCTGTGTCTTGGCTCCGTCTTCTCATCCGTGCACGACTTCAGTCAGACGCAGCTGACGGACAAAAAAGCGAACCTATTCCTACTTCATCCTTATGTTGCTAAAAATGCAAACTTGCCCCAGACTACACGCTGTCACATTGTTCACCTCACGTTTTCCTCTCCGGAAAGTCGGCAGCCGTAAAACACGGACGAGAATAAAATGTTGTTAAGCAGCCAACAATAAACAAGAAGTCGCATTCCTGTTTTTCTTTTTTATCGAGTTTGTGAAAATCAGAACGGTTCCATTCAATAAACAGTTTATGTTCAAACCCTTCCGACCAAGAAACACATTTTCCTGGCTGAAGTTTATCTCTGTGATGACTCCAGACAAATGATCAGATGCAGAAGTGCCAGACACTGCTGGTTCACGCCCTTTAAACTGCACTAATCAAAACTCCTTGAACTATGGGTTGAAGATAAAACACAAAGTTTGAGTGAACTAGACTAAATTAGATTGGAGCTCCTTTGACTTCCACATGTATGTGTATGTACTTATACATACACATATATTTATAGTTTATGTTTTTTTCTCATTGGGTTGGCTATATCAATGGAAGATACACTATATAAATATGTGGGAAGACTATGAGAAGACTTTACTTTGGATGCCATTAAGTCACAAAACAACTCGAGGAGGAGTGCACCGATAAGTGATTTGCTGTCTGTTTTTTTTTTTTTTTTTTGGGATATGCCACAAATACTATGATCTGCCTCCATGTAGATCATTCACATTATCTGTATGTATCTATTTGTTTTTGTTTGACCACGCGCATCGCTGAGCTATGTTCGTTTATATGATTCTGGCAAAAAGCTAGTAAAGGAGTACCAACACATTTGGTCTGATAAATGATCAATTATCAACTGTGATCTAACCACATGGGATAAAAAATATACATCCTAATTCCGATTATTAGTTCAAAATCTGTTGCAAATTCAAGTATTTTCAAGTTGTTTTTTAGGTGGTTTGGACACGTACCGAGGAGGGATAGAAGGTAGAGGGAGGTTGGAACTGCGAGGTAGGAAGCCTCAAAGAAGACCTAAAAGAATATTTATGGGTAGAATGAACGACAACATACAGTTAGTTGGTTTGAGAGAAAAGCGTACAGAGAATAGGGTTAGATGGGAGAAATTGATTTGCCGTGGCGACCCCTGAAGGGAGAAGCCGAAAGGAAAAGAGGAGGATTATTTCATAATATTTTAAAGCAATAAATAGTATTAATAAGAAATCATCTGTCAGATTCTTAGTTAATTTCAACTCCATGAGCTAGTACAAGTGCAAGTGATGGTGTCACAGCCAGATTAAATAAATGGAATACTGGAAACCAAATAGTGCATATCACAGTATAATTGATTTTGAGAACAATGAAGAATTAAATTTGTTCAGATGGCATATAAAAACACAATTATTAGATAGCCTGTCACATGTCGTGAATCATTTTAGCTTTAGTGTTGTTGACAAACTGTCAAATATTTTGGTTGCTTCGAGGAGAGCTGAGGTTAATGGCATGGTGGAGTGTACGTATGGAAGGTTAATGATGCACATCTGATGTGGGGAAAAAAAAACAACAAAAAACTTGACATCTCTTGCTCTCAGAGCAAATGAGCTCCGTCTCATCTCGTGCTCATCAGTAAGACTGGAGTTCATCAGTGCCTCAAATGCAGAGGGTAACATTGCATTAATTAAACACTGGCTACCGGTCTAGAATTACTTCAGATAATTACCAAACTAATTCTCATATGCAGCTGCTGTGTCACGTAACGCCATCATAGGTTAGGATGTTTGGAAAAGACAGCTACCGGTGTAATTTATCAGAAGGGCCCTGGCACTCGAACGCACATTCGCTGGAGATGTAACACAAATGTGTTGAATTGCTTTCTTTCACACGCAGCGTTGTATGTCAACACTTTGTGGAGATTACATCACCCGTTGTTGCGAATATCCGCGGAGATAAGACTCTTGTTTTTCTACCGACCCTCCACACACACAGTGGTGGGGATCCCGGCTCCCAGCAGGATGCACTTTACAGCAGGCCAGTGTGTTTCCAAGTTACGGGTTTCAGTGAAGGTACACATCAGGGACGTAAGGCCAGGGGAGGCAGGGGAGGCAGAGCCTCCCCTGCATCAGGAAGAGTAAAAGGTGAATAAATAAAGATTAAATAAACGTATTTTCAATTTGAGTTCTCTAGTCTGTGCTTTATATTGATTTTCTTTTTTTAATTCAATGACGTCGAGACACGTAGCACGGTAGCGACCAGCCGCTAACATCTCGCTATCCCCTACTAGGCTTGTAATTGGAAGGTACCTGTTTCTGCTTCACTTCACAGCTCTAACATAATGTTCTCCGAATCTTTTAATATGCTCTCTAATTTTCCATAATTTCACATTTGTCTGCTACATTTTCAGTTTTATTGATTGCATAAAACCGCAAATTAAAAAGAGTGAGGTGAGGCAGACAGTTCACTACCTCACCGAAGGGGATGTGCGAAAGCACACAGGTTCACGTTGCTGCTGTTCCTCCATGGACAAATGTGGCTAACTGCGATTTCAAAATGAAGTGTGCTGTAGTCCGTTCCTAAAATTTTGCTCCAAATGACACCCACACATGGAAGATAATATCTTGAGGAACAGGAAAACTTTGATAGGAGAGACAGAGAGACTTGTTTGGCTCAAAGAAGAAAAGAAGGACTTAAACATGAGAGTAACTCGGATTTTTGTTCAGAGGGAGAGGACCAAAGACTTCATCTACAAGTAAAGGCAAATAGTAAATAGTCAATTATAAATTTGACCAAAAATGAGATAAGACTATGAAACAAATAATCCAAATTAAAAAACTACATTTTGCACTTAAATATTTTTTTGTTGAACAGTTTGCATTTAATATTTGAGCAAAAAAAGAAAATGCTGATGTAATTTTTTTCCAGTTTTTAATGTTGGACTGCTAATTTAATGGAAAATATGCTATTCTGTTTGGCTCATAAATTTATAAATCTGACTCTAATGTCAGCGCTTCACCAGCCATGAACCTCATTGCACATGACGTCCTCATTGCGTTATGGATCCAACGCTGAGGATACCAATACCGAAAAATGACTAATATTTAGATTAGAAGATGCTATTCAATTCAAATAGTTGTTTCACTTTGTTCCGTATTGTATTTGAAACTTGCAGTTCGGGAAGCAGTGTTAGAGAAAATTATGTTGTTTTGAAAATTCATGCTCCCTGACAAAAGGGCCAGCTGTATCTCTTTGTCTAGACTGTGTGTCACACTATGCGAGAGCATGTCATTTTATACTGTTTAGATTTGTAATTTCAGGAAAATGCATCTGAAGTAGCCATTACTGGGATGGCCTCTCGGCTCCAATTGTGTGTTTTTTTTGTTTTTTTTTTTGCTGCTCTGAAAAAAGTAGATTGAGGGGTTGTTTTAGGCGAGCTTTAGGGCAATTTTTTGCGCTTTTCACTGCCAAAAGAAATTAACGTAATTCTCTGCTCTTATTCGGCACAAAGGAGAAAAATGCTTCCTCGCCAGATCCAAGGATCTATTCTCAAAAAAATGTCTCGCAAAATCATGCTATTTGTTTTCCAAAAACCTCTTGACCTCAGCTGACGTTATTGTTATCTTCACCTGCTTTCTGTAGTCAGAGACCAAACTAGGCCGCAAGCAAACTTTCGGCAAACACCGTTGACACTGACCAAATTTACATCTGGAATGAATCTGTGTCTGTCCTTCCCTACTAGATTTTGAACTTGAATCAATGGGGTCAAATTCATGCATATTGACCAAAGAGGGTCAATCTGAACGGCGAAAAAGATGGTGATTGTCTATGTCATCATGTGTTGTTACTTTACAGAGCGTGGGAGAAACCGCCTTCCACAGCTGGAATGCTGACAACCAAAGCGGAGGAATACGCTGATTTATGCGGCTGCTTTCAACTTCGGCCGGCTCGGGGTCAGCTCCGTACAGAAGATTATCTACATGCGTGAACAAGTTCAAGAGCGGTGGGAAAGTGGGAGTGACAAGGACCACATGTTTTGATTCTTCAGTGTTTGGTCTGGTGTCCAGAATGCTGTGATAAAATACATATTACATGCTATTACACTTTGAGCTGAGGCATTTATTTATGGATAGATCAAAATGCCAGCTGACGCCACGAGTAAGAAAGTCAATCTTTTTTAATGTTTTTTTTTTTTTTTCCATTCCAGTCATGTGGAATTTCATTTGACTTTCAACATAATCAGATGAATTGTCAGAAACAGCATGTTCCATAATAAGTGGCCTGTTAGCGAATATTTTTCGTTTGCCACTCTAAACCTAAGCTTTTTCCAAAAATAACGATTTTCATCCAACTTGGGCAGAAAAACTGACAAAAAAAAAAAAAAGAAGGAGGAAAAAACCTCAAGGATTAGTTTAAGAATTACAGCAATGGAATGCAGTCAAGCCTACATGCATTATGTGCCTTAAAACTTTTGATTTTGCGCAGGATGTGATTTATTCATCGATTCATGTTTATGGTTACTGTTTCCACTTGTAGGCGGCACAGTGGTGCAATGGTTACCAATTCTCCCTCAAAGCAAGAAGGTCACTAGTTCAATGCCGGGGGGACTATCTGTGTGGAGTTTGCATGTTCTCCCTGAGTCTGCACGGGTTCATCCGGGTTCTCTCCCACTCCCCTTCACAGTTTAGTCTGTCCATTGTAGACCCAAAATTACCCAGATGTGTGAACAAGAGAGTGAATAATTATTTGTCTCAACATCTGGCTCTGTGATTGACTGGCGACCGGTCCAGGGCAAACCCGACCTCTTGCCCAATGACAGCTGGGATAGGTTCCAGCACCCCTGCCAACCTAAGTGCAACATAAGTGGTTTAGATAATGAATGAATGAATAAATGTCTCCACTTACATGAAGTGTGTTCAAGATAACTGCCTCACAAATGGAGTTCTTTGTTTTTCAGGGAAACAAACTGATGTTTAAACATGAAGTACAACATCGAGCTCAGCTGTAAACTCATGTCTACGTATACTGAGATATGTGGATCAAGGGATTTGTTTTTGTAATTGATACCCAGACAAAATTACTATTCATAGCTGTCATCCTTGGAATGAGATAGTAACAACCAAGCTTTTATCTTTGCATAACACCGGATAAGATCTTTACAAGCAAATGCAAAAAATAATCTGGTTTTTAATATATTCATTACTTTTATCATATTCATTAAATATAAATGAATATTAGATATTATAAATTCCTTAAAAATCTATGCTCTCAAATGCATTGACACCTTCCAATACTGGTTTGTGGTGAATTTCTCATGGCTTACATTCTGATAAACCCGCTGGTTTTGGTGGAATGTAATGCTCTATATACATGCAGATGCAGATCTTTGCACCATATGCACCGGTGAAACATGGATCAGTAGCTTGTAGCTGTTTTTTGACATCTTAAATCCAACCCTGCTTATATTTTTAATATGGCTACAGATGCGCCAGAAGTTGTTCTGCTCAATATGGCTGCAAAAAGCTCCCGGCTATATCTTCAAAGACATACATGCCGGCATACATAGCATGTAGATATAGTTCGAGTGATACCGTAATATGAATTATTCGACGCGATCGGAAACAGTGAAGGTGACAGAAGAAACGGATCTTATCGCCAGCTGTGAGAAGGGAAAAAAAAAGGAGCGATTGTTTTTTTTCTCTGTTTGTCAAAATGACATGTCGATGAGCTGTGACACATGGCTGTCTATATAAAGTGACACACGTGCATGTCTACTCACCAGGCCTGAGGTTTCCTCTTGAGCAGGCCCTGTCTCCTCCATCGCGAATGGGGGCTGAGATGATAGGTCAGCTGACGACAGACCCTCTCCATCGCGCCCAAAGAGTCACCCTCCTATTGGACACACAGACACACGCTATAAAAACAAATCTTACAGTGGCCGTATTGGAACAAGGCAGCGATATGACTCATTTCTACAGAAGCCCGGAGAGCAACACCCCACTGTGAGGCAAAAAATCTGACAGCGATCTTTTGACAAACATATCTCAGCTTCTTTGCTTAAAGTCTCTTTTGACTTTCTGACCTTTGAGTTTTTCTTACATTTTTACCAAAAAAAAAAAGGAAATCACATTTACTGAAGCTGCTGTTTTGCAAAACCAGACACGACACAAAGATAGAGCAACAGCACGAACCATTATGGAAAACAGACAGAACGTGCAAGGTTTACACTTTAACGCACAATTTAGCGATTAATATGCACAAGTTAATTCCTGCTCATTTAGCGTATCAACTCACATTTGCCTTGGTGAGATATGAAAGGGGTTCATTTAAATGTTGAACTGGTACTGTTTGACATATTTCGCTGTGGAAAATAAAATATTGCTATTGGCCTGATGCCCAGGGGGGTTGAGTCAAACCGGGGGCCATATTTGACATTTTGAGTATCCGACACTTCATTTCTTGGATTCATATCCAGGAATTTTGATTTTGCATGTAGCAATTTGAGTGCCCTCTGTGCTACCCACACTATAGACAGTAGAGGAATCAATAAGTTGACAGTGCAGTTCTATCAATCATCAGGTTTTATGAGGAGCAATTTTATTCCCACCAAACGGCTCCAGAGAAGATGCATATGAATTTGCATTCAAGAAACAGCCAGTGTATTATCCGGAGTAACTGAGACAATCGTTCTGTGAAAATGCTGCTTTAACTGCCGGCGCCACTCAATTCAGAATACCACTGAATTAGAAGTAGTAAATAGTGACAGCAACTCTGGTGTTCTAATTAAATCATGCATTTCACTTGACGCTGGTCACACGTTTGTATGTAGGTGCATTGTCGCAGGTGCAATTTTTAGCTTTTTGTGAACAGAATCAGTCATAACCAGAGTGTACCCTCAACTAGAACACAAGCTCCCAGAACATCAAGTATCGATCTGTTGGGCAGTGTGCATCCATGTATAACAGACTCTCTGAACATAGCTTGACAGAAGAGGCTTCCACGAATTTCAATGAAGGGTTACATCACACAATGCAAATGCTGAAAGCGAAATGAAAACTACACAGAGTGATAGCAGCAATGTTATATCTAATATCAGACAAAGCATATTAATGGAGAATTACCAAGTCATTTTTGGGCATATCAGTTAACCCCTATTTATTTCAAAGGACACAGACGCAAACCTTATATCACAGTGTAAGACATCAACATTTTTGTGCCAAGAATCACAATCTGGATGAACGTTAGAACCATCCAGAAACTGCACATAAGAACAGTTTAATATACCGGCTTGAATTTAAAGCGAAGCCAGTGTCTTAACAGAAGCTGGACGCAAAACACTAGCATTCATCCATACTATTATGGTCTCACCGTAGGGTAGGACAGGAACTTGTTTGTACATAGGAAAGGGCTTGCAAGTTGTTTTGCTGCTACGGAAATTAACTCTGACTTATATCGTAGGAAAGAGAGAGTAGAAGAATGGTGATTGGAATAATCGCCCACTGGCAGACTTATATCTTAAATCGATATCAATCAAGGCAATAATTTGAGTAATGAGCTTTAGCGTCTCATCTCTAGCTTGCTGTTGGGCTTGGTCTCCTATGTATACCATAACATTGCTCTGTTAGTGTGCATTACTTAAACTGCAAATGCCATTTGCTATTTACACTAATTTTAATGAAAACACCAACCATGAAGGGACATGTCATTAGATCTTTTTGATTAATTTGTCAAGAATAATTATACGAGTCCAGGATTTTTCTTATCTGATTGTACTGGGTTAAAGCATGCAGTATGCTGAAGTAATACAAAAGCAAAGGCTTAATGCGCCCATTTATTTCTTCTAAATTTGACATAATGCCAACTCAGATCTGCAATGCAACCCAAAACTGGATCAGTACGTGTCAGTGATCAGCTCTGATATTGAAAAGGGGTACAAAGAGGAATCTCTTTGGTTTTAATTTTGTTCATCATCATTTTGGTTGGTGGGCAGTTTCACCTATTGTGACAGGACATACAGGTATGGTGATAATAGATGCAGGTACACAGGGACGAACATATTGTAGTTACTTCTTGGCCCCTTGACAATCAAAGCCCTTTCTTGATACCACATATCTTTGCCAATGACGTGCAGAGGGGAGGCCTCGACGGTGCATTGGCCCAGGGTACCAGTTGGATGGGGGCATTCAATTAGAGAAAGGAAATAATTAGTCATTTTAACATTTCTGCAGTGATAAATCAATGTTTGGAGGCTAAGCGCATTGCAGAGGCAGTTGTTAGCGCATGATGTAGGCGGTGCAACAATCAAAATCAACAAGAAGACGTGACTGTTCATTTCTACGTTTCCTCTAGTCATAACTTGCCTTTTCTTCAGCTTTTTCTTCATGCGAGATTAGCTGCTCAGGTCCGTGAATAGCTCTAGATCGGGTGCAACTATGTTTTATCACAGGATTTTCTGCGATATTTCATGGAATATTTACGTGGGATGTCTCCGGCGCTATTTTTCATACAGATTACTTCCCACAATCACATTTTCAGTCACAAGCTGTGAAAAGTCATTTAGAAATTAATTCAAACATTTCTGAGATCTTCAATGTCACAGGAGCGACTGACCACCCTGGCTTTAATAAGCCCTGAATAAGAATTTCTCACAGCTGGTTCACAGCACTACCCCACAAATCACACTTAGCCCCCCCCCTCAAAAAAAAAATTGAAAAAAAAAAAAAAACAAAACAAAACAAAGAAATTAATGTATGTATGTATATGGTTGTGAGATGACTATTTTGTAGTGATCACTTCTGACTTCCGACTACTGGTACTTTGGATCTTTGGTGACTGAATTGCTCCTTTTGTAAGTCGTTTTGGATAAAAGCGTCTGCCAAATGACTGTGATATAACTGTACATAGCAATGCCTGTCTAAAGAAGAAGTAAATAAATAGATAAATAAACATGACGCCTAACCGCTGCTGCACTTGGGACAGGCAAGAGTTCTTGGGTCTGAAAACAATATTAAGAAAGTGAACTGATGGAAAACAGCTCCCTTAAAATCTTCTTTAGTGACGGGGCCCGGAGGCACCACATGCCAGGCTGGCGTAATCTGTCAAGAGGCGACGGAGTTCTACTGTCGCAGTGCCTGACGTCGTCGCCGTCTGGATAAAAAGTATAACTTGAGCACACAAATTAAAAACTCATGTCCGACTCCCACGGACAGTCTGTGCCTTGCTGAGAGCAAGAAAGTTCTTATATTGGCAGGTATACAAATTATAAACCCAGCAGCATTCAACTAACAGCATTGATGTCTAAGGGGAAATGTTTAAGTCTGTTTTTTGGCAGCAGGGAGCTGAGCTAAAAGGTTTTGTACTGATTAACATTAAAAGCCCATTTTCGGTGGATGCTTTTTCCAATTTCAAACAGTGCAAATCAATTTTATTGAAATTTGGTACCTGGTAAGGTACAGTATCACAGTTTTTAAACTGAAGTTTTTTGTTTTTTTTTATCCCATTGCGCCCTATTCTTAAATTAGCAAATCGATCTGTTACTCTCTGTGAGCACAAGGCCTTGATTTTTTTAAATGCTAATATAGTGGAGAAGGGTTGTGTACCGTACTGTGCAAGCCCATCATCCCACACTCCACCATTTTAAAGTTTTTAAAGTTATTGTCTTAATGCAGGTTGTCCTTGCACATGGAGCATTCCCAAGGAGAGCACCTTGCAGCTACAGTTTGCAAATAACGTCTGGAGGACGCCTCCCAAGGTGTAAGTATATACCTTCCACCCGAGGGGAAAGCATCACAAGATAAACATGGACTAAATGTCACACTGTATTACCCAGTGCCACAATCTCATGGTCATCAATAACAAATGATTATGATTTTATAGATATGATTTTCTATCTTATTCCTCATTTAGTGAAGCTACATGTGCTATTATAATTAATGTATTCATTTATTTTATTTACAGATGCTTGAATTCAGGTTGTGTTGTAAAATTCTAAATAAATCTCTGATGTGAACACAAGTTAGAAATATTGTCTGTTTTATTTCAAATATGATACTGCAAATTAAAGTACTTTACTATTGTTCATGGAAGAACTATATTTCCTTGATCGTTTCAATTGGAACTAGATTATGCATAACTAAACCTGGAATACAAGAAGAAATATACAGTATTGTTAGCCGTTAGTGAAAAAACTAGATGAACCAGTGTCTTGAATAACCAGGAAATACATTTGTATATTAACAATAATATTTCGCATAAGAAGAGCAAACTGGCTTATTCACGTTCATTAAATGGTACTTTTTTAACAACTGTAAAATATCACAAGTATAGCAGAGCATACTATTTCCTCCTATGATAATATAAATAGAGAATACACTTGCGTGATGTTATACCTTTATTATGGGCATGAAAAAAACTAGTGCAAGTTATAATGTAGGTGCATATTGGATGTAGTTCCAGAGCCAAAAAGGACACTGTATCCTCTTCAAAATATTCTTGTTGAATAATCTTGTCTGCAATTTAATATCTGACGCACAGAAATAGTTCTGGCTGAACTTAATAGTACACAGAAGATTTGTTTGACTGCAAGTAAAATAAGATTCAATTATATTTTATTTATGTTCCTTTTTATAGAGAGACACTTATTCTCTGTGTTATTCCCCTGAAATGTTAGAGGTGTTTTCTCAGCAGAAAATTATATTGAAATTATGCAAAGTAGGTTTGCTTTTAGCTGTATTCCAGTACAAGTGTAGAAATTAATAAATCAAAAAGAGAGTTACTTTAAATAAAAAAACAAATGCCTTTGATGAAAACTGGGTCTTCACTTTCCAGGTCACTGTTAATGTTGATAACCACCTGGATCAGGATGGTCTCTATGGCAACATGCACACATCATGGATAACTGAGAGTCAGCATGATGCTTTGACTTTTGAATCAAACTGTCAGTTCATAGGTTTACAATGGGTTGCCATAGAGATTGAGCAGAGACTGGGAACACTTGCATTAGGCCCTTGCAAAAATTGCAGAACACATCTCACAACCATTGCCTTTCAACTAAAACTGCAGCGATGAAGAGGAATAAACAAGTGGTGCTCCCGTATTTTTTGTAAATTCAAAACATGTGACTGAATAATCTAGCGAAAACAGCATGTTGATCCAATTTGTATTTAGTTTGTATCCATTTTTTTTTGGAGACAGGGGACTTTGTGGGAACGCTTCCCATGTGAGGCCAGGCTGTGACCGTCACCCCCCCTCTCCCGCCCCCACCATAAATAGCTTCCGGGCTGGTGATTCTTGACATGAGATTCTTGCAGAATAATAATGCAAGAGGTAAAATGCAGCAACTGCAGCCGGGGGACACCTCCTCTGATACAGTTAACGATACTGAGAACCACAGAAGCAATGAATCAGAAAATGCATCTGTCAAAGTCAAGTACGATGTGACAGTTCTGACAGGTAAACAGGCAGATAATTGGATGGATGGATGGATGGATGGATGGATGGATGGATAGATAGATAGATAGATAGATAGATAGATAGATAGATAGATAGATAGATAGATAGATAGATAGATAGATAGATAGATAGATAGATAGATAGATAGATAGATAGATAGATAGATAGATAGATAAATAGATAGATAGATAGATAGATAGATAGATAGAAATTATTTATCCCAGAGGGATATAAATCTGTCATAGCGTTTGGGTTCATTCGCCCATCATAAGAGGTAGCAGAGGTAGCAACTTAAATACACATGAAGACAGGGATTATAATATGAAATGATACTTGGTTGGCTGAGTCTGTGATTGCTGTTTTATTTTTCACATTTATTAAGAATTTCATCCTTTGCTTTTGAAGAAATATCTTTTTTTAAACTATAATTTTCAGTGATGATTCACCTAAGGGGAGAAACAGGTAATCTATACTGCATGTATGTCAGTAATTTAAATTAACAATGAAGCCGAGGTGATAAGAAAGCAAGTGAATGAAAAGGGAGCAACTACAGACATACACAGTTATACAGAGGCTTGTCCAATCAATTCTTTGAGCTTCTACGTCACCGGAAACCTCCACAGTGTGTGCGTGCTGGTGAGACATGTTGATATTAAAATGCATTTATTCAGGCTGTGAGTCAGGCTAACAGCCCGGTCTCACACAGATAGAGATGAAATTGAAAAAAAAAAAAAAACCTCACTGTTGCTTAAACTGAGATTGGCCATGATTTGAGCACGCTTGGCAAAGGTATGTAAACCGGAAAAATGCTTGCCAAAATAATCCCTCTCTCAAAAAGCAGTTCAAAATTAGACATACTGCAGCCTCTATGATTTGCATTTTAGACAATCCACTGTTCTTTTTTACTAAATTCCAAGGTACATATGTCCGTAGTCATATTTGTTCAATTTTCCTGGGTTTGGTACAACTAAGTTCCCTAACACGCACTCTGGGCCACCTAACTGTTGGCTATTGATAAATTAGAATAATTAAATCACTTACTGAGAAAGTAATCTTTCCCCTTGTTATTCCATGTTTGGTTTTCCCCTGAGGTCCCTTAGATTTCCATACCGTTGCTCCCCTATCTGGAAATTCTTCAAGCAGATCTTTAACCAGAAACCACCAGATATAAAAACACGTCTTACTCCCCAGAGGAACCTCTATTTATCCTTGCCGTGAAAAGATTTTGAAAAGTTGCGTGCATCTGTCCGTGTCGTCTGATACGGACATCTACCTTTGTGTAGATGCACTCTTTTACCCTTCTTTCATAGAAACACACTTTATATCCACGTCGCACATTTCCAATATCGGCATGATTTGAGTTAAAACAACATTTCGGAGATGAGTTATCCGTAAAATGGCTATCAGATGTTGTTGCGGCAAACGGGCTTCTTTTGTTTCAAGCAATTTATACATCAGCCTCACAATTACTTATTCAGATTCCAGCTCTGACGAGTCCCCTGGAAATCAAACCTTTGTTCCCCAAACAAGTTGGACGTAACGATGCAAACAATATCATGACGACCCCAGAGAAGACGTGCCAGAGAAGACAGATGGTTTGAGCGAGGGGTCAAAGAAGCCGGCCTAATCAAAATGAAAAAACTGTCTCCGAACCGAGGAGGGTGAGCTCAAGCTGGGCTTACAACAAAACATTTCCACGGTAATAGACCGCCGTCGCAGCACGCTCCCGACATCTTGATCGTTAAGTATAAGGTTGTGATCTTTTCCTTGGCTTGTGCTTACAACAATATCGAACTTGTTGGATATTTTCGCAAGTCTTTCAGTCAGTGACACAACACAATCAACAACCAAAAGATGAGCTCTAACAAAACGAGAAACTGGAAACCTGGTAGACAAATCACGGGAGTGGCATTGGCGGCAGACACGGTATTTGTTGTCTGTATGAATGATCGGGACCTCCCGATCAATATGGACCGTCCTAAAAGAGGAGCGGATGGTGGAGCTGTAGGCAGAACAGCCCAGCTTGTACGATGTCAACTCTCCAATGTATCATGACCGATTGGAGAAGGAAAACAACGGACTGAAATAGCAGAGGCTCTGCAAATACCCAAAGAAAACACTGCATCATAGGAAAGAAAATACTGAAAGAATCTAGCTTCAGTCTTGAAAGAAGAGACTCTAAGATTAACTGTCATTGTAAAATCTCAGTTTAGGGAATAGGCTGAGATTTGTGTTAAGTTGTGAGCAGGATTGAGATTATAGTTTTCCCAAGTCCTTTCCAAATCTTTTCCACAGTCTTCTAATGTACGGGTAGTATTATGCACAATCTTTCAACCACATATCACGTCGTACTGGGATCCATCCCAAGACAGATCGACTCACACACACACTGGGTCTATCCGCACCCTTCAAACTATCCAATACCAGGCTTTGGTGACTACCGCCAAGGGATGTAACAGGCCCCTTTCCTTTGTTTTGCACAATCTGGATTTTAGCTGTACCTATTCACATTTTAACTCAGGTTAAACCCCCAGATATTGTACCTCGATTCCCCCTAACAACACCTCCATCGACACAACAACCCCATTCGACCTAGTTTCTGCAAAATAACTCTCCCTACAACCCATTCAAACTTAAGAAGCCTCTTGGACGAGAGGTCAAACCTTGAAAAGATTTCGACGAGAATTAATCATGGACTGGATTGTGAACATAACAACCCCATCCCACCAAGTTGGTTTAAAACAACTCAAATAAGGAACCCTCATGGACTAACACCCAACCCCAGCACTGGAAACTCCCCAAAGCCTGTTAGAACTGAAGAAATGTCTCGGACGAGATGTGAGATGTCTTCAAGAAAAAATAATAAATTAAGTTGCCATGACTGGATCAGACAACGGTGAACCATGACCTGTAGGACTGGGACCACAATGATTAACTGATGAACCAACGCTAAAGCTGCCTTTAAGCCAATGTTTTAAAAGATCCAATATAAAATTTGGGATACTTCTCAACAGAAACTCAAGATCTCTCATTGTAATTGAATAAAATATTAACAGTGCCGTTTATGCCCTATTAAAAAATGGAAATTCTCCAATATGTCTGTAATGTTATTGCTTTTTAATTTGCTAAAGTACAAAACTGATGTTGGTAGCAGTAGAGTTGATTAATTACAAATGAATCCCAGAGAGTTTGAGAGATAGAAGCAGTCAATTTAGATTTAAACGGGATTTAAATGCAATGAACACAACAAATGATGCCAGAGCTACATCGCCGTAATGTCAATAATAATTTGGTTTCAAATTTTTAAAATGAATGTTTCCCCCTTCAGCTGCAGGATAAGTCTCTCCTCATGAGTTCTGTCGCTCGTTCCGGCGAAGATGCAAATGTGACCTTTACCGTTTTCAGAAAGGATTCTCGCGCATGTTTGGACGGACAGACATGGTTTTTCTTCTGCGGATTTTTAAAAAGACCGATTAGGTTTGTCATCCGTCTTTTCAAATCTGGGACTCTGCGCATTGTTAAAATGTTTTGTATTTTATGCTTTGTCTCCACCTGACTTAATGTGGCCTGATTTAAACCCTTGTCCAAAACCTTTCGTTCATGCATCAAGTGATCTAGCTGATTTTGGTTTATCCTGCAATGGAAAAATTGAAAATTGTGATGACCTTCAGACTTGCATTGAAATTGAGATTAAAAAACATTTCACAGAAAATAGGTTATGAGTCGTGAAGCTCCTTAACTGTATAACAGGTGATATTTTAAATCTTTTCGCCATGACTCACGCTTCTGGTCTTAACAGAGATGCATCGATGCTTGCACTAACTCTCGATAATGCACAGTCAGTGTGGTCTCATTATGTCAATAAAGCTGCATCAATTGAATTGTGCCGAAATGAACAGCACAAAGCCCTCAGGTCGATGAGCAATTGGCTGAAACTACATGACTTCACTGTGGCCTTTCCTAGGGTTTCCTGCAACCATCTGTCGTTTCTTTCTCTTTTTCCACTAACCATCACTCACTCAATTTCCTCATTCTTCTCTGACATACCCCTCCCCCCTTATTTTTCTCTCCATCTCTTTACATTATTGATAGAGAACACATTTATGTTTCTTTCCAGACGCCGGAGAACTGATGACCTCTCGCTTCAATCTCCCTGTTTCTCCATCTTCATTCTTCCCCCCCTCAGGCAAGCCTATCGCTGAAGCAATTCATAATTTTTCTCTGAATGTTCTGGTAAATTATGGAATGAATTATCTTGATCGTATAATATTACTACAATTGTTTTAGCGGGTAGGCCTGCTGGGAAGCCCTTGAGATACATGACTACTCCTTTTGGACAATATTCTGATACATGTATATTACCCTGTAATAGTATAGTATAGGAATAGTATTGATGATTATTTCCTATATTAAGAAACATAAACTAATACAATATAATAAATAAAATAATATAAAATAAAGAAAAATAATATAAAACAAAATGAATACCAGAGGGAAATTACTTAAAAATAACAATTGGTTATCTGATAACAGCAGGGTAAATGCTTAAAGTTCACCTTGAAAAATTTGAAATCAGTGCAAACTATCTTAATTTAACTGCAAATTACCAACAACCCATCAGGACCCCACACCCCCCACTCCTCAAAAAGCAACTAACAATCCTGAAATTAGATGAAAACCGGCAAGAAATCATCTTGAACTATGTAAGCATTTAGTCGCATTTCAATCAAATTCAAGAAATGTACTGTTGTTATGTAACCACATTATCAAAGTAACCATGCTCTCACTAGTGGTCACTTTATTAAAACAAGAGGTTGTTTTTTTCGATGTCAAAGTGACTTCTGTCCCCGGCCATTACTCTGGTTATTCTCTTTCCAATGTCCGTCATTTCACTTAACTAATTACTACTTGTTACATATTTAATATGTGATGTTAACTGCTAAACATGGGCAGGAAAAAATGAACAAATATATATATATATATATATATATATATATTGCAAGAGTCAAAGGAACATAATAATGAATATGAATTATGTAAATAGTTTTAATTTGTGAACTTAAAAAAAGACTATCTATCTATCTATCTATCTATCTATCTATCTATCTATCTATCTATCTATCTATCTATCTATCTATCTATCTATCTATCTATCTATCTATCTATCTATCTATCTATCTATCTAAATAAAATAAAAAGTATCACACATAAATAAATGTGACATTGATCTATTTTCACTTTTGTAATATATACAGTAGAATATATTGTCCAGACATGAATACAGGTATGTACAGGTAATGGACAAGACCTTAAAAAGAAAGGCTCCAGAATTAATACGTTTCCGATGCTAACTGGCAGTGATTGATGAAGTTATCCAGGACAAAGCCTGATCCAAAGTTACTTTAGTGAAGTCAGCTTGGCTAAGTAGCATTTGGGCTTGTTGTGGAAATGAATGAAAATCAATGTAGTGTCTTGGGAGGTGATGGAAAAACCACTGTGTGTGGATGCTGATGGAAGTAAAACAGTGATTAATGTGAAGTCAATAACATCCTTACCAGTATACCTCATTCGATACACACACACGCACACACACCTGCGCACACATATACAGACACACACATGTCCTTGCTATGACTTACCAAATGTGTGGCCTGTGGTTCGGTTCCAGGATCAATCTAAATTGAATTTCGGCAACATTCATACAAAGCCTTGGAACATACTCAAGTAAATTGCATCTGTCTGGATTTGTGCTGGAAAGTTGAAAAGAGTTTGAGTTTGAAATAGAATGCAGGAAAATAAAAAATAAAACGAAGAGGAGAAATACTGGAGGAGGTTGAGATTCTCTTACTTGTAAATACAGGAGGGTGTCTATGAAAGTGTGGGGTTGCTTGTGCACAAAACAGCTTCAAACAAATCTCCTTGCGGCACAATTCTTAGATATTCATCAATATTCAAAACTGCTATCAAAATTGCACTCAACGGGTGAAACGGTGATTTGTGCTTGTAGTTTCCGATGCCTGAGGTTTTTTTACAACCAGTTTTCAAGTTTTCTTTTGGGTCTTAAATTTTTTGGGGGTTGTTCAGATAAATTTACAAATAAGTAAGTAAGCAATAAATAACTCAACACATAAATGCATTTTGTTTATCTTTTAAACAATTGAATTATATACAAATAATCACTTTCGTTTGGAAGCAAATTCTATACAATTTAGAACCTAAGTACCTAAATACAACAGCTCGCCAAATGCTATTTAAACAACAAAATAACCCTCTTTTATTTTAGGAATCTCCTAAATCTCCTGACCCCATTCTCTAAGCTGATATTAAATAAAATATTAAGGTTCACATCACCTTGAGGTGCCTAAGATCAAAATATAAACTGTTATCGTTACTGGCATCCAACATACCAGTAGGTATGTCTTACATAATTATTAAGAATTATTCATATAAATTGTCTACATATGTGTGATCCCACAATTTTTAAATGTTGCAAGGAATATCACATAAAAAAAGGTATCAGCTTTATTCTATATAATATAATTTGTTACACACAGACTGTCATAAATCATCCAAATATGGCATCATTTCAAGCACACCATCCAATGAGGGACACCAAGTATAAATTGTCAGACAGCCTTCAAACATATTGTTTTAATCTGAAGGTTTTTCAAGCACAAAAGAGTTGCTTTTTCTTTAATCAAATGTCTAGACCGTCAACTTTCACGGTTTAACTTATTTTACTTTGCTGCTATCTTGTTATCCACAACCATTAGGCCCATTTATGATGTTGAATATACAGGGGGGTAGAGATGGCAAAGGGTGGAAGACTGAAATGTTGCGAAGCTGGTGAAGGAAAACAGAGGATTAACAAAATATGAGCTGGGAGAGAAAACAAGTAAACAGCCGAAAAAGAATTTTAGCGGTGAGCAACAGGATATAGTGATTCACCAGTTGACTGAATCACGCATACATGTTCAACGTCTCCCATTCTCGGCGTGGAGGCTACAGCACCAGGCTTTTCTTGGAGAAAAAATATTTCTAAATGTGGGAAGTTATGTAATTGCATCCCTGAATGTCTCGGTCTAGCTGTAGATCATAACATTATGTTCTTACCAACAGAATGCTCAGACACCTCTCACAAGCACTTGAAATAAAGTAATCTTATGTTACAAATAGAGATTCATTCATTCATTCATTCATTCATTCACTCACAGGGATTCTAGGGCCAATAAAACCTGAACCTGGGGGAGATTTGGGGTACACCGGATGTCTGTCGGTTAAAGTGCCACATATCAAAAGGCTCACAACCATTCACTCTATAATTCATATTTATGGACAAGTCAGTCATCAAAGTTGCCTTGAGTTGATGGCACTGATCCTGACATTTGCAAGAGATCATCTGAAATTCTTTTTTTTTTAAACAAGTATAATCACACCAACAGTGTGCGACCTTGCAATGTCAGATTTGATAGATCAATCATAAAAAGTAACCATGAAAGTAAAATCAATAATTGTGATGTATCACTGTTTTGCTATGGACCCCTATAGAAAACTTCATATGCCACCACTGTGACGTTTTAGGGGTTCTAATAGCGAGAGGAAAGAAAAATTCTGTAGCACTTTGCTAATAAATGACATCACAAAATTGTTGTAAACAATTAATGTCTATTAACCAGTAATGACTAATGCTAAATTGTTTTATATTCACAAGGTAGCTCCACTGCGCTGGTTAAACACAGATTTCAACAATTACATTCCATGGGCTTGGACTGCATTTTCACAATTACCCATTAATCCTTAAGCACCCACATGATTAGAATTATTTGTGGAAAGCTGTCATCTGATTAATTCTGTTGTTTATTCATCAACTGTGAGTGAAATACACGTAATATAAGCAAAAAACTGGGAAGTAGGGAAATATCCATGAAAAGTTCAGTTCACGCGCAATGGCAACATCTGCTACATGACCGTCAAAAACAAACGTAGGAGAAGGTTCAGTTTCCCATTTTGCAACATGTTGGCGCATTAATCAAATTTAAATGTGATTTAGCCTGATGGGAACAGATACAGTGAGTAGCTGATGATGAGCAAAGATGTTGTCACATCCTATCCTCGACCGGAGCTAAAAAAAAAATGTCGGCAGATAAAAATATTAGATATGATTGGATTGATGAGGGGCTGCGACATAGCCTGATTTAATTTAAAAAAAAAGAGACCAAATATACTTTACTTGATAAGAAATCACTATGTGATTTAATTGCTTTATTTGAGAATGCCTTCTGCTATTGCAATGATAATGGCACATGAATCAAGAATCCGTGCCAACTTCTTTATATCCTGATCAAACAATTCCCCATTGCTGTAGAGAGCGGAACAATGTACAAATTTGCCTTCGGTTTCGCTTACTTCTATTAAATTTCATCAAACTCTGCGATTTTTACAGGGTGAATGCTCAACTAATTATAAGGGACACAAAAATCCCAGACCCTGATGAAAACTGAGGTGAATTAATTTTTTTCCCCCTGACACCAGACTCAATCTTGCATGTCTGCCCGTTGTTTTATAACATAATGATATCGTTCAAACTCCGGAATAACGAACAAAGAGCCATGATAATATTTGTGATAACTCTATTAGAGAGTACCGTATAAACAGTGGCTGCTTAATTGTAGCCGATTCAATAATTTTCAGCTGAACATATTGTTGTGAGGGGGAGTACATCAGCGTGCCAAAGCCTTTGCGGTAACACCTTTTGCCGTTCCTCCTACATGTGTGTTTTTCTCACATAACAAAAACCCACCTGGTGATAGCTCCTCAGGCTCTTGTTCACCTGTTATTAATTGCATACACACACACACACACACACACACACACACACACACACACACATGTCCACATACACACAGTCATCGGCCCTACTACCAGTTCAAGTCTCAGAGTCACAGTCCGTTTCCCGCATTTCTCAATTAAATGGTTCATTTTACAGCGACAGTAACATGAAACTATTTCACCAAATATATTTACTGCTCATCCCGCTTGAGGTATTTCCATGTAACGATGACACTGATTAGCTCCCGATCTCCGGCTTCCTGTTTTACTGAAAATCAAATTAGGAAGCTATGGTTGATGTTCCATGACGGCTATTGCACGTGTTCATGCGAGCACCGCTTGAACGTGACACGACCGCGTTTAAATGATCGTTTTGTCATGGAAAGAAACGACCAAATAACTACATTATGGAACAAAATTGGAAATGTAACTATTATTCATGCCGAAATAAATAGATGGATAGGAACTACTTTTCCTACTACTTTCACTTTCGTCCTCTATTGCTCATGGATACGTGTGCCAGGTCAGGCTCAGCGCCATGCAGATTGAATGGTACGCCGCTGTGGACACACAACCACCGGTTTAATCGTAATGACAATGACATGGCTGAGAGGCGAGGAGGGGGGGCAGCACCTAAATAGTCTGTATCAGTGAAGCTTATTTTCTTTTTTCCTCTTTGTAAAGACCTTCAGCTCGAAATCACAACTGGGTCTTGCAGGTAGCATGCAGAAAATTTAATTTATCTTTGATAGCTGCTAAAGTTTAATGAGAAACTATGTACAAAACAAATCTATTTACAGTATATTCAACTTAAACGTACTCGGCCCTATTCTCCATCAAACCACTTAAGCTCTCAGAACAATAAGAGCTGGTATTAATACTTGTGGTTGTGGCCGTGCATTACTTGGATTACACACGGTAATAGAATCCTTCCAATCATATTTCACAGGGAGGGGACATCCCCACTTCCCCACCTTCTTTCTGATTTGCGCTTAATGCTTTTACTTTTATCCTTGATCCAGAATCCGGCGGTCTAGACAGATTGAACTGATCTCTTCAGTCATCATTTATTTCACTTTGTCAAAGGCGCAGCAGCTGAAAGCGCAAAATGTAAAGCTTTATACATGTTGCTCAATGTCATGAACACGTCACCTTGCTGGGAGGAATCTTTCTATAATCAGATAAAACATATATATTTTTTCACTTATAAATGATTCAAAAATAATTGTCTCTTTCCTTGTCTTTCATGTTTAGTTTTTAAATTATTTGTCCTTTACAATATTGGCCTCCATCTCTTTTGCTCTCATTGAGAAGCCATCTCAATACTTAAGAGATAAGGAGGAGCTCAGGGAAGAATACTACTCCCAGATATAGATCACTTTGACCACAATAAATTTAAATTGAGTAAACTTGTTTAAAAATAAATCTTTTAATGCAGCACCTTGCAATTACAAATCAGGCCTTTTAATTCCTATCTTCATTTCTATCATTCTTCCTTCCGCCAGGCATAATTCACTCTACGTAGCTGCTGTCATGCTCCACTCCCCTTCGACAATATAGTAGACAACATGGATGAACAAACACAAGGCGCTGTAAATCCCCCAAGGACACACACATGCACAGATTCAGCCACGCAACCACTTTTGAGCAATTCTGTAATCAAATAATGTCAGACGATAGATTGTCTGATAGCAGTGATTCAGTGATTCACACACAAAACCAGAGTGTGTGATTTTGTAAAGGAGGTACTGTAACAGACTGGATTTACAGAGAATTCTAAATAGACCAAAAGACCAAATTTATACTTTGGTCTTTTAGTGTGTGTGTATGTCTGTGTGTGTGTGTGTGTGTGTGTGTGTGTGTTTGTCTTACCGTCTTGGGACAATGAACATATCGTGCCAGGCTGATAATCAGGTCGTGTGTGATGGGGTCCACGAGGTTTCTGAAGCTGGCGTATCGATACAAGACGTCATCCAGAGATGTGGACTCCATGCCAAGGTCCTACATAGACACATGCACATGAGCGCCCAAGATTACACACGGGAACACACACAATATCGCTTACATGATGCATATACAGCTCTTATACAGACATCGCTTATATAGGGAATTCTATTAATAAACCACATGCATGTCACACATGGAAAAACTCATTGTGTTGCAAACCCCCTCTTCAACCCCCACCATATACAAAAGAGAAACTATAACCACAAACACCTCATTTTCTAAGACGTATTGACAACACTTTGCAAATGACACCTTCACCTGGAATGACTCAACTGAGGCCTGATTGTTTGCCTTTCAGTAAGTGGAAGTGAGTGAAATATTGTCGCTTTTCAATCTCCTGCAAAGCATTGACCAGTTGGCGCTCTTCAAAAAAATCCCCTCTTGAAATATTAAAGGACGCCATCTCTTATCATTGCACTATCCTGCGACTGCGCCGTGGTAGCTTTGCATTTAAAAAAAAGGCTTTTTGTGGTTCATCTTCCTCCTGACAGAAGTCATTCTTCCTATAATGTGTCTCTTTATAAACCATTTTCTTCTGACTGACCAACCTCTGTGTTCCTATTAAGGGCAACGTCCCTGTACATCACTGTTGTCTTGTGCTGGATGTGACTGTTGCTTTTTTATTTTATTACACTCTTTAGTCCTTTAAGATTTATAAAATGCCACAATTGTAGGTTGTAAAGCTTTTACTTGCTCTCACCTTGCGCCTGGGTACCCTTTTTAAATATTTCAACTTAAGTGTAGTGAATGATTGTTGCCTTTGTGCCCTTGCTTTCAAGAATTATTTCACTCTTGTACTACTATAAGTAATCAGAATGGTCATTATCTTCCATTAAAGCTTTGTGTTTGATTTTCGATGCATGTTATCATTTAATTTTCATGCAATCGCAGCCTGACTCCAACATCCCCCGCCTTTGTCCAACCCATCAGAAACCAAAGTCAAAACTAATTAGATGTAATATTAAGCAGGGGTGATGCCCGTCGAGCGGAGCTCAGCTGGGTACGCAGGCAGAGAACAAACGCTGAGTGATAAATAAAGCTAGGAGTTAAACTGTTTTGCCAACTTCTCTTTAGATGGAATTGGAAAGTGCGTCCGTCACTCTAAATGTAAGAAAGCACGATAAGTGTCCATTCAGGAATATAATCTTGAATGAAAACTCTGCTTAAAAATATACACTGAGGCGATTAAAGTGGAGTACTTAATGATATTTTGAAGAATGTGATAACACCACTGCCACTGACTAATTTTCATGCAAATCACTGTGCTGTGTGTGGAAACGCGACCTCGGCGTATTCACAGGAAATATTCAAAATAAATCGCTTTGTTTGGAATCGTTGTCAAAAACATCACCTGCTTTGCCTAAAAGCAGCGGCGACCCTTTTATTCCGGATTTACAAACAGCAGGACAAAAATGGAAAGGATGTCATGAGTGTTGGAGGAAAGGAAAGGTCAGAGCTCCCTTCGTAGCAGGGCGCTCATTTCGTGGCATTGTATCAATTAGATTATGAGAAGGACATTTTCTCGAAAGCTCAGCGTTGTAAACGGAAACACGGCCTTTTCGGTATTGATAATTCTAAAAAAGTGTAAATAGTGGCCTGGCAGTGGCTGTTTATGAAATACCTGCAAAAAATAATGAGACATCACCACATCCCCTGCTTTATTCAGTGGATATAACTGAATATTTATCATGCTAAGAAGCAAATGGTAGGATGATGACGGAAAATCTTTCGGGCTGAGGGAAAAGTTGTGGCTGGATTAGCAAAACAAATTATTCTCTTGCTTTTACATTGTAGAAAAAAACACTATAACCCCTGATTTTAGTTATGGGGTATCTTAGCATGCCAATATTAGTGTTTAAGTCATATTTTCACACAGCAACTCACCAACAGGCTGCAACGGCTAATATTTTTAGAACACTTAAATTTCGTTTAACGAAGATAGTGACTTCAAGTTCCGATGTAAGGACACATAAGGTCAAGAACGTGACGAAAAAATTACGACACATATTTATTTTTATATTTCCATTGAGGTAAGTTATGTATCTACCTTGTTAAACTGCAAAATTTACCATAAAACATCAACATAGTGACAATATTAATTTTTAAGGTATTTTGAATCTATTCCACACCATTATGTGGTCAAATGTAATAAAGTTCACCTTAATTTTGAAATTAAATCATGTCCACAGCTTTTGAGAACATGGGTGGGCTTGAGAGTGAGATTCTCGGTTGTCATGGTGATGGAGTGACGATATCATTCACCCTGCTATGAGATACGATAAAGGCACAGGTCTCTTGCTTTTTGTTAAATATGCTGTTTTCAAAGTCAAAAATAAATGTTCATGTTTACAATCCCGAGTTTTAATAGGCATTCTATATTAGGATCTATTTATTTCATATTTGCATTGTTCAAAAAATAAAATAATTAAAGTGGCTATCAGAGAGAAAAAAAAAGAAACGTGAAAAAGCAAGATCAGAATTTAGGTTTCATACTTCAAAAATAAGAATGTGTAAACAATATTTAAACACTGGAATATGCATGATTAGGTGTTCTGTGAATTGGTTTGCCATTTAATGCAATATGATGGATTATTCTTATTGTATCCACAACCTGTATTTGTCCCTCTTCAGCGATATACACTGAGTAATCACCAACACTTGGGTTAATGCACATATACTTAGGCTGCTAAATATATCCGGCTTAACGGAATATTAACCCATTCAACATAAGAGTGTATGAAAAAAATATATAAATACATATATTTTATAACAATTATGTATGAATATTGAAAACAGCCTGCAAATACAAAGATTAACATGGTATGAAAAGAGTAAGTAGAGATAAATGGAAAATATCCATACTAGTATTAGTTTTCAAATGTGTAGCGCATATCTTAGATTCAGATTTTTTTATTTTATTTTGCTTTTCCTGACGCCACATAAATAACAACTGAAGTTATTGAAGTTACAGGCGTAAAGCTTTTCATAGGTTTTGGCTCATTTTTAAAATCGGGCTGTGAAACACATCTCGCGCTTGACAACTAAGTAGAGGACTGAGAATATGGGAGTTTTAGTTGCCAAAATGATTACGGGTGATTTGCTGTGTAAATAAATTAATAAAACATGTATAAAACATGTTTGCTCTCCCACCATCACTGCTATTTCTGCCGCTAATGCTGTTAGGCTTACGTGGATAAGTGAAGGTTCGCTGTGTTGCTCCTGTGTGTTTGAGAAGACACTAAGCAGCACCAGGAGTGACCGTGATCTGAAAACCGAGCCCTGTCTCCACAAGAAAAGGTATGACTCATTGACGTCCCCATGTTGCCTTTCGCTCTGCGTGGGAGGTGCGGTAAATAATGACTGGAGCTTGACAAAGTGACACACAGACACAACAAAAACACACGCCGCCTATCATTAACTGACGATAGCAAATTACATCTCCTTTGTGAAGACCATAGAGACAAAAGTGTTAACAATTGGGATTTTATGGCCATTACTTTTGTGGTAAAAAATAATGGCCATGAGGTTTTAATAATAGTATTTGATTTGAACCCTTTGGCTTCCAAATGATGGCAGAAACACAGGATACTGGAGGGGCGAGCCATTATTTTTCTGACCATTTGCTGGACATCGACAAAGATCATTGAGGAGGGATGGATGGGGGCGCCGCCACCTCTCCCACATAAAGGTTCTCGTTTTGTGTCTGCTTCTCTCTGATTTAAACCAACCAAGGCTGAGACTCTGTAATGGCACATATAAATCTCTTAACTGTGGTAGTATCAAGTAAATTTGCCATATCTAGAAATTGCTCACATATGAGACAGAACATATCAAATTAATACACAAAGGGCATGATTTAAGGCATTAAAAACACTCTCAAAATCCCCTCTGAATACAAATTACTATGATTAGCATATCAATTATTTCATTAGATGTAACATTTATAAAGTAGATTTGGCCTGTTCCTATTGTGTACAAAAATATACAGTGCGTCTGTATTTTTGACGATTTGCAAATCTATTACGTTTTATTTTTGTTGCTGTTGGTATTGAGTTCAATTATATCGAGAGTTCAAAATAGTCTGCTGTTGAAAGTTGAATAAATTGTTTCAAAGGATAATCAGTAGCAATTTAAAAACAACGTAATCTTAACACTAACTCTTTGCTCAAGTGAACTCAAACCTCCTTTTTGTGTTATCGAATGTCAACATTCCATTCATGACTTTTTTTAAGATGAATAAAAAGCACCGGATACAATTGTAGATCATCTTTCTCAGTTCCTTTTCAGGGTCAAGTGCTTGGTTGTATAGTTTATTTTTAAATAGACAAAACTGCCTGGGTAAAATACATATATTAAAGATCCCATCTGACTTGCAGATGTTGCCCTCCATGCACTTTGGGCAATGTAGCGCACAGAGAATTTAAATGGACAGGCACCCTGCGAGCTCACCTGGAGCCATTAACGCAAGGGTTGGAGCTCAGCCCCGACCAGTCACTGCATGGCTTCTCTCTCTCCCCTGCCCTTCCCTCCACTTCCCTACTGTAAGACTGACAAATAATGGCTAGGAAAATAAATAAAATAGCACAGCGCGGACATTTGAACATTTTTTTTATCAACTTTTGGTTTGGACCTCTTTTGATTCACTGACATTGTCTCACCTTTTATTAGCACAAGTACAGTTGAAATATGAGCTGTATCACTATTTCCATCAGCCTTTCCAAATTAAATAGAAATTCTCCTGCTTTCCTCCCAAACTGATTCATGATTTATGAAAGTACTTTTTTCCCCCTTACCTGTGTCAAGGAATGAAATGTTGACATTTAATATTTGCATAGCAGCTGCCGATTTTTTTGTTGTTGGCGGGGTTAAAGCAAAATGGCACAGCGTAGATGTGATTGTTACTTGTAATGCTGTATTTTTCATTTCTGTGCAATGAAATACATTTATCCCACTGGTTAGCAAAAACCTAAAGTGCGATTTGACGCGTCTTTTTCCGAATGTAATTCCATGTTTATATCCTTGTGATGCAGAGAAGTGCCCAGTTGGAGTCGAGGTAATAGATAACAAGCATCTGAGAGTGGGATTCGGCCAATCGAATTAGTTCCTCATGTTCGGCGCTCCGCCCACCAAGTAGTTTTCAGCAGACGGGCGTAATGCAAGCTGCTTTCACAGATGGAATTTTCTTCTTTTTCTCAAACCTGTAGATTTTAATCTAAAAAGCTGGAGGGTGTGGGTCACCGAGTTCTTAGAGGGAGAGAAATAATGTAATGGCTTGCATTCATGGTACCCTCAGAACACACTTATGGCTAATTTACTGACAAATCACAACCCCTTTGCACTGTTTATCCAGCTTCCTGCCCTTACATTTCATTGTTGAATTTATCTGAATGGATGTAACACAGCGCTGGTACGCCGAGCCGTAGATCGCATAAACAGAGCCAGTGAGTCAGAGGAGCACATGCTGCATCTTTACTCCCAATGTGATAAGGATTTGAGATGATATGCAAATACGGCGGAATCGACTGTGACTGAAATTAATCGTCTTCTCCCCGTCTCTTTAATCTCAACTCAAACATTGATGGGGTCCTGAAGCGACGGTTAATATGTTTACATAACAACATGCTGACAATGAATATGTGCGTGAATTTTGTTTGTTGGTTTACTGAGAAAATAGCTGACGGAAATGTTTTTTTTTGTATGGTATGCATAAATGGTCATCCATTGCCAATGCTATAGATTATTAATAGTGTGATCCTACATGAAATAGATGTCAGAAACAAAAATTAAATGGAGGATTTACTTCCTGGAATTCCAAATCCATGGTGCAGCTTCAAATGCATACATTTGAACATACACACATGCTACAATAACACAGCAAGGGCTCCTTTTAGAAAGCACAACCCACACTGATTAGGAGGGGCATCAAAGTGGCGAGCTGAACCGTCTGCATGTGGGCAATAACTGAGACAAAGATGGAGGAGCAGACGGAAACTCAAGTAGCAGCTCTTAAACCAGAGGGTATGGAAAGAGGAGCCACAGATGAGGCCACGTATTGACCTTTATTTCTGATCAACACAGACCAGACAGTGTCGCCCGTCTTTTGCTATGGTGGAGGCTCCTTTATTATTATTACTTTTATGAATATTAATGTCTTTATGTGATATGTCTGAGCAGAGATGTTGTTCCAGGCTTACTGAAACTGCTACATCGCCAAATGTGCATGGAGACCAGCAATATTTCTGATGATGCTATGAAGGCAAAAAAATAAAGCAAGGCTGGAGGCTGAAAACCTGAGATAATTAGCTATTCGAAAACAATGTGATCGATTGCATACGTAAGACATCAAAACAGATTATAGATACATATATAATCTGGAACGCTTGGAAATACTACATTTAGAAATAACAAATAACATCAATATCTTGTTCAGTGGCGATCAAGGCAATGAGACAAACTATCTTAACTCTGGTAGCAGATCATGAAGCTCGGCTGAACGTCTCAAAAACAAGTCTGAAAGAAGGTGCGTGTGAAACTTTCCATTATGATGACCTCAAATACCAAAACATGTGCTCCTGATAATATTCCAAATATCATGTTGTGTAGCAACATAACAAAATAACAAAGACTGTTGGGTTATAGACCTGATCTCTTAGCTCTATTTTTCTAGCTCAAGTATTCTTGTTGTTTTCACTATTCATAATGATAGGTTGATCGTTTTTTAATTTGCATATGGTAATTGGCTTCCCAGTGTTCTCATCCACTGCTTTTATTTATTGGAGCATTGCATTTTAATTGTTATGAAAATTGATTGATATGGAATAAAGATGGATTAAAGGCAAAATATAATATGCACAAAATGGCAACAGCTGTGTTGTGTATTTTACATGTAGGAGGCCGGTGCTATTAACGATTCAAACACACCTGAATGGAGAAAAAAATTGCAAATAGAAACAAACTGTCATGATAAATTTATACATATTTTTTTTTATTGTGAACACTGATCTCTGAGTAAATATGGTGTGATACTGGGTAAGCGAGCGTCACTCTTACATTGTAATATCATCATGACGATGAATTTACAAAATGATATTTGGCACTGGTAGCCCCTTTCCCCGCATCTGTGACTATATGTGTGTGTGTGTGTGTGTGTGTGTGTGTGTGTGTGTGTGTGTGTGTGTGTGTGTGTAATCCCCGCATGTATTTCTTATCACCCTGTTTGGGATAAGGAAGTGTTGACACGATGGATTTTGACTTGGTGACAGCAATGTTGCACTTGAAATTGCAATGAAGGCCATTAACATCCTGTTGTTCCATTATGTTTTCCTGGATGAAAACATGGCCCTGGAAATCCTGTCAACGGACCCCATGGGTAAATGACAACATTCAAAGAAACTAGAGGTCGTGTTAGAAATGATATTACCATGTAATGTGCAGCCAAAATGAAGCCCCCGTCTAGAAACCTCCTTGAACTTGTTATGCGAGAGATAGGGAAAGCACTAAAAGCTGTATTTCTTTTGCTGAAGATGGGATGTCAATTAGAGGTGGGGAAATGAAGAGTCCTCATAATACTGGTGCTTTCAAAAATTAACAATAACCAAACACCAAATAATAATAATGCCCGCAAGCAGCTGAAATATTAATGGCAACCATAGCTGAACAGTCCATTAATCAGGTAAAACAGTACCGCAAAGGAAGAGGAGTTAAATGGAAGTATAGCACATTTACAAATGTGTTTTTATGCTGGCACTCCAAAAGAGGAGCCTTACTATTCACTTCATAACTGTTTTTCATTATTTATTCTTTACTCTAGGAGGGTATTTTATGGGCCAAAGCAATCTTGAGAATGGGCACAAATATTGAGCTATAAATAATTTTAATACTCCCTTGTCAAAGTTGTGATAATATAGCTAAGCCTTTACTTATTAAGAGTCTGATTTTAAATGGGGGCATGATAAATGATTTATCTATTCAGACTGAAGCTTAAACCTTTATTTTGAGACCACGATTACTAGAGAAGGAGAAGTTCTGGATGAGTTAGATGAAGTGATGCAGAATATTCCCAGAAATGAGAGAGTGGTAATTGGTGCAGACTTCGATGGACATGTTGGTGAAGGCAATAGAGGAGATGAAGAAGTGATGGGCAGATTTGGTATACCGGATAGGAATGCAGAGGAACAGATGGTGGTAGATTTTGCAAAAAGGATGGCAATGGCTGTAGTGAACACCTTTGTCCAGAAAAAAACAGGAGCATAGGGTAACTTATAAGAGTGGAGGTAGGAGCACGCAGGTAGACTACATCTTGTATAGAAGTAAAGGTAGAGGTAGCAAAAGCAAAACAAAGGGCGTACAATGACTTGTATGTTCGGTTGGATAGTAAGGAGGGTGAGAATGTTGCAGCAAGACAGAATATAAGTGTGTGAATGAGAGGAACTTGGGTGGAACAGTGAGGCTACCGGGAGTGGAGATCAAGAAGCTGGAGGATTTCAGGTACTTGGGGTCAACAGTCCAGAGCAACAGAGAGTGTGTAAAAGAGGTGAAGAGACGGGTCCAAGCAGGTTGGAATGGGTGGAGAAAAGTGTCAGAGGTACTATGCGGACTAGCGGCCAGAATGAAAGGAAAGGTGTACAAGACAGTGATGAGACCAGCGATGCTGTATGGCTTAGAAACTGTTAAAATGACGAAAAGACAGCAGGCAGAACTAGAGGTTGCAAAGATGAAGATGTTGAGGTTCTCTTTGGGAGTGACCAGGATGGATAGGATCAGGAATGAGTCTATCAGAGGAACAGCACATGTTAGATGTTTTGGAGAGAAAGTCAGGGAAGCCAGACTGAGATGGTTCGGTCATGTACAGAGGAGGGATAGAGAATATATGAATATATTGGTAGACGGATGCTGGCATTGAAGCTGCCAGGCAAGAGGTCTCGAGAAAGACCAAAGAGAAGATTTATGGATGTAGTGAGAGAGGATATAAAGGTAGTTGGTGTGAGAGAGGAGGATACAGAGAATAGGGTTAGATGGAGAAAGTTGATTCGCTGTGGCGACCCCTGAAGGGAAAAACCGAAAGAAGAAGAAGATTACCCTAAGAGATTAAAAACAAACAAACAATTGCTACAACCATATAAAACATTTGTGACGTCAACTCCTTGTAAAAGCAGCCAAAGCGGAGCAGTAAGAAGCCTGATCCCTTTTTTTTTTTTCTTTTTGCACACTTCAGCGCTAAGCTCAAGGTATGAAAACCCGGTTATGTAAGCGTCAGACAATGTAGCATTATGTGCATGGCAGAAACGAAGAGAAATTAAAAAAAAAAAAAAAAAGGATTCCACTGCCATTGATGGTCCCAAGATCTCAACAGCCCAACAATTGTTACGCGTTGATTGAAGGACAGTGATTAAGATGGTGGACTCTTATTTATTTCTCCATAACGAAGCTACTGCCTGATTAGTCAATGTCTATTTAGAAGAAATGCTCAAGAAATCACCATGGTTTCCAAGCATCATGGACTGGAACGTGGTTACCGGGGAAGAAAGAGTCTCCTTTCTTGTGTAAGCAGGCTCTCCTTTTCATTTCCTCGTCTCAAGCCGCCGCCTCTTCCTCTCTTTATCCTCATCAAAGTCGGTCAAAACTTTCCCCTTTCCAGCATGAAAGAGCCCAAAACCCAATGTGACTTACATTCATGTCAGTGTCATTTTTTTTCAATTTCACCTCACAGCCGTCCTTGACAACCTGTTCTTCTCTATCAGATATTAATACCATTTGGCAGAAGGAATAAAGCAAGAGTAATAGTTGTCACACTGTCCCAGATACTTCATTATCAAACTGTTTATCCTACACTCAGGGTGACGGAAGCCTACACCAACTGACATTGGACGAGAGGCTGGGTTAACTCCGAACTGGTCACCAGGTGATCTTAGAGCCACAGATACAACCATTCACTGGGCAATCATGGGTCTCCAATTAACCTTCGTGCATGTTTTTGGACTGTGATGGAAACCCATGCAGACACACTCCACACAGTTGGAGTCGAACCAAGGAACCTGCAATGAGGCGGTCCACCCACTACCACTACTTTATTTCTTACTTTCCCCCCGACATGGATAAGGAGAAATCCCACAGAGGTCGCAGGCGTTTGACCACCAACCTTCTAGATCAAGGCTAAGCCATGTTGTCGACAAAAATCCTGCTAGTCTTTTCTTTCAATTGTAAAGGCCTGAACATTGAGGGCTCATCCGATGACAGAAACCCGAGACAATGAGCTGCGTCGTGCCAGCTGAGAGGCCACGGGACTTCAGCACAAATCTCAAGGGAGCCTGCATCTGGTGCCTCTATGGAGCTGCACAATTCAGTGATGGAGATTCAGACAGCATGTCTTGTTACGGTTTATCCTCATCATACTCTTCGTCATACTGTTAAGACTACATAAAGCAGAGCAAAAATATTCATAGGCAACAGCTAGCCCAGCGCCCACATCCCCAAAAGTTGACAAATAAAGAAACCGATGTCACGCTACCAGGCTTTGAGAAATACAGCCGTGACAGATGCTGCTGCAATATATTTGTTGAAATCTTGGCATGAAAAATAATGACTTTCTCCCGACACACAACCAGAGACGGCGGAGTCCCTGTGGGAGAGCGAGTGACATCTTTGACTTCTAGTCTGAGGGGCAACATTGCATGTTTCTTCACAGACCACTTCCTTCTGACCGTCAAATCCTATCACAGCTGCCACAGGCCGTTCGTGTGGAACAGAGCATCGAGTCACGTTTCTAAGGAAATACATCGCAAACAATGCAGTTTCTCATGGCTGACTCTCACTGTATGGTTCATATTTTCATATTTCCTTTCTCTTTCTCCTTGACATCGTGTAAAACTTTCATTATTTCATCCGGCAGCTACATACAAAACATAGCACACCTGTTAGCGCTTTAGCTTCACAGTACGAAGGACCCTGGTTTGATTCAGACGAGGGGACCTTTCTGTTGCATGTTTGCTTGTTGTCCCCGTGGGTGTGCCCCAGTTTCCTCCCACAGTCAAAAAAATGCAGCAGATGAATTGGAAAATGTCCTGTATCGGGAAAATTGCCCCGTGTGAGTGAATGTTATCTGTCTTTGAACATGACCCTGCAATTGGCAACAAGTCCAGGGTGTACCCCACCTCCTGCCCGGTGACAGCTGGGATAGGCTCCAGCACCCCCCCATCCTGAGTGCAGGATAAGCGGCAGAAGGTGGATGGATTTATTAATGCTGTGTTGATTCCTAATTGTATAATTTTTATGATTAAGACCACATTATTTGCTATTTCCCATCTCTGAAAGGTAAAGTTCATGGTTGAAGTGTCCTTACAGTTCACTGTGGATTATAAGTAGAGAGGTTACATGGGGATGCTCTCATCTTGCAAATTCAAAAACCAATGTTAGCAAAATTTCATGCACCGGTCCTCAACGCCGCATCGTCTAAGAACCTTGAGTGTCTGGTAATTTCATTGCAGTCTGTGAGATAATAAATGTGAATCAAGGACTGCACCACCTCCCAGCTAATGCTGGGTTTGCATCAGAAGATTTCACAGAATAAAAAACTGCAAGACAGAGGGAAGTTTTAGGAATTTCACTGGAGTTGCAGCGCGCTCCTGTCATCTCAAACACTGAGTATAAGGTCGCAATCTGAGCTGTCTCAGATCAGTCTTTTACTTGTGGTGGGGTTACAACAATATCACATGTGTTTGATATTGTCTCAAGTCTTTCTGGCTGTACGGTGATGTATCACAATCAACAACCAATAGATGAGCTCTAACAAAACCGAAAACAGGAAACCTGGAGGACAAACAATCACCAGAGCGGTATTGGCTGCAGAGACGGTATTCGTTGGTGGTATGGATGAGCGGGAACGGTGAAGGACGTCCTGAGAGAGGAGTGGATGGTGAAGCTGTGCAGCTTGTATGGTGTCAACTCTCCAACATATCACAACCGAGTGGAGAAGGAAAAGCGATGGACTGAAATAGCAAATACCTGATGAAAACATTGCATGGTGGGAAAAAAAAAAGAGAATCTAGTGGTGGTCTTGTAAATAGTGACCAAGTAAGCAGTCTTTGTAAAATCTCAATCTGAGACTAGGGAGCAACTAAAAACTAAAAACTTGTCTTGGGATGTGAGAAGGTGTGAGATGGCAGTTTTCCAAATCTTATCAAAGAATTTTGATGTATGTGTAGTTGCATCTCGAAATTGAGTTCTAGGAATTCCCATCCTCCGGATGAAGTTTTTAGTTTAACATTTGCAGAAAGGGACCACGATAAGAGCTGCTGCGAGGCAAGCGCCTGCAACAGTGACGTGCACCTTAAAGGGCACACTCAAAAACAAATGACTGCAAAGAGGAAGACAACATGGAGAACAGAGTTGCCACACCATTGTGTTCTGCACGATGGGAATAATAACCGTGGATTATCAAATGGGTTTAAGTGTTTTTATATTCTCTTTGTCCTGCTTCACAGTATGACAGAACCCAGCTGTTGGTTAATGGTAAACTTATTTTAGCAAAATGTTTATGCTTCGCTGCGAGCCCCAGAAACCCCTCTGTAACGAGGAGCTTGGCCCTCTTCATCGCTCAAGTTCTCACGAGTTGTTTCTATTTTGTTGCAAGAAAATAGCTTACCAGTGACCGCAACGGTTTCTGGTAATGTGGCATGGCTTATGATTTCTGCCTACTAACTGCCTACGTGATACGATATCCTTTGGTACTAAAGTAGGAGAAGAAGAAAAAAATGCCTCTAGGAAATGAAGTCCACAGTCTTTGGTTACTGCTCTGTCCAGATGCACGGGAGAAAAACGTCTGAGTTGCCGAGAAGGTTCTAGGAGCTACAAATAGGGGCTGTAGGTGGCATATAGAAAGGAAGGGAAGCATCCTTAAATTATGTGATGAGATCTTCTGTGGCAGAACTGAGTTGTCAGCTTTTATTTTGCAAATAAGTCACGTTTTATTAGCATTCATTTTTTTTTTTTTTTTAAAGATGCGTGCACTCGGTCTGTGTGCACAGAAAGCCCCCTTTCAGCTGAGGTCACGGTTCAGATTGTCCACTGTGACGGTGGCCTCTGAGGATCACAGTTTAGTTGTGAGGGACTCCACAGCGCTGTTACGTTAAGACGCGTTTCTCCAAAGTGTCACAGCACTTCCGAGCAGTGACACGGACGGGTAATCCCGACTTTTCCACCGCGACAAACAGCGAGGTGTCCTGCTGCTAAGCTTGCTTGCTCTGCTCCGGCATTTGCCATTGATTCAAGGATTAACAACCCAAATGGGTTTGATCAGAGAACTGTAAATAGTAACAGAATGCGCGGATAGAAATCTCTCAAGCCCAAACAATAAACTCTAAAAGCAACATGTACACATGTGAGTGTGAGTGCATGTAAGCCTAAGGCACAATTCTATGGGATTGAGTCACAGAAGGATAAACACTCAACACCATCAGCATATGGATGCTGCGCAGTGTCTGAAGTGATGAGAGCTTGCAGTCTTTGATTGTTCCTCCTCTTTTCATCTGATCCTCACACTAATTATCACATGCACTTTTTCACAATTTCAGCCCAGCTACCCTCACATCCTCCCATTTCTCTATGGCAGCATGTAACTGGTGCTGCCACTTTTGTTTTTCTTTATCCAGTAGACTAAGGGCTTTTCTTCTCCACTGTAGCAGCAGCAGGCAGCCAAGTGCTGCAAATGTCTTGAAAGAAATAGAGCGACTATAAATCCCAGCAGTGTTCACACTGTACCAATGCTGCAGAGCTGGTCTTGGTCAACAGGGTTGTTGCCCCCACTTCCCGCTTGACCTGCGAGCCGCGTGGGCAGTCGGAAAGGCGGTCATCGGTTTAGTTAGTCAAGTCTGGTTACTGTTTCCATATCAGCACTGACATAGGCAGAGGAGGCCGAGGTGGGAGTGGAAAGAGTTCTCCTGTTTGGTTACAACAACCCCACACACACAAGCAAACATGCACACACACGTAGCATGTACCTGTCGGAGCGTCTTGAGCATCTCTGTGGCCTCGTCCTGTTTGCCCTGCTTGGCCATCATCATCATCTCCTGGATCATCCCGATGCGACGCTGGTAGGGTGGCGGCGTCCCTCCGCGGCTCAGCCTGTCCCCCGATTTCAGCATGAGGGAGGCCAGGATCTCGCCCCGCTCCTTGGAGGGCGTCCGCTTCCAGCTATGCTGGGGACTGGGGCCCCCCGCGTCCTGGCCCTTGGTCTGCTTGGCCCCCATGACGACGACTCAATGGGAAACGGGAAGGCAACACGAGTGATCCCGGCGGGAAGTCATAAAGATGCAGGTTTCGAGTGAGAGGGTGCGAGTGGCTGATCACATTTCCCTCACAGCCTTGTTTGGAGCAGAGAAATAAGCTCTGCCGGAACCCCAAACTCTTGTAATGCTCATAGAGAGGAAAAAAAAAATCACATCATAACAGTTACAGAAAAGAGTCGGGAAACAAATAAACAAAGAAAAAAATAAAATTTGTAAATAAAGTAGAAGTGACAGATTCAAGGGGGGGCTTGTTCCTCTCAGAGCGCAGCTCAAGTCGGGAAGAGGTCGCAGGATGCTGCCTGCAGCATGGCCGGGAAAACAGTCAGGACGCTGGAGGGATGGATGAGGGGGTTTGGGGGGGGGGGGGCCTTCGGAGCAGCCTCCGGATCCTGCAAGCCTCCTGTCCCGGATGCAACTTCACACCCCGCCCCCCGAAACGCTGACCTTCGTCTGCGATGTCCCGTTCGTCCTCTCCGCTACAACGTCGCCTCCCGTCCTGGGCCGGAGCCGGAGCTGGAGCCGGAGCTGGAGCTGGTGGGAGGGATGTGGTGCATGAAACAGGGCATGGCAATGTTTTCGTCTTTAGTAGACGCCGCAGCTTCCGCCTCCCTCTCTCTCTCTCCCTCTCTCTCCTCCAACTCTCGTCCTTTCCGCTGGAAGTCACGCGGCACCTGCAGCAAACACCGGGCTCGGCCGATCCTCCGTCCGGGCAGCCGCATCCGCTGCGAGGCTGGACAGGCGGGGAGAGAAAGAGTGAGGTCCCCCCCCACCCCCCGGCCTCCCATCCACCCGGGCGGGCACTGAATAATGTATCGCACCCTCTGCTCAGATGGATGTGCGCGCTGCGAGTGCACGTACACACAAGTCCACCCTCTTCTTTCATCACCGGGTTTGGGGGAGGACGGGGTGCAGCTCGACTCCCCATCTCTGGCTGAGAGAACGGGACGTGTCGGTGTTGGTAAACAAACGTGTTTTTAAATCGAGAGCATCTTATTGCTTGAGGACCTGTGATTGAAGGTACAGAAGTATTAGGTCCATCGGTTTATTGATCAGATTTAAAGTTTGTGTGCGTGTGTGTGGGGTTAAACTAGTGGGTGGCTATTCGAGAAATATAAAATTAGAATTTCTTGATTTTCTTTTGATTACTCCTGACAGCAGATGGTCTCCGAACTGCGAAAGGGAAAAACAGCAAGATATTTATTTTGAACATACATAAGACATAATACATCAGAGGTGATATCAGAATTTTTAATTGGATATTTGGAGTGACTAAAATGTGCATCAAGGTGTTTTGGAGAAGTGGAGTAAACTTGATCACATGATACAAACACCACTGGTGGCCATGTGACGTGAACAGGGATGTTATACTGGCCTCTGGTGCTGACTGATGGGACTGTAACGAATGGCCTACATGTTAAAATCCGAACGAGAACGTCCACGTCTGAGGTCTGTAAGCTGAACACGCATTACTGCTGGTGTAGCTGAAAGAAACGACATTTCAAGGAGCATTTTTCAAAATGTAAATTTTTATTTTGCCTTTACTTACAACTCTATTTACAGTAGTACTTCAATCAAATCGCTTCAAATTACTTATCAAAAAAACCTTGATTTTCCTGAATTTACCAGGAGGGAAATCTTAGGCTTGTAACTTGCAAGGTCAGGCAGTCAGCCCCCCAAAAACATATCACATCCACTTTGTGTCTGCAGGATCGAAGACTCCTGTTTTGTTATTTTTACAGAGTAGAGGCTGCAGACACACACTGCTGTTACCCATCACTGCCTGCTGTTTGGGTTCACTCAGCCGTGTTGTGCAGCATCTTGTTGTTCCAGTGACAGAACTGAGGCACAATATTCGCCTCCTCTCCAGTACAGGAGCGATTCACCTCTAGCGATAGACAGGCTCAAAACTCTTGACAGTTTGGTTTATTTAACTCAGTGGATGGAATATGGACTTTTCTTATTAACACATCTCACAAGCAGAAAACATTCAGATTTTGACCCAGTTTGTTCGTATGTTTAGGACCAAATCAACTTAAATGATGTGTAAATATTCACAACCCCTCAATATGACACTACTAAACCACTATTCCTAAGAGCTGATACATTCAACCTTGAAGAGGTTGAATATTTACACACTAAGTCTCACATTTGTAAAACGGTAAGATCCACATCTAAAATGATTTAATATTTATTATTTAATCCATACATTTGATAAAGCATACCTTCGTAAATCCCTAGTCCATCCACTGTTACCCAGGATTTCAAAACAAGAACATAATCTCTTGTAAAAGACACTGTTAGGTCTTGCATGACTGAACAAGTAAGAACTATCATGGGTAGAAATAGATAAAGACATCAAGGTCCAGGGTAAAGTTCTGCATCAGGTTTCTCTTTTTCTGTCTGTATAAAATGTCACCCAGTGGTCACTGCATGTTACTGCTGTCCTGTCAAGTCAGCAGGAAATACTCCCACAAGGAAAAAACACCCAGTCAATATATCAGCTATTTGATGCGAAACACGGCCCGCTCTGCCCGGCAACATCATCTCCATCCCTCCCAGCCCTCTTCCACACATATGGGGAGGGTGCAGTGGAAAGCAAATTGATTTTCTTAATCCTTCACATTTTACTGTCTGGTGCAGTTTCAAAGCAAAGGAGCAATTTGGGCCAGTATGTGGAGGATCTAGGAAAAGCTATATATTCCCTTTTGTTAACCTGACTCACATTTTTGTTATACTGTGGCAATTATAGAAGGGAAGATGCATCGGGCCTGAGGCCTGGCAGCTACGAGGCAACTCATTGCAGTTAGAAGGTGTAGCCTGCAGGGGGTGCTTTGTCATCTTTGTTGCTCTCCAGGGAGAAGGGAGGAATGCGAACGTCGAAGTGGGAGCCGTCTGTCCTTTCGATACGAAAAGTCCCCCTTGGAAGAGAAATCACCATGATCGATGTGAATAAACGACACAACAAATTAACAGCGAGCACTTTGAACCCAAATACAGGACTTGTGACGGTATGGAGTTGTGACGGTATGAAAGAGAGCTGAGTGAAGGAATGATGCCCAAACTCACCACATGTGACCACTAGGGGCTTGTAAAGAAACGTGACTGCTGTATTGAAAGGCCGGCTGCTCTTTAGACAAGACTGGCTCCTGTGGTATCACACAAACAGAAGGAAACTGAGTGACAGGGTCACAAAAAGATTAAGCTTCACATGCAATGAACAATGCAGTATCGCTGGACAGGCCTTCACATCTGTGACTGATTGATATGGACAGGAGCTAAGCCTTATTGATGACCCTAGCTCTTGGAAAAAAAAAAAAAACATGTATACATAACTGTTCTGCAACCCAAGCAAGAAAGTAAGCTGGCACCGAAAGAGAATACAGTATATTTTTCCTACATAATGCGAGCAATAGCTTTCCCGAAGTCATAGTGACAGGCCACGCCAGAATGTCAGCTGGCTCAAGCTCCTGTCCTCTATTGACATATCAACGCAACCCTTAACAGCCAGTAAAGAGTCCCATGGTTATGAATTTACTTGGCTGAAATATACTTTTTCCACTTGCAATGCAGGAGGCTCACATTGGCAGGAAATATAGAAATCATCTGCTTGGATGACCCACACATCGACATGTATCTGATATTATCTGATTTATATCCCATTATTGAGGTTTTCAAATGTTGATGGAATATCTGCTGCTCTGCGCTTTTCCCCCTCTAACACATTTCTCATATAGATCAACTATGTGCCACGTTGCAGGAAAGTGTGTCATTTGAGCTGCTTATTGTACTGGTGACTGAACAGAGCTTAAGAGCCATCAGTTTTCCTTTTTTTTATCCACTGCCAGAGTTGTTTCTTCTGAAACTGTGTGAGTGCATGTTTGTCTGGTGCCCTGACCCTGCCAACGACACCTCGTCCCCGGACTGTCTCCAGCGTTCCGGAAAGGCTGAAGATCCTCCAGTGTCTCTCTCTCAGCTGAACCACCTCATTGCCCATGTTCTCCAGGCGGATACAGTAGCGCCACTGCAGAATAACACACTCATTAGCATGCACCAGCTGAGACAGAATAAAATCTGTTGCTTTCTCACAGGTGTCTATGATCGTTAAGCAATGAGTTTTTATATTATGGAAATAAAAATCTGATACATACCCAGTAAACATGAGAGTTCTGTGCTTCCTGAGAACAAGAGATTGACAATTAGTGTTTGGAAAGACCAAAAAAAAAAACAACAACTTGGAACCCACAAAAAAAAGCAAACTAATTGTGTCGAGATCTTGACCCGGTGACTGATCAGTGATAACTATTAAACACTGGCTTTTATATATGTTCTTTTTTGTATCATTTGTTTTTGCTAAGTCATATAAGCCTTTACTCTTTAAGACACAATGTACCATACCATTAAGTTTCAGAGACTGCTCTTAGAATTTTTGGTATTATATAAAAAATTCTATGAGAAGCAATTTTCCCAAATATTTAATTTTTCAAACAAAATTCTATTCTAATTCTAACATGTTCATTTGTAATCAGAATTTTCATTTTGGTTCACCCTAAGTGTTGGAACTAACGTTTTGATGTTCAATGCTGATTATAATCAAAAATCGGGCTCATGAATTCTGTAATAATCAGTATTTGTTCAAGACCAACCTCATCAGTCAACATGCTGATCTTGACCAGCAAACCCAAACATAGCTCTAGCGACAACATACCCTCATGCCCATGTAGAAGGGGATGACAGTGACCCGGATGTTCTCTGTGGTCTCTCTGTGGACATCTGACAGTTCCAGCCAGGGGTGGTTCTTCTCCTGCCATGCCTTCAGGGTATCTCTAGGTGAGAATGGAGGAGCTACAGAGCCCAAGACACACACAAACATGAAAAAATGATAAATATTATCAACATTATTAATATTATTGACTTTTATTGCCATTATGTAAATATAACTCTCATTATGTAAATATGCCTTTTGTTTATAGAAGCTCTCAGCTTTAGGCATGGATGGATGGGGGAAAAACTGTAGCAAAAAGTAACACTGACATGCACAAAATTTCTTTAAAAAACATTTAACACATAAAAAAATTGGGCTAGTGAGGGAATACGGTGATTGTATTCCTGTATTTACAGCGTACAAACAGACTTGGGTGGGGAAGGAACTTTATCGGCATATGGAGACAGGTGTTTACATTTGGCAGGGTTGTACATTAGGAAGCGTTCGAACAGCTCATGCTGGATGGGGACCTGCTCAGCAGAGTTGTAGGGCAGGATGTCTTCATGGCTCACATAGTCTAGGCCTGATTGACAAACAGAAACAGATGCATATGGAAAAAGAGAGAAAGAACATTCAGAGCAGTTGTGGAGAGATAGTGTTTCTAATCAGTTGGAGTTGTGTTTAATTCTGCCACATAGCTGGCAGAGACTGTCCAAATGTTCTGTTTTGAGCTTTACTGGATGTGACAGTGAATGCCTGGTAGGGCATTTATATCATGGGTGTTGACCTCCACAGTAACAATACCTGAGGAGGTGCTAAAGCCAGTTGATTTTATGTTACCACAATGCGAGTGGGCTATCAGGAATGGCAAAGCGACAAACCTGGGATGGCATACAGTGCTCTGCTGTCATCATGGTTAGCCAGAAATGTCACTGCCTCTGTCTGGGACCTTTGTGACTGTCAAACACAACACAAACAGACATTCATCTTTACACTGTCATTCTTGACTTCACCAGATAATCTAGATTAATTTGATTTTTTTTATGTTCCATTACTTGGCATTCCTTAGAAATTTGAGATGTTAAACAAGGTAATTATCCTGATCATAAGCACTGCTTATGCAGGAATGATGTGATTCTGAGGTATTCCTAGTTTTCGATGTACCTGAACAAAAATACGTGCTACATTAAAACAATGACATTTACCACATTAAATAAAGATGAATGCAATCATCCATAAAGTTGCTTATTAATTGGCTGATTATTCTGGAATTACCCACGGGACCACTGTAGGTCCTCCAGCAGGACTTTGTGTGAGGTTGTTTGCAATTAGCTTGTTGCAATCCGGCAATGTCACCACAAGATGCCAGTAAATCTCACAAAGTGGGGCTTGGCGTCACGCTTACACAAAATTGTCTGATAGTAGAGCGAGACTGCATAAGACACTGTCACATAGCCTGTCGTTGGCCCACCAGCTGTCTAAGCCTTACATTCTTTTCCATCTTGTCATGAGAAAACCTAGGGGTATGGGTGTGGAATGATAGCCAAATAAGTGGGATTCAGTCTACCGTTGGTTGTCGGGACACATGAATTTGTGTGAGGGCTTACTATGTGAGGGCAATCTCTGGTGTCAATCAGGACTTGGTAGTAGGTGTGAGTCTTCCCCTTCACCTCCTTGGAGCCATGAGCTCCCGGGGGCTCAGGTTTGCTGAGAGTAAAATGACACCAGGATTAAGGATCACCCTACAAATTCAGAGTGCAAGATGTGCTGGGCACAAATTGCTTGGCATGGAGCATTACCTATCAGACATGGGAGGGGTGATGTCTCTGTCATAGAGGCGGGCATGCCAGGGAAACAAGACGATGCCTCTGTAGCCAAACACACTGTGGAGAAACAGCTGAGGAGAAAACAACAAGGAGAAAGGAGACAAGACTATGAGATTATGTATGTAGGAAGTTTATTAAGGTATTATGTAGATGGGATTACGTTCCTATAATATAGGATAATGCACAGTGGTTGGAATATATTATTAGAATACATACAGAAAAATTCATCAAAACTCCTTCGAACTGAACAAACATTGAGCTGTAGCTAAATATATAACATCCCTGTTATCTAATGGAGAAACAGCATGGGTGTTTGGTGAAAAAGAGTGAGAGCTTTACCTGTCCTGTCTCATACTTTCCATGCTGCTTCAGAGCTTCAAACACCCCAACTGTCTCCAAAATCTTCCCTTCGGGCCTGTTCCTGCCAGAAACAGGCAACACTGTTATACACTTATTCCCGTGTGGAAAAACTTCAGAAATACAACATTTGGTCATGATAGACTAACAGTCAGGTCTGTACAATCACATATTGGTGTTCAGATCCAAATAACCACCATTTGCGGACAACAAACATAGCCATTAGCCCCCCTCAGCTGGGAGAAGACTGAGGTTTCCATCACATTTATAGGAGGGAAAATCACTTCATTCAGCCCCTTGGCGTCCCTTCAGCCATAATCTCAATCATAACTTTGACAAGATTGAATGAAACGCCTTGACTTGTCAGCTGTCAACAGCGCCACCGTAGGACCTAATCTCCATGTCCTTGCCTTCAGTCTCAACAATATACACGCTCACACAAGGACTGACATTACACATAAACAGCGACAACAACATCTGGTCACTTTGAATGAATAACACGCATACTTCTCAACTCCCTGCAAAGCTAATCTTCACAACACAGATGAAGAGTGGGGATTAATGAGGTGGATATATGAACAGGGACATTTAATACTGTGCAGTAGGTTGGTCAGGTTATTTTCATATCATGGGAATATTACACAAGAATAATCACTGAGGTAACCTGATTTTTTTTCTTATGAAAAACAGGGAGTCCACACTAGAGCTGCAGCTATTTGGAAAATCTAATAAAATCTGAGGTTGGAATCATGTGGGAGCATCTGTGAGGGTCACTAATGCATTGGCAACAACTGTAATTTTAACTACAAATCTGGATGTAATGTTAATCTTGATAGGATTTCGTTGCATTGATTAAACGAAACTCTCGGATCGATACACTTTTGAGATGTGTGCTAAAGGAAAAAATGAAACCACCAAGTCCTTAAGTGAACTCTTTAGGACATAATGTTTTGAAAAACTTTTTTTTTTTTATTAAACTTTCTTTTATTTTCAGTGAAATATACAAAATGATTCCTTTTCTCAGAGTCTACAATGTGATACCCAAACAAAAATGAGAAATTTTCTGTGCCTCCCTGCGTTTGTGGGAAATCACTGTTAACTAAATTCATATTGGTCTATCTTACCTCTTCAGCAATGCATACATAAATACGAAACATTATTTAAATTGCAACCTGTAGTGGATAACTCGTCTTAGTGTTGCTTGATAAAATGAATAAATCATTACTGACCCATTATACAGTAACTTTTGGCATTATTTTGACCAGGTGATTGTATCTATATTTCTCATGGAAAAAAGTGGAACGGTGATGTAAGGCTAGCTGGTTTTTTTTTTCACAACAATGGACAGCACTGGTCACTAGGTTGTAAATTTTAGGTTTCTAAAACTGAAAATAAATGTAATAAGCAATTAAGTCGGTTTCAGACTCTACTCTCTCAGAAGGGCAACAACCAGACTTGGACTCACTTTTCTCAGCGTATAATGTTAGTACTTTTAGGCAATCCTTTAAAATTTCAGATTTTAAGCAATGTAATTGGGCCAACCATTCTCAGATGTAAGGTTTTTCTCTGTTTCTTAGTCTTGTGTCAGGAACCAAACTGGGGGTACATTAGTCAATATGAGACTGGTAAACTCCTGCTCATATAAAAAAGAATGACAATTTTCCAAGTGAATCTTTGAGGTTTATCTGTTGATATCAAAGTTATGAAGTTTGTTTGATCGAAGCAATTTGCTTTACTAAGGCAGTTTAATAACGTTACACTGCCCAAAAATTGAAAAAACTAAAAATTGATAAGCTTCCAAGCAAAACACCACCACCCACAAGTTGTTATTTTCAACATCAGTACAGGCCTATAATTCAGTGAATTACTTGTTTGGTCGACCTGGCTAAATAAACACGAAGGGCTCTAAGAAATAATGTAATTTTTACACTTTAAAAAAGAAAAAGTTGTATAAACTAAACAATTATGCATTAAATAGACAGCAGCTTAAGTAATGAAAATCGTGGATGAGAGTGTTAGTGCAGATATTTTCAGTTTCAAAATGTCAGCATTGTGCACAGATTCCACCAGGATTCCACCAGCAAGGTGAATGTCATTTCAACCTCCTGCTTTGGAAGAAATTACAGCAACTGAGCAATATTTGCTATCGTGGTTAATTTTTTATCCTTACGAAAGCATGACTCTGAGGATCACAGATTTACTTTTAAAGAAGAGTTTATCCTGTGCTGTTGTTGCTCTGTTTGATCAGTGAAGAAACACAAGGTAAACTTGACTGAAAACAATACTTAATAATAAAAAAAATAAAATAAAAAAAAAAGACAAAAACACAGGTCAAACTTTCATTTTCCAAATGACTATAGTTAACAAAGAGACATTAAGAGCAAGTTCTTGGTCTTGAAAAACTCAACAATTACATGCTTGTGTTTAAACACTTTCAAAGACAAATACATCATGGTGTCTGCTTTCCGGTTTCCTCCCAAAGCCCAAAAGCAGGTAAATTTGGAAAAATTACCCCAAATGAATGAGTGAATGGTTGTTTGTCTATATATGTGGCCCTGCAATTGACTGCCGACCAGTCCAGGATGTACCCCGCCTCTTGCCCAATGACAGCTGGGATAGGCTCCAGCATCCCCCGTGACTGAGTGCAGAATAAGCGGAGGAAGATGGGTGGATGGATGAACACTTCGCTTGCCTATGGAAGTTTCAGTATCATATTTCAAACTGGAATACTATCAAAACAATAAGAAGTTTTATCGGTAAAACTTCTCTGCTAATATGGACAAACTCTTCAATTGAAAATATCTCAGTACTTACAAGATTCAACGGAGAAATGGTTAATAGCCCTTCTTTATCACAATAATTTGTTTAACTGCAACGACGTATCTTTGGTTAGCTACAATATGGACTTCACCTCAATCTCTTCTCCTCTGTGATGATCACTTAGCCTTCAGGGGCACATCTGAATCAAAAAGGGTTTTCCCCTAAATAAAGATTGCCTGGTTAAAAAATTTGGGAGGAAAAAAACCCAACCCTAAATGGCTGAAATGCGACAAGGAAACCACCAGCCTATTTGAATTATTTCCTGCTAAACAGCAATGACTGGGCTCATATCCAGTTTTAGGAAAATACATCAATCTTTAAATTTTGTTTTCTGTATCATTGTGGACTTTGAAGATGGAGATGTTGCAATGAATGGTGTAATGTGGCTTCCATGATACTCAAGATTTTATACACCAGTATGCTCATTGAATTGTCAATCTATAGGAAAATGACTTCACACCAAGGTACAACTTTACTGACAAGTTTGGTAGTTCAGTGATGACATTAAGCTAGGATGTACAAATATTTGCGTTCAGTGTTTGCATAACATTTTCTTGTCATTGACAGCTGAAACATGAATGTCTGTACATAGCTGCATTTATTTCTTCCTATCTTGACATGTTGAAATTTAAGAGTGTATGCTGTAACATTATTTGTAAGGTGTTGAATAACATACTGTAGTTTCACGACCATAAGGCGCACTGTACTAGAAGGCGCAGGCTCAGTTATGTGTGCCATTACTGTATTTAACACACACATAAGGCGCACCTGATTATAGGGGGCGGGTTTTATATAAAATCCACGCCCACACTTCCCCCTTTAACATTCTCATTGTAGTTATCCGTGTTAGTGATGTGGCTGGGCTGGATGTGTTTGTCGGCGATGTGTTTGCTGCAGTAGGAGCGGAAGATGGACAGCTTTTCATTATAATCTGCTGGAAGTTGCTGCGCTACCGCAGATCCGGTCCGGATGGAAAAATGGCACCGTTTCATGAAATGAAACACCAAGACGGACCTCCTTGGAAATGCTAAATTTTCATTTCTTCTGCTAGCGTTACTGGTTTTAGTCCAATGGTGACCGTTGAAACGCTTCTCCGACTCGTTCTTTGCTCAATGATCCACTGCTCGAGTCTTACCTCCAACTCGGGCCACCTGGCCTTGTTTCCACGGAAACTCAGTGGCATCTTCTCGACCTGTCGGAGCTTGTTTTCAAGCTTCCTCCAATTGAGAACCATCGATTCATTAATCTTAAATCCTCTCGCAGCTGCTCGATTTCCATGTTCCTCCGCGTAGCTGATGGCCTTCAGTTTAAACTGTGCTTCATAAGCGTGTCTCTTTGCCATTTTCGGGGTTGTTAAAACAACGATGTTCTGCATAACGCACATACCCGTTCTTTTATATACAATCAACACCAACACTTACCCCTTTAACGTTCTCATGGTGTTCTCTACTACGTCCGCCTTACAACAACAACACACACGGAGCGCACTGCACTATAGGGCGCACCGCACATTTTGAAGAAAATCTAAGACTTTTATGTGCGCCTTATACTTGTGAAAATACGGTACCTAATAAATGAAGGTTCTTGGTTCATCTACCTCATAGTAAATTTTTGTCGAAATCTTTTCATGGCAACCGAACTTGAATTTCTTCCCTTGAAGACATCACCTCTCATCCAAGAAGGTTCTTCAGTTTGGAACTGAAGAAGCCTGTTGATCTTCAGTTGGATGAGAAGTGAAACATTTAAACGGAAGAAATTCAAGTTCAGTTGCCTTGAACCGTTTTTGACAAGAATACCTAATAAGCATTACATTACTTTGCTGTTTATTTCCTCACTACTATTTCTAAAGCTTCACAGTACTTCACACTGGCTGGATCCCAAAATCTTATGCAACCACTCCTGGAATGTACTGAGCAACATCACGCTGCATCATGACAGATTTCTAACACAAGGCTCCACTTTTTCTTATATCAAGCTGTAACAGTCTGGGTGACATCATTACAATGTTGGATGGGAAAATATATTGATAGATAGACAGAGAGATAGATAGATAAATCGATAGAGAACTGCTGCTGTGCCTGGAACTAACCTCAGCCAACAGTTGGCTCTGGTGAACAGCTTATTCAGCCAGTACACACTATCACCTCTAGTATGTTGCATGTTCCCTAGGAGTAAGATAAACTGTTGAGTCACTGAGCTGCCTAGTCAAAAAAAGATGGGCAAGGAAAGAACAAATACTTGGGCCATGACACCGTGAAAAAGTTATGTAAACTGAAGACAGAGGCAAGTCCTCAAACTCTGCAATGAAGGGCCTTCACCAACTGGAACACCCACCATACTAACTCCATTTTCGAGGCATGATCAAACTGATAGCCAGAGTTGAATAGCAGAAACAGTGAGCAATCGTGTTGTTGATATAAACTCGGTTCAAATGCCAAGGCTGAGTGAGTCAAAAAAGAACTGCTAGGTCATGGTGTGTGTGTGTGTGTGTGTGTGTGTGTGTGTGTGTGTGTGCGTGCGTGGATGCGGCAGGGTATTATATAAGAGTCAAAAATACTTCCATCCACAAAAAATGCAACACAGTTTATTTAGTGACATCTTTATCTCCCAAAAAGCCAGAAACAGGCACAGCAAATGACCCATTTTCTATTCGTTGTTCTCTGAGAGCGATTTTGAGAGATTCTGTCCACTTTGTACTCATATCAATGGTAAAGGTTAATATTTGTTGGCAGAAAAATGACAAGCACCAGAATGAGAAAGAAAAAAATACACAAAAAGCAAAGATTTAAAAAAGGGTTAACATTTCATGGAGAGATTTTTTTTTGAGAGATGAGCAGAATGTCTTTAGTTTTATTCAATGCAATTCAATGAGGGTAACTACCAGGTAGTTAAGAAAGGGTTATGGCTACCATATCTGTAGACATAAAAATCATTACTGTTAGGTAACAGACCATTTAACATTTTCAAATTCTTTGTCAGCGTCATTCAAGTTTATAGATTTGGGTAGCACTTCTTGTCTGCTTTTACTACCATTCGTTATTTTGAAATGATTAGGGACTTTGTTGATGGCAGCTGAATGCAAATGGGAATATTCCTTATACTGCAAGACAATAGCATGTAATCTTTCATTCCATTGTTTGGACGGGTGATAGTTTGTCTTGTCATAACTTTGCTTCATTGTAATCGTGATTTCTTTTTTTACCATTTTTAAAGTCATGACACACTGGAAGCCTAAAAACCCAATGTCACTTCACACTGCTGTTATCAGACTGCAATATTTGTCTTCAATATTGATAAGCATGAAATATGGCAAGATAACGACTGGTTGGTAATGGGGATTTTAATACAACTTTAATATTAACGTTCTCTGATCAACAATATCTATAGCATTAGTGAATGGTGAAAAATAGTATCACTTAAGGGTCACCTGTGAGAAGAAAAAAAAACGAATAAATCTCAATACATTAAACAGCTGAAGGAGTTAAAGAGTTGTATCATCGTTCTATAGTTTTCAGTCAGAAAACTATGGCATGCCCAAGGTATAAAAATATTTTAGAGATGTAGACGAAGTTTCAGTGTGTCGATGCAATGAGCCGAGTTCTATTTTTGCTGTGTTTGCAGCAGGTTATCTGACTAGTAGCGATGACACCCTCACTGCCGTACACTACAACTACACACCTTGAGCCTTGCGTCAGAGACACAAGTATGCATTGATACATAATATAAAAGACTAAATACAACAGCATGGCACAGGTGATGAGTAAAATAACGCAAAGCCGAAGGACACTACAGAAGGTTGGGCGATCGTCCTCATAACCGTACATTCCTGGTACGATTCCCGGCTCCGCCTAGACTGTCGAAGTACTGTTGAGCAACACACTGAACCCCTAACTGCTCCCTTGGCACTGATAAACGGCAGCAAACTGCTCATGACTCATCCATGATGATTAAAATGCAGAGAGGAAATGTCACCAAAAAGGATTAATAAAGTATAAATAGTTATTACTAAAATAAGAGGATGAAACACGGCCCTGCATGGGTCGCCTAAGTGCGCAGGTGTGGACGGCATCAGGTGTTGCGGCAAACCATGCTGGCTAACTCCATTAGCTTAAAATACGACAGAGGACAGCTGTAATTTTCTTCGTCGCTATTGCGACACGGCTGCTCATATTTTTACAACGGCATCGGCCAGTTTACCCAAACCTCAAAACAACCGTCAAATAAAATATAACGTGACCAGTATCCACGAAGCCATTAGGAAGCCATTCTCCAAAGCTAAAAAGTCTTTAGCCGGTTAGCATAACCGGGGAGGACACTAGCTGCGTTTCTTACCGTGACGACATGAACCTCCTCTGCTGAACCCCGCCGGACAGTCCGCAGGCTTGACATTGTAGCCGCGGCCTGTATACCTCAAATCCGGTGGTACTGTCAGCGACGCTCAGTATTCTATGTGCGTGTTTTTTGTTGTATTTGCCGACAGAGCTCAGCAAGCCTCGACGTAACGCACAGGCCGCCATCTTTCCTCGGCTGTCACGTTCACCCGCGTGCCATGTACAGAGGCGTGTTTATGCCGCGTTCGAGGACAAATAATAATAATAATACTAATAATACATTTTATATAAAGCGTCTCACTCGACACTCAAGGACGCCTTTTAGAGAATATATATATACATAAAAATACATAATTAAAAGAAACAATTCAAATAAAACAATAAAAGTGACAAAGTGGTGAAAAGGAAAATTGGAACAACGAAGATCACAAATCGCTTTTGTGTGTTTGAATATCCCGGCTGTTATAATATCAGCTTCCCATTTTTATTCTGAATTTCAATTTCATTTGAGAAGATTGCAGACTACATTTCATTGTTCAAGAATTAAACAAGGTAGAACTACTATGCCTGCATTAGTTATCATCAGCAATGATTAGTTTAGAATATTGTTTAGGGAATAAAGGTGAGGTTCGAATTACAAAATGATTTATTTTTGAAATATAATCGGTGAATAACCATTCCAAACATGGACTATTTTTGTCCAAAGTCTCCATGCCATGACAGAAAATGCCGCATTTGGGAATCGAATTTCGGAGTTAACCGGTTGGCCGTGAAGGCAACTAAACGAGGGTCATTTGTATGTGGGTGAACAAAATATAACCTGAATATAGACACAAAGAAAAAAATTCTTATGCACCGAGTGACTGAAAAAATGAACACTTCATTTTTTTCAATCGTTGTTGTGCGGATTCCGGTAATTTTACGGTGGAATTTCAGAAAACCATAATATACGGATGGTCACGTGATCGATGCGTCACGATGTCACGGGGCAAACAACATGGCCGTTGACAAGGCGAAGAAGTATGTCTCTCACTAGCTTTTAGAAACGAACTGTACGATGTACTAGACAAAAAATTACTTTCAATCTTAAGAAAGGACCGTTATAAGTCATTTGGATGAAACCATGGCCACTGCTTTCGTGGTCGGAGATAAATTCAAAAGCAGGGTGACAGAGCTGTTGGAAAAGACTGACTTATCTCCTCCTCCTGATGACTTGCGAGAGCAGTTGTGTGATATTCTTGAAAATCCAGAATCTACTTACCTGTCCTTCAGTACAGCGAGAAAACTCAAGAAATATCTCCAAGCCGAAGGTAATGGGCTTCCTTTTTTTACAGGAACGTGGTGTTTTATCGTGACTAATAGTCATGTGGAGCACCGTGGAAGCAAGCAGCTCAAGCCTCATACAGTAGCGCTTCATGAACCACCTCAGCCAAACTGATCCATTTAACTGATACTGCATTGTGGATTTTTACATGGAGATAATTTTTAATATATAATTATATTCTTAGATCAACAAAGGCAAATAAATTGATTTTAGAAACAGCATTGAGTGTATCAGGCACTGTGTAAAATATTTGCGAAATATTCTCAGAAATATGCAAAAAAAATAAAAACTGCCCACTTTTATACAGTATGGTTTTAGTTCTGCTGATCTTATGTATTCCGCAAGAATTATTTAAGAATCTGCATGAATAAGAGGGAGCCAAACTTGTTTTGACGTGTCAGGAGTCGAACTCTTTCTTCCGTGTAACGTGAGACATTATGACGTCTTTCGGTGACAACTTTTTATGAAGTTCTATGTCTAAAGCCAGAGATCTAAACTGAATTTACATAGGACTTAAAATTAAGTAGATTATACCAATTCATTTATATATAAATTAACATGCCCATATTGGCCAGTTTTGATACTTTCCAATAATACATTAGTGTAATAAACATATTTCCTTAACTAAAAAAAAAATCATCTGTGCCAGGAATAGGCTCACCATCCACATTCCTGAATTCATCAGGCTCTCATTTTAGTCAACTAGTGATGTTTATTTACAATCATAGGCAGCATAACCCTTTCTCAGAGAGACATCTAGCTCAACTTGACTAAATGGCAGTGGTTGACATCAATTATTGTGTGCTTGCAGGGTTTTAAAAAATGTCTGAACAGTCTTCTTAAAGTGTTGAATATTCACCATTGCGTCTATACACAACTGGTACTTGTCAAGGTTTGCAACATCTTTACCTTTCAAGCCTGGAGGTTTGCATCTACATATAATGTGGAAAATATAGCGCAACACCTTTGTTATGTTTGTCTGTCTCCAGGGCATCCATTCTACCTGCATGAGTTGCTGGAGAATAGTTCACTTCATCTGCCAGAGGTGGTGAAGCCTCCTAGAGTAAGCTTGAAAGCACACTATGACAGAGAACTTGCTTTTCTAGGAATTAATAGGATTGAGAAAACACTGCAAATTTTACTGGCTGTTTTAGATGCACCGAATGTTCAGCTGTTTTTCTTCTTAAATCAGAATCCAGAGCTGGTTGCACGCTTGGAGAAAATCAAAGCCAGATTGGCCAATGAAGAATACAACAGGATGACCCGTAACGTAAATACTCAGGTTAGGGTCTCGCTGTGTCCCCATTGAGTATTCTCAAGTTGAGTGCCAGATGTTTCATATGAATTGTTGTAATGTTTGGGCTGTAGATGTCCGCACCATCTTTTTTTTTTTTTAACTTGAGCATGTATTTTAGCAGTATAGTCTGTAAGATTGACCAAATCTTTATGGTTCTATGATTAGATTTCATCCCTATGAAAAGATTAGAAATAGTTTAGAACGGACTTTCAAATCCAAAGTATACAGGACTGTCTCAGAAAATTGGAATATTGTGATAAAGTTCTTTATCTTCTATGATGCAATTAAAAAACAAAAAATACTTTTTCATGATATTCTAATATTTTGAGATAGGATTTTTGAGTTTTCTTAAGATGTAAGCCATAATCCACAAAGTTAAAATAATAAAAGGCTAGCAATATTTCAGTTGATTTGTAATGAATCCAGACGGTATGACATTTTTGTTTTTGTAATTGCATTACAGAAGATAAAGAACTTTATCACAATATTCTAATTTTCTGAGACAGTCCTGTATACGGTAGATAATTGCTCTGAATATGTTATCAGTATATTTTTTCTTTGAGAAGATATTTTATTGTAAATTAAAATCCCCACTGGATTAAATTGTTTGTCAGATGCACTAAAGATCCATTTCGGCACCTCTCTAACAATTCCATGTATTTTTTTTTACAGTTACTTCTCAGAAAATTAGAATATCATGTAAAAGTTCAATATCTTTTATCAGTCATCTCTGACAGTGAAACCTATGTATTCCATAATAATAATAACAATCGTGCCTTTTATTTGTAGGCACCTTTCCAAACACTAAAGGACACTGTACTGATGATAATGGCTTACAAACAATGAAACCCAAAATTCATTTTTTTTAAAAAGTCGTATTTTATATTAGTATATTAGTATTGCACAACATCAAAAAAAAGTATATTTTTAAAACAGAAATCAGGGCTTGAAAGTTTTATTCCATGTGCAATAAATCTACATAAAATATTGGTTTCACTTTCTCGTATGAGTGACAAAAAAATGTAACTTTTTCATGATATTCTAATTTCTTGAGATGTACCTTTATGTGTACATTTTAAGAAAATCCTTGTTATAAAGATCCCTCTGCTCATCCTCAGGAAATCAACCGGAATGGAACCCTGGCAGATTTGGGGATGCAAGGTAAGTATTTTGATTTCTTTGATTTATAACAAATGAAAATCTCATGACAAATAACACACAGACACACAAACCTCAACGCGTCTTTGCAGTGCGATCAGTCAAAGCTGTAGTGGTGACCGTCTTCAACTTCCTGGTGACGATAGTTGCAGCCTTCGCCTGTTCCTTCATGGGCAGCCAGTACCTCTTCACTGATATAACAGCGGTGAGGAGCAAACTCGCTTCATTCAACCCGCCTCGGCCATCTCTGTGTGCCAGCAGTGTTCTGTGTGTCTGCAATATGTAACAATCTTTATAAAGGTTGTTGACTCTTGCCTTCCAGAGGGTGATATCAGCTGTGATTGTGGCATCTGTGGTGGGGCTGGCGGAGCTGTATGTTCTGGTACGGACCATGGAAGGGGAACTAGGGGAGCTGTAGCATCAGAAAGGGAACCCTGCCAGCTACCGCGACTGGAAACCCAAACATTGCTCTTCAAGGACACACATTTCTTTTAGTTTTCTATCGTGTAATACATTTATTTTATATTTATTTTGTGATTTTTTTTTCCCCAAGTTTTGTACTTCTGTTTTTGCCCTCGATACAAACTTAAATTCGATTGTACCTGTATTCCTGCTGTGTAATATTTTCCTGTTGTTGCTGCCACAAGAACAATACTTTGGAAAATATGTTGCTGAGGTGTTTTTTTTCCACAAATCACTAAAAAATATCTAATGTATTGTGTGATAAAAAATGTCAATATGGTAATAGAACTTCAGTCATTGACATCTAATGTCTGCTTTTACTATATAGTACAGATTTTATTTGTTAAAAAAAAATGACCACCCACTTGTAACAGATAAGAGAATTTGCTGTATGTTGAGGTTTTAATTTTGAGTAAAGAACCGCTTTTTGAATAATTTCAGCAGGATCATGCTTGAGCAAGGTAGTGCCTTGAGGTAAACAATAAACTTCAGCTCACCTTTACATGCTTTACAATTGTCAGCTGTTCTCATTACTAAAATATGAGCAATTAGAATTGTGAACCTAAATATGGCACAGTTGTCTTTTTAGGTCTTTGAGGGGATCTCTACAAGGACAAGTTAAGTATAAATGCTTCATTTTCATATTTCTGGAAGATAGTTTGATTGAAGGAGTGGGGGTTGTTAAGTGAGGAAGAAATACACCGAGAGAGAAATTGTTACACTTATATAGGTATTTATTTTCCCTAAGGCCTCATCAGAAGTGTCTGAATTTCTGTTTGTCACTCAGAATATCCCCAAAGAGCGTGAAGTTGGTCCATGTTGTCGATATATGTTTCGAAAGCAGGCAAAGCTCAAAATATTCCAATTATTGGTAAGATATTCCTCCAAGCAATATTAGTATTTGCTTTATTGATGACAGTATATCTTCATACGCTCATATTCATAAGTTTGTTGATCCAAGATCAAAGATGATGTTTCCCACATAACATTAACTTTCCATATATTTCTGGGTGGCAAAGTGAGTGAAATATGAGTTAAATGTGGAGATGATGCCGAGTATGCTGTTATTCATTTTTTTGGGAGGGTTTCAAAATAGCCCCGAATAGCCTGCTGTGGCATCAGTTACGAAAATATCTTTGAATAATTTGATCCTCCATTTCACCCTGACAGTGTTTACCGTATCTGGTTTCATCAACAAATCAAAAACAATTACTGGAGAGACGACTTAACGTGGGCATCAATTTGAAAACAAGTCTGGCAACGGCTGTTTTTCTGATCCGTTCTTGAGACATAAAGTCCTATTTTTTTAAACTCCCCACTTGTTCTCTTGTCAACTCCTGTCATATCAGTGGAAGGATTAAAAGATGTAACTACATCTGGAATACAAAAAAAAAGTATCTTCCCAAAATCTGAGATTTGACACCCGGATTAAAGGTTTATTGGAAGATTATTTGGTATTAGAGATGATTATGATATGCAGAGATCACTGTCCGTCGTGCGTCCGTCATATTTGCTCAGTATTATTTCTCTCATGTAATATTTCCAAACTTAAATCCATGCCGAATTATAGAGCCTGTAAGCTGATAGACCCTGAGCCCTGGCTTTAATTTATTTCTTATTTTTTCATTTGTTCCTTCCATCGGTCGGTATAAATCTCGGGATACTTACAGTACAGACAGATATAAAAAATATTTTGACTTAGAGAATGATTATTCCTGTCGTGGGATCCTACCACAAGGAATGATTTTAATCGGGATGTTTTGAGCAGTAATTCTGTCGGGGTCGTGGCAGCTTAAAGCAGGAAAACAGGAGCCGGCATCTGTGAGGTGTATCTATGCACTAAAGTTCATTTTGGTCTTTATTTGTTTAAAAAGCATCAATATGAGACTCAAAACATCGCAACGGATTCTTCATATTCTGGTTTTAATATGCTGGAAAACATGATGTTCATGTAATGACACTTGAGGTTTCCAATGAAATTTCCTTGTGATGTTTTTTTCTACTTAAGTCTGTCAATTTTCTATTAGACCTCAAGTAAAGTTGGAAATCAAGTGTGAAACACAATTATGTTTAAACTCTACTCGATAACAATTGTGGATAAGGTGATTTACTATGATGACTTTACACTCCACTTAGCTCAACGCTCCGCTTCTTGAGGCCAACAGCTTGACGTTAGCCTGAGCCTTATCAGACTTATCACTTGGTTTGGTTAGTGTATAGTTTTTCCAGTTTTTAACTGACAGGCAATTTCCAATAAGACGTAAGACATAAGACAAAATGACAAAAATGCACATTGGCATTATCTTGTAGAAAAACTAGTAGTAATAATAATAATTTTCACTTGATTCGTTGATAGAATTCATGTTGATATTTTTTTTTTGCAAATGAATCCACATTTAGAGAAATTTAAAAAAGTATAAACAAATAACACAAAGTAAATAAAAAAAAAAAAAAACAATGTAGCCTACTGTTAACATCACTAAGCACTTATTTACAAATAGTGTGACGTGCAAACCTGATCCATGAGAAGGGACACTTCAGTAAAGAAGGAAAGATGTTGCATCCAACAGTTTTTTTAACGCAAGAGACGAAAGATTTGAGAATTTCAAGGAATAAGTGGAATTCTAAGTTGCTCAGAGGGTAATGTACCTCTTCATCAGGAAGTCACAAAGGAAAACACACTGTGTGTAAAATGTGGAAAGAGAAATATGTGAATGCTTTGAGTGGCATCTTTTCCCCTCCCTTTGTATGTATTAACTACATTTTATGGGTTAGTAAGTTGACAACTTTGGCCAATTGTTTCAGATCGTGTAGCAACAAATAACCCAAAACATTAAAAAAAAACTAAAACGGGCAGACGGCGCACATTTTGACATAGGGGGAATTATGCGGGTGAGGTTCGATGAAGTGGTCGAAACAGTATTTGCAAAGTTTCTCCGCTTCAGATCCTTATCAGATTCTTCAGAACTCCAGGAAGTTAGTGACGATGGCGGCGTTGTAGATCAGGTCTGAGATGTAGCCCATGGAGGTCTGAGGTCCCATTTGCGAGTGATGATGGGGATGTGGGTGACCCTGACCCTGAGCCACTTCCCAGTACATTGGCTGAGAGTGCGAGGGAACCACTTGGTCCACAGAGGCGTGGCCTCCACCTCCGGCGCCGCCTCCATACAGGACCTGATGAGTCCCGGACGGCGCCAGGCTCTGGGGCTTGTAGTTCCTGAAGGCCTGGTAGGAGCGGGCGGAGGCGGGGTGGTGGGATGACCGACCAATTGGTTGCGCAAACGAACCGGGGAGGAAACCAGGGAGGGATGATCCCAGATGCTGCCGCTGGTTGGGCTCCTCCTCCCACAGACGAGCCTCCGAGAGCTTCGGCGAGCCGAGAGAGGGCTGCTGATGGAGGGATGAGGAAGGAGGCTGGTTGCTGTAGATTTGGATCCAGTCAGAGTAGAACTGTGGGACATCCTCACAGGGCTGCTTCTGCTCTGGTCTGAAGATATCTGCCAGGGTACTCGGGTTAGGGAAGGGTGAGGCCATGGGCCCGGGGGAGGGTTCTGCCAACATCCTAGCTCCAACGACAGCCTTGGATTTGGGGAGTCTTCCAGTCTTGATACTTCTGGCTCTTCGATTTTGGAACCAGACCTGCTGACCATACAAGATTCTTCATGTCTGGCAAACATGCATTACTTAAAGAGCTTAAACTAGATAGATAGATAGATAGATAGATAGATAGATAGATAGATAGATAGATAGATAGATAGATAGATAGATAGATAGATAGATAGATAGATAGATAGATAGATAGATAGATAGATAGATATACATTTTAGATACACATATAAAATACTGATATAGAAAAATATAAATGTTGATGGTAAGTACAAAAATATGTAATTTTGGTAAGGTAATTAAGTAATTTATAAGGTAATTGATAAGAATGGTTAAGTAATTATGGGAAACACCTTTTATATGGAAAAAGATACACATATACTGTTAATAAAGAAGTAGTAGTAGAAGTATCAATATAAATACACATATACATACATTGGAAATAGAAAAGATATAGAAAAGATAAAGATTGTAGAGATAGATAGATAGATAAATATACAGATAAAAACTATTACTATATAAGTATTATAGATATATATTACAGATACAAGAAGATATAGATATAGAAATAGATATAGATATGGATATGGATATAGATATAGATATAGATATAGGGTGATCGTGTCCTCACCTGTATCTTGCTCTCTGGCAGGTGTGTGTGCGCTGCCAGCCTTTCGCGCAAGGTGATGTCCGGGTACGGTGTGACGGCGAAGGCCTGCTCCAGCTCCGACAGCTGCGCTCGGCTGAAGATGGTCCGCTTCCGTTTCCGCTGACCCTCCACCAGCGCGGCCGTCCGCTCCGGCTCCGGCTCCGGCTCCGGCTCCGGCTCCGGCTCCGGGGACGAACGGGTGCTCTCAGTGAGCACGTCGGACCCTGACCCGAGCACCGGAACGGAGAAATTGTAAAAATGACTTCCATGAAAAAAAATGTGTATTTCAAAAACTGAATATCTATATTTATAGGTACATATATAAATTATTGTAAATAACACATATATATATATATATCATTTAAATATGTATATTAAATCATATTACATTTCATATTCAAAACTTATACATACATATATATGTATCATATTTTGATATATAATATAATATATCTAAAATGAATATATATAATACATATGAAACAAATATATATATTCACTTTTAAAAATGAAAAATTAAATATAATGCTATGAAAATGTCAAACATATGATTATGATGATGATAATAATAATGATGATTATAATATATTTTTTTTGAAGGTACCTTTCTTTACAGTCAAGGATGCCGTATAGATAAGTACACGTTAGTAGCTGGCGAGTAGTATTTTGATAGTTTCTTAGCTTATTATATCTAATTGTTCATATTCAAAAATGAAAAAATATACAAACACTGTCCTCTCTTAGACTTATATCAATTGGTAGTGCATATATATGCTATTATGTCTTGATAAAAGTTCCTTTTTCTCAAGTTTCCTTTAAAATGTATGATAAATGACATACATCCAGGCCTAGTTACACACTATTTTTCATCTAGACAGTATATATGTAGTTATAAATGCAAACTCACCTTTACCGTGATCCTCCTCTCCGAAGAATGTCTTAAAATCCATCACGTTTTTCTGTCGGTTCTGCTTGAGTAGCGGGAAATCTGCGTCCATGAATAGAGCCATGTCACTGGATGCAACCGCTGTCACACACTGACACACGCACGGATGGAGGGCTGTCTCTTATAGACCCGCAAGATGTCCCGCAACTACCAACCCCCATCCCGGGTCACGCCAGCCCCCCAGCCCACGCACGACCGTGTGCCAGTCCGGTGATGGTCTAAATTTGAGCTTGCGGCCTGTTGATTTTTTTTTAGTAAGAATTTAAAACTTTTCGCCCCGTATCCGTTTAATTTCGATGACTTACATTTAAGAATATTTCATACTTTTATTGAATACATTTTGACTGCCTTCATTTTTTTACGGCTCTGTACCCGATATTAACTTTTTCCAAACTTGAAAGAAGGGAGAAAACACACATATTAGACATCATAATCGAATGAAAATATACCCCTCCGATTTTTTAGTGATTCCGATGATCATTTTATTTTATTTTAATTATTTTACTTTATTTACCAGTAAGATAACTAGTGTGTCGCTTTCTTCCGCCACGTTTACGCAAAAGCATCATGTAGATCCACTGAATGTGGAGGTGACGGAGGAACATGTCAATCCAACACCGAATAAAGTGGCAGAAATTTACATCTGTCAGCTTTTTCTGCTGACACAGATGCATTTAGTAGAATAATTCAAATTTAAAGCAATGGTGCAGTTTTATTAAGAAAGTTGAGATGTATTTCTGAAATGTATTAGATGCCATGAGAAGCCCGTGTTATAAGATGCGCATTTCTTTCCATTGCATGGACGCACCAAGACAAATCCACCAAGAGGTCTCTACATACACAGTTTACCTGACAAAAGGTCCGTATATCTCTGGCTGATATTATAAAAGCTTGCCAATTCTTCAGTTTCAATCCTGCACTTGCATCTCCTTTGAATAACCCACAGTGAAGTCTTCACTGTATTTTTCTTCCTTAATTCTTTTCTCTCCATATTTTTTTTTTCAAAAATTTGGCTTTACCAAGCAATTAAGAAAAATAAAAAATAAAAGAGGCAACAGATTTAATTTCTCAGATAATATTAAGAAACTTTGTGCTAAATTTATATTTTAACAGCCTTTATTTACCTGACTTTACCTGACCCTGAAGAAGATTCTCTATGACCCTTGGAGGTCCATGGACCATACTTTGACAACCGATTTTATGATTTAACATCTCCAGCCGAGCCGTTAAAGAAAAGAAAATATAACCTCATTCCTGTTGTCAAAGTGTATTAATTAAAGATCATATTAGCCTTCCTGTTAATGAGTGAAAATGTTCACACTTTTATTTAATCCCAGCAACACAATGTCCACAATTCTGTTTTAACAAATTTATTGTTTAGAGGATCTCAGTAACATGATATAACAACATATGTGGATGTGCACTATACGTCACTCAGTAATTCCACATTTCACTTTCAAAATCATTAATCATCACAGTCAAGCATTTATGTGAAAAGAGTTGTAGTTTCTTCTATGAAATTCTTTGTGAAATACTTATGTCTCATTGGTGTGGTGCCAAAGGTTAATATAGAAACTTTATGATACGAGTGGAAATAATAAACATTTACTGTACACACAGCAACAGTGCCACAAAAATCCTGTACAAATCAAGACAAGCAGACACATGCACACACATATAACCACACACACACAAACACACACACACACACACAAACACACACACACCTGCAGCACTGACGCTCACCTGCTTTCCTTGCAACCCGAGGAAGAAATGTTCACTAACCCGCCACAAGAGGGCGCTCTAGTCACTCCAAATGGAGCCACCTCTGTGTCTCTTAAAAAATTGTAGCAAACAGTGAAAAGGAAGGTGAAGGGACGTGTTGAGGCTTCACTCAAACTTGCGCAGGTGGTTGTACATGGACTGGACGTAGGTGAAGACACACATGGGGTCGGGCTTACGACCCATGATCATCATGTCCTCCACCTCGATGAGCCGGTCGCAGCCGGCCTTTGCCCTGCGAAGAAACGCGTGAAGTTTTATCCGAAATGGGAAAATGCTTTCCCATAAAAATGTCAAAAACCACCTTAAATGAGCAATTAAAATAAATTACATATATAACAAATGGCAAATTTGAATAACGTCAAACCACTCATAGCAAATTGGAAGAATCTGAAACAAACAGCAAATATTGTTCATTCTATTGTTAATTATAACATATATGTACATACATACACAGCTATATATATATATATATATATATTTTTTTTTTAATCATTTTATCTCATTTTTAATTAATTATTATTATTATTATTATTTATTTTATTTTTTTTATTTTCTCTTGTTTATTTGCTTGCTTTTTGGGCTTTGCTCCAAAGTTTGAGAAGGAATGTTAGGTATATAAGGTGGTGTTTGTTTGTCAGTCAATGCCTGTGATTGTACCTGCTCCTTCTATCCAATGTATGGGCGGGGACAAGACCCACAAAAGTACTGTTTAAAGATCAGACAGAACTTGTATTCCAGATCGATCTGATGAAAACAATGGTGTTCTTCATACAAACAAACATGTTTTGAGATGCCTAGGTTGAAAAGAATGCACAGCGCCTAATCGTTACCATATATTCACTGTCCTATAAGTCGTCGTTGATCCTTCATGTGTTCAAATCTAAAGCTGATGCTATACGAAGGATTGAGATTATTGTTTTTTTTTTGTCAAGTCAAATCAGCTTATTGCCGGGAATGCGTATCTTTCAATAAACATGTCAGAGAATAGTGTGTGATGAGAATCATTTTGACGGTTTATCACCCTGAAGGATTTCTGTGTTTCAATTAAGGATAAAAAGTAATAAAGAGATATGAAATCAAATGCACCCAAACCATGAAGCAAATTAAATTAAAGTTTGTATTATTAGTTATTAATAAAGAGATTAATAAAAACCCACAACTTCTTTGATTTAGCTAGAACTTAAGAAACCAATCAGCCAATTTGTTGCAAAAATATATTTAGAATTGAAGTATCGTCACGTTAAAATAATTGCCAATGACATTTTTTGTCCAAATCAACTCCTTATTAAACATATGTCTCAGTTTCATGTGTTTTCTGAAAGTTTTGAAATGATTATCATTATTATAATTATTGTAAGATGGTGATGATAATAGTTGTAGTGAGCTTTACTGAATATCATCTAACAACCATAGCTATTTATGGATTGTGACACTGAATTTTCAAATCAAGAGATTATGATAATCATAGATAGTCATAAGTAGACTTTTGCACCAGAAAATCAATTTAAAAAACAGGAACATTTAACTAATTGGCCACAATTGAAAAAAAAAACAACAAAAAAACAATATTGACACATTTTTTTCTGAAAAAAAAAAAACAAAAAACAAATTTGTATGCAATCTGAAAAAAGGCTAAGCGCATGTGAGTATTGAACCTTGAAATAACAATGGAGAAAGAGAACAGAAGTCGACAGAAGTCTAATAATTTGAATTGTAAAAGTGCTTTGGGAAGTGATCCAATGTCAGATGTTTATTACTTTTTTGGGATGACTGTTGACAAATGCCAGAGTAGCGAAATCAGTAAACGGTCCTGTAACTCACTCTGCGGTGCTGAAGGCCGTCTCAAAGTTGTCTCTGCGGTTGGCAGGCGACAGCAACTCGTAATCAAACTCAGTGGGGAAGAAGGAGTGGACCAGAGCACAGAAAGCCATGCCGTCGCTCCAACTGGACGAGAAGTTCTGTATGTCGATGTTCTGCGGAGAAACGGGGGAGGGGAGGGACGAAGAGGGCCGACGCTGATGACGACTTGTAAAAAATTGACTTTTTTGCGGCTTCATAAACCATCTGCTCATTTACTGTCTGGGCTGTGATTTGATGGATAAGGCAGATCTCTTCAAATTTCCTCTTCTCCTGCTACTTTGTGTCTATTTCAAGCTTTTATAATGTCATTTCCAGGATACCCCTTAAAATTTTGAGTGAAATGTAACATGTCATGTCATCAGACTGACATCTCTGTTTTGTGAGAGTGTGTGTGTGTGTGTGTGTGTGTGTGTGTGTGTGTGCGGGTGTGTGTGCTCCCGGTTAGTAAGTCTTGGCTCTGCATGGCTGGATCATAACCAAAGCCACATGCAGCTGCTGGCACAGGCTGCTGAAAGAGAACCAGCGAGCGGCAATATGCCGCGGCACTGAGCCGTAACCTAGTGTACCTCAACCCCTGTATCCCCCTCACAAAAAAAAAACCCTCACTCACACACACACACACACACATACACTCCTGCATACACTTGAGTAATTGCTAAGGAAACAATTAGCACATTAGTGCTGTGCTATGTGCTGACAGGTTTTAAGGTTAATTCTTCATTTCCAAATGCTTGTGTCCAAAATCCTGTGCAATAAACCAATCATTTGCTCTAAAACTGACCGAAGGAACTTGATATACATAAGTTTGAAGTTAAACTGCAGGTGTGAGGCCGATCTTGCTCAGGCAATGACTTCCCACTCTATCAAGGCAGATGGATTGAGTAGACAGTCCATCTGCTGTATGTATATGGAGTGTGTTTATATTGTAAGTCTGTGAGCAAATCATTTTGCCTGCACATAAATTAAACAAACTACTTTGAAACTGTGGAATTTTTGTAGAGATACTTGAGATCGCAGGGATTTCGACTGGAGTGTTCAGACTTCCAGTTAACATGTATGTATATACAAAGAGCTATGGTGAAAACGCGACTTGAGAACTGCTAGCAGGAGTATTGCTTATCTAGAACAGATGAGGTGGATCTGGTATCTGCTGGACATTTGAAATGATTCTGAATGTATTTCCATCCTCGCTTATGCTAAACATTGCACCCCAATGCATAATTTCAGGGGGGGGTGCGCTCATTCACTCATGATTTGGTTTTTGCAAGGAGGATGAATTTCATTGCCCATCCAATAAAAATGGTTTTTAACCAAGGCTTACTGTTAAGCCAGTTCAGTTGCGGTTTCCATCCATGCTCTACCAGTCTAATGTAATATACTATACATGGAAATTTAACAAAATATTTTAAACATCTCCCTTGGCAAAATGGAACTTATCATTATTCCCTCAAGGCACCTCTGCAACAGCTTTTAATAATGACAAAAATATTGTTTTTTTTTTTTTGCTAAATTAAACCAGACTTGACTGTAGCATTACATTTCCACGAACTTCGCGATGACGTGGACACGGATCGCCTATTCTAAACAATTCCCCCGTGGTTGACTTTTGTCAAACCCAAAAAACGTTTGATACAAACGTGTACATTTGCTCGTCTCAACGTGCTTAAGTGATGTTTTTGAATCGTGATCCGTCACTGAGAAAACATCGGTCTGGGAGGATAAAGGAACGGCTATATTTCAGTCTGCATATAATGCATCGCCATTCACATGAACATACTTTCCCTTTCCGTGAGGAAATAAAGTCTATTATTTCTGTGTAAATGACAAGAATGGCCCTAACCCCTTACATAAGGGTAAGTGAAATTAAAACTTCTGGATTTGCTTCAACATTTTATTGGGTTTTTTCTGGCCTGGGCTACTATAAACTCAGCCTGATACACTTTGTGTTGTCCCTCTAAATTCCTCGGCGCGGATAAAATGTAATACGCTGTAATTTACTTTGGGAAAACGTTCATGAATAATTCAATAAATGGATCAGGGATAGTGCTTTAAAACTAACCGTGGCATTGTGAAACATCCGATGAAATGGCATTTTAACTTGGCACGCCAGATGGATGGTCAGGAACGCATGTGGAAAGGACATTATATGAATGGAAACTTGTTTTTTTTTACCTGGTAGCCAATGGTTTTTGAGCGACACCATTCAAGAAGGATTTGTTTAATGCTGCTGGCGCTGGAAACTCCGAAACTCTGAGAGCGCTTCAGTTTGGGTTTAGGGTCCACCGGTTTTGGCCGACTACCCGGGAGAAAAAGGGGATGCGTGGGTGAGTTAAAGATTTAAATGATGGAAAACTATATATTTAATCGTTTTCCTTGTAATTCGCATCCCACAATAGAGTATTTACCTGTTACCGGCTTCAGTGTCCAGCCTCTCAAAGATGGATCGACGGGCTTGAGCGCCAATGTTCCGCGGGAGAGTCTGTGACCTCACCAGGTCTCGCCTTCTTTCTCCTCCAAGCCCGAAAGCCCTTTCTTTGTATGCATCGCCGTCCCTGTAGGACAGACGCACCGAAGCGTTAACCAAACATAAACATTACCGATGGAAGATGTTCCCGGGTCCTCCCTTACTTGTCATGCTGCGGTAGTCCGGAGTAGGTCACCGATTTAGCGGGTGCTGAATTGGCCTTATCTGGAAAAGAGAAGCGTCAAATCATTTTTCTCAGCGGTCTTCAAACGGGACATTTTCCTGTGCATTGTCATACCCATCTCACCGTGATGGCGTGGCGATCCCAGAGCTCTGACGGGGGTAGGTGTCCACGTCTTCACAGAAGACACTGATGGAGAGCGAATCACATGTTAGCAAGAAAACACCGGATTAGAACGGAAGGGGTTGATAACAGTTATAAAACTTTTTTTTTTTTTTTTAAATTCACATCCACCTGGCTGACTTTGGGATTCGGCTGTTGGCTGAGGCTGGACGGCGCTTGCAGCCAAAGCCTCTAAGACGGGAGAGGAACAGGAACCGGTGGGGCTGCCAGACGAGTCAGGTGAGCTCTTGATTTCTGCTGTTTTGGTCGTGGCGGTGATGGGGAGGTGAGGCATCCGCATGGCAAAGGGAGCTGTATGCTCATGGGGGAAGTCGCTGGGAGGGGAGATCTTTCCATGGACCAACAGAGAATGCTCTATTTGGAAAAAGTCATTTGAATAATATTATTATATTGTCATATAAAGCATATATTGTATATGAATATACATATATATTACCCACATCTCCTCATTGCACACCTGTTATTACTCTCAACATTCCTCCCACAAGGCATTTCTTTTAATTCTTTTTATACTTTTACATTTTGTATTCAATGGTATTTATTGCACAAAGTATTTTTATGTATTTATTTATGATTCATTTATGTATTAGTTTATTCGTATCAGTATCCTCTATTTGCATATTCTTTCTATTATGACTATTTGCACATTTCTACCCTGTAATGCTGCTGTGACAAGTGAATTTTCGCATAAATAAAATAAATCTTATCTTATCTTATCTTATCTTATCTTATCTTATCTTATCTTATCTTATCTTATCTTATCTTATCTTATCTTATCTTATATTATCTTATCTTATCTTACTTGAATGTATTTGTTTCATTCAGTTGTTAATTGTTTCATGATGTTCTTCTTGAAATTATTCTAAATATCTGCAAACACACGCATGTCTATGAAATAAATTGGATAAAATTTTGGATGTTTCAAAAATGTCTCACAGGTGTGTCCTCCACTTAGAAAAGTTAAGGCGAGGGGCTGAAGAAAGATTTTATTTGTTTGTTTAGGATATCTTGGAAACCGATATTACCCTCACCTTTAATCCCAAACAAACGATAAGCTGACACATTCATTGGTTTTACACCAGGCTGCTCGGTAGCATCATTTTGTAACAAAACAAACAAAAAAACACTCGTCCTGGAAAGCGTCTCCATTTCCAGCTCGTCATGTAGGTTTTCTGTAAAATAATGTTTAGTCTGTGAGCTAAAGCTGAGAAAATCCTGATGACATCATCATGACATATGTTGTCCGACTCGACAGGAACCCCGCAGAGCCGCGGCAGACGTTATATAACTGTTTTTAACAAGGCGGAATTCACTGCGACTGGCAAACGGATCTCCCGGTGTAGTTGAGCCTTTAAAACCCTATGTCTTGAAACGAGAGGCGGCTGCTGACATCACCCCGGGCATAAGCCGAAACAAAAAACTTGAATGTTGAAACCTGTTGTGGCGGCGTGTCCGTTCTCCAGGCCGGCGTGCGTCGGGGCCGGATCAACCTCAATTGGCTCCTCTCGCTCAATGCTCTGAAACAAACACACACACACACACCGCCACAGTTAACAACAATATTAACATACACAGGTAAAAACAGACACATGCACAGGTTTCGTGGCTCTTAAAGGCGCATGAGGTCATCTATGACCTTTCCTGAGATTGGCGTAGGTGGTTGGCTTATTCCAAACAGATTTCTTCACACTTCTTTTTTTTTTTTTTTTTTTTATGAGCCAGCAATTTGCGCATCTGAGGAATTAGTCATTACACCTTTGCCAGGGTAAAAATAAAACATGAAGTAGATTGCTTTTTGCTTTTTAAGCTGTTGAGCTCAATATGTGGGGTTTTTCCACAACAACAAAAAAAAAAAAATGCACGTGGGCATGAGCCGCAGTCTGCTGTTTCACAGGGTGGACTGGATAAGTGGATGAAGTTGGTTGTTGAGGGTGTAAGAGGCCATTTTGTGTATGTGTGTGTGTGTGTGTGTGTGTGTGTGTGTGTGTGTGTGTGTCCTAACATTGATAAGACTTGGTTTCAAATGAGCGGCCACAGAATATTCAGTAATCTGCCAGCCTGATTGCTTAAGTAATTGAGATCAAGTTTAACTGTCACACATAATTAGAATGATCTATTCAGGTTTCTGTGTCCACAGTGTGTGACCCCCGTCCATTTCCTGTCTGTGGGACAGACGTGCCGCGGAGGTTCTCTTCCTTTCTCCAAACAGAATCTGAATAGATACCTTTTATCTCGAATCCCGCTGACCCGCGTAAGTCATCGGGCTGTCACTTTCCATGTGGCGCTGTGAGAAAGGTTAGACGGAGCACGGGTAGTGTTTATATTCGGTCGCTTTGGTGATACCGCCGGGGTCAGTGGGGTAACCGATAGCTGCGCACGTTTTCTCAAGGTCACAATCAAACCACGTCAAACATTTCAGGGTATCACATCCTGAAATAGGCTTTCAGGACATGCTGTTATATTAGGCTTCCGCAGAGAGCAGGCTCAGGGCCGCAGCCTTAAAGCTAAACTCCACAGCATTATGTTTACTAAAATACCTGTTGTGTTGTGGTTCTGTACAAAACTACCTATCAAACTACTTATCAAGTCAAACACAGCAGTAGACTGTGCGAACATTTCATGTTTTTTAAACAAAGCAGCACAACTCACAACAAGAAAAAAAATATAAAAAAACAGGCTCCTGGAAATGTGTCCCTGTGGCAACAATTGTGAAAACGCTCCGTCTTCTTCTGCAGCAACCTGTTGTTTGGCAGGCATCGCGGTGAGAAGTCCAACCCCTAACAGATGGTTGTGTTTTTTAACTTGGCTGTCACAGTGGAATCAATTACACAGAGCTGATTTGCCGCGTTCAACCGAGAACATCGGGGCTTTCAACGCCGATGCGTCAGTTGTGTGTTTAGATAGAGTCTGCATATTTGGAAGCAAAGTGCCAGCATCTGCTCCGCGTGTCTCGGCTGTCGAAAACCTAATGAACACGCAGCCTTCTGAAAAACTTCTCAGGGACTCAGTTTTTGCATCGAAATATATCGATGAAGACATTCGGAGAGATCTGTTTTACAGACATTGACATTGAGTTGTGTCGCCCGTCAAGAATTGATTATTTTACGTTTTCCTTTGTTTTGCTTGCTTTGAGAAAAATCTTAAATTTGCTTGTTTTAAATAAAACAAGCATCATCCTGATGACAATAAAATCTTGCATTATATGCAGTTATCTCATGAGAAATATGTTCCCATGAATCCGTGATCAAAAATGATGAAAATGATTACTCAAGGTTGACACTGGATTTTTGGATTGCCAAAAATTACATTTTGGAAACGAAATGATGGGACAGAGTTAAAATAACTGCATCCCACCTTTTTGTGGAAAAAGACAAATCATTATTTTATAAACAGTCAAATGTTCCCGTCAATGTCGGCCATGTGGAAACTTAGGATATCCAGCTCCCAGCTGAACACAAAAAGCAGAAGTCATCTTGGGAAATAAAAACAATTGTTTAATAAACACTGCTGACCTAATTTACTGAAACAAAAGAAAGAAAGGAGGTGGTGTGTAGCGTCATAATACTATTACACATTGTGTTTACCTTAAAGGATTTGAATAGTAGTGAGCATGTATATAACATTCACAAAGAATTCTGCTTAAGGTGTGGGCAAACCTAAAAATGTGACCTTGATGTTCAGGCAAAATCTGTCTAACAAAATCTGAGGAGTTCTCTTTTTTCATGTTTGCTCTCACAATCGGATAAATATTTTTTTAGAATCAGAATTTAGCTGAAACCATGACAGTATGTAGCGCTATTTCTGTGTGACCATAGATTGGACAATCCCCTCCACAAAGCGCTGTGAAATGCAAACAGACGACACTACATACTCGGTCTTTCCAGAGGAAAATAAAGTGAGATTATAGAACTTGTGCAGATAATCTTATTAAAAGTTAGATCTACACATAATAATGATAATAACAATAATAATAATAATTATTATTATTATCATTATTATTATTGTTCATTTGACATCATCAATTTACTATAATCATCATCATCATCAACATCATCGTTGTAATATATATAATAATGTATATTTTTAGATGGCAACGGGCATTGACGTTATCACTTGTACAAAAATATGTTCTTGCTGTGACATGATTTGAAGAACATTATAGAAAGAGATTGGTTCAGTTCTTTCAACAGAATTGCTAAAAGTTTGTGTGGAGTATGCTTTATCCCATATACACTATTAGATCAATAGTTAAAATAGGGCACAGCTGAATTTTTTTGTTTGTTTGTGTGTTCTCAAATGGCTGTTGAAACACCTGGAACAGAGTACGATAAAATGGGATGATGCATGAAAAGGTGAGAGAGGTGGGGGGAGGGAGCAGATGTGTATTGCATGATGGGAGATGAGAGAGAGGGACAGGAGCATGAAGTGGAAACAGCTGGCTATTCCGAGAGTTGAGGGGAAACAAATTGCTGAATGCAAGGCGTTTAGGAGGGGAGCTACCCAAGCTTACGCACTGAGATCAGCAGATACCCAAACCCAGAGAAGGGAAACATGATAGCAGAGCTGTTGATGGTCCTGCAGACCCACTGCCATCTCCAGGTCTAAATTTCTTGGCGGAACATGCTGTTGATCACCGATGACCGTGACACATAAGATGAGGGGATTGCCCCAAGGACATCCTGCACCTATTGCACTTGTGCGCGACACATTTTATCGTCACGAAAATACACAGACAGATTAACCGACTATCACTGCTAGGATTCGTTAGACCGATTTGATGACTTGCAGGATTACCGGTTTCGGTATAAAGTATGAATAAACAAAGAAACCGGTCTTTGGGGTACAGACCTGCAATTATGGCACTGTCATCCAACAAAAAAAATGTTGCAGCTCTTAAAATCTGCTCGGAAATTCGCTGATTCCACAAATGTACATGGAATAAGAAGAAAAATCGAGTTGTCGACCAAGCGTCAACATTGCCCTCGTTGTTTATGGTAAAAGGCTTTTAAATTAAAGTTAGGACACAGGTCAGCGTCAGTGCTTGCAGCTGCTACACTGCTAATATTTACAGTATTAATTGAACAGGTGTGGAAACATAAGCACTGAGAACCTGTTAAAATATACAAAACAAGCCGGTGTCCAAAGCGAAAGCTATCAGCGGTCGGCTGAGAGAAACCGTCAGTGGTTTAAATAAAACCAGATCTATGACTTTCACAAAAGGGAAAATATTGTTTGGGTAAATATATTTTGAAACTCTAATTCTTAAGTTCTACTCAAATAAGTCAACATATAATAATCATTATCATAATCACAATCACAATCACAATCATAACCACAACCATAATCATACTCACAATCATAATCATAATCATTACAGAGGCATAAAATTTTTTCCAATGTTTCGGGTAAAATCAGGATATGAATATCATGTTTTGGCAAAACAAGTCATGTTATAGGGTCACACAATGCTACAACAACAACACCAATAATAACAATAATAATAATAATACTGAGGCGTAAAATGTGTTCCAATGTGTTCCTAAATATAAGGTTTTGGCAACAAATCCAACAACAACAACAACAACAAAAACAACAACAACAACAATAATAATAATAATGATAAAAATGATACAGCAACAATAATAATGCTACATAGGCATAAAATGTGTTTTAACACAATATTTTATGTGAAATCTAAATACTTGTATCTTAATAGGTTTTGGCAAAACAAGTCACGTGATACGTTCACACAATACAAATATTTGGTTTTTGGGAAAAAGTTGTAATGGTTAACATATAAATATTTGCGTATTCATTGTGTACAAACTTATATCTATTTCAAAAGGCTCTGTGGGTGCATTTCAGTTCAAAAATGTCTCGTTCACAACACCTCAAACTGCATTTGGCAATTTGAACACATTGAGTACACAGTTTAATGACAGAAATGAGTCAGGTAAAGGGTAAAGGGAGATTAATAAAGAGCTATTCAAAGGTGTTCCAGACCCTGTCTTAGATCTAACCGATGTCCAATCATTAGCATTACAACTTTTCATAAATAATTAAAAGTTCCAAATAAAATCCTGCGACGCAAGCCAGGTTTAGACATTTTGTCTCATGAAAGTCTCAGGATGAACACCTGTGCCTGATGAAACCTGGTATCCTTGTAAATTCAGGGTAGAAAAGATATCGCCTCAATAATCCCTGCACCAACTTGGCATTGCAGGTCACGTTTCCCTTTATTGACGCACACATGACAATCTAAGTTTGCCCTGTGCTGATAAGCGGCTAAAAGTAGAAACCCCTCTTGTCGAGATGATTCCGAAATAGACCAAGCAGCATTTACATCTAGTTCCATCCCCGTACGTCCACGGCTCGGAAAAAGTTAAACAGACAAGAGCGAAGATAAAAGGTAATTGACCGGCAATTTGGTCTTGCCTGCTGTTAGTTCTTCTAATGCACCAAATACAAGACGGGAGAACCCATAAATGTGCAGATGCGTGAGCACTCGCTCACAAAGATGCGCACTCGAACCCCTCGTAACGTTCTCGTGACGAAAGAAGTGAAGGCACAAAAAAAAAAAAAAAAAAGTTCTTTCCTCAGGGAACAACAAATCCCCTGCTCCCTCGGAGTGCGTCATTGCATCACGAGCGGTGAGCTATAAAACGTTTTGGACCAAATTAGTGAAACAGAGCAGAAAATGTGGAAAAGCCCTCAGTGTTAGTAAGAGAGCGGCGAAGGAGAAAGAATAATAAGGTGAGGCAGACAGTCCTATCCCAACGGAGTCAGATTAATTGCCCCCAAAAAACGTTCTGGCACCGATCTGCTTTTTGGCAAGGAGTACCCTCCACCGCGGGGGAAAGGATAAATCAAAACTACGTTATTGAGTAGAAGTGCCTTCGAGACAGCTTTTAACAAACTTTCCATCTGGACAATACTGAATCACTTTACAGAAAACGTACCAGTGGTCTTCCAAAGGGCGACACCGCCCATGAACAAGACATTCCTATCCTAACCTTGAGTGCAGGGTTTCCTTATCCTGGTTTTCTGTCATTTCTGTCAATAAACATTTAAGTCATTCCGGAAAAGCCAGTACTCGATGTTTATTATCACTTTGCCAATAGTTAACTCTCTGACCAATGGACTTAGATGTGACAAAATGTCAATGCTCCTGGAAACGCGCCGTAATTATTCTTTTTCCTCCGAGACCGGTGGGGGAGCGTGATCCTGATATGTATTGATTATTGACTGGTGGGGTGTTTTGAAAAATATATATACGCTTTGATTTTGGATATACTTTAAAGGGAAAAAAAACAGATCCCTGCCACGAGGGAATTTAGGATCTTCAGTAATCCATCCTTCAAATACAGCATTTTGGATCAATTCATTAATACACAAGATGTCACGATGTTACAATCCCTTGTGCAAAAATCCAAGACAAAACACATCTAGAATCCCCACTCAGGTTGCAAAGAAGCTACCTGACACTACAACTAATAACAAACTAACAACCCAACAAACAATATAACATCACCAACTAAGTCATTTGAAAATTCAAATACATTTACTGTAATGATGTTTTCATTTTTTTTCTAATTTCTGATAATACGTTTATTGTTTTTTTTTTTTATGTCTCAAGGCTGATTAGAAATCCATTTGACAGGAGACATATTTCTTTTATCACAATAAACATGCATACAACGCAATATAAAGTGATAGAGCATTGATGAACGGAAGTTATAGGGAAAGTGTGGTAACAGGATTTTTTTTTTCAACAAAAATGCAATTTTTGGGTGCGCCTTGACTCTCACCCAGTGACAGCGTGGATTGGCTCCAGTCCATTGCAGGATAAGCGGTACTGATTATGACTGAATGAATGCTAAAATGAAATTCACTTCAGTTCTTGAGCTTAAACGCTTTTGAAAGGCCTTTACTCGCATTACCAGCATTTAATTCTAAGTGAAAATAAAATATTTTACTATGTGTGCAGACAGTATTTCAATTCATTTCCAACTTAATTTTTATGTTATTGGTGCGAGAGTATGGCTCGGGCCCAATCTTCACATACACAGTCCCTTTATTGCACCCTATTTTACAATACTTCCTCCCGCTTCCACTGGAGATGTGTGCCATTGCACGTTTACTCGGAAAAGCCCTGTTCCCGATGCATTGTAAGATAATCAGCATGAATCCCGCTTGACACGGCAGGCAATTTCCATTCCAAATTCCACGCGACCCCAGCGGGCGCCGCACATGTAATGCTAACCAAGCTGGAACGTCTGCAAACACCACGCTATTGGCTCGGGCTCTGGGTGAAATCACGTGACGGGGAAACCTGTCCGTGCAAACGGGGGGAGTTAAGAGGTCCTGTGTTTAGTCAGAGGATATTGTTTGGCCGTCGGTGTCATCCTTATCACCGACACTTCAATAAAGTCAGGTTCAAGCGGCCGAGTGGGTTGAGAGGAGGGGGTGTTTGGTGAGGGTACGCAGAGGTTTGCTCAGAAACGTCCCGTGCTCGGACGGTATCGCAACACTGTTGCTCCAAAGCACACACGAGATGCCATATTGCATTGACATTGAGATTCAGATCCCATTCCAAGTATCAAATTCTTATTGATTTATGCACGTCTGTTTCATGTCCATCACGTCTTGCCTTTAGACGTAGTCACAATAGCTGTACTTTGATTCACTCCTTTACTATTCTGTAATTCAAATGTACCAAAACGAGCGCTCCATCCGTTCTTCCCTTGAAATTATTATTAAAACAGTGAGTGCTTTGTTATGAATTTATGGTATAGATGAAAATTATGCACATGGAATACTCCCGCTAGTTTTTTAGCTTCGCATCCAGGCTACTTCTTGTCACATTTTATATCTTTTTTAAAAGAAACGTCCACTCACCCATCAGGTTTCCAGGTGATAATGGGTAAATATTTCAGATACCAAGTTGTTGACTTCCTGGTGACCAATTTATAGATGATATCTCCATCAATTCCATGTCAACAGTCATCAAATAAAGCTATTTCAACGGGTTCCGTCACAAATAACGATACCTACAGATTTGTACAAGTGAATATTTACACTGAGCATAACTTTAACTGAAAGATATGAGAGGAAAAAAAAACTCACCCTGAATTTGAAAAATATATATATTACAGAATTATAGACACCAGACAGACCTATGTAGCAACTGGGACCTGCTGATAGATTATAGATATAGTTTCTTTGGAATATACCAATATTTTACATGATAAATAAATAAAATAAATAAAATACAACCAACCAAAGGAAATGGAGAAACAAACAGGGACAGAGGAATCCCGCTTTGCAAGTCCCAGAAGAAAAAAAAAAAAAAATGAGGTGAGGAATCCTCAGGGAAAACGAAAGGCACAGTCAGACCACCTGTTCTTCAAAAAATGCGTTTGCAAAGCCTTCAATTTCTTTCCAAAACACTCAGGTACTCCGAGTTGGGGGGGGGGGGGGGTCGACTGTAAAATTTGCTCAGCTTTTGAACTTCAAAGATATAAAAAAAAACTAATTGCAGCTGTCATGACACTGTACCGGGCGGCATGTGGCGTGCTCGTAAACGCACAATCCCCTGAACGCAAGTGACTGTACATGCGTGATTTTTGCACGTGCCTCACGCTGGGGTTGGGGGCGGGGATCGACTTTTATAAAAGAGACGTTAGACGGTGACTGTTTGGATTATTCCATGATTAGATCAAAACATTTTATGGCCATTTGGACAAGTTGTCTGTAAAACTGCAAAAGAATTTTACATTAAACACGCAGATACGCATCAGCTTCGCATTTGGATTAGTTTGAGCTTCAAGGCAACTCACCCTTGACTTTATTTTGTTGTTTTGATCGCAATCAGAGGGAGCTATTTATTGTATTGAGTTATTTGCGATCTAGCAAACTTAATAGTTTCACTGCCAAAAAAACACACAAACCAGTATGTGATTCTTGCAGTCCATGACCGCCGACAGTCGGAAACTAGAAAAGACAGCTTTCAAGCGGTCAGGCCGACCCCGTCGGTCCCGACTGACATGTCAAAGCCAGTTGACCGACTGGATTTCATTTGACGAAATTCTAGACAGCACCCCATGAGGTTTCGAAGATAAATATTGATGATTATTTGTGAATGGAACAAATATCAAGTGAATGGATCCTCGGAGGACATCTCCGGCCGATAGCTTGATTTCGATTTGACTTGACTTTGTGTTACAGTTGCCCTGACAGCCTGACAAACCAAAGTCCGGTTTCATTTCACTCAACATATTTGTCTTGACCCGCCACCAAACCCCACCCATTCATTCACATTTCCCCTGCTTTCTTCGCAACAGCCAAGCCAATCAAAACCGTTTATTCTCACGAAGGATGGAAATGATATAATGTTTGGCCGATAGCGTGGAACAAGAACGCCCAGCGCCACTGAGGATATTTTACAAGCGGCATATTGTTTCCGCCTCCCGAATGGGAATTTGGTTAAAATTAATTTGTCTATCTTGGAATATGTATTTATGTATTTTATGTATTCTCGCGAGTAGTCTGTTAAGTATTCCAAATTTCAGTGCGGCATCCTTCATACTGTTTTCCCGATGCCTTGTTGATATAGCCGTTTTCGGTCTGCGATTATAGTTAACACCCCATTGAACTTTTAAAATGAAATTGAAGAATTCACGAGAATGCTGGGCTGTGTTGCCGTATGTATGTTCCTGTTTGAATAACTTTATGGTTGTCTTTAACGTACTTATGTAACACTTTCTGCAGTGGGGTTGAAGCTTCTCTGAAATATTGCACTTTGACATACATGAATAAGAGTCTCCATAATATACAGTGAAGTTTGTTGAACACCTCCCCATTTATCTACACGCTCTCTGATACAGAACTTTGGCAGACAGCTGCGTCGGGTCACATCCAAGACATCCCCTCTCCTCCTACTCGTCCACTCACACTCCGGCGTCTCTACGGCTGCAGATTTAGCACCAACTCCATTATTACCGCTGCCATTGTTTGAAGCACACAACCAGCATCAAATAATAATTCCAACTGGAATCGAGTGTATAGGAGAGCAGAAAAGATGTTTACTCTTCTGTCTCCTCAGCTCTGCACGCAAACGGCAATCGAGCTTTCTAGGGCGGCTTCGACTTATGCCAGGCTCACAGCTTACAATTTTTGCAGTCGCAGACTTAAAACTGGAAGTCAGAAGGATATCTTAAGGGTCTTTGGAGGAATCACAGCGCGTTCCCATCATCTCGGTTGTTAAGCTACAGTGATAATCTGACAGTCTTAGATCAGTCTTTTGCTAGACTTGGCCTTGCGAAAATATCCAATGTGTTTTAACGTTATCGCAAGACTTTCAGTCTTTACGGTGATGTAATAAAGTCTACAACCGATAGATGAGCTCCAACAAAACTGGAAAAAGGAAACCTGGCGGTTGGGAGCCTATGGCTGGCCAGCCATATATGGCTCTTCTGGTGACAGCATACCGCTCCCAGACAATTTTGAGTTGAAAAAAAAAATCAGTTTGGAACCGATTTTTAAAATACTTGTGATATTTCTTCATTATACTGTGTCATTTTAAAGTAAACAGAAATTAGTTTTGAAGATAAATTTCACAGGTCACCCGTCGGTCGGGTCGGGAACCTACGGCTTCCGAGCACGTCCGGGTCATTGTAAAGGTGAAGAAATACATTATATCAGATAGCCAACTCATTTATCCGCGTCAACCCTTGTAACGGAAAAGATGGCGAAAAGAAAAAAAAAACATTATTTACTGTGCATTCCAGGCTGCATGGACAGAGGAGTTTGCATTTGGATCTGCGGTAAGTCTAATATACAATGCAATAAAATTGCATCAGTGAAACGGTCACATATAAATCCATGCAGCACCAGAGGTCACATTAAAAGTAAGACATATTTAATTCATTGTACATTGAAAATACTATATGGCTCTTTATGAAATATATTTAGAAATATTTGCCGTTTGTGGCTCTCCCAGTCAAAAAGGTTCATGACCCCTGTGGTGGACAGACAATAGCCAGAGCCGTAATGATGGCTGAGATGGTATTTCCGATCAGTATAAATCGTTCAGAAAGAGGAATGAATGGTGGAGATGTTGGCAGAACAGCCCAACTTGTACGATGTCAACTGTCCAACGCATCATGACCGAGTGAAGAAGGAAAATACCCGGTGGAAACATTGTATGGTGGGAAAAAAATTGCTGAAAGAATCTAGTTGGAGTTTTCCTTGTGTCTTTTCCAAGTCTTTAGATAAGAGATCCACAGTCTTTGTAAAAACAGACGAGGCTGAGACTTAAAACTCCACAAACTACTCTCTAGATGTGAGATGATAGTTTAGCACGAGTCTTTTCTAAGTCTTCCCTAAATATATGGGTGGCATTACTCGGTAGATATGGTATCCTTTCAATTGGAAGGGTTGGTAGTTTCTGTCTGCAAGTCCCAAGTGTCGTTGAGGAAGACACAAAACCCAAGTTTCTTCTGATGGTCTGGCCAGCGCCTCGCACAGCAGCTCCGGTGGCAGCGGTGTGTGAGTGTGAATGGGTGAGTGTTTTCCAGCGTAAAGCACTTTGAAATCACAAAGCGTAAAAACGATGTAAGATAAAAAAAACATTTCAATTTATAAAGAAAACAGCATATTGCATACTCCAGTTACAGAGAGCAACAAAAGTAAAACAAAGGGTGTTTTTTGCAAGAAAGGTGATTGGCCAATACTAAAATTGACAAAAAAAGAAACTCCAACCACGATGTGACACCAACACATCTGAGGATCGTTTATTTTTTTCCGGACAGCTGGTGATTGATGTGACTATTATAACCAGATCTGTCACACAAAAAACTGCCTGCGCCCATCGTGGCCTGTATCATGTTTATTCTTGGTCCTGAGGGGCCGCCTGGCCTGCAATGCATGTAAACATGCTCATAAAAGTCAGAGACGTTACACAACCAGAAGATCCGATTTCTCGGATACCCAGACTTCAACGTCAGGTGTTTGTTCCTTTACGTGCAACATCTATCTAACATTGGGATTTTTAAAGAATATCCTATCCTGAATGTATTGTTTTCACATTTTATGGTTGATTTTTTTAAAAAATCTGTGTAATTAATGGTGTAATTTTTTAGTCTGCATAAATGATACATAATTTATGGTTTTGATATTCTTATATATTTTCCATTGTGTTCCTTTGCTTAACTTTTCAATTGTCCTTTGTGCATTTCGACATTTATACAATATATTTTTTTATTATATATTGTAATTTTCTTTTCACCATTGTAAAACTATCTACATAAGCAGCACCATCCAAATATCTCTTTACACAAAATGATAAGAAAAGATAAGTACGCATTTTATCTTTTATTAAGAGCAAAAATGTTGCTTCTAACAATTAAAAACTCTTAGAAGTTACTTTATGGAATAAATAAGAGAATATAATTAAAACCTGCAAGTTGTGGAATTATTTGGTCTTTCAGTATATATCAAGCTCAACCATTTATTTTTCCTTTTTATCCTGACTGTGTGCTGTAAATGTGAAATCATCTTTCTGACTGATTGACAGGTAGATGGATGAACTGTGGGTCACGCTCAAACCGCTGCCTTAAGAAATACTCATATCTGAGCTCACCTCCTGCGGTAGGAGACATAATGTCTGGCAAAAGTTGAAAACCGAATGACTCCCCTCCCCGACAGAAGTGCTTCGGTACTTCAGTACTTCCACCCGGACAAGCGTCTAAAATTTGTAATTCATGCCCGGGATCTGTGGGCAGGTAAGTGAAACAGTGAGGTATTCCCAGGGTGCACTGAGCATGACATAGGTGTAATGGTGTTAAATTCACTTTCAGTAAAGCTTACTGGTTCCAGAGGGCAGTGAGGGTGATCTGTTCCACTGGCCAGTCAGTTATTAACCTGTTTCCACAGAGATGGTGACGGGAACACAGTCTATTGTCTGGAAGTCATTAAGAGAGCCAGGGGTAGCCAGGGAGTGGCTGCATACCTCTGCTAAACCCCCCAGCATGTGTACGCACACACACACACACACACACACACACACACACACACACACGTAATTCAGCTGTGCCCTGCTTGAATTTTGAGTCTTAACTTTAATATCAAGAAGCATTGACTTCAGAACATTTCAATCTGACTACTGGCACAAGTTCAACAGGAAAGCTTTTTCAAGCCAATGGAAATGTTTTTTATTTTATTCATTTATTGTTTCAGTTAAAGCCCTCATCCTTATAATAATAATAATAATGATAATAATAATAATAATAATAACAATAATAATAATAATAATAATAATAATAATGAGAATTATAACAACAACAACAACAACAACAACACAATAATAATAATAACACCAATGCCAACAATGATAATAATAACAACAATAATGATAATAATAATAATCAATTATACTACTATTACTACTATCACTACTATTACAACTACAAATAATAATGATTGTTATTATCAGTAGAGTGACAAATAAGGTAAATACATAGCAGCCGTTTGGTTAAAAAAACATGTTTAGCAGGTTTATTTTTTAAAACTCTTTGTATGCTTATGCGTTGACAGTCGGGCGGGCAGGAATCCCGGTTAGGCGGGGGAAGGGTGTTGGGGTGAGGAAGGAGCCGTAAAGAGAGGGAGAGCAGGGTCTCATAATCAGACTGTCGCTGCTAACTCAGCGTCCCTCCGGGCGTAAACAACATCACACGGTACTTTGCGGGGTAACCCTTTGCCGAACTCAAACACACAGGATAAAACTCAATCATCCGTCTGTGAAGCGAATGCTGGATTTCCCCCCGACCACATCAAAACGAATGCTTTCAGTCCTAAAAAATCCAAGTGATGCAACCAAGTAGCTGTCAGTGGAGATGAAATCAGAGTCCATGGAAAAGTGTTCAATGACATGTCATTATGAAAACTGCCGCCGACTTGTCATCGTTGAAAGCGGCCTCTGACAAGTTACCAGTTGCATAACTTGATAATGTCATACAGCTGCTGAGACTGCATTTGCATTAACTCCTTCACCTCGACAACTAAGGGACGATGACGAGCATCATAATGATGATAATAAAAGAACATTAATAATAATAATAATCTTTATCTTTTGTTCACTGTCTTATACCACTTATCCTGTGCTATTCATACTGCTTATTCTGTATTTGGCAAGAGGCAGGGTCCACCCTGGACCGGTCACCTGTTGCTCATTCACAAATCTGGTGAATTCAATAATTCTTAACCTACTTCACGATTTCAACTTTTTGAGGAATGGTGAGAACCCGGAAGAAACCCAGGCAGACACAGAGCTCCACACTGTACGCCTCCCCTGTCAGAATTGAACCAGGGACCTTCTTGCTTGTCATGCTGACCATGATAATAACAATAATGATAGTAACTTCTTGGTGATTTTGCCAAATGCAATTACAAAACAAATAACATGGAATCAGTAACAGTGAAAAAGCTTGATCCTGCTCATGAACCTGCTACAGTGCGTCTATTTTTAATTTTAATTTTTTTTTACATTTTTTTTCTTCTTTTTTTATTTTTTTTAATTTAATTTTAATTCTATTTATTTATTTATTTATTTATTTATTTATTTATTTATTTATTTATTTATTTATTTATTTATTTATTTATTTGTTTGTTTGTTTATTTATTTATTTATTTTACATTTTCTTCTTCAAAACAGGATGATTGCCACAATTTGTTGAGTTATATTAAACATTCATTTGACAATTCCAATGTTCCATCATTCGCATGGAAGTGTTGGTTTTCAATATATGGAATACCTGAAGTGGTGCAGTGTTTCTTGTTCTCGACAAAATACACATTTTATCATAAGCTCATCCAATTGTGTCCCCCAAAAAAGGGGAAAAGAAAAATTGACCTTTATCATCTTCAGTTAACTAGCCACTGCAGCCCTGCATTTTCATTTTTATGACTATGTCAATTCATACGCTCATGTTTTGGCCGTAGTGGACTTTGTAGCAGCCAAATGAAAGGCAGCTGACTGCACTTTGCCGCAACAGCTGCACATTGGTGGTCCTTTTCGTGTTTATTTTTGTCAGATGATCTGTGACCCGCCTCCCCCCAAACACAGGCAGCAAAAAAAAAAAAAAAAAAAAAAAAAAATCCAGTAAATCTTTTGCACGGCAGTGGAAAACATTAATAATTGTATCTTTTTTTTAATTGAATAGGATTCTTTTTGTGACAAATTTAAGAACACCTGCTTTTTGGCATCCTGCTCATTTTGATTTTTTGTAATCATTCAGTCATCAGCATATAAAACCAGTCTGAGAATTCAAGAGTTGTTTTCAGGAAAAGAAAATGATTTAATTTAATCTTTCTTGGGGAGTTCTTGGGGAACTTGATAAATATTTTTTGGGATTATTATAACTTTTTTTTTGGATGCTTTGTGATGAAGTTTCAGCTACAACTGTTCCTAAAAAATCTCATAATTTATTTATTTTGTCTCCTAATGTTTTCGATGTTCAGATATTAATAAAACTCAAAATAATTTTAATTCTAAATCATTTCAGATTTCAACTAGTGCTAATGTGTTAGAAACACAGGCAAGAAATAAAATAAAATAAAATACGATAAAAAGATAACAAATGAAGAAACCTAAACCTTCCATTCATCATCCTGGAGATCACCAGTCCTATATGAATGTTGTGTTTTATGTACGTTTACGTAGGTGTTTTATAACAGCAGAATAAAAAGATCTGCTTTATCCCCGCCGCAAGTAAATCAACCATGAAATAAATTAAACACTGGGGAGCCGTAAGTTACGTTGAAAAAGTCATGTTTTGGTCTAAATCTAGTGGACTGAGTTCACACAGCCTCAGGAGCACATCATTAAATATTAGTGGTGGTCTGGATCTGTTTTTTTTTTTTCTTCTTCCTTTTTTTATTTCTACCTCAACACATGGTTTGGTTTTTAAGTCCATTATATATTGCAGTCTTTCCACATGCTCGTAAGAAAGTTCACCATCAAGCCAACTACCAAAGAGGCATTAACTTTTCGCTGACAGATGAGGAAAACAAACAAAACCAAACACGGGATGCTTTGCAAACAACACTAAAAGGACAATGTCGCATTAAAGGTGACATCCGATACATTTTAGGCCCAAAAAAATCTGCTTTTGCAGCGCCAATTTTTTTTACCCTCTCTGTGACCTAAAAGGGAGGGTTGGGGGGGCGATCAGTGCTTGCAAACATGTACAACAGTATCGCAATCACAGATTAACTCAAATTTTGGACTGGAATCAGTACATTTAGTGCCCTGAGTGTTCAATCTGTCCATCAGCATTCCCAGACTGAAACACTGCAGGCGAGACGCAGGGGTTCTGCTGTTCACAGATAAGGAAAAAGATAGGAATCGAGGTTGAGTTGTGCAACGTCAGTGACGGATGGAGCCGAGGGTAGAGAAGTTAGGACGGAGCGGGTAAGAGAGCGGAGCCGGTAATGCAAAACATGACGTCACTTTGGGGAAACGTTCATTTTGAAATCAACGAGATGTTAGCGTGTCCCATTGTTTGAGTGTTTCTACAGTGGATTTCAGCATGTTGCATTTTTGGTTTGTTTGCTGCCAAAATATTAATGCAATATCAGCTTCATCAGCTGGCAATGGAACTCTTTATATAGATGCTACATTGCAAACCTACATGATCGTCCGCTTTACAGATAAAATATTGTTCTGGAAAGATCTCGCATCGGCCAAGATACTAATCTAGAATATATGAAAAGGCGGATTGACACTGCACTGGAAGACGTGTCAGTCAGTAATGTTCATAGGACTTGTTATATGATTTATATATTATAATTTCAAAAAAGTAAAGAGGAGGCTGGTGACCCGGTCACATAAAGGTTTCCTGATAAATCAAGATCAAAAAATAAAACTGCACATTTTATATGAAGGGAGTTTCTGTCCAAGATGACTGTTGGACAGAAACTACTTACTGCCTTACTATAAACCCCAACTTTATTATAATTGAATGCTCTTTCCACATCAATCATTTTGAAAAACAGGTTTTGGCCTCGCCTATCAACATTCCTCCGAATTTGCGAACTAAAAATGCGGATATCAATTGGTGAATGGAAATAAACAAATAGGTAATTCGACACTGCAGGCGTTGGGAGTTCAGATGTTTTGTAAAAATGTGACCACAATTCGGTCAAATCATGTTTCTTCAAGTTTTTTTTTTTTGCCCCGGCTTTCTTTTCCTCCTCTTTGAAAAGCCCAATTTTCTGCCTTGACATGTCGGTTGCGGCAGTGAGCAAATGATGCGGCGACTTTAAATCAAAACGAATGAAACATTGACACGGCCGCTCCTTTGTGATTAACCTTTCACTTTTCCAGAACCGAGCTGCGACACGACAAACCAAGCGGGCCGTAAATCAAACGGCTGATAAACATCTGACCTGCGGACGTTAACCTGGTTGTTCACCGGCTGATGATCTCTGTCTCCCAAGACAAACTACAGAGGGAATCCCATTGATTGATTTAATTTCTGATAAAGAAAAAGGCAAACCCTTGAAAAACCAGATATTCTGAGTAAAACCCATGTAACTAAAGTGCTTGAAAGCAGACGGATAAAATTGCTATTTATAGCAACATCCATGACCGCCGTCGTCCCGGAAACGCACACTTGAATTGATGCGTTGTGCTGCACTCCTCTTTATAAGAACGATATTAATTCCTTCATGCATTCACTATCTACAATGGTTTATCCTGCACTCAGGGTTTCAGGGCTGCTGCACACATCCCAGTCTATCCAAGCTGTCATTGGACGAAAGGCAGGGCTCACCCTGGACCGGTCAGCTGTCAATCACATACATACATTGCCAATCATTCACATATTAGGGTCACCGATGACCCTCCCGCGTGGTTTTGCACTGTGGGAGGAAACCCGAAAACCCAGACGAAACCCTTGCAAATATGGGGAGAACATGCAAAGTCCACACAGAAAGCCCCCCCCCCCATGCCGGAATCGAACCAGGGACCTTCTTGCTGTGAGCACTAACCACTTAAACTCCGAAAAAGAAGTCGACATCGTCTCCGCTGGCGATTTAAATACGACACCCGTCGCCTTCCCAGCGTGCGTCTTGTTTTTACACAGGCTGCACACAGAGAGAAAAAACATCTTCACATAATTCATACTGACTTGTACAGCAGGTGTTTTTTTTTTTTTTTTCCATTCCTATCGGTTTCTATCCACATCCTGCACGCGTGTTTAAGGTTAAGATTTGTTGGCACCCGAACGCATCTTCATCATCTCACGGCGAACGGAATGCGGTCAAGAAGTGTTTCTCCGCAGGCCTCTCGGCAGCAGGCACGAATAATTCCCCGTGTTTGAATCATTTATAAACACACCCTAATCATAGCTGCTAATTCTGTGAAGAATAAGAGTTTGATACATTTGACGTGCGTCCAATGCTTGTTTTGGACCAGACTGGATGTAACAGCTTGAAATAATCAGAGCTGCATGTAAACCCATATGCGCGGCTATGTGTTCACTTAGCAACACGGGGATTTGAACTATTTCACGAGTTTCCTGCGAGCCACATTTTGCAAAATGGATCTAAATGAGGAACCCGCACTTATGAATTTGCTTAATATCAAGCTAAGATGAGATAAGATGAAATAAGATAAGATAGGAGAGATTTTATTGATGTCACGACGAGGGAAATTCAGTTGTTACAGCAGAATTACAAATAGTGGAAATAGTTGCAGTAGAAAAACAAAAAAAATATAAGCAACAATGTAAAAAGCAGATAAAAAACAAAACAAAAAATATAAAATATAAAAGAAACAAAAGAAATGCCCTGAAACTGAAGGTAGAGTTGGGTAGTGCAAAGAGAAAAGAGCATTTTGGGATGCTTGTGAGCAGCCTCGGCACTGTGCTGTGTGCAGAAAAAGTGTTTATGTTCTTGTGGTGCTGAACGCTCAATTGAATCTTTTTGTATGCGTCTTAAAAACGAAAGTCAGAGGAAATGGAGCGCAGAGGATTATTTGTTGCAGTACAACTGTTGATTGGTGTTTAGTTTTGGTTAGCGGTCGTCACGGCCATCGCATTTCGTGAGGAGCAAACCCCGCAATCACACACCGACAGTCTTTTTCGATACCCATCTACGGTCACGGGATCGCGATAAATGTCAGACAGGAACCTCTCACATCCTCTGGTACCAGTGGCGTATCTTTGAAATGAACCATGCGGAATCGGCAAAGTGATCCACTCTAACATTTCTGAATATGCGTGTGTGTGTGTGTGTGTGTGTGTGTGTGTGTGTGTGTCCTACTCAAACACCCTGGCAGTGAAGAAGGGTAGAAGACGGACAGGCCTATGCACATCTTTTTGGCACAGGCATCTTCAGCATGGATTTGAACAAGTTATGTGTGTGTGTGTGTATGTTTGTGTGTGTGTGTGTGTGTGTGTGTGTGTGTGTGTATAAATGTCAGTGTATCACGTCTGCATCAGACCTGTTGGAACAGCCAAATGAATGCTATGTGGCATGGTTTCCACATTTCTCTCTGGCAGACAGGTGTGTGAGCTGCACTGAGATCTGACTATGCGGACTGCAGAAGAAACAATGAAATTATATTAAAAAACAAAAATCTGAAGGCAGTCGCCGTGATCAGAGTGTAGACATGCAGTAAATTCTCTGGCTGACAGTGGGGGAACTCCCACAGTGACACCAAAACAAAGGTACGCTTGTGGCCAGAGAATTCTGTAGATAACATTCCTTTGCGGTGTCCACCAACAGACAAAGAAATTTAAGATAACGTTACGGTTTGGTTTTTTTTCCTCCGCAAGTCTCGGCTGCGTTTTTGATATATCTGTACGATTTGTGTGTGCCAAACAGCAGAAAGCTGCGCGCCGCCCGTCCGCAGCCAGACTTGAAGTAGACATCAAACGCATCGTCACGGCGGTTTCAGTCTAGTCACTTTGAAAAATGTCATTTGAAAACCATCAAATGCAAAATTGTGTTTTCATAAAGCGTGAGCGCCTGTGCGCAATCCGTCCCAGATCTGCAGAGCTGAGACAAGCCGACCACGAGCAGACAGAGAAGGAATTAAAATTGTTGGGCTTCATAAATGATATATAAAAGCCTTTCCACAGCAAGAGGAGAGAATCCTGGAGGAAATACGGACTTTTAACCACAATTTTTTTTCGCTGCATCAACCCATTCAGATACAAGGTTAACAGAGATCCTCAATTTCAGTTACTTTTATGGTAAAAAAAAAAAAAAAAAAAAAAAAAAGATTGAAACTGATTTTTCTGGACTGATACACAACAAATGATCTCTGGGCTTCAATCCAAGTAGATGCATTGATTCTCACTCCTTTGCATGTGACGTGTTGCCTCATGGATTGAGATTGATGGAACAATTTAGTCTCCGGAGGAGGCAGAGTTGGTTTTCCCATGAGTCCCATGTTGTGTGATGGCTAAAAAGGTTGAGCTGTGTATTTTAGGCTGTATTGCAACATATTTTGGGGACATGTGGACTCGGATGCTGGCAGAAATAAATGGATAAACAAGTAAATAAATAAACAGAGAAATCAATAAATAAAAAAAGCAAATGAATAAATCAGCAAATAAACAAACGAATGATTAAAAAGAATAATAAATAAAATAATGATCTCGAATAAGTTCAAGAATGTTTTTCTGTTTGATGTTTTTCCGCAGCAGAAATGCAAATTCTTACATCAAATTTACATGAATTCTTGCCTTGCAGCATGTTAGATCATTGGATGGGCAATTTTTCAAAATAGACTCGTCCATATTCAATTGTGACTTTCCAATTATATTCGGGGATTTCTGGCGCAAAACAATCCACAGGTGTCTGAACAACGGTTCTGAAAGACGCTCAGTGGATGTTCGCACACCCACAATGGGCATCGATCCGGGAATCGCTTTGAGCGTAGTAAGGTGATGGTTAGCTCTCCGTGCTTACTGGTTTGGTTGTAACATAGCAACTACTGTGCAACAAACACTGAGATAACATCCTCCACAACTACACCACAGACAATATAGGGCAAGTCATCACACAGTCATTTCATGAAGTTACTGATAAGCCACTATTCACTTGTTCATACAGAATGGCATTTGTGGATTTCTTGAATTCATAAATGTTTCCCATCTGGTTTTGTGTGAATTTGACACAGCAAATCATCATGGTTAAGAATAAGTAGTAGACAATAATGCAGCGTATAATGTTTGATTCCACATGAAATTCTGGCTAAATGAAGGATTGAGTCAATGTTCAGCTCAATGTAATCCATGTCAGTGTAGTCATAGAAGTAAATTTACACTCACTTAAAGTACAAAAAAGTTGTACTAAACATGCGCTAATGATCAGGAGAGGTCGGTGAAAAGTACGCTCTTCATCACCCTGTTGACTTATGCAGTGACAAGATGGATTATTGTCAGGGAATTCAGGAGTTTTAGCTGGATCCAGAGGATCCAGCATGAGGTTAGGTCCGACTCAGAGGACATGTTTCCATGAGCCGTATCCCGCGGTGACGATAAAAATGTATCCATGGACATAACTCAGATGACCTCCGAACCCTTAAACTGCCACAGACGCTCCGGTCGGGATAGAAACAGAGGTTTTTTGGATAGTTGTGACAAATGACAGGAGAACAATGTGAGCTTTCCTGGGAAACCAAGGATACTTTTTGTTGTATTCAGTGGTGAAATCAATCATTAAAAAAACCCAAAAGTGGAATTGTGTGTACTCTTATGGGACACACAGGCAGAAATTGCAAACCCGAGCAGCTACATTTCACAATGCTGATTTCACATACTCGACCCAAGTCTGCAAAACCGCCCACCTCCACCAACCTCACCTCCCAAAAACCCTCTCGACTTACTTTACCGTACCATATAAGTCTTCGACCATCCTGATGTCGGCATGCTATCCGACCGCAGCGACACATTCACCAAGCCACAACTCAACGCAGCATCAGTCAAATGCACATTTTGCAGCCCCATTCCCCATCTGGAGTACAATTATTGGATTACCTCCTTGGGTACTGTAAATTAAATTTCCATCCTTCCACTTTATATAGAATCTGGCAGCGCAGTCGTGTGCGGTGGGTCTGCGCTAACACGGAAACACCTCCTTTGTCGAGGTCCAAAGTACACATTATAAATAATGAGATATGGGGAAGATTTGAAGCTTTTTTTAGGGAAAGCCTTTTCGATCCAATGGCATAATTATGATGTACAATCAATAATACTGAATTCCTGTGTGTATGATAACCGGTCCATTTTGTGACGCACTATTTGTGATTAGTTAGTATTACTTTATGGGTCATTAGTCGTTTCTTTTTCAGCCAGCCCTGCTTGTTGTGACATTTATTGAACAGCTGCTTGTTTCTTCAATGGGAACACTTCTATTTTTATTTCGGCTTCATGGATCATATACTCTAATGACTTTTTCATGACTTTAAGGAAACCGTGCTATTGTTGGATTTCTCACTGACTAAACACATATGTTTATACATATATCTTTTTATACACCTGTATGTGTGTCTTTGTATAAAACATATATTAATAGGTCATCGTATATACGTCAAGTGTACAAGCATATGTGTATCTGTATACATGCACTTATATATGCACATGTGTATATACACTCACAAACATATGTACACATGTATATATAGTATGTGTGTATGTGTCTGTGTGTATATCTATATATAGACACACACACATATATACATACATGCATATGTGTGTGTGTGCATGAGTCAATACAAACATATTTATGTGTGTGTTTATGTATATGTATATGTATATATATGTATATGTACACACATATATATATAGACACAAACACACTTCCGTAGGTAGAAGTCATTGAATAAGTAACAATAATTGAAAAATAGACTTTTCTTTTGTCTCCCTTATAGAGGTTAACGGTTGAACAACAGCTGAACCTGTCGATATTGAAAGCATGTCCAAGGAATCTTGACACCCAAACCAGACAAAAAAATTCAACAGCTAGTAATAATGGATAAACAAGTAAAAACGGATAAAGGGCTAGCGATGGAAAATGTTTGTGAAGCACAGGTGTCAGCTGTGTTTAAATACATAACCACTGTAACTGTAAATACATTGAAATATTTGACAACATTGTGGAGAAAGGCCTGAATTAAAGGCGAGCGATATTAGCAGAAAGTTGTGTTGTGTATTGTTTTACTGTAAATGTGAAGCTGTAAACTGTTGGATTGAATACTTGATGTAAACAAGCTGTTTCTAGTCCACCCATTTTTTTTAATGTCTACTGAAAACACAAAACACTTTATATAAGCGCAGTACAGTTCAGCACCTCTTGAAGGTAATTCCCGACTTAATGAAGAGGCTTTTAACCCTCATATTATGTTAAGGGTCAATTTGACCCTTAACATAATATGAGGGTTAAAGAGGAGTGGTAAATGGGCGTCGTCGTCAAAGCATCATCCCCGCGCTCCCTTCCGATAACGGGCGTTACTCACGTTTGTCTTGCTGGACACAGCGAAGGTGGCTCGGCTGGAGAAGCGGGCGGTGGGCGGGCTGCTGCTTGCGAGGGGGCCGGTCAACACGGAGGAAACTCTGGAGGTGACGGTCGGACTGCTGGAGCCCGGCGAAGATGAAAAGGTGGCAGGTGGGGATCCGGGGCTGGACCGACTGCTCTGGCCGCCGTAGGCCTGGGTCGGGTTCTCCGAGGCGCAGATGCTGAGCGGAGCCTGGCTCTGGGTGAGAGTGCGAACCTGACCCTTCCCATAGATCACCTTGTTGATCTCCTGATTGTTCTCCTGAATGTCATTCAGATGATTCTTGTGGTTCTGACTTTCGTTGTGGCTGTTGTTCACCGAGGCGCCGCGGTCACACGTCATCCCGCTCAAGAGCTCCACCTGTCGGGCGAGAGCCTGCAGCTGACTCCTGAGCTGCCGGTTCTCCTGCTGGAGCTGAGCCACGGCTCGCCCGAGAGGCCCGCTGAGGTTGGCCGTCTCCTCCAGACGCCTCTCCATGCCCAGCTTAAACGCACTGACGTCCAGGTGGATCTCCCGGATGGCGTCCCTCAGAGTCTTCTCGTGACGGGCGAGAGCGGCGCACACCGTCTCCCCTTCCGGAGAGGATGAACGTGGGTGACACAGGTCTCCCATCTCAGCCAGGGTTGTGGCTTCCATTGGTACAGCTGTCGCCCCCGGTGACAACCTTTCAGCGTGCGGGCTAAAACCTTGAGAATATCTCACTTCGGCAACTATGCCGGGAGCTCAGCTGGAGGGAAGGGGACTCGCTGACAAAGGTTGGAAGGTGAAAGTGAACGGGAGGGCAAAGGTCGTGCTATATCTCCTTCGACTCTTGTCCTGAGAATGTTTCTTCTCATTCAGGACGGTGAAGACGTCTAACTGCGGCTCGACAACCCTGACCTTTATCTTTTTAACAGCTGTCCGACTCTTGAGCAGTAAAAGCCGAAACCTGCGGGGACATAAGAAAGCACTCAAGGAGTTGACGATGAGATCACAATATGTATCAAAGGGAAAAGATCAAAAACTTCACTAATGTTACGGCAGGCAGAGAGCGAAAGAGAGAGAAAAAAAAAATAACCCGTGCAGAAGGAGAGAAAGCAAAAAAAAAAAAAAAAAGTCCCATAAAACACAGTAATGAGGTCATCTTCACTCACAGCTGCAGCAGGACTACATCCACTTCTCTCTCTGTTGCACTCTGTGCGGCGTTTCCTCGGCGGCGAACAGCTGTAGGAGTTTTGTGGGAGCTGCGCTCTGCTCAGCCGGGCTCTGGTTTGTTTAAACTCTCAGGTTGAGCCCTCCTTTTCTTCTGGAGGAGGGAGGATAAGGGGAGGGATAAAGAAGGAGGCTGGAAGAATCAACATGAAAAGAGTAGTAAATGTGAGGGGAGGGAAGGGGAGGGGGAGGCGTACCGAGTAGTTTTATATCCATCCACTGTCTAAACTATTGGAAGGAGCATCTCTTCTCTTGTAAATTGCTCAGTGGTTTGCAGTGCGTTCCATCCACGACCCCCCCAAAACCCCCCCGACCCCTCCAAGGAACAGGATGCTGATGGAAAAGTCCAAAGTTGGCCCCTAGACCAGTGGGTCTGAAATAACCTCACAGGTCGAGGGATGAAAATACGTACTTTATAATGTCAATAAATCCCTTTAAAAACTGAGCACACAGTCAATTTATATGGATTAATTCATGGGGTTAAAAAAAAAAAAAATAGAGGAAGAGATGAGACCTCGGGTTTATTTGCATGAAGTCAGAATTTCAGACCAGTTAAGTCACAATTAGATTAAAAAAAACAAAAAACAAAAACACTTCATTAGCTCAGTTACTCCCGGCTTGTTTGTGCTCACTGTCTCTTTGTGGGTGCAGCTCCAAGCTTTCAAATAAATACATTAGTTATATTTCTTTACTTTGTATTGCATCATTTAGGTTTGTATGTGTTTCTGCGGGCAGCCACGGTGCAGAGCAATACACAGATGAAATGCTTTCAAGATGGACAGCATGATTCATATATTCTCTATGTTTTATTTATTCATTATTTATAATATTAATTAATTCATGAATTAATGAATAACCTTGGACATACAGCTCACGATTTGTCACGTGTTTAGGAGCTGATTCCAAGACGCACTGCATGGCTTTAACCCAAAACCCAACAAGAAACAGACATGCATGTAACTTAATCAAATTTATGTTAAATTGAAGTATTTAACGTCTTTTTGTTCACATGATAGCTTGTTTTGGTCTCATACTTTCGGGAGTGAGCTATTCTTACAACCCATCGGTGTTCCATCCACTTTCTCTGATGACGTTTGTTTTAGATAAAGCCTGCATCTGGTCGAGCCCTGGGAGACTGGTGGAAAAAGTGCAATATGGAAATTGTACATGACTTTAAAACAGACATAGGTTAAAAAAAAAAAAAAAAAAGGCGGTCCAGGTGCCACCTTTAGGTTTTCTCTATCATGCTCCTTTTCATTCGAGAGATGTTTGATGGCAGGGAAAGACAGTTGGACAGACGAGTCGGCCGCTGAGGACCTGCCACCCTCCCCCTCGTAACAGGACCCCAACAAAGCAAACATTCCACACAAGATAGCAATGTGTGTGTGTGTGTGTGTGTGTGTGTGTGTGTGTGTGTGTGAGCACGCGCAATGAGGAAACACATGCAAATTCTTCGGAAATCCACCCTCCTGCTCACTGTCAGTGTGGTGTGTGTGCGTTTGTGTGTGTGTGCGTGCGTTAAAGAGTGTGAGTGAGACACTGAGCAGGCCGACTTAGGAGATGGCGAGGGGGCTCGCTGAGGTGATTTACTGTAATATAGTTGCGCCACCTCTCTGTCTTTCTGTCTGCTGGGGGCAGTACAAAACGCAGACGGCAACTAACCGACGTGGAGGTCAGAGGTCACAGCTATTAGTATCTCCGGTCATCTGGGATTCCACTGCTGGAAGTTTTACCTCGGCCAGAAGGATCTTTTGGTGTGAGTGCCTTTTCAGGGAGCCCCAGACATCATTACCCAAAAAGTCAAGAGTGGCGTCAGTGAAATGGCCGATGGGCTTGATTAATATTTCAGCGGCTCAATTACCGATTCCCAAACTTTCCAGCCCCTGACCTCCAAAGGGTGCGGCTATTTTTTTCTTTTTCCATTTGGTCGGTTGTTTGGTTGGCTTGTTGGTTGACGGATATAAATAAAAACGCGCATGCCGATCCAATAGCCTCCAAATTGAAAACAACTGCTCTTAATATAACTCTTATCCTCCTTTGACAGTATAATGATATAAGAATATGTATAAAATCATTTTGAACGTGTATTTGTTTTTTAGAAATCACACATCAATCCCCTGTAACAGGGCCAATGACCCTCACAATACGAATTCATATTTATATATATACATAACTGTATATGAATGTATATACAAAACTATATATGTATATAACTATATATACACATATAAACACACACACACACACACATAATATATATATACACGTGTTGAATAATTAAGTACTATATATATATATATATATATATATATATAGTACTTAATTACTCAATTATTCTCACACAATTTTTTCCTTTTGTTTTTTGCTTCTCGCGCACAATCCTGCATCTCTGCCCCCACAAGCACAAAACTGTCATCTTTATTTTTAGCTTTGCCCATGACAACTTGTGGTTTTTACTTTTCAATACAATAAGGCACCTTGTGGAAAATGTGAGGGAAGATCTGGATTTAGAACGCTTGGAAAAGTAGAAAAAAAACTTATGGGGACTCATAATCATAAGGTTCAAGGAAGTCCTCATGGTAATGGGTTTGCGGAGGCCATTAAAATGAAACACCTCCATACGAAAACACATCTGTGGCACAAGGTAAAGGTATCGGGGTTGGTTTGATACTGAGTCTGTGCAGCTCCACGTGTTATCAGGGCGTAGACGTCAAAGATCATTGCTCTCAGCAAACCCCCGTTAAAGTTAAAGAGATAACCCCGCTGATAGACAATGCACAGACCTTGTTCAACACATTCACATTTGTCGAATCCAGTCTATTTTGAAAGCTGCGTCCGCTGATTTCTTGTTTCAGGACAAAGAAACAAACACAGTAGTATAATCAGAAAGCTCTTGGTAACTTGAGAATAGAGCTTGATTTTTATTCTTTTTTTTTTTTTCTTTTTTTTTGCAAAATTAGAGTTAGAAACGGATTCACAGCAGACAGAAATGGGTTGACGATAGTTTAAATGAGAGCACTGGAGAAAATGATGTATCCGCTGTAAACGAATGATGCGACTTGGTTTTAAAATGTTTGTACAAGTGGAGCTGAAATTGTAAAAACAAAAAAAAAAAAAATCAGGGGGCGTCAAATAAACCCAGTTGCAGACCAGCACTGGCCAAATCAAGGCACAAGTAGACTATAAACAAAAAAAAATAGAAAAATAAAAAGCTAAAAGTCAGTACCATTACATCTGCAACCACAGTGAAGATAGTAAACTCAGAGGCTGAAGTCATCATGCTGAGCGTCAGCATGATGGTGTTCGGTTCTATTTAGAGTTTAATATGTAAAAAGGGGGTGGGGGAAACCCAAATACTTACTTAAACACGATTGAGGGCACAGGAAGTAAAATAAAAGTTGTGCACTGGAACACTGTGGGATATTAACGGTCATGCGGTCGCCAAACCAAAGAGTAACTGAAAGACTTTAATATGTTGAGAAAGAAGCAATTTTGAAATAAAGGACATCGTTTTTAGCCGTGATGACCGAACTAGTTTTTTAGTTTGGCAAGTTGTTTATCGGGATGACCCTTAAACCACCAGGCGAGTATATCTTATATAAGGCAGCATCCAATGACGGGCGGCTATTTAACCGACAAAGTCGCACCGGCTTCTGGAAGCTGAAACGATCCGCTTTCACGTGCATTAAATAAATGTTTTCATGGCTTGGATTTTACAGTAAGTGCACAAGATGATTCATTCTGTGACGTCATCATGTGACTCCCTTGGGAAGAGGGGAGGGGGGCGCTGTAATAATCCAGCTGCTTTCCAGTAACAGTGAGTCAGCAGGTAATCTGCCTGAATCCTGCGTTGGTGAATGAAAAATCAGAGCTGTCGTCACAACAATCCGTCACACACTCTCTCTCTCTCTCTTTCCCTCGCTCCTCTCTCTACAGACCCTCCCACGGTTTAAGCTGTGCTTTTTTTCATTGTTTTGATAGTGTCTGGTATGCTGTACATCGGGACTCTGACTCCATGTTACCAGAAATGTGGTTGAAACTGTCCGATATGATTACTGAAGGGAAGTCAGACACCTTTCTCATCTGGTCTTGAACCCGTAATAAACTATTGCGTTTTGCGCAAAGACACTTCATCAACTGCACAGGGTGCCTGTCTGTGTGTTTGCAATATCTCAGCGAGATGGCTGGAAAATATTTGATTTTAGCAGCGTGGTGCACACTTATGGACAAAAATATCATAGTCGACCAGGGCCAAAAGTGTAGCTACAGTTCAGAGCAAGTGGTAGAGAACATAGTTATTTTCTCACTGATGCTTGAAATCATCAGTGGGATCCCTTGAAACAGAAACACGAACAAGCTAGTAAGTGTTCAACTGGCAGGGTGGTTATGAGTGAATCATTCACGACTATTAAATTTCAAAAATTCCAGATGTTTTTGTGGTGATTGCCTTTTGTTTCTTCAAAATGTACCTAAAAGCAGATTCTGACGCAATTAAACCCCAAAACAATGGTTGCTGTCGTCTCCGGCCGAATGCGGTGAACTCAACAATGGCGGGAAACGAGCACTTCTTTGTGGATGCTAACTTTGCAAAGAATGAGAATTTCAGCTCCCACTCCTTAATACCATATAGCATCAGCCAAGGCGTGATGCTACAATATTTTGTACCTGCTGCTTTCCAGGGTCCATTTCATCCACCTGTTTAAATGGTTGTGACTTTTTCTTTAAACAAAATGAGTCAGACTCTTGTGTCTGATGCAAGGCTGAGAGAAAACTGGAAGAAAAAAAAACATGGAATCGGTTTAAACGCTTATCAGGTGTCTTCGGGTGCTTGTGAAAGGATTTTTTAATCGATGACATGTTTTAATCCCGGGGTGACTATGACAAACTGCGGTGTTCGTGGGAAAATACATTTCAGTGAACACAGCCTCCGAGAGAAAAAAGTATGTACGATCTTTTTCCGAGCGTCGTATGTCATTTATTGGTGACAATGCCAATAAAGGCCACAATTATATCTCAGATTCAATCCAGGAGAGTTGGATTGTGCACCAATGCTGTCTCTTCGAACCAAACGTCCTCTCATTGCATTTTCCAGGCCACAGAGTAATACTGAGCATTTCCCTTTGATGGCGTCCTGCACGTTTTCAACTGCGTTCAGTGTTTTTAGTATACAGAGTTGTTAGAAATACCAACTTCCCTCTCTTGTGTTGGGTTCCGCTTACACTCCCTACATAGCCATAAGTACACCCTATGCATGGCGTGGGAATTTTAAATGCACTTCTTTAATTGAAAAAAAAATCTTCCGACCTTTGATACAATAAACGTCCGGAGCGATAAATGTGAATCAAGAGTGTACCGCGGTGTGTTGTTTATTATTTTGAGTTGATTTCCAGCAAGATGTGACCACTCTTACGCCAGCGTTTCATCAATGGCACATGCATCCCATTATATGGCTATTTTTAGGGGTGGTTTGGCATTAGTTTCTATGTAGCTTGATAAACGGGGGCCACTGCCTCTGACTCGGGGATCTTAAAATAACCGAGCCTGGTACCGCCATTCTCCCTCAGTGCGATTTTGGGTTTTCCATGGGGTTGGTATCACTCACTTCAGGAGTAACAGCCCTGTGGACAGTACCGGCTTGCAACCGGCTGAAGTGATGATGCACGCGACGAAACAAGCGTTCGGGAGATGGAGATCGTGACTAAAAACACGACGCTGCCAAATTCCAAAACAACCCATAAACGCTGAGTCATTGTTCCTCGGTGGCTGTTGGCCAGGTCTGGTGTGAAACCAGCCCCCGACTGACATCACAATTTATGACTGGCCTAGAACTGTCAGAAATGAGATATTTTTCAAGTATATCAAATTTGTGTCTAAATGGTTGAACCTGCTTTTTGCATTTTTTTAAATAATAACGACAATAATGCATTTTATTTAAGGCGTAAGGCGTTTGACACTTGAGGATACTGCACAGACATTTACATATACACAAATAAAAATTGAAAAAAAAAAGCAATAAAAGTGACAACATGGTAAAAGTATCATAAGTAAAAAAAAAAATAAAAAAAATATATATATTTACATATACAGGACTGTCTCAGAAAATTAGAATATTGTGATAAAGTTTTATATCTTCTGTAATGCAATTTAAAAAAAAAAAACTTTTTCATGATATTCTAATATTTTGAGATAGGAATTTTGAGTTTTCTTAAGATGTAAACCATAATCAGAAACATTAAAATAATAAAAGGCTTGCAATATTTCAGTTGATTTGTTATGAATCCAGAACGTATGACATCTTTATTTTTGTAATATATATATATATATATATATATGTAAATATGAAAAAAAGTGACAGCAGATGACAGCAGTAGGCATCAGGCACTTCAAACAGATGTGTTTTGAGTTGTGAATTTGAGTGCTATAATAGAAATGTTTTAATGTTGTAGATTCAATCTGACGGGAGAGTATTTTCTTAACATTTAATTACTTTCAACCTCTCCTGGATCCTAATGCTCTGGCTCATTTTCTTAAAACGGAATCGGAGGTGTCGGATACATGTGGAAATCGTTCAATGGCCCTCTAAGTGTTAGGCAATACATTTCTAACTAGGTTGCCAGTTATAGCACCAAGTGTATGAACAAAATCAAATTGTACAGCTTAAGATGGCAATGTTTACCACTTTCTTCCTTAGTCCTCTATAATTTCCTTTATGTTTCTAATCCACACCCTGCTATATATCTGAAAGGAGGTGAGAGGGCAAAGTTGGGACGCATACCCCATTAAGACTAGACTCCATGACATTTCTATACACACACACACACACACACACACACACACACACACACACACACACAAACTTGCCCGCTTATTACAGACAGTCAATGTTAACAAGGAGAGTCTTTGAATTTACCTTACACACTGTGCGTCACAACCAAATTAAACATAACACATTTATGGCCGCAAACCTCACAAATCCTGTAAACCCACTTCAGGATGTAATCAGAGAGAGGATGGCGGCAGCAGAACAAGCTGTTCAACATGACCTGCCTGTAATTGTGAAAATGATTTAGCGGCACGTGTGCCAGCTTCCATGATACCACAGCTGAGAATTGCAGTTGATCAAAATAATTTTGGATTCCTTCAAAAATCATCAGGAAAAACTGCAAAGGGGAAGACCGCCGTGATTGAGAGGGGTGAAACTCAACTAACCCAGGAAAAGTGCAGCCTCTAAAAGTAAAACAAGGAGCGAAAGGACAAACTACTGGCAGCTGTGAAGAAAAGCTGATTTTTTAGTCTTATGTCTCTGATGTCTTATGTATATTGTTTTTCTTCTTACCTACATCACACATAATCCCCAAAGGCTGAAGCAAAAAAAAAAAAAAAAATCCTTCATCTGAAGATCATGCAGCCAAAGCTGTCCCAGCGTGGAATGTTCCACTCTTCTGGTATCCTGTGTAATCCCCTCTCCCACCTATCCCTCATCCCGTAACTAGTGTGAAAGTGTGGATAAACATCACATCTAATAACATGGCCCGCCATTTCCCGCAAAAGTTCTCCAAAAGACATTGGTGCTGTTACAATCCCCGACAGCAGTTCACGTGGGTGTTGGAAAATGAGTCAGGTGATGAATACTTGGTAACCCCAAATTTGAGGTCATTAATGTTTTTATTTTTCACAGAAATATTCTAGATCCAAATAAAATCATAATATGGTAAATGATCTCAACTTATATAGTGCTTTCACAGCTTGCAGTTATAAAGTGCTTTACAATGGAAAGCTCTCTCGCTCACACACACACACACACACACACTGCATTGATGTAGTTGCCATGCATTGGGAGCTATTTGGGGTTCAGTATCTTGCCCAAGGACACTTAGACTTGCAGACAGGAGGACGGGGATCAAACTGCCAACCTTCCAAGTGGAGGGAAAGCCTGCTCTATCAGCTGAGCCACGGCAACTCCGATTATAATAGATAACGAAATGCTGCACCGACACCTCCTTGCTGTCATATTCCCATGGAAAGGAGTTCATCTCTCCTGACTTTATTTAATTTCTTCTCTTGGGCAAAAGCTTAGACTTTGACATTTTGGTGATCACAGAACGGAAAAAAAAATAGGAATTCATCCCCGAAGGCAAAGCATTTTAAGCTGAAGGACACAGACCAATATTAAAGCTTCTAGTTTAAGCTTAGCCAAACTCCCATCCCTCTATAAGAGTACTTTACTTGGTAACATGAGAGTTACCAAATTGTCCACTCCAATTTTGGGAACGGGTAAAAAAATATGAATGAATATATTTAAAAATAGTGCAAAAACATACTCTTTTCTCCCTCTTAATGCGTTTTGCTTAGACCACACGGTATTTTAAATTCCTTTTGACAGCAGGATTTGTAAGCTCTTGCACAAGAAGGGTACATTTTAGTGTATTTACAGTCTCTCAGTAATAGCACTTTCTCATGGCACCCGGCCAGGCCATTCTTCTTCGCAAAAAGGGCTCTGGCTCCGACTGTAAAATGTAAAATGAGGACAGCTTGGCGGTGAATCTCTCCCTGAAACTCGGCGGTGATCGCACACTGCAGATCGTGACGGACAGCTGGTTGCACGGCTGTGCGGGTTGACGGAGGAGCTACCCCTTGGCTGCGATTCCCATCAGCTGAGACTCAGCGCTGTTTCTGTCAGTTCGCAGACATCACATTTCAACCGAAAAATGGGATCTCCGTCCAACCTGCTTGGCCCTGACCCCCTATGACATAAGTCTTCTCATGGGAACCTGTTTTGAGCAAATGTTGCCACCGGGACGGCATCCAAGTCATGATGTCACACACTTCATAAAACAATTTTAAAGCTGAGATGGGAAAAACAGGAAGGGCTCAAATTATGCAATGATCCAAAAGAACAACTATTTATTTGGGGTCAAACCCAATAAAAGAGTTAATCGAACCAATGAGAAGCTTTTTGGCTGATTAATCAAAATTAGTCACCTCTCAATATTACACATGAGAAAAAAAGGGATTTATGTTTTTGTTTGATGACTGAATCAGTATGCATGAGCTTAATTTCAAAATCTTGTTTATTGTCCCATCACTCTACGGCACAGGACAATTGATGTTTGCCGAAAACACACCAGTGTCTCCTCACCATGTATAGCTTTACCTCCCTTTCATCGTCACATCAGATTTGTTTTAACTTTGTCTTTCAGGCCAACAGTTCGCAATTCTCATCGGCTGACTCGATCAGGATCTGCTTCTCACCAGTGCATTTGTCAGTTTATCCACTGTGGACTTGCATATTTTGTTTCTGAATTTCGGACATCTGGTTGAGTGTTGATTAGCGTTCCCGAATTGCGTGTTTGTCATACCGTCATACTGTGCATCGGTGTAATCCGTCCCCTTGAACTAGTGCTCTGAGAAACGAATGGCGGTACAAGTGAACGTCCATTTAAAATCACATTCAGTTATAGATACAGCACAACATTAGTGAAATTTGACCAGTGCATTTAACCCATCATGGATGAAACATGTGCAAAAGGCAGCTGAGATAACTGTAATGGCATAATGTGCATATAATGCACAGCAGGGCACAATTTTAGGCACAGATGTCAACCAAAATGCTTGAGACCCCCCAAAAGAGGCTCATTTCATGAAGCTCATAAGACCCTGCAGAGAATATCATTTGCACAGTGCAATTTGGTGAATGACTTTTTTACATTTACTATGCTTTTCATTAATATTATGCCGCCCAGTCCACCGGTTTCAGCATTATGCTTGGCTTGCACCTAAGATTTTCAGAGTTGCGGGCTTAATCATGAAAGTTGGAAGAAAATCTTTACAGTCTTAATGAAGTTGCACGGACGTTAACTCTAAGCCTTGAGCGATTGAAGATCAGTCTTTTCCAAGTATTGTGGGTTACAACAATATCAAACATGTTTGATAGTATCTCAAGTCTTTAAGTCTTCACCGTGACGTAACACAATCAATAACCGATAGACAAACAATCGCCGGAGACGGTATTTCTTTGTGGTATGGATGAGTGGTAACGGCAAAGGACGTCCTGATCATTATGGACGTCCGGAAAGAGGAGCGGATGGTGGAGTTGTGGGCGGGAAAAAGCAATGGACTGAGATGGCAGAGGCTCTGCGAAAACCTGGTGAAAACATTGAATAGTGTGAAAAAATTGATGAAAGAATCCAATTTAAGTTTTTCCACAAGTGTTGCTGATTTGAGACGACAGTTTTACACGAGTGCTTCCAAATCTTTTCAAAGTCTTGGGATGTATGGGTGGCGAAAGGTGTTTCTGGCAACAGGATCTTTTCCCAAGAACTGTCAGCCTTTTTAGAAATTCTGAGTTCTGGCCACAGAAACAAGGGTAAATTTACGCAATATTTTTATAATTTAGGACAACCGATCTATTCCTTAAAAAGTCCCTGCTCAGGGGGGTTATCAAAGATTAAGGGTTTTTTGGGGTGGGCCTTGGAGCGCTGAAGATTTCTCTTTGTTCCAGCATTCAGAGCATCTTAATTTACCCTCTGTGTTTCAAAAATGGTTTGCATAACATTTGTTTTAGGATCACCAAGCGTTTTAGCTGTTTTTTGTTTGTTAAATACCTTCAAGATGGACTCACAGAGGAAAGCATTCAACAGCTGGACTGACAAAGAAATGAAGATCCCAGCGCTGTCCAAAAAAAAAAAAAATGCGGTGTTGTCGGTTATATTGCATTTACATACAACTTCTCACTAATTTGCATGATATTCAAAAGACTATTGACCTCAGCGAAATTATAGACCACAGTGGACCACTGGAAACTTTCAGGACATGGAAGAAAAGTCAAATCCTTGTACGGTCAAGCCCAAGCTGTTACAAAAAAGAAAGCTCACAGGAAGAATGCAACCCCTTTGACAGGACAGGATTGATTAAATAGAGGTTTCATTGATGACAAGAGCGGCAAGAGGTGATATTGATATTGCGCTCGCTGGGTTCTTGGAATGGTTGAATAGATTGGGTCTGTTATTATTTCTGACATTTACACCAGTGTTTATCCTGCAGAGTGAAGAGGATGACAGTTAGAGAGGAAAAGTAATGGCTGACATGTGATATTTGCCTTCTAGAGGTGTAGCACGCTGTTTTTCATACTAATTAGCCTACGGTGTCAAATCAAAGAGCTTTAGTGCTCTGTTATTCTAACAGAAAATGTGGATGAAATTATCAGACATGAACTAGATCTTTCCATCACCGTTGTGTGTACGTTACACTCCAAAGTCAGCAACAGTTTCATTTCATGCACCGAATGGGCCCCCTTAAGTTTTTTTTTTTTTTTTCCTTCCAATCTGACTGAGCGCAGTCCTCGAGTCAGATAATAACATAAAAATGTCAATCTGGAAAAGCGGCGACATGAAATAACTGGAGAAACATGTGGCACTAAGGCGGCTGGCAGCATGTGGAGCGGTGGAGCGGTCTGTAATGTCTGATTGTGTGATGTGGTTTTACCCATGTCATTTTCCACTGTGAGAAGAGCTTTTTGGATTTTGATAAAGAAAATAAACACATTTATCTTCAATAAAATAATTGTATTTTTAAAAATACATATACAGTTGGATACACTACAATGTACAGTATATACAGTCATTTTAAATTTTTTCATTCATTATCTTTACCGCTTGATGGCAGTCAGGTTCATGAGGGGGTTCTGGAGCCTATTCCGGCAGTTGATGGGTGGAAGGTGGGGTTCACCTCTGACCCCCAGGGTTACTCCATTCACTCCATTCAAAGACATTTGCAATCTAGGCAATTTAGGGTCTCCAATTGAATACCTGCATGTTTTTGGACCGCGACGTGAAACTCCACACAGAAAGGCCCTGATTCCGTTGCCGGGATGAAACCAGGGACCTTCTTGCTGCACTAACCACTGTGCCACTATTTTGTAATGTACATGTATACATACATATATATATACTTATGATTTGCATTGGTTTCAGGCAGTACTTTCATTATTTACTTTGCTTACTGATCAGTCAATGACTGATACATACATACATAAATACAGTCATACATATGTATATATACGTATATGTACGTATATATACATAAGTCACCCTGACATAAATAATAGATTAATAAATAAAACCATTAAGTCCCTATATAAATCTTCATCTTCTTGTTCTTTCGGCTTTTCCCCTCAGGGCTCAACACAGCGAATCAGCCTTCTCCATCTAACCCTATTCCAACTAACTTCATGAAGTATGTGTGTGTTTGTGTGTGTGTGTGTGTGTGTATGTGTGTGTGTGTGTGTGTGTGTGTGTGTGTATAGATAGCTAGATAGCGAGATAGCTAGATAGCTAGATAGATAGATAGATAGATAGATAGATAGATAGATAGATAGATAGATAGATAGATAGATAGATAGATAGATAGATAGATAGATAGATAGATAGATAGATAGATAGATAGATGTCACCCTGACATAAGTCATCGATAAAAATGCAATCTTAAGTTCCTGTACAGGTGTCATTCTGCCTGTAAAGATAGAATTCAGACCGGCAAGTTTGTCTGCTAATATCGGCAACAAAACCCGTCCTGGACCGGAGTGTGTCCGCTCTGAGGAGCAGCATCGGGATTAGATAGGTGTGGAAGTGGGCAGGCCCCTAATGTCAACAACAGAAAGGATACCGCGGAGGATGTGACCTTAAATGTTCCGGATAGGACTTTGGGAAGCTGAGTAAAGCAACTTTTCAGTGAAGTTAAGAACATGCAGATAAACTAGAAGAGACGCACATGTAAATGTCAATTGCAGGCTCGTGATGATAGTGTTTTATGACATCAGCGCGTCTATGAGTTGCAGCTGCTATGTTTTTCCAGGCAACTTGGGGGGACCTAACATAGAAAAACACACGCACACAGATGCACACACACACGTAGGTTAAGATATTTTCCCTCTGAGAGTCTCAATCAGTGAACTCTAAAAACACTGATAACTTACCCGTTAAAAAACTGTATTTGCAACATGATGTCATTCACCGAAATGTAGCCAAAATACATGTAAGTATCCATCAATTGTTCTCCCGCCGCGCACGCAGACATACACTCATGTAAACACACACACACACACACACACAGACACACACATACACACACACACACACACGCACAATACTGTATCAAAACTCCAGTGTTACCAGTCAGCTAGCGCCTGATTCAGCATTACATCATCGTTTCCTTGTCCAGGCCCTGGAGCCGAACACACACGCACACACAATCAACCGCACACACACTCTCTCATACACAAACAGAGCCAATTAGTGGGGTTACTAGAGAACATCCGTCAAACGGGACCACGTTTTCTCAAAGCTTCAAGTCGGAAAGACGTCATTCGCTCCGGCCGGCGCATGAACGTGTCTCAAAACATAGATTTGTCAAAGCTACCTACTTCAAACACGCAGTTTATCATCATTGGCAGTGCTCTTTTGTTCTTACAAGTATAAGAAGGCCATGAGGGTCAGGTAAAAAAAAAAAAAAAAAAGCAAAAAAACAATTACCCATGTGATGTGAAAACAATCTGGTCGAAAACCACGTGTTTCTTATTAAAAAGCACTTTTAAGCCTGACAATATTCAAAGCTTTTAAATCAAAATGTTCCAGTGAAATCCAATTTTATTTTTTATTTTTTTTGTTTTTTTGTTTTTCATCTTACCTCATTTTTAGGATTCAAAACACAATGGCTCCCTGAGCAGCGTCAAGAAACTGTGATATGAAAATATGGGAGAGTTTGATCCATATGTGCTACTATTTTTTCTTTGCCATTGACACAAATACATAAACTTTAATACATAAATGATAAATAAAAAGTGCAATGTCAGAATTCGTTGCCCTCCATGCACTGCATTTAGATTCACATCCATTGATTCTCACGTACCCAGACCATGCCAATGTTTACACAGAGTAGATCGTCCGTCTCTGATTTGTTTGATTACGGAAAATAGGAAGGAGATCAGAGGTGAAAACTGGGACCGAAGCAGGTTTTAATGCGATTAGTATGTTACTGATTGCTTGCAAACATTTGGTCCAAAGTATGTTTTGCAGGAGAGCATTCACTTTCAGGCCCGTTTCGCTGTTTGCTGCTTATGGAGTTGATATAATAAATCAACTCGACCACATTTTCTGAAAGCTGCGATGAATTTTTTTGTTGTCTTCTTCTTCTTTTGAGCCCAAATGAGGCTTGATTCGCATTTGAAAGAACCAAGAGAGGGTTCAGTGAAGATATTTGTCACATGATTTCTCTCAGGTGCCAATACATTTCCAATAACAAGAGACAGAAAGTCATCCAAGATGATGTCATGGAGTCTTAACTGCCGGGATGATGGCGGTGTGAAGAAATGTTTGGCTTTATGAAATGTTTTGCATCTTTTGCATCTACCGTGCATCCTTGTTTCATCCTCACGGTTATTTATGTAAACACATATCAAATGAGATCCTTACGGACTAAAAACTTTCCCTTATTTGTTCGAGTCTGTCGAAAACAGACAAGCCTTGACATGATGTTTCTGAATTCAGAAGACAGAGATCAAAAGAAGCCAAACAGGAAGTTGCTATAACATCTGGCGCTCCTTTCCTGAGAAAACATCTGACGGACACTTCATCAGATATCATCATTCACTAACTTTACATCCGCTGGCATAAAGTCTGAGGACTTTAACTATGAGCAGTCACAATTTCATCTTTAAAGCGGGAGAAATCAATTCAACTGATTTTACCGGACTGTTTTGTCCACAGGACACGACGCATTAAAATGCCAAGTTGTGGTAATAAATGTGATCGCAGAAAAACAAACAAATAAAAAGCAAAGCTTAACAGAGGGAGCGATAATTAAGAACACTTTTGAAAAGCACTTGGTGTGATCAGAAGCTGCATGATGGAATAAACAATGTCAGAATCCTATGTGTGGCCCAGTGTGAATATTTTGAGCCTTATTCTCTGTTTGGATATTGTACTTGGTAAGTAAATTTGCATCTTGACTGTGTTTAAAGGCTAATTTATATTTTTATATCGCACTACACTAAAAACAAGTGTGTCTGAGTCATTCTGCAATTATACTTAGGGGGATTTTCTGAGCGTACATTGACGTATGAATAACGGTACTGAAGGCAGCTGCAGCGCGGAAAAAACTCAGATATCGTAAAAGCAGAATTGTATACATCGAAGAAAAGGGTCAAAATACAGTGATACCAAGCCGACGGTCAAAATCGTTGTAATTTGGCTGAATGAAGCTGTACTGAATCCACATAAATATTTTTACACCGTGAAAATAAATGGACGTTCTCAAAACCCACCTTTCTGCAACGTTTCGGAAAAATCAATGCAACCACGGAGAACTATAGACTCCTATCTATCCGGTGAACATATGGGCCTTTTCTTTTTATGTATATTTTAAAACCATAAAGCTATAAAATACCTCTTTACTGTCCACAGCCTGCTTATCACCCAGACAACCAAAATAGAATGACGGCATATTGACAATTCCTTCCACCTGAATAAATGTAGCAAATCCACAGGCGAGACACATTATCACATATTTAAGACATTTATATTGTGTTTAGTCCAGCTCTTGCATCTCAACCAAACATTTTTTTAAAGTTGTGGTCTGTGGTTGTGAATCCAGATTAAAACCAGACAAGGTCACAAGTAAAGGCTATTTATCTCCCTTTTTTGAGAAATGTAGTCGGTTTAGATTGTAAACAACGCTCACACGGTTTACTGTTTTTCTGAAAACTTTGTTCAACAACATCGTGAGAATGTTTGATTATTATTCAGTGGTTTACAAAGGAAATTGACTGGCGGAAATTCAAAATGATGTCTCCTGTTGAAAAATAATTCAAAATGAAGTTTTAATACATCTATGGCTTTAACGTTGGACAAAGAAAAACAACTGTTCATGTCTTAAATGGGACTTAAAACCGATAACCATCTTCTATCACATGCACTGAGTTAAAAGGCCCTGCAGAGTTTACACTGGTATTGTTTTCAGGCCCCATCGTCTTCTTGGAAGTTAAAGTCATTTCACATATTTTCAACTTGCACTCTGTGTGTGTGTGGCGTGTGTGTGTGTTTGTGTGTGTGTGTGTGTGTGTGTGTGTGTGTGTGTGTACGCTGGTACTTGTGCAGTCATTTATTTCTTCCTTATTTTGCATTACATTCAATCCCTTTCACATCTATGTTTTAGCAGTTTAACTTTAACTGGAAATATTTTTGTTTCGGATCCCTTCATGTGAAGTCATAAGGAGGGACTTGTTTAACGGACAGGTTTGGTGATGTCATCGCACGCCGTTGGCGGTGCAGCGACCCGTGTGACTGTTGCCAAGTCGTGCAGTGCTTACACACGCTTTTCATTCAAGATACCTGTATCAGCACCGCAGCTACTTGGACATCTCTTTGTCAGACCGTCACGGTCGATATTGGTATAATGTGGAAACGCTGAACTCACCAGATGGTGGAAAGCAAAACAGTTGACATCAGCTGGGTGTAAAAGTAGGAAATAGAGACGCCGTCATGCATGCGCTGCAAGCCTGAGCTGATCAGGACGTTAAGCATTGTGCACAATCTCCATGACTCCATATGTAAACAGAGCAGGAAATTGAATGTATGTAAGTGAGCATGAATATAATCTCATTAATCTGACTGGTTCACAACCAAAAATATATCAGGAGGATAGAAATTAGACAATGATCTCAATCAAAACACCTGACTCGGAGAAACCGGATCTTTAGTTGGTGGAAGCGAATGCAAGTACAAGGTACAATGAGCACCTACAGGCTTGATTGATACTGAATGTGAACTGGTTACTTTACAAAAACCCAAAGTTTTGTCGGTTATAAACTCATTTCTGGCCGAATTATCTAATCATGGTAAAGACATACATGCGTGTATACATACCATATGGATGTTTGAACAGGCTTATTTCTAGTACGATGTTATCTAATCTCAAGGAATATCAGAGGATCTCAAAAAGATTTCAAGTTAAAATCTGAAGTTTTACTGTTACAGCCATATCATACTTGTACTATCATACAAGCTCCAGACACTTCTGATATATTTAACAAAGAAAGACCGGAGTCTAACCAAGAGCTGAGAATTTTTGTTCAACCTTGTGACGTCCATAGTTCTTATAGAGTCCTTACCCGAGCATCCCGGATGCTATGACGTTAAGTTAAAGCCACATTCTCAGGTACTTTGTCATTGTTTCGGTCAATTTATCTGTAATTAATCACCACCTTTGGATTATTTCTCGGGGTAACTGTGGTATATTTTGAGGAATACTACAATCAACAAAAAAAATACCTTGCCCACAAAATGGCTTGATTGCTCTGGTGGTTTGGTGGTTTTTAATTTTTGCATGATCATAACAAAAGAGTTGCTTCTTAAGTGCTTATAAAGTAAGAACAGATAAGGCAAGAGCAAAACAAGTTGCCAGAAGCTTTGTTTATTGAAACCACCGGTCCTGGATGACAACCAAAAATCAGATGGCAGAGTACTGGAAGAATGAAATGGATAAATGAAGTTGCAGATGCCAAAGTCTTTTTTGCGGCGTGTTTATTCACATGAAATTGCACCCTGCCACTCCCCGGACACAGAGTGCAGAGATAGTTACCCAAATACAATAAAAGCATATCTTTTCAGAGAATCCACAACAGTTTGGGGTTTTAGACAAATAATGAAATGTTTCCAGAACCTTAAACCCTGCAAACCTCAACTCGCTTAAAAGAAGCTGTCTTATTGACATAACTGTTTTGCATCCACAAAAGAGACAAGGGATCCCCTGTACTTTAAATGCACAGATTCCCTTTCAATGTGAGTTTTTAACCAAGTGTACACACACACACACACACACACACACACACAGGCAGCTAGTGTCAGTCTGTACCATCTACTCGCATTACAGTGAGGTCATCGGCGGGCGAGTTTAATCGCGGCTCTTGAAAACCATAAAAAAGGCACATATTGACTCTACTTTACCGGGAAAGTGAGAGTGTTCTAGCGGTCGGTCGCCGCTTCCTGATGCAAGCTTCGAGGGGCAGTTTGACTTTTTAGATGTTTGAAAATTGAGAAGAACTGAGTTCTAGTCCAAGTGGGATTGAGGTGCTCAAGTGCGGTTGTTAAGGTCTGTGGAATATATGATGTCAGTAAATGTCCTCACTGCGATAGCGATACAAGTACAAGTATGTGTCTCTGTGTAAAAGTGGATATGAATTAAAAAAAAAAAAAACACGGATGAAAGTATTCTGAGAGCACACAATTATTTTTTTTTATTTTTATTTTTTCCATGAATGTTCCTCCGCACCGTTTAACAGTCTGGGAATCTGCCCAGCTGACCTTTCTAGCGTTCTCCATTCAAACCGTGCCATCCACGGGCGCACGTGTGCACGCACGCATCTGCGGCCTCCAAAACACAAATTAAAAACTGAGCCTAATCCTGCTGTCAGCTGCATTTCACCGTGCGGTCGCTACGTTCGGCAATGACATAAAGTACGGGCGAAGAGTTCAGTTATGTAAATCACCTTTTCTGAACACATCATCCTGAATACCTCCCTCTCGAAAATCAGCCACGGTTTCCACCAAACTAGTAGTTTGACATCTGCTTTTAAATTACAGTGTGCATCGAGGTGATGCTTGGAAAAGAGACGGTCTCTCAATGAACAAATCTTGGTCCTTTATGCTGACGGGACCTCTTTGATAATTTAATAAGGGAAACAGATTTAGTGGCTTGGACCTGGAATATTTCCCCCCGCTAGCATGGAAAATGTATAGACGTCTCAGCACGAGAGGTAGAATATTGATACAAAGCTACGTTTGCATAAAGTCGAGATACTTTTATTTTTATTTAATTTATATGTGATTTATTTCTTTTTTTTTCCGAATAAGACAGATTTCATTTGATTTCAAAGAGGTCAGAGAAGCGTCTGCTGTAAATTTTGAATTTGTCGCAGTGTCGCAGAGAACAGGAAATGTAAGTGCAGACTGCGACGGCACTCTTGACTTCCAGACTGCGGCAGTTTATTCCTTTTATTGGGGTGAAAGGAACTTTTGACCGTCAGCTGAGACGCCTGCTGGATTCAGTCAGTCTCTCCCACTCCCTGCTTGGATACAGTTACATTTTCCCTTGAGTTAATTACCTTTGGTTAGAAGTCATGTATTGTCTTTGTCCTTCCTATGAGACAGGCTGTGGCAAAATGCAGATTTATTTTTATTCATTCATTATCCATATTTATAGATAGCCAGGATGAGGGTGGGGGTGTGGGGTATCTAGTTGAGGGGCTCCTCAATGTAAGTAAACTAATATTACCTTAACACTTGTTACAAGAAAACCTGCAGTTGGGTCTGAACTGAAGTACTTGCTTTGGATTCCATCCAGCCGGGAAAAACATCCTGTCTCAACTGAACTTAAATATTTGTCTGTTTACAATTTCAACACTCACCACAGGTTTGCAGTCTACAAAATGTGTTTCATCAAGGTGCTATTGTCAGGGTTCACAGCTGATCCCCGTTGTAATCTGCGCCAGCTGCAGTAGATGCCGCTAATCGAGATCCCTATAAAGGGCAGCGGCACTCTCTGCCTGGCGCCGGGGGATTGTGGTCTTCATGGATTACTGTGGGACCCTGCCACGACCCGGACCTCACCCCTGCCACGACCCGGACCTCACCCCTGCCACGACCCGGACCTCACCCCTGCCACGACCCGGACCTCACCCCTGCCACGACCCGGACCTCACCCCTGCCACGACCCGGACCTCAGGTAGGACCTCCTTTCCTTTCCCTTCCCGAGTCACGGCCGGGCCCAGACGGCCGGCGTGACCTCTGTTCCCTTCCCGAGTCACGGCCGGGCCCAGACGGCCGGCGTGACCTCTGTTCCCTTCCCGAGTCACGGCCGGGCCCAGACGGCCGGCGTGACCTCTGTTCCCTTCCCGAGTCACGGCCGGGCCCAGACGGCCGGCGTGACCTCTGTTCCCTTCCGCAACCCGTACTGTTGAGGCCCAGCCTCTGCCGTTCTGTCTGCAACCCGTCCGCAATCCGTACGGTTGAGGCCCAGCCTCTGCCGTCCCGTCTGCAACGCGTCCCGTCCAGTCCCAGCTTCTGCCGTTCTGTCTGCATCTCGGCCAGTCTGCAACCCGTCCAGTCTGCAACTTCAACCGAATAAAAGCGCTTTCCACCCATCTCTTTCCCGAAGTGTGGTTCCCTGCTGGAGTCCGCCCCAGCACATCGTGACAGCTATATTATGACTCCAACGTTGTTCCCGTTTTTGCCGTTGGCACCAGGCTAGGGGCTCAAAGTGTCGTGAATGTTTATTTACTGTATGCATTTCAATTTTCCCACTATTTTTAAAGAGTGACTGGGTTGTGAGAGCTTGTTATTTCTCAAAAAGTGCATAGCGAAAAACTAAAACACTGGATTATTCCACAAGTATATGGCGGCTCCCTCAGGTAAAAACAATGCGCCTTCTTTCCTGAGTATGACAATCAAATTAACAGCAGTTCTCCACAAGCATGTATTTATGCATTTAATGTCATTTTGGATACTACTGGGCATAAAAGAAATGGAATGGTTCATGAAGCCATAGCCAGCACTTGACATTTTTACAGGTCTTTGACTCAATGCAGAGTCACATCGGAGCGTAAACACGGTGTCTGCTCTTTAACATCTCAATAAACATCTATCACTTTACTTGACTATATGTTTCTGTTCAAAGCAACATTTATCTGATTCATCCTCTAAACACAGAAAGGCGAGGATTCAGTCTGTAGATAACAAGTGAAGAGCAAATGCCATTAGGCAGAGTTGAAGTCTGCGCCAGCAAATAGTCCATGGAGTGCATAAGTGTATGTAAGTACATTCTGGAAGTCTGTCAAGTGTTGCTGTGGGTCTGTGGTCTCCTCGAAACCACTCCCATCTCATTCCACAGCATGGTCTGGCTAGGGATTTAGGCCTGTGTTGTGGTGGAGGGTCTCAGCGTCTTTTGTTGGCAGGATTGCAAGCCAGAGTGTAAAATCTTAAATGAAAGTCTTCAGGTGGAAGGAACGTGTTCTCTGGTTGCTTTTCATCCACAACTGCGCGACAGATTTAACTCCGACACGAGCGGAAACGGGGAAAGGATAGATGAACGTGAGCAGCAGGGCGGCTTGTGATGGTTTTGAGCTCATTTGGGACCAAATATGCAGCTGTGTTTTGGATTATTTGAAGAGGTTTTGGTTTAGATGATGGAAGAGCTGCGTTAAAAGTAATTCATTCAATCCTTCCTTCATTTGTGCATCAATTCGCTCATCCATCCTTTCAATTATTTATTCACTCACTCATTCATTAATTCACTCATTCATTATCTATACTTTCCTGCACTAGGGGTGTGGGGGATGATGGAGCCGATCTCGACTGTCATTGGCCGAGAGACAATTTTCACCCTGGACCGGTCGGCAGTTGAGCACTGGGCCACATATGAAAACAACCATTCACTCACTCATTCACAATTCTGGGCAATGTAAGGTCTGCAAATTTACCCTACTGCATGCTTTTTGGACTGACCAAGGAATCCGGGGAGCCCAGAAAAAACCCAATCAAATACAGGTGGCACATGCAACTCCGCACAGAAAGGCCCCCAGTTGGAATTGAACCAGGGACTTTTCCTAAAAGAAATGCACCACTGTAATAAGGATTGTAGCAGACAGCCAGGCTTTCCATAGTAGGCTTGCAAACACTGTTCCCAAGATGTACAACTCTGGATCAGCTCTCCGGTTTTGGACACCTCTCCCGTTTACTCTTCAAGGTCACCATGGGAAGTAGGATGTAAACATGGAGCCAAGCTCGGCCAGGGTGGAGAGGAAGACTCGGTGGTTAACTGCGGTAGCAGGAACAGATCAACACTTCAGGCAGACACTAAGTGATTCCATCCCTTAAAAAATAGCAGCCAACTTAAAGCCATACTCTGATTGTCCTGGAGAAAATGTGTTCAGATGTGGTTAAAGATGATCCTCAAGTATATTTGATGGGTGCGATTTTGTGATGACCCTTTGAAGAGATGTTTTTTTTTTTGGGGGGGGGAGAAAAAGTAAACCTCATGTAAAGTTGAACTGAAACCGTGACCAAACACACGACGCGCACAGATTGGCCTGCCGTTCTGCTGTGGATTTTCCATACGTGCAGCAAACTGGGGGAAAAAGGGAGAGCTGGTGCAGCCCTGCGATCCCTCAGATAAGCAGTGTGATATGTAACGTAGACACACACGCACACACACACATGCACTCTCAGTATGTGCTTTTTTAGTGATCAAACCGATGTCATTGTAGAGTCTCTTAAAACACAGCGGGTAAATTGAATTAATCTCAAATAATACATGCCCTGTTAGAAAGCACCGAGCAGGCCGTACCTGCTGAGAATATTTTATGACAGCTCCCGGGGTGGCAGCATATCAGCTGCGGACGGGAAAAAGACCGGATCAGCTGACTCTCTCCCGGGGTCCCCGGCCCCCCGACGCCGGTGGAGGCAGCGGGTGAACGGAGAATGAAAACCAGACGCTCATCCATGATGCGGAAGGTTTCTCAACCCCGTGCCGGACTGAGAAAGCTCACTTGGTGACAGGCTGAAACGCACACAGGGACACGGTTCACGACAACAATAACAACTCGGACGTAGACGGGTGTTTACATTACCCAGTGTATATATTACCAGCAGTTAGCGCTTCTGCCGCACCACTAGAAAGTCCCTGGTTCGGTTCCAGCGTCCGACGGGGTTTTCTGCGAGGGGTTTTATGTTTCCTCCCAAACAAACATGCTGCAGATTCATCGTAGATTCTTGAATGAAGGGGTGAATGGTTGTATCCATTTGTACCTGTTTTCAAATGATGTGCTCCACCCTTCACCCAAAGAAAGCTGAAACTGACAAAAACACCCCTGCAATCCTTTGGGCAGTCTATAAAACTAATATTTTGTGCATATTCATTTTTATTATATTTTTATTTCTTTTGTAGCAACGTCATTTCTCAGCCACAGAAACAGGGGGATAAATGCTTTTCTCAACTTCAGTGACCTCAGATAAGGCAAGTGATTTTGTACGTAGCTGTAATAAGAACTGTACTTGACACCGACAGTTTATTTTCTTTGCAGCTGGAAAGTTGTTTTGCGTGCTGGAGGTCTCAAAATATGATGTCATTTATTTTCAGTTTTTTTCATTTATGGGAATAAGGGAAACACAATGAAATCATTCATGGAAAGCGGCGTAGTGTTAAATTATGGGTAGAATTTCTTTCTCTATGGACACACACAGGCGCGCGCACACTGAAGAACACGGAAACACATGCGTGTTTTCAGACGACCGATATTTGCATTCAACACGGCAGATGTTTGATGTTTTCGCGGCGCGTGACAGCTACATTGACAGCTTGTTGGCACAAAGGAAGGCATTTCAGTTTCCCAGTATTGAGGACCAGCACACAACTGGGTTGAGTGTGGTTCACACACACACACACACACACACACACCACAAACTGTGGTCGCCAGGGAGCCTCTTCATCATGTCAGTGGACAATGGTTCCTTGGAATAAGCAGTGAAACTTTGAAACCTCTGAGTGTGTGTGTACACACTGTGACCCTGCAAGTGAATGTGTGTGTGTGTGTGTGTGTGTGTGTGTGTGTGTGTGTGTGTGTGTGTGTGTGTGTGTGTGTGTGTGTGTGTGTACTTACCTTGCATAGTTACAGCACACAATGAAGACATTTTAAACCCCCACGGAGACAAGGGCAGCCTGAGCAGACACTCACACTTCAGCATCTGAAGAACCCTTGCAAATCTTACCTTCAGTGTCCGTATAAAAACACACAGACAATACAAGTTCAAATTAAAGCGTTATTACACACAAAAAGAACATTGTTGTACAATCACATCCTGCATTGACCCCAAAAGTCATCCTCTCTTCTGTTCTTTGTGTGCGATGGTGTTACATAAACACAAGCACAATCTTTTTGGCTACCCTTTCCAAAACAGAAACCCCAAAAATCTTCCCCGAACTACACGCATAGCTGCGTAATGACACAACACAGTTTTTTTTTTTTTTTTTTTTTACGATCCGACTAAAATACCGGTTTGCAGCATTCAATATAAATCATAATTCATTCTTGCTCGCTTATGCAACATGTTTCTACATGCGAACGTCTATAGCGGCAGGCTGGTAGGAGCTCGTTGCCAACGTGTGTGTGTGTGTGTGTGTGTGTGTGTGTGTGTGTGTGTGTGTGTGTGTGTGTGTGTGTGTGTGTGTGTTCAGCGTGAGCTCATCGTCTTTTATTTTCTTTTTTATTACTCGGTGAGACTTGTGGCCTGACCTCACCAGATGAACTGGCAGAACGGAGAAAGCCGAGTTTGAACACAAGTCAAGGTCTGTCGGGGGAGAATGATGGCAATTAGCTGCTTTTGCTTTTCTAAACACCCTTTTGTGTCAGAAATCCGGCCGAAGTTATTCCAGATCTGTCACAACAGCCGAGGAGAGGCGAGCCAGACCCGAGATCCGGCGTCACGAGAGGCGTACGTTGTTAAAAGACCCCAGAAGCTTCCAGCAGCGTTGGGAAGGGGTGGGGGTCACCTCGAAAGACAGATAGGGCGATGAAGAGCGAGGAGGACGAGAGAGATGGGAGAAAGACCAACGCATGCATCCAGAACACACACAAAAGTCATCTCCACTTGCTCCGTCTCATCGGATCGGCTTCCGCGAATGTTAGTTTTCACACGTTCCGTGTTTGCTAGGAACCTTAGGTTGGTTTGATTTGGATGCTTCTCAGGTGGAATCTGAAGCAGGCTGTCGCCCCTTATGAAACCATACTAGGAGAAAAAGAGCTTTCATAAAAAAAAGGTCAACATTGACTCATTTGTATTTATTCCAAGAAAGACACTGAACAATTCAGAAAGAGCTCACCTTTTTTAATCGCTAATCCAAACATAATACAACCGCAAATTATTTTTGTGTTTGCTTGTCAATTGGATGTTTATTTGAAATCAAAAGCGAGGCTCGGCCCGTTTATTTACATGACTTTGCTTTGCCGGTTGCCGAGGAAACGGGATTCATAAAGTGATCCAGAGGGAACGGATAGTGAGGTAAGGGAGAGTGATGAAAAGGACAAGCTGAAGGTAGCGGCGCGACAACGGGGAAGGTTTCGCAAAGGTGTTTTGGAGATGAAGGCCTGCTAATACAATGTGTCAACAAGCTGCGGGCAAATGAAGCCAAAATGTTCAGCGGTTGTCAAGGGGTGTTTTTTTTTTGGGGGGGGGAGTTTCCCGCCAGAGTCTGTGTACATGAATTACAAGAGAATGACAAAGAACTATGAGGGATGATAGTTGATAGAGCAAATGTGATTAGAACAGGGGTCACCGACCTTTTTGAACCTGAGAGCTACTTTTTGGGTAACCATTAATGATATGTACTTGATATGTACTTCTGAAATAACTAATATGCCTCTTTTTTCCTTTTATAATATATCATTAATAATGAATTATATTCATCCATATGAAGACACTTATGTTTATGTTTTTTTCATGATAATTATCAACAATCAACGATGATTTAACATGGTAGGAAACAGATCAATATCAATATGCAACATTTTATTTCTATAAATCTCTGCAACCACTTTCAAATGATTACATATAAGGAATCACAAACATCACTAACAGTTTTTATCAGATCATGGAAAACGGTGCACCATTTTGGTGCAAATTATCAATCGTACAACATGCAAAAATCAACTTTCAGATTTTTGAATATTTGTTTCCACATTTTGAACTTATCACCAAACCTACTACCAATTATATGATTTAATTTTTTTTTTTGGCATTTAAATATATTGTCCTTTTCAAAGCTACACCAATGCGAGTGTGATTAACAAAAGAATAGCAACAAATTAGATGCAGCTCAGTGGTGAGTGATACCATGGTGAGCTACTCAAGAGGACTCTTGACCCCATGTTGGTGACCCCTAGTTTAGCGAATTCATTATTTTAGAATGACACAAGAAGCACAAGTTGCAATACTTATTAAATTTTTTTACTCAATGGTCTAATGCTTTGGCAACACTTGGAAAAATGTTGCAGTTCAGTTCAACATCTGCTTCAGCCATATGAGATCTTGGATTATTGATACAGTATGGTATGAAGGAGAAGACAATGCTTTAGAAATGAGAGAAAGGCTGGGTGGATGGCAAGTAATTTTGTTAAAATACACAGAGATAAGAGAAAACAAAGTCTGAAAATGTGGCTAAACTTTATTGAATAAAATGAATTCATTCATTCATTCAGTCATTCATTCAGTCATTCATTCAGTCATTCATTCATTCATTTTCTTAACTGCTTACCCTGTAGTCAGTGTTGGATGGGGGTTGGAGACAAACAACTATTCACTCTCTCCATCACATATCTGGGGGGGTCAGACAGCACCGACCCAAACACACACAGACACGGGAGAGAACTCAGCTAAAGACAGAAATGTGATATACACAGATGGGGCATGTTAAATGAATAGATAATATACATAAAATTGAGGGAAAGCAGTCCATCCATGAATCTGGGAGTCACTTCGAATCGAAGGTGAGACGTTCCCATACAAGATAAGCATATTTGAACTTAAAGGTGGCTAAAATCAAGTTTAACAGCCGAAATAAAACTGAAAACAACGAAAAAGAGGAGATGGACAGATTTAGAGCCAGACATAACTGCGGACTGTTATTTAAAGTAAACCTATTACTCCGGTCTACTATCCAATGACTTGCGGCACTCCATCGCTTTTTTTAAATGAAGTTAATGTTTGCACTTTTATTTTTCCCCTCTAGACATATACTTGGGAAGTTATTTTGGTTGGGTCAAAGTCCGATTAGGTTAAGAGGTTGTAATTATTTCGTGTAGATTCCGAGATCAACCTGGTTTTCATGGATTTTAGAGGACGGCAAACTTTTGGCATGCCAGTTGTTTTATTTGCTAATGCTGCAACGCAACGGCTATTTAGTAATTAAAGAACATCAAGCTTAACATCTGTTATTTTAATTTGCCTTCCTCGCTTTCCCAGACAGCTACAGTGGCGCTTTGTTTTGCCTCCGAAATTGTGATGAAAACTTGGGCCACACACAAACAGTCTATAACCCCTTAGGGTGCAGGTTGCAGGTAACACACACATCTGGTTTCAGTTGAAATAAAGATGTGTTTATTCACATAAATGGACTCAGACTCGACCGGGCTTCTAAGCTACCCTATCAGTGCAATACACCTTTGTGTGCCTCTTCTTCGATGTGCTTTACTACACGTGTCTGACGCAGATGTTTTTCTCTCTGATTCCAATGAGAAGGATTCAAAATGATCCAGTCAAATTTGATTTATATAGAGCCAAATCACAACACAGTTGTCTTGTGGTCCTTTCCATGTAGAGCGGCTGAGGACCACACTCTTTAAAATGATCTACAGAAACCCAAAATTCCCCAGTGGCGAGGAAGCACGCCTTTTACCGCGCAGAAACCTTGAATTTAATGTTTTTTTTTTTTTTTCTACCTCAACCAGATAGGGTGGAAAGAGAGAAGGATAGAACGCAATAGTGTGATAAAGATGGAACAGGGTACGAGGGGTTTGGAGGGATGGCCACAAATGATCTCACACTAATAACAGTAGCGCTGACAGTTACAGGGTAATAGCTAAAATGAACAATAATAGCTTTAATATTTATAAATAAGATAACAAAGGGTGGACACCTGGCAAGGCTTCTGCTGTTGATCAAGTCACGCATCCCTGGGAACTTGAAAATGTGAGCCCAGGGAGAAAATATGAGGTTCCTATCGTGATGATAGGGGTGTAAGTGGAAGGACATAAATGTAGCCAGGAAAGGAAGAGTGGGAGGATCGAAAAATAAAGCAATTATACTGCAAAGCGGAAAGAGTTGTGAGATTCAGTTCTTCATTTTACTTGGACACCTTGATATCATTACATTGCTTGACGAACGCAAAGCGGCTGATTTGTCAGTAACACGTGTCATTGACTTTCCATTGTGCGGTAAAAAGGGGGGTTGGGGGGTCCGGCTCATTGCTTTTCTTGATGCCATTGAAAAAGTGATTCGTTCGGATAACAATCGGCGCTGACAGACGGGCATTTAAACTTTTATGCATAGGGCAATGAAAAATGACAAACAACAACACATGTACAAAGTTTTTTATGATAATTTTTTCAACCACACACGCTTTCCTTTGAGTACTTTGATGGATTTCTTCTGCTCCAAGACCTGTATATGCATTACATACGTGCAGTGATAAACCCTACTGCAAAAAGATTGTACATAGAGTGCCAGGTAGTTTAAACATTTGTACAATGTTGTTTGTGTAATGACAGATCAAGTACACATTGGAGAAAATAGACACAGGTCAATTAAAAAGAAATCTGGAAGGTCAAAGAAAGCAAAAAACAAATACAGGGTTTCAGAAATACTTAAAGAAAGAGTACAAATCCCTTTCCCTGAACAGAAACAACCAACTCAAAAATTATCTGTAACTTTTTTAAACACCAAAGAAAAGATCCACCAACCCAAATTAAATTTTCAAATTAAAAGAGCATCCCATTTTAAAACCAGTTGTTTTCATCGAGCCATAGCATGTGTGGCACCCGAGTTTTTTTTTTTATAAATGGTGGCAACAAAAGCAGAGGAGGAGATTCATCTTGTTGTAATCGGGGAGATTCTCAGAGTCACAAGAAGGTCATCGCTGACCAATTTGAATGATCTTCGATCATCGGTACGTAAAGTTAGCCACGATTTCCCATTTTTGAATGGGTAAAATTGTCTTTAGCCTAGCTGGTAATAATGCGCTTTACTTTTACATTGTTACTTAAATTAGGTTCGAGTCATCACACTTATATAATGGTTATCAGTGACTAGCTCAGTTCATGACTGGTTCTTTAAATTTGCTGATTTTTAAAGGAAGACATTGAAAGTTAAAGTCAGTATAAAAGGCCCAACCATACCGAACAATTACCATTGTAGGGGTTTTCAGCAACAAAATCAATGCAAAATGTCAAAGAAATACATTTAGTATCACAGATACCTGACGCTATCTGCCATTTCGAACAAATTAAACCTTTCTTTTTTTAAATTTTGTCTGCCATCGCCTTGAGGGACCAATCCTTGTACGCAACCATCTCAGTATGGCTTCTTCTGCACATAAAAAAAAAAGAAACTGGGATTTAAAATGCAATATTCTAATCGGAATTGTCACAACATAAAGAGAGTTCTATGTCGCATTCCCTAAAAGCGGTTCATCTTACCTGCAATAGTAGCTTCCTCGCTGTGGAGCAGAGACACGATAATTACTCTTGTTCATCTTAACACACAACTCCCAATTCTTTTACATTGTTTTAATTTTATTCTTTCATAATCAATAAATAAAAAAGAGCTGGTCTGTTTGTGAGAGGAAAATCAACGCTCACCGTTATAGAGGTTGTCCAGCATCATCCCGATGACGAGCAGCAACACGAGGATGATAACCCCGATCGTGATAACGAACAACCAGCTGGATGGCTCTACACAGGGAAAAAAAAAAAAAAAAAAAAAAAACTTAATATGTGACATCCTATGCTGCCTTGGTGTGGTGACTGAGTGAACTGCGACACCTCGCGGTCCCACCTTCCACTACCAGTCTGAAATTCTTCTTGATGGGCATCCTCAGGGAGGAGTGAGAGACGCTGCAGGTATACTGCTTCCCCGAGAGACTCGGAGATGCCTTGAGGTAGAAAAAGCTGGACAGCGAGTACGTCTTGTTGATGTGGTGTTTGTGGCTGGTAAGCAAGGTGTTTTGGAGCTCCGTCGGAGGAGTCATGCCAACTCTCTTCCCTAAATCTGCCGGGTCCTGTTGGTGCCAAACTATATGAACGTCCAGGGGGAAGTAGCCCTTTGCTTCGCAGATCACCTTCTGCTCTGCGCCTTCTTGCAGAGAGAGCACAGGTCCGACATTGAGGGACACAGAAGGTGACTCTGAGGAGGAGGAAGAAAAAAAAAAAATTGTAAACACAAATTCTGTTTTCATTCATTTGCCCATCATTTCTTCAGTGGAAAGGATTTATGTTTTCCTTTTCGTGCCTTGAAGTGATAAAATACAAATCTGCCTCCCAGTGGACCTCAATACTGGTAGAAATAACTGGTTACGCTCATAATTTTTTTTGTTTTTTATCGTTTTTTTTGCTACCTATCTGGTTTCTCTCTGGATAGTAAAATAAGAATTTCGTTGAGCAATGAAACACATTTCCAAACTGTACATGTGACAATATACACTTTGAATGTTTGAATAACTAAAGTAGTGGGAGGTGCGTTCATCTTTTTTCTCTATGAATAGAAATGATGACCATGACTTACACCTGGAAAGGATTGTTCACGTATTGTTCACGTAGATTTATTTCTAACTCTTTTAGTGTGATGTGTTATATGCTCGATCTTCAAGAAAAGCAGCTTTAGCAGTGACTTCCGTAAGAAAAGTTGTTTCTGGGAAAAGAACAATTAGATCTTTCATCAACCCTACAAAGAAAAGCCTAAAGTAACCCCGCAGGTGTGCTTTTACCACCTGATATAAAGATTAAAACACTGATCGTTAAGAAAAGAAAAAAATATGCCTGACTTGAAAATAAATTAAAGATTCTGTTGGGAAAAACTTGATTTAATGATAACTTGTGTGCGTTTAGTTTGTCTTGTAATTAAGACGCAACTTTGAACCGAGTCGAAGGCACCCTTTGAAACATGTAATCGGTAAAATGGTTCTGCCGAGCGAGTTGCTGGCTGACTTCATGAATGAACTCTGTGACCCAAAAATCGGGACTCCATCATCTTCTCCTTCTTCTTTCGGCTTCTCCCTTCTGGAATGGCGGCAGCCAATAACCTTCCTCCGTCTGGCCCTACTCTTCTCTCACGCCAACTAACTCCCTGTCCTCTTTCACCCAACCCAGAAATCTCCTCTTCAGTCTTCCTCTAGGCTTCATTCCTGGGAGTTCCACCTTCAGCATTCCTGATTCTATCCATCCGAGTCACTCCCAAAGAGAACCTCAACATCTTCATCTCCTCTACCTCCAGCTCTGCTTCCTGTCTTTTCCTCAATGCCACTGTCTCCAAACCATGCAGCAAGAACCGGGATATATCTTGATATATATCTAAAATACTGTATTGTGGATTTTATTTATAACTGATGCAACCATCGGTTTCCTCTTGGGTTCTCTCCGCTTCTGTCATCTTGTCTGATAATCTCACAGTTACAAGATCATCGCTTTGGGAAAGTGTACAATTAGCCACTGCTTGCAAACGTTTGATCGGGTAATGAATTGGAAATGTGCAAAATGACATGGAACGGTGACAGACAAAAAAAAAAAAAAAACAACCGTACCTTCAATGTGTAGGTTTAACTGAAGAGTGTTCAACATCAAGTTCACGGTCACAGAACAGACGTAGGTGCCGTCGTTTGTTGTCTTGGTGAGGGGCACGGTGTAGGAAACATCCCCAGCGGGGATACCGCTCACTCTCACCCCTGATCCCTGGCTCTTCCCCGTGACGCTGGAGTAGTTGAAGAGGACGGCCGTCTCTCTGCGGTGTTGATACAGCCACTCCACAGCGACGTTCGGTCTGTTGTGATCGACCCCGAACTGACAGTGCAACCTCGGTTGGGCTCCCAGGCCAACTCTCACTTTTGGAGTCACCGTTTTCATCACTGTGGCGACTGTGACGATTAAATGCGATATCAGAGAGAGAGAATGTGTGTGTGTTTCTTTGGATTTGGTTGAAAATGAAGGGAATGTGGGGAAAAAGCACAGCCTTTTTGATCACAATCCAAAAAGTCCTCACTAAAAAGTTGGTGCGTCTCTTCTTATAAGACATTGGAACATGATGGAGTACATTTACTTCAGTACTGTTCCTGTTGTACACACTGGAGTACGTGGAAACTGGTTCACAGACAAAATGATCATCATTCAGAAAGCATCCGAAAGAGCTCTCAATCAGTCATAAATTTAGAAAATAATATGATTTTTTTAAATAAATATTCCACCCTCAGGCTAACCGTAAATTATTAAAACCTTTAATGATCTAATTCAAGGTTTATTTCATCTCATTATTAGGATTTTGTTACTGTTTTAGTGCAAAATATTTATTGCTTTTGCACTACAATATTGTTGAATGTCATAGATTTATCACTTTACTATAGCAATTGTTAAACACCGTTTCCTTTTAGCGTTTGTGACAATAGCTACCTAAAACTGTTGTTATCATGCTTGATATAATAAGATAATTGAATATCTCCCCATTTTTTTCATTTTTAACTGTGGCTGTTTGCTGACATTACATTCTCCCATTTTAAAATAGATCAGACCTGGGCATTTTATGCATTTTATCACATCCTTCCCGTTTTGCTTTTTTATTCGGCCCGCCAAACTATTTTCTTTGAATATTTTAAGAAGTATTTTCAATCAATATTGAATTTAGAAACTCCTTTTTTCTTTTTGTTTATATGGATGTATATGGATGGGTGTATGTTTGTATGGATTTTGTATGGACAATTACATACAAAATAATGATGGTACATTTATATAATCATTAATGATTTTAAAGTATTGAAAATATTGAAATTGCAATTTTCATCTTGTTCAATTTACATGATACCTAATTGTCCCGCGCATAAAAATTATTTTAGAAATGTGGCCCGCTCGCCAAAATAATTGCCCACCTCTGATATAGATCATTTGTTATACTACACTTTAGTGACATTTTCATTTTAAGACGTTAAGTCAGACATTTTGGCTTCTCCAGCTAAGCTCTTATCTCAAACTCAATTTTCCGTCAAAATAGAAGAAATATTGTTACCTGATGTGGTGAGTACCTCCCCATCTATGATATCAGCCAAAGTGCTGTAGTCCTCTTTTTCAGGCGGTGCCTGGTTGGATGGATGTCTGAGCAACCCGGTGACGGTGAACGACGGGTGTTTTATGGTGAAGCTGAACCAACGGTTGTACTCCTGGCCATGTTGGGTGGGCCAGCTAACATAGATGCCATTTGTGCTGTGCCTCTGTATGTCACACTCCAAGGTCTCTGCATCCACGCCATCAATGTAGTGCCGCAATTCCAACCTGGCTCCTGATACAAATAGACCGCATTAGAGAACAGAAAAAGAGAAATGTTTTGCCTTTGGCTAACAGGCCTTACCGGTAACCAAGAATGTGATGCCTTGTCGGTTCAGGGGAGCGTCGCCTTTGTGACCAAACTGCAGAATACTGTCTCTGTGGATTTGTGGATTCCCTGTGCCATCCGTGTTTTTCATATATATGGTTTCATCAATGAATTTACAGGGTAGCCATGACAACTCGTAGCCATAGCACACACCTGAGGGACACACACGGAGAGTAATGTTCAAATACACTCAGCATTCAAACTCAATATGTGGTAAGAAATGTTTGATCGTTGCAACATGTGCTATCTTAGAATGTTTGTGTGGATTTTTTCACTGAGGGGCTGATTTTATCTGATCACTCTCAATTTACTGAGTTTACAGAGTCTTAACTTTATCTTTTAACTTTGTCTGACATTTTTGAAAAATATTTACATGATGAAAATGTTTCTGCCATTTCCTGACTTCAGACAGCTTTCTAGTGTTCTTTAGAGTTATTTTCTTTTTGCCCATTTTTAGATGTTTCAGCATGGCAGCATTGCTATTAATAACCTTGAAAAAAAAGGGGTGATTTCGAAATGTTTTTTGCTGTGAATTTCCTGTGTCTTCACGCAGTTTGAGCGTTCGACAGGTGCTCAGCAGCAGCTACCCGTGGCACATAACATTGATTCCTGAAGTGTGGCGTTCACTTCGATCATAATTAATAACTTTTCACTCTAAATGCAACACAATACTGTCTTAGGATCTTTGTGTATATGACGTAAATTCTTAGCCAATATGTGATGATGTTCTAAATAAACTGAAACTGTAGAAAACCAAATGGAAACCACCAATCACCAATTTCCATACCAAATCTAATCGTAATCCATAAAAAGACGAAGATATGCGGCAACTTACCTGTAAGAAGACAGGAATAAATAATTACACTAAAAAATAAGACCATGTCTGATAAAAGACGTTTCGCTGCGGTAAGTATGATCCGCTTTCACTTTCATTTCTGGGGTAGAAGACTGTTTATGTCAGCGTTCGTCGCACCAATAAGGAAGCGATCGCTGAGCTGCAATTTAAGATTCTGCCCCTAGAGGGCGCTGTGGGCTGAGAAGACGGAAGCGGAGCACCGGAAGTGCTTGGTACGGAAACGTTATCATGTAGCTGCTGCTGCTGAGCACCTGTCGAACGCTCATTCGGTTCATTCATCGGTGCTACAAACCGGTTCTTTTTTTGTTCCGTGTGAACTGGCCGCGGGAATTTCGTACTACAACGTTTACTTGCTATTACTTACTCGCAATGTCACCGTATTTTTTTTTCTAGAACTTAATCAGTAATAAACACGATTACAACTTGCTAGCATCTACCTCTTGCTAACTGTTATGTCGACGTTGAAAATGGATAAAGGTAAAGTAAACTTGTACCCTGTGCACTCAAATATACTCAGAGCGGTATGTTGTCTGAATTGTTTTATCTGTATGTTGTTTCTAATCCAGTGTTCACTATTCAAGTGAAGTGCCTATGAGTTTTAAGAAAGGCGCCAATAAATTTCAGTGTTCATTAACCTAAGTGCTGTCTGTACAATGAAATTCTCATTTTACTGTCCAGGCTTTAGCGTTCTGAAATAAATCCATGAAATTACCACGCATTTACTCGTGAAAATGGGGTGAAGAGCAAGTTTTATGTGCTGTCAGTTCAGTGTTAAATCAGATAAATTGGCAAGAATCGTCAGTATGTTGACAATCTGAAAACAGCAGAGACGTCAATTAAATTTGTAGATGTTAAGTCAAACTTTGTCCGAGTACAAGTCAATTATAATGAGGTGAAGTTTTGTTTGTTTAGAAATAAGAATGAGGAAAAAAATATGATTCCAAATAAAAGATAAATTACTATTGAACATTGAAAGGTAACATCCACATAACTTTTGTATTGTATTAATCTCCCTACTATTTTGGGGCTTACACTAGTGTTAAAGTCTCTGATAGTCTAAAATTCCAAATAGATACTATGATAATTAATAATCAATCAATGATTAGAAATGAAGAATTGAGGCCTGTTGTGTGTGGTTTTTTTTTCCCCCATAGAATCAGCCATCCTCCAAGGGGGTTTCCTCTTGGCTGATAAGATGTGCCTCCCCTCCTGCTTGTGCTCCCTTGACAAAATGGACTGGAGTCAGGTTGGGCATCCAATCCTGACAGCACTCAAAGAAATCTGTGGCGGTGAAGATCTCAGTGCTCCAACTAACAGCAAGGCTACAGAGTGGAAAAAGAAATTAATTTGTGTTGTGTGGTTGAAGTTGTTGTCTTGCGAGTCTGGAGAGGATATTGAAGCAGCCTGGCGGGAGAATCCTTTCTTCCCCCTCCAGAACGCTCTCCCCGAGGTCAACCATGTGGTCCTGCTGGAACTAATGAAGTCCTTGTCAGCAACAGAGATATATGCCTGTCTCCTCCTCAGCCTTCCTAAATGCCAGATCTACTCTGAACTGGAAAGGCTCGTCCGATATGTCAAGAGCACCCCCACGAGTGAGGAAGACATCCGCTTCTTGCTGGATGTTTGGTGGGTCCTATGGAGAGGCAAAGACAAGCTGGTAGCAGGGGGAGAAGATAGCATAGAAATGACATTTACTAACCAGTATACCCGGCTCACAAGTGAACTGAACAGTGGGATCCGTCAAGCTGCCAAGAGGATCCGACTGGACACTGGAGCATCTACCACAAACACTGATATCCTGTATGTTCTAATTCATGCACTGAGAGATCTGAAAGATCACATTTGTACAATGAAGCTCTGCCTCAAGGCCCTCAACATAGCTCTTGACATTCTTTATACATCCTTTTTGATAAAACAAGCAGTCGTACTTCCCACCCATGAGAAAATGCAGTTCCTGTCTATAGCCCTGACCATTAGAGAACAAAATCATGAGAAACTGGGCCCAGAACTTATTCGAGAGGCTCAGCAAGACCTAAGCACGTCTCTCACCCCCGCACACTTTCAACCCACCCAGATAGAGCTTGCTGAAACCTTGAAGATCATAACAGAAGTAGCACAGTTTTGGCAAACAAGAGGGATGCTGGAAGGGTGTGGCAGCTCAGAGCCCAGCTACACTATGTTCAGATTGCAGCAAAGTGCTCGTAGAGTCCTGGTGGCTCTAGAAGACATAGAAGTGTCTGAATCAGATTGTCTGGAACTTGATAAGAAGTCACTCATTGCCTTGCTGGAGTCTCTGTCCCTCCCCACCACAGAAAGCACTCCTGAGATGGATGCCAAGGTTGCTATGGCCATCATTAGTCACCGTCTAGATGACTATCAGAACTTTGCATTGCTAGTTGCCCGTGAGAGGAGCTTGCCGGTCAATGCTGAGCAGTGGATCAACTGCCTGGAGGAGAACCATGCAGCCTTCCAGCGGCTTGACACACTAGTTGCACTGGCCTCCGCCCTCGCAAGCAAAATCTCAAGCTTCAGTGTGAGTCAATGCCGCAAGCTGATAAAAGCTGCCACCGATGTTTTCTCAGCGCTCTCCTTGGAGGATAAGAACGAGGCTCTAGCTGCCATGTGTGGACTGTCGGGCCGAGGGTTCTTCGGCTTCTCTGCTCCCCCTGCGGTGAACGATGGGTTTGAACAGGAGCTCAACATGGCCTTCAACTGCATCATCCAGGGAGGGACGAGGGCACCCGTGCAGGGAAACCTAGGCACAGCCGTGGCTCTCGTCGCAAGAGTGGCTTTTCAGAACCCAGAGGCCACTCTGAGAGCGTGCTGTCATTCTGCCATTTTTAACAAAGGAGCTTTCAGTCTGATGGCTCAGATCCTGCAGCAGCTGCCCGGACTCAGAGGACCGACGGACAGAAAAGATAAAGATTTAGCCGGAGGAGGTGGAGAGCCTTCGAGTGGGAGCAGTCCACTCTGCAGTGGTCTGCGGAAAATAATCAGGACCAGATCGCTTTCAGGAAATGAAAAGGAGCAGTTCCTCAAGTTTCTTGGCCTGTTGATGATGCCATTCAAGCCGGAGGAAGGCGAGGGATGGAGCTTTCTCTCACCACAGGAAGTCGTAAGAACCTTCGTCCTGCCGAACATCTCCTTTACCAGTGAGTCTTCACTTTCTAAAACTAAGCTCCTTCCATCATTCTCTTTCAGAATTCCTTTTTTGTCCCTATTTGTGTGGGAGATAGGGCTCAGAATTATCTTTTAATTTAATTTAAAATCTGCACAAATCAAATCCAAGGAGGCTGATTTGAACTGGACTCGTAAGAGCATTTTATATGAAGGCTCTAAGAAAAGTAGCCTATTCTGCATTTATTCCATTTGTTGGTAACAAAATCCCATTGGTTGTTGCATCTTTACAGGTATTAGATTATTGTAATTCTGAGGGTTTTTTTTTTTTTTTTTTTTTTTGCTTTGGTTTTTTGTGCAATAGGTCATGGTTCTGTGGACATAGATACAAGTCTGCAGCTTCTACACTCTGCCCTCTGCGTGGACATCCAGGAACCTGCCTCCTCTCCTCACTGGGTGCTGGATTGCTCCCCTTTTCCCCTGCTATACGTCGTGGCCCAGCTCTACAACCAAGCCCTCAGGTGGCTCTGCAACACATATGTCCGAGCTTCTTTCTTAGCGTGTTAGTTTTTAATGCCCGTTCATGTTTTTGTTAAAGGTGTTGGGAACAGCCACCAGAGGGTGCTGTCCACCCTAGTTCTATGGACACCAAGGAGCTGTTGGTGTCAGTATTGACAAAGTTGGCCCGGGTGGTGGGGGCGGAGGTGGCTGCAGACCCCGGACGCTGGTCCAGGGCTCTGTTCTGGCTCCACGACAAAGTGGAAGGGCTGGATTGGACTGTTGGCCTCCATCTGAAACCTGTTTGGGGGGAACACTTCAAAAACGAGGTGCCCTCATCTCTGTTGACGGTGTGTGATCTGCCCGAGCAGGTAGGACTCCATGTGACTTATTCATGTTTTTCCTCTCTGGGTATCAGATAGCTGTGCGACCGACTTATGAGATACACATTAAAATCCCACACCCAGATTTATCTGAAATTATTGACAAATAACGAGGCTTGGAACTGAAATAACTGTTTTGGTTATTTTAAATTGCTAAATCTTTTAAAATTCTTTCCATGACCTGGTACTTTTCAGATATACATGAAGAAAAGCCCTCAGAACTTTGCTTGCATTTGGTTTGGTCCACTTTGAAAGCGAAGCCTGATAAACTCCCGACACATGTTCCAGTGCAAGCAGAGTGTTTTTACTCTATCTCTGAAATTCAATGTTAATCATAAAGATTAACCGCTGAAGTGTTTTGGGGCAGAGACTCGGGAGGACTCAAGTTGGCGACTGCGAATAATGTGCCACGCTGACTGTGAAATGAACTGAGCAGATTGTTAAACAGACTGTGTGCGTGGGGCTCCCAGCCCAGCTAAGCTCTCTCACTGAAGCTATTTAATCATCCAGAAGATTGTAAAAGATGCAGCGAAAAAGTCGGCAATGCCAGCGGAGTCAAAAGGCAATGTCTGTTTTCGCCCCTTTTCACATTATTGTTAAAATGTAGCCTCTATCAAGATTCCAGTGGGGGTTTTTGAACTGACCTACCTGACCCAAGGTTTTGATTGGATTCCTAAGCTTGTTTGAACTTGGCTTAAAGGCTCTACAGTTTTTTGCCCATACTTTCAGCTTTCAGCTTTTTCAGTGGCCACATTTGGTTTCACTTTTGAGAAATTGAATGGTGTTAAAATTGAAATTATTCTGTATCCACGCACGGACCCAGCATGAAAGAAATGAGATTTTATCCTCCTGAGCAGAGGAAAAAAAAAAAAAATCGATCGAAGCCCCTTCTCACATGCAATTTACCAACCAAAAAATCTCTTTGTCTCCTCTGGTGTTGGTCTTGTCCAGGACTGGTCTGGTCTGGACCTGCCACAGTACAGCCAAGGCACCGGACTCCTTGCCTGGATGGAGTGCTGCTCTTTATCCGACACCCTGCAGTCCGTTATGCTGTCCCAGCTGGCTCTGGACCAGCACCGCCACGACCACGTCAGCATGTTTAGCAAGGGGGTGCTGGTGGCACTGGCCCAGATTTTGCCCTGGTGTTCCCCCGCTCAGTGGGACCGAATACTCGGGGCGCTCAAGGAGCTGCTGGCCTCCGGGTGCCTCCACGTGCCTTTCTCACTAGAGTATGTGGACTTCCTGCCTCTGCTGGACCTGAGGAGGTTTTCATACGAGCTCTGCCTGTCGGTCCTCCTGCTTCGAGTTCTGCAGCTCCTATGCGGGTCCAGCTGCTCCCACTGGCTGACGGAGGCTGGCTGGGCCCACGTGGGCCGGTTGTATGCCCACACCGTAAGGGAGATACTGAACTCGCTGAGGGCTAAGCTACCGCTAAAGGTCTCCTCGCTTACAGCTGCTCCTCCCAAAACGCCGACACCTGTAGACTCCAGTCCTTCCATCCGCGCGGAAATGCCTCAAGACTCCCTGAGTGGGGTCAGACAGGCTGTAGATCCTCAGCGAAAATTCCAAGAGCTACACTTTGACGAAAAGGTTGAGCCAACTCAAAGCCAGGAAGTGCTCTTTGTGCTCAGCCAGGTCTTCTGTCATGTTCAGCATGTCCAGGTACGACTCTAGCCGGCACTTCAGCTTGAAAGTTTCTCCCTGAAACCTTTGCATTTATCACCCGTATCGTGTGCGCTCTCAGGTGATGATGCCGGGAGGCCCGTGTGAGCCCCTGTTCCTCTCCAGTCTGGAGATCCTCAGCTACTACGAGGCCATGGTGGCCACCTTCCCGCACAGCTGCAACCCAGTGGAGAGCGAGAACACCCGCCACTTCTTCTCCACCATCACAGACAACCTTGACAATCCGGAGATGAAGTCAGTCCTGCAGCAGAAGATCGCGCAGCTGGGCTCGTCTCCAGCATGAACGGCAAAGATGTGCGTGAGGCTCCGATCTGTCACTTTGAATCCAAATTGTAAAATGTAGATTTTGTCCTCCTTTTTTTGGAATAAAAAAAAAAAAAAAAAAAGACACAAAAACCAAACCCGAGCAATGATTTGAGTTATTAGGCATTTAAAGACACAAGGTATTTAAACTCCAGTTTCCGACCCAACCATCCCTCCCGGGGTACCAGTGACATAACTGACAAAATCCAACCAGCATGAAAGGGGTATTCCAGGAACCAAGAATGACTCACTCCCATTGTGCGAGAGAGGTCAAGTGTGTTTTTTATTCCACAAAACACTCCTGTGCTTTCACACGGTGTCGCAGCTTCTTGGGTCACATGTTTCCAGTTTACACATCACACACGTTTATGTAACTACGACTGGCTTCGAGCCAACAGTGAACCTTTCTCTTAAAATGTGATTTTCATGTAGCACGGAAAAACGCTTTTTAATCAAAAAAATCATGAAAGACGGAAAGGGGGGGTGATGGTTGAATTCATTACGGTTTGCTTTAATTAAAAAATATTCAACACAATCTAAAAATCTCAGCATCTAACAGACTGTTCCTGAGAGGATTTTATATTTTTATTGACGAGCATACATTATTTTGTATTTCACAAGACTGTGCCACAGACTCCCCCGTGCTCAATGACGCAGTCGTAATAAAATAAATAATTTAAAAAAATTAGCCTGAAAAGACAGAAAATTATCTTTGATGGTTACAATCGTGTTGCAAGCCGCAGTTTCATTCTAAAGGATGCTTTCCCTCAATCTTTTCCCACAGCAGCAACTCCTCTTCCTCCGCATGCTGTCTTGACAGCTCATCCCAACTACTGCTGAATGGTCACACTCCTCAGTCCGTCCTGGGCCGGTCCACTTTCCCCCGCTTCTGTCTCAGGTAGAGTCTCTTGGCTTTCTTCAGTAGCAGGACAAACCAGTAGACCTGCGGTGCCAGGATCACCAGGTTGCCTATGTGGCACTGCGGAGGCAGGTGGAAGATCACCTCGTGCGGGGAAAGCTCAAACTGCCGGCCGTACATCCAGTACATAAAAGGGAAGATCAAAATCCGGCAGGTGAAGAAGGTCAGGAGGACGACGACACCGTTGATTCTGTGCAGCCTGCTGTCGTCATGGCCCAACTGGAAGGAGATTAAGATTGTGAAACAGTGGAAAATAAGTCCTTTTTTTTTTTTTGTCCTTTCAGAATCATATTAAAGCAAAACGTTTATTTTTGGTGACGAGATTTGTATAATAAAGTGACTTTTGATAAAATCAGGTAAAAAACACATGCCAATATTTTTTACAGCAGAGGTTTCACTTTAGAGACCATCTTTAAATCCTGTGTTTTAACAGCCTCCAGCTATGAAACATAACTGATGAAAAAAAAAAAAAAAGTCAGCACTTTCTAAAGTGCTTTTAGATCTTGGGGTTCAGAGGATTCGTCTGTTCCACTTTCAAGAGCCACAGGGGATTATTCAAATCCACTGAGTTCGACTTCTGTTATTCTTTCACTTGAATGACAAGTGCACTCTATCTTGTTTTTTTTTTTTAAATCCTGTTATTTTTTATCTAAACTTTATTTATCCAGTGATGTTAAGAACCTCTTTTTCAAGCAATCTTCAGCCAAGATGTGCAGCAACAATTACACAGTTAAAACTGGAAAATGAAAATAAAGAATAGTTTTTATTTTACAAGCAGGTCAAAAGAATTGACCCCCCCCCCCCTTTACCCAGTTCAGTATGGGTGTACGGAACAAAGCAACAAATGGTCTATAAACAGTGAGTCAGAATCGACATTTGTCTGTACAATAATAGACCAGTAATACAAGCATTGTCTTGTATATGAAAGTACCAATGACTGATCCTTGGGTTGGCAAGCCCATCATTAAGTATAACTTATAGTGGTGTGTTGACACTCCATAGTTAGTGGTGAACCTCAAGGAAGCAGGTAAACAATGTCAAGGAATCAAACACAGCTGAATAAATTGCAGTCAAAACATGTCTTTTTTTGGCATCAAAAGAGGAACACGGCTTATTAATAAAGGAAACCAATTTTTAGCCACAGTTCCTTAATTTGAGTGGGCCACTAAAATCATGGATTTCTTCCATCCCTTGTTCATTTCTAGGCTCTGGTCTTTAAAGGAGACTTTCAATTTACCCATGGAAGTTAGTTTTAAAAACTACTGAAACACCAAAGGATTTTGAAATCCCAAATCCAGTGATTCTTGTCAAAATGTTGACAAGAAAACTGAGTTTTTGTTCAGAGATTTTTTTTACTCATTTATGACATCACAGATGTCAAATGATGATTTTTAAGCATCATCCATCCATATCTTTCATTATCTGAATTGAACCAAGGACCTTCTTGATGTGAGGCGGAAGTGCTGACCAGTGTGCGCCTCCATCCATCCATTTAACCCTGAACTTGCCAACCACTTCAGAAATACATATTCCCATCCTTGAGCATTAAGTATTCTTCACACAGCAGGACAATAAATAATGGTCGAGACACTTGGTTTTCCCCTGGTATGAAAAAGTAGTAATCAAATTAAGAGTATTGAACATTTGATTGCAGGGAATTATAAGACTTTGGTGGCTGTGGAAAAATAAGAGATCAGAAACATAAAGAATCATAGGCTGCTTTTTTTGTAAAGCTCAGGTTGCCATGGAGCTCTTGCATGGAACGTATGATGGAACAGTGGCGAGTAATTATGGTGGCCATATGTTTTACCTGGATGAGGATCTTTCCAAGGGAGATGAAAGGGGTGCTCAGCTCGGTGATGAAAAGGCAGCCGATGAAGAAATCACCCTGGCCTTTCCTGAAGAACTGTGGATCAGATGCACAGTTAGCTCGTGTCCACACTATGGCTGAAGGGGGGAGGGGGGACATCTCACCAGAACGATGGGCATGAAAACAAGGAGCAGTGTCAGGTGATGGAGGACCAACATCCAGTCTTTGAGGAGGAAGTCCTTGACTGTCTGGAGAGAATGAGCGCTGTCTGAAGTGGCACGACCTCTGACCCTCTGGATGTGGAAGTGGCTCAGGTACATGGCGTAAATGTCGCCCGCCATGTAGGGAGCTCCAAACAAAACAAAACTATTGACCAGCCAGTGACTGCATGGAGGAGACAACAGACAATTGAATATGCTTGAACTTAAATTGATCTGACTTTAGGTGTAAAATTCCCCACCTGTCGATCATCACGTCTTTGCACGACGTGACCACTGTGACTCCAGCTGCGGTCGCCAGTGATGCATGGATGGCGGAGACCAATCTGAGGGGTCAACAATGTGAACAATCATCCCAAACTCCCATGACATACTTTTACAAGTCCTGATCTCTCTTGTAAAAAAGAAGTCTGTATAAAAGTGGAGCAGTGAACACAAATGTTGATCCATTATGATGTGCCCATATAACCAAACAGTTGCGTAAACTTTTTAATGCAAGTGAATTTCTACCACACAGTGTGTCAGAATTAACACATGTCGGACCTAAAATGCAGAATCGATACCTTTCTGACGAAAAAGATCTCTGACGAATTAAACAAAGATATTCAGAAACTCGTAAAAACAAATACTGGCTACCAATTAAATTGTCAAAATCCAACAACAGCGGCAAAACGTTAAACTACTAATAGTTGTTATCAAGTTTGGTACATCGGACAAGTACTGACCTCTCGCTGACCGACACCACATCCGCATCGCTCCAGTGCGTAAAAGCGTATCGTAAAAGTTTCCTGAAGCCCCAAAAGAGCCCCGGAAAGAACACCGCCCCACAAAACAAAAAAAATAACATCTCTGATCAGCCTCTTCCTCCTCCCTGTGCCACTGACCGCTCTAAACGTCAAGTAACCATCGGTAACCAGCTTAGCTGTTGCTACTTTCAGTTTAACGCTAACCGGCTTCTTCCGCTAGCTTCTTGTTATGATTCCTAAGGAGGGACCTTATTGGCTGAAGGACAGCTGTTGCGGACCAATAGCAAAGAGCGACCTTAAACAGCCTTTGTTTTCATATTAAGAGCAGATAAAGATAAGTTGTGTAAAAATGAATAAAAGTCAAATTGATCGTTTCAAAATTCCATTATGTTATATATCACTTTCTGTTTATATCTACTAGTTAAATATTTTTTTATTTTCTCCTTGTTTTCAAACTTAAACAATGCGAGCTAAATAGGTAATAGAGAAAGACAGTACTTGGAGGTTTGAAGTGAAGAGGAGATAAAATAAGAGAGACTTGTTGATCCCACGACGTCACAACATTATTAGAGGGTAAAAAAAAGTAACAATAAAAAGAATATGCAAGTAAAGAATATGGACACAAATATACAAAGACCATGTACAATATATAGAATACAATATAAAATTTAAAAATAAATAAGTGCCTTTTTGCATGGAATGGTTACAGAAATAACAGGTATACAGTAAGAGATGTGGATAAAAAAAAAGATAAGTAAGGTCTCCTTGAGAATGTGTAAATATAATGTAAATACATGGACGGCTATTGCACATATAGAGGTAGTTGGGTAGAGAGCAAAAAATATGATGCCTTTAAGCAACCAGAACACATTCAAAGAAACGTTTGTGTATTTTATTTGTGGTGTTGTGCAGTCCGACAACAGATGGAATAAAGGAACTGCAGTAGTGTTCCTTCTTGCAGCATGGCTGTCTGTTGCTTAAGGAGCTGCTTAAACCCCTACAGCGTTTTGCGGAGGTGGGGAGGGATTGTGTCCATGATGGTTGCCAGCTTAGCTAATATCCTCTTCTCACCTACCACCTCGCGTGAATCCAGAGAGGGGACTGTGACCGAGATGACCCTTCTGACCAGCTTATTCAATCTTTTCCTGTCCCTTTCAGAGATACTGCAGCCCCAGCAGACCACTGCACAGAGCAGTGCAGACGCCACTACATAGTCATAAAAAGTCCTTAACAGCGTCCATAGTCCTGTTGTTATCAAACACAGCATTGCCGCCTAAATGTATGAGACATTAAAACAGTACTTGGAAGAATGTTAGTATAAGTACATATTTCAATGTTGCTAAAGTAAAATAGGCCTAAATTCAAAAGGCAGCTGGCTTCCAAAATTCAAACTAAGCAGGTGTGAATGAAATATCACTTTGTTTGAATTGATGCACATAGCCTCTTTCTTGATTTTATTCATTCATCCATCAACACAGGTTGATTTACAGTGATATTTTCTACGCTTTGTGTTTTCTTTGCCTGACATTGTTTTGTAAAAGCAGTTGCAGACCTGCCCCCCCCCCTCCCCCGGGCAACCACTGCATTTGTCGTCGATGTGCGGCTGCAAGTTGTCGCGGTGTTTCAATTTAGAGCAATGTAACTGGACACTCCTCCTTTTGTCCTCCTTTTTTTTTCTAATTCCATGCCTCAGAGTGGACTGGTTTCCAGCTTTAAAAGGAAGAATTTCCAACTGGAGCATGAACCCAGCCATGTCGGGACAATGCCGTAGTGGATCGGGTTCCTTGTGTATTATTATTATTTATTTATTTTGCCACAGGATCATTTCTTCCACTGTGACTAAGAAGCCTCCGGGGCCCCGGCCTTTAGAAACATTCCTGCCGGCTGGACCTTTCAGATATCACCGCACAACTCAGTCCACCTAAGTAGGCCATGAGCAGATAATTGAGTGGCAGGAAGTGGGTCAGGCAACCACACCTCCATAATGATTACTGAACATCGCATCAAAAAAAGACAGCATGTCTTTTTATGTAACAGCTTTTTTTCCGAGATAAATAAAATCACTTCTTTTGTTTTTAAGCAACTGCTGCCTTTGCAAAATTAGGAAACATTTTAAAACATGTCATCACACCTTGGCATCTTTGGGTTTGTGCTACTTCTGTAAACCAAAACTTGTTTTTGCACCCACCGGTCTTATTTTGGGTCAGGTTTCCGGTGCCTCCCACACTCGTTGCATCTCTTGGTCGACTTCTGCCTCTCTGCTGAGAGCTTACAGGGCAAGAGTAGCCCCAAGGTACGCTACTATAGGCTTACTCTACTGAGGGATATCTCAGAAAAACTCTCTCATTTCTCCCACTCTTCCCATCCAGTCTTCACTAAGATCCCTCACATGGTAACCGCATATCTTCTTGTGACTCCTTGGGCTGTCACATATCGCATGGTATGATCACTGCATCAGTCATGTGTTCTTGAGTATTAAAGGGATCCCCGGTTACCAAGACGTTATTGTTCTCTTTGATCAATATTTGTACCACCTACATTAAAAAAGGGATCTGACTATATCCTAGTTTGTATTAAATTGTAAAAAAAATTTCCCTCGTAGGCCGTCAGCACTTTCTGGTCAGTGACATCACAAGGTTGGCTCTTGGTTCAGTCCCATAATTTTACTGTACGGTGCAAAACATATCATCTGTGCAACCCTTCCTATTTGAACCTGAGAGACATGTGAGCGAGGAGGATGATGCGGAAAAAAAAGGCAAAATGAGCTTCAAAATATAGATGGACAAAGAAGCTAAGAAGCAAGAGTTGGCCAAAGTCGATGATGAGTGTGTTGCTATGCTAACAAAAAAAATATTAAAAAAAAAAATATATATGTATCAAATTTTTTCTCGTTGGTTTTTAAAGTGAGTCTGTTGTAAGGAGCTCCACTTTTTTGCCATCGGCTGTTCGCTGTAGACCTCCGGACCGCTGAGCTGACTGACCAGGTGACTCGTGTCCAGCTTCCTCCGTGATCATGCCGGTGCCTGATTTTTGGTCATCAGATGCTCCCTCTGCAGAATGCTTGTCTGTTTGCCTGTGAAAGAAAAACTGTAGGCATTGCATTTGGATTTAGTGTGTTTATAACTAGCAGCACCCTTGAGCTCTTTCAGCAGCTTAGCTTAGCCAAATATGTCAAATGCAGAGAAGAGGCGAGAGCAATGACACGGATCCTTAGGAAGTTCTTTACATCCACCAGTTATTTCCAACTCCTTTTCTCTTCTTGTATTTCTTAGAAATAACAATTCTTTTTCAACAACATATTGTAGTCTGAGACAACAGCAAAGCATAAATACACCTGTTGGTCATCCCAGAGAGGTTCCTTTTAAAGCTGTCACTGCATCCTTTCAGCTTTTACAATGTAACTGTTAGCACTACTGTTATTATTAGTATGAGATCATTTCTGCATTTCCCTCCTAACTATCATAACCCCGTCTCTGTCACACTTTGCTTTCTATCGTTAACCTTCTCTCTCGCTGTCCTTATTCAAAATCACATCAGTCTCTCATTATTTTGTTTTCAGTTGCATGCATTTCTCGGCGACTAGAAATGACACAAAATATTCCAATGACCTAAATACCCTGAATACTTTTAATGCGTAAACATCGTGTTATCCCCAGACACTGGCTGTCTTGTAAAGACTATGGAATTGAAATCAATTTGTTTCACAGAGGAAATGTCATGTTTGTCTACTTAAGATGTCAATCGGCACTTACTCAACTTGCACACCCTGTGAACGCAACTGTTTACATTTCAATTTGCACTTTCTTTCAACTTACACACTCTATGAATACTGTTTTACATTTCTTTGCACTGACACATTGCTCTGCCTTGTTTATATTTTTTTGCATTGTTTAGATGTCGTTGCAATACTATGTTTTTTTTTTTGCTACCTATCTGGCTTCACTATGGACAGCAAAATAAGATACTTTCCAGACCCTACATTTGACAAACAATTTACATCTTGAAAGTTATACAACACAAATGAAAGGCAGCTGGAGCCTCATTGCAGGGACAGCAATGCGACAAACACGTCCCTACTTCAGTCCCGAAGCCTCAGCCAGCTTTGTTTCCTGTGTTTTTAAAAGGAAGTGGTGGCAAATTGGCTTGTTGACAGGAAGATTTCCCTCACTGAATGATGACCCCCAGTGTTTTGAATACAACTGTTCAAAAAGCAAAACATTTCCCTTTGTAAATATATATAGATTTACGCAGCCTGTAACGCTCCACAATTACATGCACAATATTTGAGTGTTTAAATCTGTGACTGATTGATCAAGGACAGAAATTTACATTTTGGCATTGTGAATCCACTTTCAGTGAAGGGGTTCACTGGCATTGAAGTAATTAATAATTAAGTATCCTTTCATGAATACTATTCAAAGTTACAAGAAAATGCAGCCATAGGAAAGGGGTCAGTGGGAAATGCATGCATTATTAGTATTATTCTAATTTATCGACAAATACAGCATATGTGCGAAAACGAATTTGTGGAAACATTTTTTGACAGGGGAGAGGAAAGAATCACGATAGAATTTTTTTTTTACCGAGAATATAATCTGGTGAATATTCTTTAAATTTTGCTTGCTCCTGAGATCAACATGTGATATATTCAGAACTGCATTTAAGATTTTTGCAGCAGTTATAAGTTTTATTATTGAAAATGTCACGCTGGCACAGCCTGTCGCAGTGGTGAACCCACAATTTCCCATTGTAAACGGTGTCTTTCTATGTGGTATATCATAAAGATATTGTGTGAGTGTGTGTGTGTGTGTGTGTGTGTGTGTGTGTGTGTGTGTGTTTGCGTAAGGCGCTGCAGTTGTCATTCCTCACATCACCACTAGTCTCCACTAACATTCTATTTCTGTCACCTGGTGTCACAATATCAAGATAAACAGATTATCCTCCTTTTTCATATTGCAGTTTTTTTATGTGTCAAATATTGTGATACACAATGTTCATAAAAAAGCAAACATGACTAAGATTTCTCACAATAATGATTAAAAAAATGCATAGACAGGTAATTTAGCTTACGCTGAATGCGTCACATTTTTCCATTACATCAGGACCAACATGATCAGGACCTTTTGACCTCAATATCTTTTCTGCATATATATATATATATCGTGTGGATATCGTGTGCATATATATATATATATACACACACACACACACACATATATACATACATACATATATATATATATATATATACCTATACCAATACACACACACACACACACATATATACAATGTATGAATATATATATATATATATATATATATATATATATTTGAATTGATCTGCATTTTCTAGTTTGCCCTGGAGCCACCATTTACTGTCACATGAGACCAAACCCTGTATCTACAAGGCAGATGAACTTTTTAGGGTGCTTTTAAAAACACAAGCAATGAAAGGAAAAAAAAAATCCACTTTTATCAACTTTTATTCATATATATATATATGTATGTATATATATATATATATTTTATATATTTACTCATGTGTTTGACTGCCACGGTTAAAAAGTGTGACTCATCACATTATCGCCTGTAAGCATAAATAATAACTTTTTTTTCTCTCTTGAAACCTGGTAAATAAACCAACTGAAAACAGTAATGGGTCATTTTCAGCACCACTGAAGATTACATTCTCTATATTGCATCACAATATAAAAATATACAGATATAGTGTTGTTTTTAAATTTCTTCTTTAAAACATTCTTTCCATGTTGTTCAATGGCATGAAACAAGAGAGGAAGAAAAGACCCCATACTGACCAATGAGGATTGTTACCGTTACTATCGTCTATATTATTAATCCATAACAAACCGTCTGTTCGTTCATTCACAGCACTTTGAAAACATCAGTAGCAGCCACACGTGGGAGAGACTAATTAAATTAAACCAACGTTTGACGTTCGTCCTCTTGAGACGTGTAACACTCACAGTGCCACCGGCCTTCGACCCCTCGCGCTTGGGGGGGGGGGGGTTCACTAGGGTGCTAACAGAAGTGGGAGTGTCGCTGGAGTGCGTGCGAGAAAGCCGTGAAAGCCGCGCAAGCCGGTGGGCTGCAAGCTCCTCCTCGCCACGAGCAGTCCTGACAGTTCATCCACAGTCCCAGGTTAATGGTGACGCTCATGGCGGTAGGGTAATAATCCCCCGAAAAAAAAAAACGAAACAAAACATAAAAACAACAAATACTCCGAAGCAGAAAAAGTGAAAAAAAAAAAAAAGAAAGAAAAAGACAATTGCAGTTTAAGGGTTTGAGGCAAATGAGAGGTTTGACGAAACAAACAAAATAAAATAAAAAGTGAAGGCGCAGGTAAGGACCAGAGTTCGGTTTGTGGTGCATAGAGAGGGACGTCTCGCATGGGTTCGCCGGTCGGGCCGGTCGCTCGGATGGGATTATTGCCCTGTGTCAGCTTCACACAAACAGACACGCGCGCGCACAAAGACGCTAAACGTACACTAAACACACACCTCCACCGAGTACAAGCGAGACATAACATGAGTAATGCAACAAAGGGAGGAGTCCCCTTCCCCTCCCAACCAACCATCCTCTCCTCCCTCTCTCTCTCTCTCTCTCTCTCTCTTCTGTTGAGAGAAAAAAAACGCCTCCACGCTGCCTTCGGGGGTTGTGCGCCTCCTTCGTGTGATGTACACTCAAGAATAGTTCCAGCTCCGCCGACACTCGTTCTCCGCCCGTCCGTTGGTCTGGAGCGTTGGTTCCCTCCTCCACGAGGCTTTTACATGCGTGAGGAGGAAGCCAGCTCGTAGAACAAGACGTAGGCGTCGCTGCTGCGCACTTGGCTGGAGGACATTGGCGTTACTCTGGGAAAAAAACAACAGAGGGGGAGTAGGGGGTTTAACATGATATAGAAACAAATATAGAAACAAATATAAGCTTAATATCATTTCAAACAAGATAGATTACATCTGGATATTACATTTCTTTTGACCTTTCCCCTGAAGGCCAACCCAGATTGTATCTGAACATCCATCCAAATGTACTTTATCTGAATATAATTGGATTAACAATTACATCCTTTTCTTTACCATAAAAGCCTCAAATTGTGCCAAATTGAAAAAAATGTTCCCAGATGCATGAAAAGATACTGGCAAAGTCAGTACTAATAAATAAGACAAATTTATGACATTTGTGTCACATTCATGACAGTAGTTATTGTTTATCTTTGTTGTTTATGACCATAACCTGTTTTTGTTTTTCAAAAATTTAACACGTGAGAAGTTCCCACTGGGGTTGGGATGGAACAGCAGACATGCAAAGTGTCGGGGATTTGATGTGTGTGACTCAGGCAGTTGTGTGCATGTGTGTGTGTGTGTGTGTGTGTGTGTGTGTGTGTTATAGATGGCGGCTGTAGGGGTTGGCAGTGGAGATAAAGGAAGATTATCTGCAGTATCTAACTTTCTGCCCTCCGTTAACGCTCAGTTTTTGCTGATTGGCCCGCCCTTCTTATCTTTTTCAAACACTATGTATCCATGGCAACGATTAATGTGGTCTACCGATTAGAGTCTCAATTAATGCGGCAAAATGATAACATAAATTATGCATTTTCTATAATGTTATGCTACTCATATGCGATTAAAAGCAGTGTGAAAATATACAAAACCCTCATGACTTTCACCCTCCCTTTCAGAATAACTCAATGAATCTTTTTTTCAGATTAATTATGTAATTTTGCAATAATTCACTCTGCTGGATATGTTTATCCAATGTATTCCAACTCAGTAGAATGCGAAAAGTATTGGGGTCAATAATATTTCTCTTGAACTTATTTTGTGGTTAATGTGTATTACTCCTTAATTAAGCCAAATGTCCGTCAGAGTATCTATTCATTTGCTTTTTTTTGAAGTTCTGAAGTTTGGTCTTCATATTTTTCCGTCTGTCATGTTTTTTTTGAATTGCATTCTTCAGCGTAATAATGATAATAATAATAATAATTGTTATTAATTGTTATCATTATTCCTCACCTACCTGAGGTGTGACACTTTGGCTGTACGTGTGCCTTTGAATAACTCAACTGGAGTTCAAACAATTTTTCAGTGGCATTGAATGCGGTGAATTTTAATTCTGTAATCATTAATTATAAAAATCAATTTCATTTTGTGAAGAAAATTACAACAATTTCAGTAATCGTGAGCTCAGCGGTAAAATGAGACCAGTTGTTTAAGCAGATGCAGCGGTTTCAGTCAGGCACAGGAGGGCCCTCGTCTCACTGAATTAAATGTTTTATTCCTTTTATATTGATTCTCTTTTTTCTCTCTTTTGCATATGATAACATTTTGAAGGGGTGAAGACAGTGTGTCATATTGGTGAGTGTCCCGATCAGCGAGTCCCTCACGCGCTGCAGTGTGTGTCTGCTCTGACATGTCAACACTGATGCAGAAGTGAAAACCAAGACAGCAAAACACTGAACACTCTCTCGCCTAACCGGCCTGGCCAACAGAGGTATCTTACATATGTCAGCATTAGGACAAATTCACAAAGAAAGAGATAAGTTATAGACTCATATTATTTGTTAATTAAATGAAATCAAACCATTGTTTTTTTTTTTTAACAAACATTATTTACAGTGATGCTAATGACGCATCAAATAACAATTCGGTGCCGTGTCGAGCTAAAAAGCCAGTGAGATAAGCAATTAATTGGTTGCGAAAATAGCCTTCATATCCCCCAATAAACAAAAAACAAATGTACCTGGAGTCGTTGAATGTGTACCATTCTCCCGAGCTGGGGTTGCGACAGTAGGCTGTGTAGTGGCCGCCCATCGTGGTGCCTGAGTGGTTGGACACTGCATACAGGTTGTACACTGCATTTACTGCAGGGGGGACAGGAAGCAAAGGGATTGGACTTTTTGGTTTCCTTATTTATCACTACTTCATTTTGTGTTAAATAATACAGCGTTTCCTTCTCACTTATCAGTTGCTTGCTGCTGTCCGTGACATTTTTTATAATTTTTGTACTTTTGCACTATGAGCCTAAGAGAAATGCTATTTAAATCGTCTGTACGAGTGAAACAAATGGCAGTATTGACAAAAAAGATAAGACAATAAAGATTTCTTTATTGTAGATTTTCAGCTACTTTTAGACTCATACATTAAGGTAAATAAAGTCATAGGCAATTTGGGTCAAATAAAACCTTCAGGTTTACTTTAGAATGAATTGGAGAACCTTTGAGATCACACACAGGTCAGAAAAGTAAACCTGACAAACCCTATATAATCACCTTCTTAAGATAATAATAAAAAAATAATTTAATAAAAAAATTGCCAAAAATGACCTTGATCAACTTCTCAATTTTTTTTTTTTTTTTTGCTTTCAGAAAAACATGAAAAAATGACTTAGGCGATTCTTTTAAGAATGTGACAATATGGCCTCTGATTCTGAATTGATGATTTAAAAAAGGTCAGCACTCACTGCTGTTTTCTGACGCAAACTCTCGCAGGTCGAGATCTTTCATGGGGAAGTTGACAAAGGTGGACAGTTTGCTGGTTCTTCTGGCCTCAGAGAAGCGCTTCAGGTCTGGAGATGGCGGGGGAGTCAAGGTGCACTTATCACATTTATATCTTTCCAAGGCAGAGGATAAGAGCTCCCCAAACAATAGTCTCACTCCTCGTGATTTTTTTTGTCACTTTTCAAGCTAATCTAACAAACCCCCGTCTTTGGACATTTCTGTAAGCTGTGACATTATCAACTCTGCTACCATCAAAGCTCTACATCAATTGATCGATAAAGAAATTACTATATCTTGCACTTTCTCCCACAATTTAGAAGATACATCATCAATGCAATGTGGGACAAGAAATCTACAATGTAACTTTGGAGGATGTCTCTGCTCCGCAGTGTATTGATAGTTCCAAAACCTAGTGATATTCCAAAAAGAATAAATGGTCATTAGCATTTGCGATGATTTAGAAACAACTGTGAAATACATTCAGAATCAGCTGGGTTAGTAAAGACTAAAAGCAGCAAAGGATACGGAGCACAAGGATCTTGGGGAACTTCTGGACTGTGAACTTCTTAGTGCATCTCCTTCTGGCTTTACACCTGTAGCATGTCTGGGGAGAGAAAAATGGAAACAGTCCTCCGTTTATGGGAGGCGGGTGCTTCGTCTCTGACAGTTTATCGCGAAACGGGTCTGTGGAGAATGCGGCGGAAAAGGTACTTCGCACTTACCGGCTTCTCGTCTCCATCGAGGACATCTTCTTTAGTGAAGAGCCGCATGCAGTCCATTAGGCTCACCTCACCATAGCCCTTCTGAGCACAAACACAGATGCATTCACATTAGCAACAACAACACACACACACACACACACACACGAAGCAGAGGACAAACACAGTCGGGGAAGAAACCAGAGTGATTGTGTTAGGAGGATGATGGATACATGTCACCTCTTTTCTGCTCGGTCAGCTGGCCTTGAATTACATAAAGATGACAAATATCTACTGTCTCAATAGTGTGTTGTGTGTGTGTGTGTGTGTGTGTGTGTGTGTGTGTGTGTGTGTGGTCTAACCTTGGCAATAGGCAGAGACAGGTCCCAGAAGGGGTCAAAGACGGTGGAGCAGAAGCCGCAGTGACTACAGGTCAGAGAGCTCTTTAGCTGCCCAACAAAGAGGTCTGGAAGAGCAGGAAGTGGAATCGGTGTCACCATCAAAACCGTCTCCAGGCAACAGATATTATACATATTCATTTATTTCTTTTATACATACCAACTATCTTACTGTCCTCTCTTTCCAAGTACTTGCTCCACATCTTCTTCCCTTTTTCCTCGTCCCTGAACATGAAGCACAGGTTACAGCAAACTGTGTTTTAGAGCAGTAATGAGACATTATTTAATGGTCTGACCCATTTTATTTCATAGGTGTCTAGGTCGAAGAAAAAGCGGTAAATGTGTCATCAGGATTAAAGGATTAATGAGGCTCTTCAAAAAAAAAAAAAAAAAAAAGCTTTCTATCCCATGACACATTTTCGAACTGGAAATAAACCTTTATCTACGTATTTATTTCTTTATTTTTTTCCCCCCAGATCAGACAGTGTGAACCTGTTTTCAGAGTATGGCAGGGATTTGGAAAGTTGCAGAGATTAATCCTGACCCTTAAACAACTACTTAGATAACTCATAGTTAGGTCCAAAAAAGAACTGGAGCATTAATCTCATCTCGGCTCCTGGGAATGGAGACGGGACGGTGGGGGGGGAGAAAGTGTCGCACGTAGCCGGGAAAATTGGTGCCTCTTGGCGGCCTCATCGCGAGCCAAACCCTCAGACTTGTTTACCTTCTGAGCAATGATGGGTTCCATTTGGAACACTGCAGAATGACGGATCACGATTTGCTCCGCAAATAATGTAATATATTTTTCGTAGAACTTTTAAAAAAAAATTGAAATATCTTTCAAATAGGATCTATTTCTTGATTATTACAAAGTGGATCCATCCTATTCGTAGTATTTAATAATGACACATCATTACCATTAAAATGGTTTTCAATCTAAAATTAGAATTGGTCATCTTTTTATAAAAAACAATGGTTACTTACGGCAGGTGGTCAAAGTCCTCTACGGCGCCTCTCGGCCTGACGGTGACCCTGTTGACCTCGTTGTGCAGGCCATCCAGGAGGAAGCGCAGGAACTCCTGAGCATCCTGTTGGCTGGGTGAAGTGACGTCAAGTAATTATTTATACTTCTGACCAAACTGACGTGAACTGTCGACGTTTATTCGAAAAAGAAAAAAACCTACTTGTATCCCACAAATCTGGGCGCATATCTCTGGATCTGAGTTTTGAATTCCGACGGGCTGACTGCTTCGTTGCTGGATGACGTCCACATTGTCTGTATCAGCTTGGCAAATTCTAGAGACATGAACATACTAGGGTTACAGGAACCAACACTTATCTTGGCTTGTTTGTAAATTCTAGGGAGGGTGGTGCAATATACGCCATTGTGTGATCTGGCTCACCTTCCATGAGGGCTGTGTTAGTGCGGCTGTTGTTGTTAAGGTCTCTGCGGTGCGAGTTGTGCAGGCAGTAGTCTCGCAGGCTGTGTGTGTTGCTGAGACACTGCAGGATACTGTTCATGAAACACTGCAAACAAACCAAACGGAGCATAAACAACTGCAGACATTCCTTCCTGACTCGCCTTCTTACACCTTATGCTGATATGTGGCTAATTAAATTAACTTGATATTGTGCTTCAACATGTTTAAATCTGGCAAAATCAATAAAATATCTAACAATTACAACTACCAGTTCTCATCTTTTGCATCAGCTTGCTTGTCAAAAGCCAATTGCAAACTTGGCGTTTTCTGTTTATGTACTGGTTGCCATGTAAGCCATGGACTAAACCATAAGAAATTACGTATGTGTTCTGCAGTCTTGCCTCACAAGAGGTTTTTAATGTTTGGTTAGCTGCTCGCTGGAGAAGGTTTATTCATTACATATATTCTGTTCCTATGCAAGATGCCAGTTAAAGTTTCATTCATGTTTCATTTCCTCGAGAATACATTTTGTCCCCTTTGTAAAAAAATCAGTTATTCAGAAGACAAAAAATTGAGCCATATGTTGAGTAATGAATGGATTTAGGCAAAAGAAAAAAAATATTTTTGTCAAGAGATGATTTAAGAAATTATTTTAAGAAGGTTACAATATGGATCAACTTTGGAATTTAAGTCTTCAGCAACAAAACAACATTGTAGTTGTCTACAGCAATTATGAACTACAAATATGGATCCCACTATTCACTGCCAGTAAACACTTTTAAAGGACACCGGGCATGAAGAAGTTACACACACACACACGCAGATGTTGTCAAGGATGGCAGTGTGTGTACACGCTGCTGCTGCTGTCACATGTACACATGGGACACGTGCATAATGTTAAGACCAGAGCAGTTATAGAGTGAGAACCAGTCCTCCCCGGTCCAGAGTTCAGAGCTCCCTGATTAGGTTACTGTACACACTTGCTGCCACACAGTCGCAGACAGACACACCATATATTTTAGGAATTGTCCTTCTGCCTGTTGCCTGGCAGATACTCTGCTATGCCATCACTCTTGTGTGGACAAATATCGCTCTAAAGACGAACTTGGTGTCCGCACGGCTGCCACCATAAATTCAATCGCATTGAAAGATATTCTTAATCAACATGTCATACCGTCACATAAAAATCAATGTATAAGAATTTGTGGGGAACCTCTCAAAATGTTTTTTTTTACCAGTATTTAATTCACATGTTTCAAAATGTCTCCATGTCAAGGGCTCCTGAGGCTCTATATTCCATTGAAACAAGGTGTTCACGACCTCCGTCCCTCTAAGTTTTACATATATTTTGATTCACTAATGGAAAATTCACCTCCGTCTCTTTAACACATCCTATTCTTAACATAAACCCTCAAATGGAGAATACACAAATACAAATGGGGGCCTTGTGCTGCTGGCTTGTAATCCTTGGGGTGCAGTAGAGGTTAGGACCCTTGCTCAAGGGCACCAAGGCTGCTAATGTTAAGAGAAGGGAGAATCCTGTTTCTTTCGCTCTCTCTAGTAACAATATCACCATCCTGACAAACAGACTTGAATAGGTACTTAATAATATTAATAATGATAAATAATAGTAATGATCATAATAATAATAATAATGACAGGTCAACCCTTGCCCCACCCACTGACTGCTGGAATAAAGCTCTGTCTAAGTCTAAGTGTAGGATAAGTGGTAGATGATGAATAAAATAAAATAACATAAAACTTGGTCATTTCTGTGCAGCAGCAGAACTCACTGTGTTTCTGAGGTTTTTCAGTCCCACAAGGCCTTGAGCACTCTTTGAGTTCTGGAAGACAAAAAAAGATACAATATTTGGATGAGACACTGGTGGTATTTTTTTGCATTCTTTTCATGTTTTTGATCAGCAACTTTAAGTATTTCTCAAATAAATCCCAACAGAAAAAAAAGTATTTATTATTTGCCGACATCTACGAGCATATTTATTCTTACATGGCATATCCTTGTTTCTTAAAAACAGCTGAACATCCAAAATCATTGTTCACACACAACCCTGTCTTGAATACTTCACAGTACAAGCTTAAAGGAAATCCAAGTTGTTGAGTGTAATAGAAAGGATCAAATCTCAGTGATAACGGTGGAGGTTAATGGTTACACATCTTCAGATACATACACTGAGGTTTGGCATGTGGTCAGATTTCTACCAGAGGATCTTGTTTGCAGGAATGTTACGTTCTTCGCTATTTGATTTTGATCAGCTGCTACAGACATTCCAGGGCTATCTCTAAGATAAACCAGGGAATAAACAATGCTGAGGCATGTGAAAAACACGTGATCTATTTAGAAGCTGCGGTTGAATGTGTATTGTGGCTGTCAAGGAATAAAACTTGTAAACATTTCTATAGAAGGAAATGTGTGCGTGTGTGTTATCTCCCAGATGGGGTCTTCACTTGCTAATTACAACCAGATGGCCAAGATCTGATCGACAACATTAGATAAGAAAGAAACACAACACCTTAGGGAAGATTAATCTCATGCAAATTTTCAATTCGAAGAAAGCAAAATCAAACAATGTCTGCTCATCAATGACACACGGATCTTTGAATATATCAGGATGCAAAATCTCGACAGGACAAATAATTGGTGCAAAATGATTTGCAGAAGTTATGTCATAACACGTTGTTGTTAAATGTTATTACATAAGTGCAGTGGTTACATAATTGAATGGCTAGAGGAGGAATTGAAAGGATGTGGTGGTGGATAAGGAATGCACCCGTGCTTTCGATCAAGGGGCAGCCGACAATCACACCCCAAGCAATGAGCCGGGCCATTGATTTTAACAATATTGCATTCCGCCAATATTTAACAAATTCATGTCTTCGGTCAGTTCGAGGTCCTTTGACAACCAACAAACGTATTCAGTGAGTTATAACTCAGGTATTTAAATAGCAACCAGATCCCGAGAACATGTTTGCTAAATGCCCGGCTAAATTTGCTAAACTACTCTTTGGGTGGTTACCAGTTGGCGCCTGCTGGATTTATCAAACAGCCAAAGCTTTAAGTTTCCCAATTTCCTTCTTTTTTGGTAAAGAAAAGCACAAGCTTAAATATCTCACAGGAATTAATTGTTGTTCCCCGATGCGTTTGCTAAAATCCTTTTTGTGCAACAAAGACGAGTCTAGCATTAAAGAGATTAATCGGTTACGTAAAACACTGTACATGTTGAATCATTCTTCTGCATTGCAGCATTACACAGGTACACTTCAAGTGAAGGTCTAACGCCCCACTGTGGTGCGTAAATAAAAAATATGGCGATACACTGCATCAAACTTCTGGGACAAGTGAACAGAAATACCCCCGAAGGCAAAAGATTTCATTAGGTTTCTCAGTTTTGCTTGAGAGACATATTGCCGGCTATAGGGTTCACTGGAGGAAGTTTCAGTACTGCATTTTGCACTGAAATCCAGCCAATGAAAAAGCAACAAATCATAGTAAAGAAAAAGTAACCACACTGTTGCCTGCTAAAAGGAAGAATGAATGAAGCACTTAAAGGCTCGCTTTAATTCTTTGTTCGTCAAATGGATCGTGGCGGTTCAGCAGTGCACCACGAGCCGTCTGTTGACTGCATTGTCGCACCCCCCAGAGAGCAAGACTGGCAGAGGTGACAACAGAGAGAGAGCCGAACAGTCCCGTCCCGAGCTCTGGTGTTTATGGAGTAACACAGGATTCTATTAGCCAGTTCGTCACGAACATGAACCCACAGCTTATCTACTGATAAAACAAGAAAGGTTTTAACAGTTATATAAATAACCTCTACTGCCTGCCACTTTTTTTCCGGAGGGGTGGGGGGTTGGGGGGCAAGCTGTTTATCGTATTATGGGGACATAAATCACCTGCGGCGCACCGAAATCCTGCTTTTTGTAAATTCCAGGGTGGAGAATGGAGCATTTTATTAGCTGTGGTCACATAACACAAACGCACAAGCGGCAGTTATGATTCAAGCTTTACTGGCTCATTGACAGCTCCATTGTAACCGCATGCAGGACAAAGCCTCTCTGGTCACCTAAAATATTCCATAACCCTCCAAAACAGACACACACACATATACACATATGCACGTATGCACACATACACACGGACAAGCTCAGTATTGGAATGTGTACATCTGACTTTGCTGCACTATGCTGACTAATGCCACGGCCGGTCCCAAAAATAGCAGCTTTGCTTTTAATAACGCCTGCTTGTCCACTTGCAATTGGCTGATCCTAAAACCAGCCTGGCTGACGTCATGGCAACCAAATAGCATCCTGGCCCTGTCTCTGTAGCAACGCCATTGGTGTTTTTTTTTTTCCTTTTTTTCTTTTACATCATGGAAAGCTACAGGACATTGTGACATCACAGTGATGAGGCTGAGAGTTAAATGTGTGCGTGCGTGTGCATGTGTGTGTGTGTGTATTTGTGTGACAGAGAAAGAGAGTGAGAGCGAGAGAGAGAGACGGTGGCAAACGACTTGTTGTATTGGGATCACTTTTAACTGTCGGACAAAATTTGAGCTTAAATTCTACTCTTTTCCTGGGTAAACCAGTATAATGATAATGTGCATGTAGATGTTTTTATTTAAAACTAAATAAATGTATAGTTTTATATTTTTTATATTATTTTTAATTTATTTTCATTCTACATTTTATTTGAGCCCTATACAATTCTTTGGTAGATCAACTGCTTCCTTGGGGAAACATAGTCATATCTTGATACAGCTGGTTGGGAACCTCTATGGAGTGAAGCTTAACTCAACCAATCAGGATTTTTTTTAAATTATATTCATACAATTCTGTACCCCCTCCTGTTCATAAAATGTACTAATTGTCCCATTTTTTGCTAAATCTCCACGATTCAACAGTATTAATTCATTGGATTGACACTAATTCAAATGTGATTACGACACAGTGTACATTTCTTAAGCTGTGTGTCAAATGGGATTCTTGAATGAATGTGAGTCAGTGAGTCACGGACTCAAGCTGTGATACTGCAGCGTGACTGTCACGACAGCCAGTTCAGTTATGCAAATTCTGCTATGATTCTTCTATGTAAGCTGTTTCGAGTATGGTGGATTAAAGTCACATAAGGGCATGTCGATAGACAACTTGGAGCGACGGTTAGGGTCGGGGTTAGGGAAAACCGTCCGAAAAAATTGGAAACGGGAAGTTGAGATGGATGGAAAAAAACATGCTTGTGATGAAAGTGAAACAAATGGATGTTCAGTTGTGATTCCGCAATTATGCGGTAATATAATACCCTAACTTTTCCATCTAACTCCTTTTTCCACTTAATGATTCACTTCTACGTGACAAAGTTAGTGGGTAGGGTTCACTTCTTAAGTTGGAATGACCACTGAGACATTGCTGGGGCTCTTTCATTCAAGTATGATCCAATGAAATGCAATTTTTTTAACATTATTACTTTCTGCTGTAAATCTGGCTGCTCCTACTCCAACAGAGAAAAATCATATCATATAGACAATTATCCAAGATCTGAGGCACAAGGTTTAGAGGTGCCTTAAAAATAACATTGCTTTTTATATAGCTATATATTTCTATTTAAACTATATATGTATTATATTGTTACAGACATTTTTTGCCATTTTTGATTGTCAGGTAAGTGTAGAGGATAGCAAACAAAAAACTTTCTAATTCAGGGATAAAATTTATCTATGATGAGTTGAGAATCTGTATCACCCAACTCATGGTGTCTCTTCATGACGTTAAACCAAATATGATCCTAATATTGAGTTTGATTTGTTTTTTACTTAGCTACCATTTAGATCTCTGTATCTGCAGTTCAACATGTTCCTAAATTGAACCCTCAGTTAATTACTTTCATAAAATAAAAACCCTGTTTTTATAGATGTTTTTCATCAGAACAAAGTGAAAGTCGTAATCTCTTTACGAACACTATAAATGTCAAGAGCATTGAAAGAACAAACAGATTGTTACTGGTGTTTTAGATTGGGGCTTGATAATCAATATTTTTCTAATTTCAGGGACCAATTGCTGGGGTATGTTTAAAATATAATCTTTCAGGTATATGATGTTTAAAGAAATGTTTTCTTTATTTTACAAACAAGTGAGGACTGGGTCATGGAAAATTATGAGGATTAATCTGACTAACAGTCACATGAGGGAGCATACATCCACTCATCGAGGTCCCAGTGGTTCCATGTGAGTAGGCTAAAACATAGTGTACACAAAAGAGGCAACCCTGGGGGGAAAGATGGTATAAATGCTCCATTCATAAATGTCAGAAGTACCTCAGAATACTGGCCAGCTACTTTAGTAACCCTACTCCGTTGAGGCTCAGAGGTACTGGGAACAGAGAGGCTGCATTTAAAAGCATTCCAGGAGCCAGGATGAACTGCTTCCTAAAGTGGGGGAATAGGAGACAGCGGAAATGTCTCTTTGGCGTTCACCCAGCTCAAAGGGAGTCAACTGTGTCTACCCAATGTGGTCCATTAAATCAAAGATCTGAGCCTGCTGGCCTGAGGGATGGAGGGTGGTGCCGGGGAGCATAGGACATGGGTCAAAGCAAGGTGATTGGATTTAATAGAGGGATAATGTGGCATTGCTTTTTGGTGTCAGTTGACAGGCAACCGTGATAGCATCGGATTAAGGATACAGCTTTATTTTATAAAACTCTGAAGAGATAGGAATATTTGAGAAGCAAGAAAGCAAAGAGCAGCTGCTTACAAGTCTTGGTGTACAGGACAAAAGTTCATTACGCCACACTGTAAACTTTGGCCTACAGCAGGGAGATTAAACTGTCTTGCGTGCACTCTGTTTAAGAAAGAAAAATGTGTGGAATCCAGTGCGACAAAGGTCTGATATACTATCAGGCATCAGCTGATCCGCATCAAAAAGTGACAACAGGGAGGACACACTCAACTAACTGAAAGGGTTGAGATATTACTTGCCGTATTAAGATCTCAGAATAGGACTATGAACACATCATTCCCCTTTGTGTGCTGTTGTGTGCATTCCCCTTTGTGTGCTCCTATTATCTGGAGGTCCCAGCGCTCTTCAAGGCAAACTGTCTCAAAAGTGTTCCTTTTATTAAACCCTAGTTTCCAGGGCTTGTGGAAGAAAAGAAATAAACATTTCTTCCTGTGTGAACAGGAGGGATCTCAACATCGGATCTGGTCCACCTCAGACAACCCTCTGTGTATTTGCTGCTCCAGCAGCTCCTTAGTAATCGACACCTTCTGGAGACAAGAGAAGGTGTGGGAAAATAACAAGCACACAGCACAAATGATATGGCCTGATGAAATCCCAGAGGGAAGATTATTCCAAACCGAAGCATAATTGAGTGCACAGGGGCACGCTGAATTCCACCTGCTATTAAGGGCACATACTGCAGATACGGAAGGAAAATACAAAATGTGTGTCTAATCAGCAGCATTTCAATACGGATAAAAGAGCTGCAATAGCTATTAATCGGGTGAGGATTCGCTGAGGCTATATCCAACACAGCTGGTTTAACCCATAAAATGTTTAGAACTGTGAGCATAAGCATTTAAACCTAACTTTTTCGAAACGTTTTTCTTTAAAGTGAAGATTACTGAAGGATGGAAATTCTTCAAATTGTTTAATTAAAAATAACAACATATTGGCAAACATATGTAAAAGCTTGGTGAATAAATATGGTCTAACATGGAATGAAAATGCATTTTGAATGAAAGACTTTATGTATTTGATGGTCAGATCAGCCATTCTATACCAGATATCAGGTTAAGAAATGTAAACATAAAAATGAAGTAACCCTAATGTGGCTGGATTGACTAATTCTGATTTATTGTGCATGAAATAGCATTTCGAACTGTGATGTCACATTTTCAAAAATGGGGTGATCTAGTAAACAAATACGCGAAAGGTGTTTCTCCACAGTGATGTAAAAATAATAAAGAGCCAAGATGCCATAAAACAGTCTCCAGCAGACAACACGGGCCACAATGACGTTGCTAAGATGCGATAAACTGCATGGCAACATGTCCCTGAAAAACATCTTCAGAAACATATTTCACCATCGTGCTATGCCGGCACTCGCCAAATATTAATAAGAGAATAATCACAGGAAAGCACAAGGTGGGACGGATATCTAATTGCAGCACTGGCAACGCTGTTATAACTTGTCACTCAACGCGAAAGCAATAACAAGTGTCACTCTCTGCCCGTGTCTCGGGGCTATAAACTAAACTTCACACTAGCAGCGGTGCAGCGCCCGGGTCCACCTGGCAGCTTAGAATGCCAACTGCTCATTGGCTGGCAGACCAGCGTGAAAGAGAGAGAGCAACAGAACAGTCTGTTCTGACCTGTCTGTATTTGGCACAATATCATAAACAATCTCTCCCTCAAGTATAAGCTTCACTACTGTTATGTCCTCACTCCACATGAGTAAAAGTAACACGCGCCACTGTGTGCGTGAGCGAACAAAAACACTTGTTAGAGAAGGGGAGATAATCTATTTATTTGTGCATTTTAAAACTAAAAGGAGTTGAAATAATCCGCTGGCCCGTGTTGAGCCAGTGCCCCCCTTTGTCTTTCTCATACATTCATACGCCCAAAAAACAATTATTGACATTCTCTTGTTGAAAAATAAATACAGCCTCTGATCCTACGAACCTCTGAACTTTTATTTCATCAAAGACCTGGAGAAAACACACCTAAAGTAGGTTTAACAGAAAACATGTGACCATGAAGCATTGGGCTTCTTATGTAACGGCGGTGCTCATCTTCACCCATCACAACCGGTATGCATTTCCCAACATGGAAAAGAAATTCCCCGGCAGAGGTTTACTGCCTCCCGACAGGCCTGTGTTTACATTAAGCTACAGGCCTGATGCCTCTCCACTTGGCATGTACCAATATTACACCGGTGGTCTGAGCAAGTATATTGAAACGACTACAATAATATTTTGCAAACACGGTGCCTACATGCTCACCGCTGCAGGAATCAATAATCACATGCTGCCCTCAAATGAACCTCTGCTGCAAGGGTACTCCCACAGAGGAGGAAACCAGCTTGCTAAATTTAAGTTTGGATAGGACCCTGTGCCAGACACCAATGAGGGTAATACGCGTCATTTCCAGATTGAAATATAAACGAGGATGGAATTTTAAACAGTAATTGCACTGCAAATAAAAACTGAAACATGCTGTCAGAGAGCTGAGAATATTTTGGGTTCTCCAAAATGATTTCTTTTTTTAGTTGAATAGCAGGCGCGATAAATGACGCAATTTATTTATCTTTGTTTTAATTCAATCTGGAATTTATCACAAGCAATTTTGTAAGGAAAGAGTCAATCTGGACCTGTAGTACGCTGAGACATGACACTAACACTTAAGTTAATATAATTATACAAATACCTATACAAATATTCTAATAGCCAATGTTTTGCCGTAGAGAACTTTTCAGCCGTGCCAGATTGAAAATGCCTGCTATATTGCCAAAATAGGTAAAAACTGCTGGAATCATGTATCAGGTCAATGTATTGTGTTACGATTGTGCAGAATCCTAAAGACTGTTGGAAACAAAGAAAGCGTCTCTAACACACAACCCTTGTCAAAATGTATAAAAGCCAAAATTACTATCTCTCAGAACAGTTGAGAGGTGTAATTGTTGAAAGAAATGCAAAAGGAATAAATATTTCATGGCTTAATGAAAAAAAATAACAGGAGAAAACAGGAGTCCCTAATACATTAAAATGTTCAATATTGATTCAATACCAGTGAAATGATGATAGATGATAGAAGCATTGCGCATAAAAATACTGCCAAGATTTTGTCCCAACAGGACATTAATCATTTACTTATGGCACGTGGAATGAAGTATCTAATCAAAGCAACACACAGTTACTGTTTCGCACTGATCGAAGGATATTGAGTGAAGGAGAATCAATGAAAAAAATTAGTGACTGATGTGTTTTGCGTTTAACAAATTTTGTCTCATTTACTGCATTGAACACTAGAGTAAATGATATATTGACTAACTTTGGCTTGACATAGATACATTGATATCTGAATACAGAAAATGGTAACATCCAAATCAATTAGAAATGCTCATATCTATTGAACATTGGACTGATGTTGTTGAACCACAGTACATTTATTAAAAAAACACACTGAACTGGACCTTTTCTCTTTAGTTTCACTTTAAATATTACTGTATTTGATAATCATATTATAAGTGATAAAATCAAAATGTTTGAAAAATTGTTACAGGTTGCGACTCTTCACATTGGTAAAGTAGAAAATCTGATTATTGCATTATAAATTACAATGAAAGAACAGGTTGTTTACTATCTCTCTGGCTTTTTAATTATTCACGCCAACATTTTGATTTTGTTGGGCTTTAGCTGTGATAGGAAAGAACCCCTTCACCCTACAGCTGTCAGTCCTGGTGTGCTGTGAGCCTACTGTGCACACACAGGTTCACCATGCACATATTTCTCAGATAAACCACAGACACACACACACACACACACACACACACACACAAACAGAGGCACAGACACAGACACACACAAACAGCAGGAGAAAGACAACATGTTCCCTTGCCATGCAGGCTTTGGTCAACGGTGGAAGGAGGGGTAGAGGACAAATGATGAGCAATGACAGGACAGAAGGAGCAGGTGGAGGGTGACAACAAAACAGAAAAGTGAGCCAAGCTGCCGAGCCTGGCCAACATTAAAGTATATTCTAATGTAATTTCTCATTATATAACAGAAGCTGGCACATGGCATCTAAACTCCACACACACACACACCAACACACACACTTTTGTGGTGGAGGCGGCAGAGCTCCGAAAGTCATTTCTCTTCCGCTGAAACGATGACAAAGACAACCGACTGCGAGGCGGCATGTGTAGCATCCAATTATCTGCACCCAATGAATGCAGTAAGATTGACAGAAAAGACGTGTCAGAGGTTTCTGTCAGAGGGTGAATTCTGACGACCTCCACGCCTCCATGCAATTCACAAACCAAATAGTTTTTCATTTTCATTTTAGACATACCACATGAGGGGGTTCTTAAACGCTGCATTCCTTAAAAAGAATTTCATCCATCCCAAGATAAGGTTGGGGAATAATGCAAAAAAATTTAAAGATATACAAAAAGAAATATGATTATGGTTTGCTGGAATCGGTTCAACTTGCACATGTATTATGCGGTTGAAAACCACCTGAGGCAAAACAAATGCCATCACATTCAAGGAAGAGGCCACTTTTTAGAAGGGTGCTTTCTTTGTCTCTTTCCATTAGAGGCATACAATGGGACCAATAGGAGCAGTATGGTAAAGAACAGTAGTAGTGTAGGCTCAGGAGTGGAGGGTGGGGGTGGGGGGATTAAACATTGGTTATATAACCAGTGACCTGATAGTGCAGGCCTACTGATCCTGCCACAGTGGAGTACAGCGGCTTAAGTGAGCGGCTTACCTCTGCAAATGACTCACTTCAATGCTAAACTGACATCATGGCATTTCCATTTTTGAAATAAATAAACAAACAAATAAATACACACGCGAGAAAAAGAGCTGAGTGCTTCACAGTATTCACCACAGCCTCAAAAAAAGAGAACACCCTCTGTAGTATTTTGCTGTTTTCATAATTCCAGTATATATAATTATGATAATATCGTTCCAGTAATAACTAATAGTATCATTACTTACTAAGTATATAGTTAGTAAATATCTAAAGCGCACCGATTGAGACGGATAAAAGGTGATAAGCTATCTTTTTAATTTATTGCCACCCCTTGATGTTCAACCAGACGTTTATGGAGCGATTTATGAAAAATAGATATTTTTGAATGGGATTTGGTGTGACGCGCTCCATCACCCAGAGGTAGCGGGACGCAGCGGGTTCCAATCTGCCCTCCTGCCCCGTATCCTCCCCTCCCCTCTCTCTTACCTTAGCTTGGTTGATGAGAAGCCCCACGAAAGTCGACACCAGCACCGAGCCGGACACGCTGCCTTTCCTACGCACGTCCTGCTTAAGAAAGGGGAACGCGGCGGACGGCGGCTCCTCGGGCACGGTGACCGTGTAGGACTGCCTCATGCTCGGCATGCCGGCGCGCTCGGAGGGCGGTGATGAAGCCGAGGACCGGTGCGGGTTAAGGCGAGCGTTGGGGTGGGGGTGAGATTCTCCCGGCTACTGCTCCCGGATTCTGCTGCTACAAGACGACTCGGACGTCTCGCTGCGATGAGGATGATAAAGATGATACGCTCGGTTCCTCTCTTTTGTCATTCGGGTAAAACTACCGCGCTAAATCACCAATCGAACTTGTTGCAAGTGAAACTGACAGAACACCTATAAAGCGAAACAGCACGGCGGAGCATTGCACGGGAGTGCTACTACACGGGGGTAACGCGGTTAGTGACGGGATCTGCCTTTTGTGCTCTCGTTCCGTTTTACTGCACCGGAGTCCCGCCTCCCCCTTTTTTCGTAGGCAAAAGTCAGCCCACGACAAACGTCAGTCACCGCCTCCGGCCTCGCTGCCGACGTCACCCAACCCCTCCGGCCCCTCTCCCGCACCGCAGCCGAAGACGAGTCATCGCCGGCCCGCGATCGCCACACTCCGCGATCACGGTTTACGTAACAGCGAGCGGAATGGAAGAGTTTACTAGGAAAACAGATTTATACCACACACACACACACACACACACACACACACACACACACACACACACGCTCAAGGAGTCACACAGTCCATGCAGAACAAACGCATCAACACCGACTACTGCTGCATTCAGTTCCTGTCATTGATCCATCCATCTATTTATCCGTCCATCCATCCCCCTATTCATCCATTCATCCGCCCGTCCATACATCCGTCCGTCTGCCGGTTCATCCATCCATCCATCCAACTGCTGCAGCTGCATTCAATTCTTCCATCTGCCCATCCACCCATCTATTAGTCCATCCATCTATTCATCAATCTATCCATATATCCATATACCAGTCCATCCAACCATCTATTCATCCATCTGTCCATCCATCCCTCCTTCTATTCATCCACCCATCCATCCACCCCGACTACCACGTCTTTGGCATGTAGACCCAGTGGTATACAGATGTATGGTGATACCTGGAGCAAAAATCTTAATTATATGCCCCCCCCCCAAAAAAAAAAAATCATGACAAAGGAAAACACATTTTAAATGTATAAAGAAGGATGAAATATCCGAACTAATTCACTGTTTACCCTTGTGAGAAACTCGTTTTAAATGATCGCTCCTGTGACATAGAAGACCTCAGATATGTTTAATAAATTTTTAGCTTTGAAAATTACTTTTCACGTCATGTGACTGAAAATGCGATTGAGAGCAGTAATTTGTATGAAATGCACAGCGTTGAAAACATCACACATAAATCTTGTTAAATATCACCCAAAAAAAAAAAAACAATAAAAAAAGATAGTTACCCCTGATCTAGAGCTATTCACTGCCCCTAATAGGTAAAATAACTAATCTAGATGCACAAAAAGCTGAAGAAAAGATGAGATATGATTTGAGGGTATGTTGGGACAAGTACCATTGTATCTAGACAGGAGGGGTACAACAGGTTAAAGGAATAAAAGGCTAATAACTACCTCTGCAGTGTGGTGAGACTCCAAAAATTGATTTATCACGGCTTAAATTTTAAAATTACTATCTCATTTCCTTCTCTGATTGAAATGCCCCCATCCAATGGATGCCCCCGGGCCAAGACCTGGATGTTTTTTACTTCATGTATTTCAAACATAGGCAAAATGGGACACGCGTTGCGTCTTTTGTTAATCTGGGACAAGAGATGATTGCACATTCCTAAGAAGGGATGATGAAATTGGCCGCAACAGTTGTTTATATGAGTTAATTTTCCTGGGTCAAAGTACACCCGCTGGATGGTTTTCATTTCAGGGCCCTATTTGTGTCTGTCACCTCTGGCCAAAATGACACTAAATACTGTCGTATATGTAACACGTCTTCCTTCTAATGTTATCGACCTGTATTTATAAAGTTGTTAAGTTTGAGGACCATGTACAAAAGACATTAATTGCAAACAAGGAGGTAATTTTTTTTTTCCAATTACATTCCTCTTGTAACGTGGATGCACAATGTTGGATACCGCCATTCAGTACAAATATTACTCAGGAGTATGTATACCTGAAATGACTAATGTGTCCTCAAAAGAGGCGATAATGCCAGCGACAGCAGTTGGAAGTAGATATGGTTGCCCTGTTGTGGAACTCAGTGACAACTTGTTTACTGCCTCCTCTTCCAGGTAGAACAAGCTCATTGCTCTCTACATAAATAATTTTATAGCCCGCTCAGAATCTCCTGGAAAGTCAAATATAGAACTAACACAAGGGTCTTGGTCGCTTTTACAATTTCACAACTACAGTCAAATAAACATGGATGATTAGAGGATGCAGGGTGCTAATTATGAAAGTAAACTATTAAGAAATCGAAATTACCTTTAAGATATCCCTCCCTTCAATAACTGGATGGCATGAGGCTATTTACATTCCCCCATCTAAAGTATTTACAGTATTTACTTAAGTCACATGACTTGTGCGCTTCAGTTGCCATAGTTACATTTATTTGCTACTTGTAGTATTTGCTATCAGCTTCTAATAGACAGGACAAAGGGAATACTGAAAGTAATGAGCTCCTGGAAGGAAGATGACAACAGTTTTTGACTTGAAAGAACGAAAGGGTGTCAGTGTACCTGATACGACCTGATACGATCAAATTTGCCAAAAGATCATATGTGGCAAAAAAAATGAAACCGCCGTAAGATCTCTTAATCTTGTCGCATGCAACTATTGCTGAAAGGGCTTTGGAATAAAAAAAAAAAATCAGAGAAATGGCAACAAGTGGAAGTTGTCAGAGTACAACTTTGCCAAATGACATTGCTTATTTAATGTTTGCCAGTTTTAATTCATTCATCATCTATACTACTTATCCTGCGCTCGGCATTTCACGATATTGGAAAGTATCCCAGCTGTAAATTGGGGCCAGAGGTTTCCCCCTGGACGGGTTCCCAGACGATCACAGGGGCCACATATAGAGACATACAACCATTCACTCTCATTCACACATCAGATGAACGTACTGCATGTTTTTGGAATGTGGGAGGAAACCGGAAAACTGGGAGGAAACCCCTGCAGATACGGGAAGAATATGCAAACTTCACACAGAAAGGATCAGGATCGAACCAGAAACCTTCTTGCTGTGAGGAAGAGGTTCTAACCACTGCAACACCTACAGCCACTGTGTCCAGTTTGTTCAATCTTTCCTGAAAAACACTTTGGACAACTTCATGCTTTTCAGTCAACATTAACTGTGCCTTCTTCCTAATTTCCATTAATCATTTCACCTCTAAAAGTACCTGTAAGTATTTTGGAGAAATATTCCATTGACAGAATTCATAAGTGGAAATGGGGCAAACACTTAGGGTATTTTTTTTTCCTTGTAATATTCCTGGTATGGTAACTCAATTTTCTCAAAAGCATCCTTGGATGAATATTTGAGAGCAACCTCAGGCTAAAGTGGTTTTATGCAAGCGTCCACAGACACTTTGGAGGGAGCAAAATAGAACAGCACTTCTGTCATCAATCTAAATTCTGCTGTGAAAAAGCACCTGCGGATGCTTGCGGCTCAGGAATCAGAAATATACTTTCATTCTGCTACTGAAAATAGGACACCGAACACATGTAGATTCTTAACTTCGCATTATCATGCATGGGAATGGGGGAAAAAAGTATTGGGTCCAAAGTTGTTACATGGGATTTCGCAAAAATACCACTCTTTTATTCCTTTTCTTTAAATTATCAGCAGCTGATCGAGTCAATACACCAAATTCGAGCTGCAATTGTGAACTGCACAATGCGCAATGCATCTAATTTTAACCGAACCGATATAGAAGGCAAAAGTGCAACGTGTTCCAGGCAGTCATCCCATGACCCGTGCTCGTGTGTGTACACAACAAATAGCCAAGGAACACATCCCATCACCAGGGTAGATGCGTACGTTTATCGCCGCGTAAATCCTTCACGTGGAAAACTACAGCGCCGCTAGAACGGGGTAAAGAATCAATGATGGTGTGCTGACATCTGATACTGTAACCTGCGTAAATGGATCAGAGGAGGCGTCAGAGAGGTTCTATCAGACAGGGACTTTAGGATAAATGTTTCGCAATTGATTTCAATTAGCTACTCAGACCACAGCAGGCTTTTACGTCTTCATCACAGACACAGAATGTTTTCTCAGTGTTTGTGATAGGAGTTATTTGGCCCACATTCTTAGGAGGTACATGACGTTTTGGAACATTGCAAAAACGTTCATGCTAGAAAGCTATCACCGACTCCATTCAAGAATGCCGGGAAAGTTCAGAAGCGGGAGGGCAGTCCAGTTCCTGCGTTGCTGCTCTAGGACAAAATGTTATGTTCTTTGCGACTAATACAGAAAACTGTGCAAACAGCTACCGTGCCTTATTTTGATTCCGTCCGTATCACCATAGTCATCAGATTGCATTTCAAGTAATTCAAAATCAAGGTCAGCTAAATTATTTTTATCTGGTTTTGGTTCATTTAAGCCATAATAATTATCTTTTTTGTGCTTGTATCTAGAGCATGACTGTTTTTATCAACACGCCTTTTATGATGTTAAATAATACCAACACAAAAAAAAATTCAAAATATCAGTACTTAATAAGTAAAAAAATATTAATTTAAAAAAAACCTTTTAAGTCATACTTCACTGGATGTTTATTGCGGTCAAGACCACAATAGTTATTTGTTCTAAGAATGGAGGACAGCTTATTAGGATATTTTGGTTATTTCCAAGTTACCTTTCTACATAACTGATTAAAAAAAAAAAAAAATCAGATCTTAAAATGTCTTTTGACGTAAGTACTGGCATAATGTTGAATTTGCTGCAGGACATTAGCTTGGTTTTATGTTTGACTCTTTAATGACTGACATCAAGTCTAATGTGCCGAAGAGGTTAAGCATCTATGAAAGTCTATTCATACATTTTATGAGATAAAATAAGCTCTAATATAGCAATATTTAAATGTCAATGATGCACTGAAATCATAAACGCATGCACCCCCCCCCCCCCCACACACACACACATACACACACTAACTATGAGTACATTAACTATTAGTGCATTTTGCTGACAGTACGTATTATGTAAAGAAAACAACAGATTTTTTTTTCCTGATGACATTGGCTAATTTCAGTTGCCGGGCAATGTGACACTAACTGAGCCATCTCCATGACAATTCATCAAATTCCACCCACTGAGAAAGATTAGAAGTAGCCAAAGAAAGCTATGAATAGAGATCAGAAAGCCTTTCTATACATTTAAATGATTTTCCAAAACCGTTTTTTGAATAACAATCTCATAAGCTTGCAGCGAAAAAAAAAAAAGTCAAAATTCAATAAGCAAAACTAGCGGCTTTTGGTGGCTCACCATCCTTTTCATCATCCGCTGTGTTTGTGAGGCAAGCTTGTTGACAAGTATCAAGCCTGTTTTCGAGAATGTTAAATTACATGTTCAGGGGTTTCCAACACATAGTTTACTTAACTTGCTAAGGGCCACCCACGAAGATTAACAGCCTACAAGATATTTGCCCACCCACCATAGCATTCAATTTTCATTCTTTTTAATCTGCCAGAGACAAAGAGCCCCATGCAACCAATTATCTATTCTTTCTCTCCCGGTTGTTCTCAAATTCCTTGACCAAATCCTTTAGGCACCGTGAATGCTCATCTGCCATGTATCTCCGCCGAGTACATTTAATATTCCACCATAACGTCAGGCCTCGATTTGTTTTTTGGAGGCAATTGAGGATCGGGTGTGTCGGTCCTGCCGATAAGAGGCACATCCATAGGATTGGGAGAAGTACTGGGATGGCGAATTAAGCCGAATCTTACAACAACCTTTCATTCACACTTAATCTCTCAGGCTCCAGTAAACAAATGGCCGCAGAATAGATGGGTAGCGTGCCGGTGAGAGCTATCGTGATTGTGCCAAGCAGATTTGTTCTTGCTTTGTGTCTAGACTTTCTATAGAGTCAGACATATTTTTAGACTGCCCTACTCAGCCACCTTTGTCGAGCAGATTACGATTTGTTGAAAACACAAAGTCTGGCGTAAAGTTCTATTGCTTTGTTTTTGTGGCAAATAAGGGCCAGTGAATCAGCAGTTCACTTTCATAAGCTTTTGTTATGGGTCTGGTTGTGTTTGTGGGTCAGTGGCATGAATATTAGGACGGTCATTTCAACAAAGAGCGTGTTCTAAATTAAAGCTGAGGCACCACGGAATTATTTTTGAGTTTGTGGAGCATTAATATTTCCAGAGCCAAACTTCATTTATCCATGTGAATTTTTTGGTAGAGGGTTTTAGTAGCTTGAATCATTTATAACAGCTTCCCCAGAGAGGTTACATCACAAGGCCCTTTTTCTCAAATGTGTACTGCTCTAATCTGAATATATGATGTCCTCAAAAAAACAAGTGTGAGAATCTTGTCAGCAGGCTTGTTGTAGTCACAAAACAGAATATATGGACCACCATGAGGCACAGACAGCTGCTAGATTTTTGCTGTGAGTCTCTGAGATATTGCCAGGATTTTGCTAATCTGACTTATAATTTTGAGAGACAATTCGAGACTGGTATGAGTCTGACACCGTTGTGCCACAGAGGACCGCCTCTGGTAATTCACTGATTAATATATATACCCTTTCAAAAATATAGGTATAATCTCGTATGAAGGGAATACAAATTATGTGATTAAGTGGAAGAAAAAAAATGCCACAAGACGATCGGGAAAACTGACTCAAAACGGGTGGTATCTTGAGAATGCTGGATAGCTTGTGAACCCATCTGCGGGTTAAATAAGAGTGATAACTCTGTCTTCAGCTCTTTAAAAACATAACATTTCATCGGTCCCAGCAAATAAAAGCATGACTAGAACTGGGCATCTGCAGTAGTATCAACATGACTTAAGAACTTTATAAGAAATACAAGAAAGATGTGGCTAAATGCTTTTCATTTGTTAAATATCACATACCATCTCTTTCGTAATAGTCATTCAAACCATTTTGTCAGCTGAGTTGTAGTTGAGAAACGTATGGGTTCGCCAAGCGTGTCATGGAATGTACCCACCAGACCTGCTCTATGCTAAAGTACAATCTGCAGTGCGGTGAAAAAAACATGAATTTAACGTGTAACCCATTGTCACGCAGATGAAACATGGAACGCCCCCAACCCCCAGCCCCGTGCTACAACACATGTACACAATCCTATAAATTACATAAGAAAAAAATGTGACAAAAATCTAGGGACATATATTATTTCCATTGCGGGTTTACAAATGACACAGTACTTGTTCTTTTTTTTTCCTTCTTCCCCGACTAGCTTCTTTGTCAATGAGTAATTACATGCATCTAAAAACATCGAGGGTTGATTCACAGCTGGTGACACTCAAGGCCCGCTTCCTGTAAGGGTGTTGATGAAAGTCATATTTTGGCCTGCTGTACTTTGAAAAACAATACACAAGATATGTGATTTCATATCTAAAGACTATATTGAAAATAGTGTCCGTGCTATTAACAGCTCCTTAACCACAGCTCCCAACTGCAAAGAGAGTCAAGCCGAGCATTAATACACATTGTCACTAATTCCTACTTCCTCCCTTCCTCCCCTGCCTGCGCTACCCAAGTGGTTATCAGGACTAATCCACAAGGGAAGTGGGTCAGTTGCATTTTCTGCCGTGCTCAGAGGAAGCTGAAGTCAGTAATACTGAGTTCAGAGATGAGGTCAGCGCAGGCGGCTCATCTTAACTCCCTCTGAAAGGTGGATGCTGGATGAGGTCAGGTATCCATGGTTAAGAGCTCATTTGTCACATTACCATGGGGCCAGTGACGTACATCTAAATAATGACACGCTTATGAAGGCAAAAAAATAAAGCAAGAGTGGAGTGATTAAGAACTGATATTAGTGTGTGTGTAGGGGTATAATGCGTTCAGTTTTTTTTTTGTTTTTTTGCCAATTGTACAGGGAGAGTACGAGCGCACATTGAAATTTATTTAAACAACAGTGCCCCCGTTTGGTAGAAAAAGGTACTTTCTCATCCACGACGCACTGAGGAGCCTTACAAAATGAATAACTTTGCGTCCGCGGGGGCGGCAGCAGCTATCCAGCTCCTGGTTATTGATCAATTCATGAGAGAATGCTTCCAATTACAGAACACTAGACACTGTCTTACCGTGGATTCCCTGGTGGGAGAGTCGGACACGCCATTGCAGCTTGGCTCCCATGTCGAAGAGCTGTACGCTCTGCTGCTGCCGCTGCTGCTGAAGGCCTCCTTGGTAGTGCTCCGTGAGAGGGCCTCCTGAGTAGAGCTCCGCGACAGGCCCGAGTAGCCCTGGCGGGAAGTGGTGCCATACGAGTCGGAAACATCGCTGTTTCGACTGCGGTAACTCCGCAGGGCACTGGAAGAAGAAGCTGGAGAGGAGGAGGCATCGTTGAGGCTCAGCGAAGCAAGGTCCCTGCTTAAGTCACTCTGGGAGACAGATTTTCGTCGACTGAGCGAGATACTGGAGGCCACCGGTGAAGAGGAGAGGTAGCTGGACTGGGACGAGGAGGACGAGTAGCTATAGCCGCTATAGGCTGACCCTCCACTAAGCCCTGACCCCGCATAGCTCCTAACGGGAGTTCGGCTGAGGCTCTCACTGCGACGGCTAATGCTGCTTCCAAGGATGTCTGTGCGCGGGATGGTCCGGCCCCGGTCGCGGTCTGGGTCCGAGGAGGTGCTGTAGTTACGGCTGCGGGCTGTTGAGCTGTTCAGGTAGCTGGACGAGCAATATCCTGAGGAGTTGGAGGAGGATATGGGGGACTTGTAGGAGGACAGCCTGTCCCGGTCACTGTAGGAGCTAAGGCTTGGGGTTAGAGAGGAGTTGTAGGGGCTGAAGTGGCTTGTATAGGAAGTGCCATTGTAGCGCTTGGCGGTCGAGGAGATGTGGGACATGGTGGTGGTGGTGGTGGTGTCGCTGGTTTCTCAACCACAGGGAAGGAGAGCCTCTGGAAGACTGCATCGACTGCAGGCACAACAGAGACACACACTTAGTATAAGTTCATGACCTCCAATCAAATCAATACTTCCTCCATAGCATTAATGTCGAAAGCATGGATGACAAACTTTAGCACGGAACTGTCAACTCCCCGTAATAATCATATGTACAGTACATTACATTACTTTTAAAACATTTTAAACACCACATTTTCAAATATTATGTAATGTGTGTTTAGTGGTTTGTTTTATTCAAGGCACTGTTTCGAAGGATTTCAGACAGTTGTACATAAAAAAAAATATTGCTAGACTCCTTTACAAGGCAATTCAGGACTGCTTGGGTTACTGTTTATTGAAAGACGTTATCCCATATTTCCAAATTTTACACAATTACATTTATTTCTTTAAGTCTCTGGGTGAGGCAATCATGATATAAAACAATCTAAAGGAAAGATCTTAAGATGGTTTCAAGTTGTTTTTTCTATTGGGCATTTTCGGGTAATTATGGTCTGACTTTTGTTCTTACATTTTTAATTCACATTGTATTAATTGATGTTTTTCGAATGACACTTGAATGAGACTAAATGTCCTGTGTAAATTTGGCATGCTTGGTTGAAGGTCTTTGTGATCGAAAGCTAAGATATGTAGAAGGGCACTGGTGAGAGCACGCAGTTGCCAAGGTTAATGTAAACACTGTGGCATTTCTATGTTAATTAATATTTTGACAATGAAGGAAATTGGATTTCTAAAAAAAAAAGGTTTTAAACTGATATACCCAAAACAGTGGCTGCCTCTGCAGCAGTGAGTAAATGAAACTCAGTAAACAGTGATTTTTTTTTAAAGGGCACACTAAAGGGCTGCAATAATTTCAAATCTCACGGTTCTTATAATATTGATGTTTCGAAACGTAGTATTAAAGACCCACTCAGAATTGCTATCCGGATCTTTAAATGTCACGAAATTTATTTTTATCTTCACACAAATCTTTTCAACTTGTGTTAGCAAAAAGTGGCTTTTTGTTTATCCAGCTGTAATCTGAATCCATTGTGGCATTTTTAAATATTTGGCAAAATTCCTCAGGGTCCGCTGAAGTTATATCATGACTCTCAACTTTTAGATTTAAAAAGTAGTGAAGTATTCATAAAAACATTAGGTTAAGGAGTCTCTTCACTAATATAAACTGAAACTAACTGTGCAGTGATTGTATTTTTATCTAGGGCCTGAAGACAGCTACAGAAACATAAGCCCCCTTCATCCTTCTTATATATAGCTTTTATCAGACCCACTCTTGGGGTTTACTTGGCAGAGCAGGATGCAAACCCATAACACATCACAGTGAGTCCACATCATGCAACATTGAGGAGTGACACACAATTCAGGGGATATCTATGGCTTCAAATTTAGCACCCCCTGGCATGCCTGACGATGCTCTGTTTAGAAATGAGCTAATGCTATGGAAAATCTGAGCATCATTAATTGAATTTATTGTGATCCTAAAATCGGAGCAATAAATGAACACATGAATTCCGCCCTTTTTAAACGCGCAAATCTGCAGACCCCCGTTTATCATTAAAGCATGTGTCTCCCGTGGCTATGGCAAAAGGTTGCTGAAAGTAAGGCCGGCTGTGCAGCACAGTGTGTTCCTGTGTCGGACGAGGGCGAGGGACAGGCTCTTGTTCACATGCTCAGCGGCATCTGAATAAATAAACGTATCTGGTGTTGCTGATCCGTGTTGAGTTTAGTGTAGGAGGATCCTATTTCTTCAATCTGTCTTCTTGCGTCTCACTGCTCTCTTTCCTCACTCTCTGCTCTCACGCTGCCTCCTCTATGAGTGCATCTACCTCTTCCCAGAGTCATTTCCCCTCCTTCTGTCTTTATCGCTTTCTCCTTCTGCCTCTCTCTCTCTCTCTCTCTCTCTCTCCCCGACCACATGTTTATCAATAATTCAATATATGGATCTGGAGTAGGCAGACAGGCAGAATGCTGGAGACAAGCCAATGCACACTGCTGGCCAAAACACACAGAGGCAGGCCAGGCATGCTGGCCATAGAGCTAAGTACTGCTTGCCTAACAAAGTTTAAAAACACCCAGGACAAATATAGAGACAATAGCAAAATGCGAGGATTACATCTGAGAGTCATGTGTGAATCTGGAATAATAGATGAAAATGTTGCAGATTTTTCAGATCAATAGTGAACATCCACGAGTAGTGAGAGCCATGCCTTTGCGCTGAGCGCTGCATTCAGCGCAGGCTTCTATCGCTCAACAGATATGGAGGCGATAACTGAGTCTTAAACTATTTAGTCAGCATCACCACGGAAACCTCTGCGGCATTTGAACTCTTTCACCCGATTTAGATCGTCTCCGGTGATGTCGATGGTGTTTGCCAAGCCCTTGACTGACAGCTCTTTCAATTTAACTGTTTGTTTCTGCACACTGTTTAAACATGTATTTCTTTACTTTACAACAGCACCTTAGCTCTATAGAACTTTGTATAGGGAATGCTAAAAAACTTGAAAAGTCTACATGTATGTAAGTGTACATGCGAGTGTGTCTTTGTCCATCACTAGTGTAAAATGGGGTGTAATCTATCTGACAAGAATAGATATTCAGCTTTTTAAGACAACAGGTGGACTGAGAGAATAAAAATTCGAGGTAGCAGGAATAATGTGAGGTTTGACACCAAGTTAGGACTGTTTTATCTTCCAGCTACTTGTGATGACAATGTCTGGTGAGTGTAGTTTGTTGTTAATAAAAGTTACTTTGTGAATTGTCCTGGATATGAACTGTAAATATTATTACTCTTCTAAAGAGACAAGACGCAGGCCTGGTCTCTACATCAGAGAACACAATCATAATTCTCCATCCCTGCCTCTGTCAATTTATAGGAATTACCACATTTGAGCCGTAAAACTGAGAACAAATACATTGTGACACAAATAGAAATGGTGCCAAACCCCTTAAAAACACACCCACCATTTAAAACATGTGAAACCCAATCTGTTATTTATGTATAGCAGCTTATTTTATCTGCAGTTGGTTTCAAGCTGTGTTCGTATGTGCAAATAAGCTCTCGTGAATTACAATGATGTGCAAGCTGCTTTGTAATAGATAATTGCCGGCGTGTCGCTTCTTTAAAACATGGCGGGACACTGGGATGGAAAGGTAACTATAGGCCATCCTCATTGGGTTGAAGCGAGTTCAAGTGATCAACAATTCTGAGAATGTTGCCGTCGTGTCACAATTTTGAGGCTGGGAACAAAAATTTCAGAGACAAAGTTACAGATAACCCATCTGTCTAAATACTTCAACACTCCTCTTCTTTCATCACCTAATTTCATTTTAAGGGAAATAGCAATCACTTCTGAATCAAGAGTAATAGGATAGTCAATTTATCAGAGAGTGATTGCAGTGATAGTCTTCACTGTGATAATCTTGTCACAATGTGACCTGATATCATCAATTTCGAAACCCAATGATTGCTTTAAATGTCATTTGAAATTTTGCGTTGAAATTGACTGCTCATTTCGATATCATGAAATAAAGAATGACCCTCTATTTTGTCTGCGCTGCATTGTAGAGCCAGAGACCTGTCGGCCTGCAATGAGCTGCAATAAATGACTAAAATGTATTCTACACAACCTTCATCAACATACAGTACATTGTATCCTCATTCCAACAGTTTGAAAATGCTCTTATGAAGACATTGAGTACATTGATCAGGCTGTGTAATCACAATCTGAATTGCTGTGACATTGTGATTTCCAAAGCTTAACAAGCCAAAACCACTGTCTTCAAAACTGCTGGAGGCGGGAACTACAAACACAGCCTCTGTCAGGCCACAAAAAGCATCAACTGATTAGTGTTCTTACTGAGATTTGTTAGATCCAAATAGCATTAAAATAATGTTTTTATTGTAAACCATGAATAGTTGCCTTGTGACATCTGCTAGATGATAAGAATGTTTTTTTTTTAAACTTTGCAGCCCACACAAGAGTGGAATACGTTTTGGTTTTGCAAGAAAAAAAAAGGAAAACGCTGGTTGCAATATGTTACACAAGAACCGGTGAAAGCTATTGAAATATAGATTCATTTCCCGTCCAAATACCTGGGACGTCAGAGTCCCTGTAGGAGAGCGAGTAACACCTGCAACCGCCAGCGTTAAAGGCAGGGTCAAATGTTTCTTCTGACATCACTTCCTCTGACTGTCAAATCCTATCACAACAACAACAGGCTTCTCATATGAAACTGAGAATCATATCATTTTACTGACAGTACATGCAGTTTCTCATGTGGAGCTATCTATGAGTCAAACATAAGTTTCTATTTTGTTTAGTTTCTGACTAACTCAGTTATATTACATGTAAACACTTGAAGGTGTATTGATGCTCTATTGCTATAAAGCTATCTTATTGACTATATTGATTCAGACTACTGTGTTGCACTATATTGTTCTGTGCTGAGCTGTTGGCTTATATAGATTCATTTTATCTTCCTTGAAATGCACACCTGTGATTTTACACAACTTAAATTCGAACTCCAGTGACAACAAATACCAAAACTATCGCCTGGTGATCAGGAGTGTGAAACAAAATCAAACAGCTGCATGGAATAACTAATGGCACTGGCATCAATAGACCCTTATCTAATTCTATTCATGTCTGGATGTCAGCAAAGTGCAGTGTTTTTTTTTTTTTTTAACAAGACGCATTTTAGCCACACTCTAATTAATAATGTTCGTCTACTTTGTGCTCCATTCAATTTTTTTTAACAAGAATCTGGCAAGCAAAGTAGGGGCTGACGTTATTGACCTGAAGCTTCATCCAATGGAGGCTGTGTGGATCTGGCCCGGGCAGACTGGGTGGGCGAGTTGCTGGGAGCTAAGTACACATTCACACCCGTGGGAGCACCACCCCACTGCAGGGACGTGCGGAATTATTAAAATGATGGCAAACTATGGATTTTACTTCCAAGAGGATATATCTCCACGGAAACAACAACAACACGCTCTTTGAGGCATGTGCCTTACTCAGAGCAGCACACGCACGCACACACACGCACGTGCAAACGCACAAACACACACGCACGCACTCTGGCTACTCATTTTCGGCCTCCCTTGAGATTGCGCAAAGCAGCAGTTACCATAGCTACCGCAGCAACAAGTTGCATTGGTGTGCTTGCTGCCAACGCATTAAAGACCTTAAAGTACCAGCAGGCCATAATCCATTTCTAATTTACACATACACTTTGATGAAAACAAACCCAGTGAGCCTCTGTGGTATTGGGAAATGAACAAAAACAAAACAAGAATGGGATCAAATTTAAGAGGTCATACAGAAACAAAAAGAGGAGTATATCGTTGCGAATGAGCAGCACCTTGTAGACGACTAAATCTTTATTAAGAAACTTGTCGACGGAATGGCAAGTGAGCACACCGGGAAGGCTTTCGGCAGCAAAGTGGAAGGCAGATTTTAGCATGTGACTGCTGGGAATCCTTGGCAGAGAGCTGCCGAGATGAGGTTTCACTTACTGGGCATGTCTGAGAACCCCAGGCTCAAACTTCATCCAAGAACATCCCTACTACCTGGAAATGAACTCAAGACAAAAAAAGCGAACGAAAATAAACAAAGGAATGCCGCTAAGTAAACAGCAAGTAATGTTTTTTAAACCCTTTAGTTAACTGTATATATTTCAGCGACCTATAAAAGATCCACAGCAACAGCTTCAAATTGTTGTTGCCCAGGCCCATTAGCTCATCAAAGTGTACATCTGTTGAAAATCCATCATCGTAATGAGTCAGAGCTTACAGTACATATTGTCTCCACAGGTCTCCTGCTGGTGTAGTAGAGAGCAGACTCAATCTGTGTGTTAGGAGAGTGAGTGTGATGACGCAGGACACCTCAGCCACCCTGGGGTTATATTGCATGAATGCAATCTCAGGTGCTTTTCAGTTCGAGTGTGTTTGGCTTGTGTGTAGAGGAGACTGACTATATAAATATGTTAGCTCACTTTCACTATGGACAGAATGAGTCAAGTTTTGAGATTCTATGACAGACCAGGAGAGTCCGGTAAGCCTGGGTCGATGAAGAGAAAAACTGACTCATTAGCTTAGTATTTCACTCCTGCCAGTAACAAATAAAGCATATTAAGCACCATAGCGGGTTGATTGTTGATCAGCAAATGTTACAAAATTCCATTTCACCCATGTCCTGATTGAGCCTTGTGTTTTGATACACACATTGTTTTTTGTTCGTTCAAAGTTTCTAGAGAAAATTAGAGGAAGGGTGAGCGCATAAAGATGTTGACTCATTGCGATCGATGAAGATCAGCAATGATCCTCAATAGAGTCAATTCTTATGCTGACTTTGACATCCACAGTGAAAACTGCAGGTCAAACAAACACTTGCAAAGAAGCTTAGATGAAAACATGGTAGATCTTATAGGCCATAATGTGAGAAATCCACGTGGAGACTATTAAGGGGGGTCTCTGAGCCATGCTCGGCTTGTTCTTCCAGGCAGCTAAATATACTCTGAAATGTGAGCAGATAAGACGCTGCCGATGTCTGTGAAGGCTACACTGACGCCTCTCACTGACCTCCCTTTCATCCCACGACTAGTTGAAGCGCTGTTTCAAATTAAACCAAACTCAACTATTTAATCTCGCGGGCCATAGTTGGGCCACAACCACCATCTTCTAGCTCACGAAGAAGACTAAAAGACTTGAAGCAACACATCTAAATATAGAGTGTACTGCTTACACCTGCATTAAAAGACAAGTAAATTCAACCCAAAGTAGGTGATAACATCTGTAAACTCGAACACTTGGAGTGATTAAGAAAGCTAGAGGTAAGGGACAGTTATAGTTTGTCTTCTTAGGGAGATGTGCAGAACTGCACTAACTATAGAGGAGTCAAGTATATGAGCCATACAATGAAATTATAGAACAAGTAGTGGAAACTAGACTGAAAGGAGTCAGCAATTGTGAGCAACATTATGGCTACATGGCTAGAAAGAGTACTACAGATGCAGTAACTGCTTTGAAGAATACTAATAGAAAAGTACAGAGGTCAGAGGGAGCTGCACTGTGCATTGGTAGATCAAGAAAAAGCATATGACAAGATGCCAGGAAAGGAACTATGGTTCTATATGAGGAGGTCCTGGGTGACAGAGAAGTTAACAATAAAAGTTCTACATTGAATTTAAATCCTATATACCAATCCAAGAAGAATTTCACTTTGTACTAAGTCAGTAGGAGAACAGTCTGACTATTTTGGATTGATCATTAATACCCCTTTGTGATGCCTGATAACTAGCAGTAAATTCATGGTGGACCGAGGCTGAGGTCTACAATAATTGATTCTGCCTCTGTGGTATTGCTTTATTCACTCAGCTAATCACAAGGACAATTAGACAGCCGCTATCATCTAAAATGTCAATCAATGCTCACCACTTCACCCGCTGATTCTTAGACACGCTTCATATGCTGACGTGTATTCAAACCGCAGGCCGTTAAAACATTTATATCTGATCCATGGGTTGGTTGCACTTTTCAAAAAATTGATATCTGTCTAATGACAACCCATCAGCTGGGGCTCTATGAATCATTTCACTCACAAATGATTTGAAAGCTGGTAATAATTATATATCAAAATCAATAAGCAACAACTTGCAAATACATTACCTATAATGTCAAAGATATGTGAAAGAAATGATATGATATTGACATGAACAGAATTATCAACCAACTCCTGATTCCCCCCTGTTCTTTAGCATCTATTTACTCTCTTTTGTGATCTGCAATTTGCATTGTAAGGGCATATGAACCCAAAATGTACTTTGTAATGACAAGGCCTATTATCTATACAAAATCTCAATATAGACAATACTCTGACATTTTAAAGTGTCCTCAAAATAAAGTTTTTTTTTTCATTTGGGTTACTTAAAGGTTGCTGACTTGAGACTAACTTAACTTTTGTCATAAGCACCTCAATGTCACTTCTCATGAATCCACCTTAGGAAGAGGAGCCATAATAAAGGAGGGCCGCGCCTATTTAGTGATATATGTTGGCAAATGTGTGTGAAACTTATCACTTATTATTACAGATTAACGTGTTATATGTAAAAATGAATCTCGTACATTTCTTCTATGCATTCCCAACAGGCATTCAACTGGACAGGATGATCATTTCACATAGCTATTGGTTAATTTTAGATTGTTACATTAGAGGTCCAGCATTTAATGCCAGGAAATGTGGTGCCAACTATTTCCTTTAGGAAACTGAGCAGCTGAAGTTTATATTGTGTGCTTTTAGCTCCCTTGTTATCCAATAGATGATTGAACAAGATGTGAATGATGACACCCCGAAAACTAAGAGATCTTTATCACCCTACATCCCGCCATGCTGATTCATTGATTTCACATTTTTTTAGACTTAGAATGCAGCAGGACATCAACAAGAGATTTTCCTTTTGTATAATCAGCCCTTCAACATTTGATATCTTTTGTAAATTTTGCTCACAGTATTTCACTTAAGAAAAACTGACTAGTAAACAAATATTTCAACTCAGTCTCTCAGCATCAGCTCCAAAACTACACTTTTACAGAGACTCAGACACCCTTCATGACTGTATAAGGTCATAAGAGTGTGTATTGTATTTAAACCTTGGTTGCTATTGCAAATACACTGAATCTACATTGGCCAATAACGTGTTAACATATCTGAAGCTTGGTTTCAATGGTATTTGGTATTCCCAAGATTTTTACTGTTTCTTATGTTTTTGCAATTTCTTACATTTTCATTTTTTTTAGTTTTAGATGAAAAAAAATCTGCAAGCATAGCAGATATGTTGATGTGTGTTATTTGCATCATGAAAGCCTCTTAGTGCTGTCTCCTGCATGTTTTTTAAACATGCAATTAGTGTCTCAGTCTAAATCTCTAAATGGATGTTTTTGTTGTAAACTGAGAAGGAAATGACATGCAGCATCACCTTAACCACTTATTTCGCTTTTGAGTCCTCGCACATTATTTTCCAACCTTTTCTGAATCTCATTCACAACAGCATTGCATCCAGTGGCTGTAGATGCCTGGCTGCTTGTAACGAGGCCCATTTGGACCAAGCCATCAGAGAACTATATGGCCATTGGAAACCTTCAATAACCTCCTTCTTTGCACTGTAACAGTGTGTGATGTTTTTACCTTCTGTATTCGCAGTGGTTTGTGTCAGTCCCAATAGAATGTGCTGTGGCTCATCGCACTGTTGCTGCCCGTCTGTGTACACACACTTGCAGGCTTTGTGGCACAGATCACTGCTGAGGAAGCACAAGGGCAAGATGCATGTCAGGCTTTTCAGCTGAGAAATGACCATTAAACGGTAACATGAACACAACCTTGAACAGCTCATTAGTTGGCATTTAACGCCTGCTCTAAGCTACATGTTATTAAAACTAGAAAAAGTTACAGTTCTTAAGCTAAGGAAAAAGAAAGGTGATATGTCAACTCCATCTCGGAGGGCTTCGTTATCTAGCTCTGCTTGTTTTAAAGCTCTCCATCAGAACTTCCTGTACTTTCACTGACCGGTTTCATTATATCAACTCGTAAATCACTTTACTTGGGAGGCTGTATTCTATACAAGCACAACTCTAGAAAACTGAAAGTTTTGAAAACATTATCCGATGTAATTACCTCTTTCGTAAGATTAAGCCAATAACTAAGTAAATGACCCAAAATATGCAGGTACCTAAAGAAAAAGAGAGGCAGTTGAGTTGCCTATTCAGACGCTCACCCTTGTTGTCCTGAGCAGCCGGGCAAACACACAGAAAACAGTGGGGTGCTGCTTGGGAGGCTGTTGCCCGAGTGTGTGAGAGTATAGTATGAGCAGAGCCATCCAGAATGCCACAGATCAAGTTACAGAGCCAGTAAATATAGCAGACACCTATGACCTCTACAGGTCACTTAACACTCAGTGGCATTCCAGTTTGCTCTTAAAGGAGTATCATTGTGGATATTTTATAAGCCAACTGAAAAGCCAGACACTGTGCCTGAGCTTGCAGCTTAACCAACAAAAAAAAAATGTAAAATGAAGAGACAGGCAGCTCTGTTGTCCTTCAATAAACAATATATAAAGATAGAACAGAGCAGAAACTGCATACAAGCAGTGAGTTACATTTCACAACTAAGGCGGAGATCTCCTTGACATGTGTATCCAAAGACACCGAAACAAGGTTTGTGTTAAAAAAATATGATTACCACAGACGGATAAATCAAATGTCCCCAAGTTCTTCTGCTTCATTGAATATTAAAGAATACCATTATTCTTCATTTTACAAACAGAACTGCTGGATATGAGACATGTCCTCCTTCAACGCAAAGAACCCTCTCATTGGTTTTGATCTGGAGGGTTCGGAACCACATCTGCTCGGTATCACACGAGAACCAACTTTTGTTACCTCACAAACTGCCATTCGCAAATAATGACCAATTCTCAGAAACTGAATGATGCTCTGAAATTAGGCTTAAGGGAAATGAAATTAAATTAAAATGGTTGTATGGCTAACCAAGAGTCCCTCCTTTGGAGTTATGCCCACTTTAGGGTAATCCCTGCCTATTGTTTTTGCACACAATCATTTTTGCATTTTCTAAGAATTCTGCAAATGAATATGTCTGCATTCTGGGTTCACTCAACAATCATGGAATAAAAATATTTGTGCCCAGAAAGCAAATGTATATATTGGTACTGCTTTTTTCTCCCATAGATGTTAGTCAGACCAACTTTAATAACATATCTCACTTACATGACAAAATACCCAAAGCAAGAGACTTCTCAGCTAAAAGTTGCACACAAAATCAAACATCAGGCTCTGGGTTTTGGGGATATTGGGGTTTCAGAAGAAAACATATAAAATTGATTCTTTTTAATGGAGCTACAACAAAATATATGAACTTCAGTTAAAGTGAAAATAGCCTACTTCTGTCAGCGTTATGCATATTATCAAATAATGAGGTTCGAACATTGACAGGACATGAGCAAATACAAAAAAACAAATCTATGACTGGACTGGGACTTGTATGGCATGCACTATCATTACTTGCAATAGCTGCTTTTGAATTATTTTTCATGTGACTTTTAATCTGATCTACTATGTACACGATTAAAATTTCTTACTTGCAGTCCTGAAGTTTGCTGCATGAGAAGACCAAGAGAGTGATGCCACCTTCTGGGTTGTCCTTTAGTGCGTCGGATTATTCCACTGCAAACAGATGTTTAACAGTTGTAGGGACACATCAGTGGTTGTATCAACAGGTGTATTGGTGTACGTGCCAGAGAATGATACAATGCACCCTTTGTTGAAGAAACCAATTGCAAGCTGATCATACAAGTACTCATCTCAATCTGGCAATTGTTATAAGCTCTCCGGACTTCACAGCATCACAAACTGTGCTTCATAGGATCAGCTATAAGCGCTAATGACCACAACACAGAAAAACAACCCAATTCTGTAAGCTATGATTTCACCCCGAGGATGTTGAGCAATCTAAGATTGTGATGTAATATTGCTGTGATGTGAACTCTTGACCGAATTACTGTAAAGCATACAATGGAAATGAACTTGGGAATGAAATGACATCATAGTCCTGAGAAGGTCCAACCATAGACTCTTCATACCCACTGGCGACTTATTCTTTCTTTTGACATGAGGTCCATCATTTAGCACTAAAACCTATATTTCATTACTGCATAAGTGATGATCCTTATTTCCATCCACAGCAGCTTGACTGCTTGGTGGTAAGCTGTCTTCTATGCCCATCTACCCAAGTAGCCTTGATGTTTGCATGGCAATCCACCCTTCAACTGGTTGGATATTTACATTCCAGCCATGTTGTTGCCCACCATCCCAAACCTCAGAATATCTCAGTGTCATTCTCTTGTAGGCACCTTTTCTAAGAGCTGTGTAGTACACAGTCCAATTGCATGTTCATTTTTTGCAATCTCCTTGGGCACAGAGGCTCAAACATCCCTTGGAGATCATAGGTCAAGTATTGATGCTGTGAGTCTAGCTTGTCCCTCACCTTGGAAAACTGCTGCCAATGGCAAGCAGGTGAAGGAGAGCAAAGGGGATTCAGATACCCAGTTTCTAGCATGCCAGTAGCACCACAGGACACAACTGTGCCCCTTACATTGTATTTTCAGAAGAAAAAAAAATTGTGATAGAAAACCATCATCGGAATGATAAATATTGTACAAAATGTCTGACTTCCCTACACCTTATATCAGAAAAGCTTAATCTTTTCTACATTTGTAAACAAGTCTTCTTCTGAGAGCCTGGAAAAAGGTGTACCTTCTGCTTTTTCTCTTTCAAGATTGATGCTTCATATCAAGTTAGGAGTCAAAGTACTGAAGGAGACCAAAGTAGAATCAAAAAAGCCTCTGCCTACTGGGGATAGAGGGAGCAGCTATAACTGCTCTTAGATGGGTGCACTTTATCACGACCTTTGGGTCTTCACAGACCTTATGGACATTGTTAAAAACATCTTGTCACCAATATTCACAACATTTGCAGGAGAGTTTCCCCTTGATGGAGAAAAGGCCTCTGGACCTCATCTTCTTGATCTTCAACCTATTTGCTCAATGTTTTGATGTTCGGAGGTCATCCACGACCTTCCTTTGACAGGAAGAAGCCTCAGGCTAAGTTTTGTCCTCTGCCTTCCAATTACCCATCAAGATGTTTTAACAATTGCTGGGGGAGGCCAGCTGGTTTACAGTACTGTAAATCATGATTTCCATGTCTTCGGATGATATGACACGGCCAGGTGCTGTACTTTATCAAGGATAGTGCAATGCCCTGGAAGAATGCCTCAACAAGGTCTGTGTGTGCAGCTAGAGCTGTAATGCAATCAAAACCAGAGTATAAAAGGTTTTGAGGAAATGAGCCAAAAGCTTTGGCAAGGTTTGGGAACACCATGTGAACAACTGTTTCCCCCTTGGCAACCTCGATCTGATCTTCCAAGATGCTGGTATGATCAAGGCAAGTGGATAAGCCAAGGAATGCTTCTTTCCGGATTGAAGTGTTAAATCAGCTGGTTGCTTTGCAGGTAGTCTGTGAGGCATCAACTGAGGAATATCCTAATGTCTCAGAGATGTAGCTTTTGGCCCAGAATTTGGCCAATTAATCAACAACTTTTGTCCCCACCTATTCATCATCGTTCCAACTCTTCTGTGCACAGCTCATGGCTAGCCTCTGATATCCCAGACTTCCTTGTATGCTCTGTTGCTGAACATAAACGGACTGCTTTGATCTTCTTGTGAGATAGTAGATGTCAAAAGGAGATCCCGGTAGCTTAAATCTCTGGACTTTGTGTCCTGTTACGGCTGTCGTAACCTCAGGTATGCTGATTTTCAAACCCGCTGAATAAGTTCCTATTTCTTCTTGAAAAATGCAATGATTGGCAAGACCCAAGTACCTTCATGCATGATCGTGCTGCCACAGGTAAGTGGCAGGTAAGTAGTGGTTGTGAGATTATTCACTTCCCGTCAGCTGTTTCTTAATACAATAAAAGGGTCTTTCAATTGCTTTGAGCTGCTGTTTTACCACTGCGAATGAATTAGATCTGTCATGCAAGACCTGATGTTACAATCCCTGATTTGCATACTTGAGACTTGCTGAGTGTGGGATGGCCAAATGAGGGATGGCTCAATCTGGGTCTTCCTTTTGTCCACGGGAGTGCTGCACGGGACACATTGTCAGTTGTGTACCTCAATGATGACGGGTGTTTTGACCTTTGCTATAATACACTCTTTGTTTAGGCAGTGCATACAGGCAGATCTGCCCAAAATATGTGTCGCATTCTGGCAAGTGTCATTGACATGGCATTTGAAAACATTTGGATGTCAGCGATGTAACTTCTTAGAGTGTCCAGTCTGCGATGTAACTTCTTAGTGTCCAGTCATGTTGAAAGAAACAATTCAATCCAAATTACTTTACTATGAGGCTCAAGGCAAAATGTACAATGTGTAAAAACTGCAAATAAAAGCCAATTGGACAAAAATGACGACAATTCCAATAAATCAAAGAACCTTTTGTGGATTATATTTATTGCTCTTTCAACATTGTGACTCCGAAACACACAACTTGGTTTGTGTCTGTCTTCTTTTGCTCTTTAGGACTAATTCATGAATAAACCCTGGCATTCATGACCAAATTTAGGCTATCGGGGAACTTTGGGTCGAATTTAGGCCAAACCTTCCCATATAAATAGGGTCCTGTTTAAAATGTTTTTAAAAAGTTTACAAGTGCTCATTCACTGTAAATGGGTGGGTTTGTGATTTAGGATTTTTGGAGCTTGCTCTGGTTTAACATTCGGCAGACGACTGCGTGGTGTGAAAGTTTCAGGGCCTCAATAGACAGACATTAGATTGACCTCATATGAATGATGGCATATTCTGTTTTGCTGTTTGACTTGAAAAATGTAAAAAAAAAATCTGCTGAGATTTATGCGCTTCAAAGTTTTGGATGAGATAGAAGGAGGGTTTGACATGTTATGGATTTTTAATGATTCAATTATAATTTCTCTGAAAAACACACAAGATAAATAACGCAGAATTCAAAAGCCTTGATACTTGTATGGAAAGCAATTATTTCAACAATACGAGCACATGGGTGATGCACATCTATTGTGCTTATTTATATTACCTTATTTCATTTCATTTTATTTTGCTACCTATCTGGCTTAACTTGAATAGCAAATAAGAATTCAATTTCATTGTATAGGGAAAGACTGCACATATGACAATTTACATTCTGAATCTTGAATCATTAAATATTCAAACCAATGGGGTTTTTATTGTCAGAAAAGATACGGATATACAAGACGGGAAATTAAAGATGCATAAAAATATACATTCATTGTACACAATATTTTCAAGTCAGTGGAAGAGCGCTGTGCTAATGGAGTGGGGGGGGGGTATAGCGTTACATGGCACACAAGAGATGGGACGACACTGCAGTACGGCCTCTCCACTATCGTTGCGCCGTGAGGATCTAAGATAAATCTTTAAAATAAACCGCACTACTTTGATCACACGTGTTAATAACAATACCCCCATGTGATTTTTTATATCGTAAAAACGGGGGATGAAAGCAGATTTGACTCGCCTGCCTGAGGAGAAAGGGGGCGGGGAAGACATTGAAGTAGCACCGGGGAAGCAGCGCCGTGCAAAGTTAATACACCGCTCCGGAATGTCGAGCGGGAGCGCGGCGGACATCCAGTGCGACAGATAAATAGCTAGCTAGCGTCAACTCGGACACGGCGACACCGTCAACAAATAAAACTAAATGCGCCGCTTTTTAATCAAAACATTCTTTATTTAAATTTATTTTACAACCTAAGAGAACATATTCCATGCGAAGTTAGTATGTTACGTCTACGGAATAGACAAGAATTCTGGCCGAACTTCAAGACTCGGTTCCGCTTTTCCACCTCCCGCCTTGAACGCACCGCGAGGTCGCGGTTTTAAACACCGAATTCACAGCTTATTTTAGCCGTTTAATAAATATTGAGGATCGCCCGGTGATGTATTATTCTTAAAAAAAGGGGCCGTTGACGTTACACTGATACGAGTTTAAGGGGAGTCTGGCATATGGTTCTGTCCGTTATGGTCGCAGTCACTCACCCCACAGTTGAAGATCATCCCGATCCAAGCGGGCAGTAAACCACCCATCCGAAAGTATCTTTTTTCAGCTATCTTGTGCTGTTGTCCTGTGCATTGGTGGAGTTAAATAAAGGATTACCTCTAATGCTTGATAAAAATAAAATAAAAATGAAAAAAAGACTCAACCCCCGCGGGTTATAATCTCCACTACGATGGTATTCAGTCATCTATTCTATCCCGTTGCAGTAGTACAGTTTCATCAGTCAAGTAACTACTGCTTTCCCTTTAACAGTGACGTCAGTTTGCGAAACATAGCCAATTTCTGATTGGTCCGTCCCTCTCGGCGAGCGTCATCAGCCTGCTTAAAGAACCGCCTCCTACAAGGTCGCTATGGAGATGAACGTAAACATCACAGATTTCTTTCATGGGAAAAATGTTGTGTTCAAGGTGTGTGGGAAAAAAGGGAAACGAATGCATGTACATTGACGTGCCATTATCAGATACGTGAATCCCCCGTTTTCACTGTTTGTTTTTCTTTTTACATGAAAAGTGCACGCAGCATATTTTAATACAAACTTGCACTCACGTTTGTTTCAAAAGAGATCATTTGCCCCTCACGGATAATAGTTTATTTTTTCCTGATTTCTGATTTAAACATGGTGACCATTAAAAATGTCCTTATTTGTGATTGTGTAATATGTGACCTAAATTTGTGGAAATATGTGGCCTTGTTTAATTCATTAATCTATGTTTATTTTATGTCCATATTTATTGCATTCAGACTCTAAAATTCTCTTTATGAATTTCTGCTGTTTCGTAAGGGCTCCTTCAAGTATCCCAAATTCTTGTTCTTCATATGTCTATATTTGAGTGTGACCAAAGTCTTACCAAAGTGTTATTAACACATCCAAACAGGAAACTACAAATGTTGTGAATGAAACAGTGCCACACTGCGCGGTGGGGGGATTGCAGTTTATTACCAATTTTGTGACACACCTGTCTTGACGAACAAAGAAAATCTTTCATCCATTCCATCCAATACTTTGTAAAGGGTTCTTCAAAACAATAATGCTTCCACATTTAAATGAATGGCACAGATTATAAACAATCCTGTATGACATGCTGAGTGATTTCATCACTTCATCAGCTTAAATACTGGTGTATAAGACTGATCAAGCAGGGAACCTGGTCTTTAATTCAAATAAAACCTTCAATAGAGTATAACTGTGTGTGTGTGTGTGTGTGTGTGTGTGTGTGTGTGTGTGTGTGTGTGTGTGTGTTAGTGTGTGTGTTTGTGTGTGTGTGATGTGCATTTGTGTGTGTATGAATCCTCCAGAGATCATTATGGCCCCACTCTGAGAAGCAGATGAGTCAAGCAGTGTTCATTGATAGCCAGCGTGTATTCAATAAAACAGGTTACCTTTTGAACAGGCTTTGTTAAAATGACGCATTTAGAATGATAGAATAAGTAATCAATTTAGAAAAAGAAAAAAAACTAACTGGTTGAAATGGTAACTGCGTAAAATGGTGTTTAAAACAGGTCTGATGTCAGTTTATTTTCCATATATATATTTTCATTTATATAAACACAGTTAATAATCATCATACATCATATAGAATTTTTTTTCAAGTTTTACACTCCGCAAATTTGAAGCCAGAGTTTGACATGGAGAAAAATGCACCTATGCACTTTCCTGCTGAGAATTATGATAGATATTGTGCTCAAGAATGAAGCCACCCATCATGCCAACAATATTAATAGATGTGTTCAGTCTAGGGCTGCGATATCACGTTGCCAGAGGCACCAATGTCAAGGCAAGATTTGTTGGGTTTGAAGAGGTTAAATTGGCAAAACCCATTAAATGCTATTAAAATACTATGATATTAACATCATCAGGTACATTACTAGGATTTGGTATGAGATCACGGTTAGATTGATTTTCATTTTTTTACATAAAACATGGCCAGATGGTTAAAAGCCAAACGGTAGTTGAAAGATTACCGACCAGAACAGCTAACTCTGCTTTTAAAAAGAAAGTAAAGAAAAAAATCTATACATACAAACAAGCTGTGGTTTAATGATGTGTGAGGCATAGAAAGATCATGGAAGTCGTCAGTCACTAGTTAGCATCAGAATAGCTGGTTGCTTGGATATTTGTTCGAGTTTGCTGGTCAGTGTTGCCACATGATTCATATGATCATATCTGTGCCCACATTTTCACTAATGCACAAGCAATAATGCAAGTAGTCCCGTAAATAGGCCTACAATGTACAGACAGAAATGCATATTCCTTTACAACAACTTTCCAGCTACCACAGCTCCCATTTCTCTAACAAGCAAAACAGCCTCCCATTACTGAGAGGACATTGTCACGTTAATTTTCTTAAACATTTGTCGGCATGTCAACGTTTTTATAAGTACCTGCATATAAATTTGCTTAAGACAACTGGACTATAACAGTCTGATGGTCATTCCTCTCACTGTGTTGCCACCCCTTTTGTATGATGTAGAGCTTAGCATATATTACATTTCTGACTTTGGTGTGATGCTTAAATGTTTTCAATCCGACTATATTGAGGCTGTTTTCGTTTTTGTTTTTTCCCTGGTTCAATTCCATTTGCTACGCTAACTGGCTGCTAGCTGCAGTGACATTCGCACAAACATGATAGTGGTGCGAGCCTACCCATTTCCATGTTTGACTGACTACTGAAGGTTTAAGAACACAGAAAGGAATGTCCAATAAATTATAAAAAAAAGGAGATAAATTGGTCACTAAAAACAGCTTTCAACAAAATATCTGTTTAAGAGCTGTGAAAACAAAGGACCTATAGTTTTCTTTCTAAAAAGACTTCTGTGTATTCATCTATATGCTTCTTAATCAGTGAACAGATCCTGTTCTCGTCTGTAACAATGATATTAACATTAATTTTGATTAATATTCATTCAGTCACAGTTTTCGATGCTATGAGAAATACTGTCAATGTAAGTAAAGAGCTGTAACATGGAAAACGTACGTTTATCTGCGTTATCGGTGCACGAAACACATGACATGGCATAATGCTATTCTAAAAACCTTATGTTGATTACTTATTTAGAAAACCAACACATTTCATTCGATATCTGCCTTATGTTTGAGCTAAATTACTAAAGAATGAAAATGTTAAGCAGGCGCAGCTGTTTGGATCTGGGGCTAAGAGTTTGTGTGCAGTTCCCTTCACCTCTCACATCTTACACTTCTTCACCAGACAGCCTGATAGAGCAGCAGCCCTGCAGGAGGATGGATTTCAGCTGGGGTTCAGTGCACACCTGTAGACCATCAAGCCCCGTCAGACTTAGGATAAGAGGAGCCTGCTGTCTGCCCTTCAGGGCAGTATATTTACCTACGGTTATCACCCCTACCAGTTTCCAGGAACTAATCTGGTGCCCTCCTTGCTTCTTGTAACCTACAGCGGCTACCTCCACACGGACTCATTCTCCCCAATTCCATTCCTATCTTCCTGTCGGATCTTCATCTCCACTTTAAGATCCTCTATCTCAGTTTCTTTCCCGAGTCCAGAATTCTAAGTCTCGCCTTCCTTGCAAGTTCCTGAGAGTCCCCTGATGTGACGCCAGAGGCAACCCGGATCCAGCAGAGTCATCTATTCGCTTCCCTTGTAAATAAACGCCTTAACTCCTCGGTGTTCTTGCATTCGGGCCAGGTACTTTCTAAAAATCATGACAACAGCAGCCCACTTCCCTTTCAAACAAGTAAACAAAAATGTGTGTCATAAAAAAATGCTAACCCTGCAAACAAATATGTTGCATATGGTCTAGCAGAATAAATGGAGTAAAATATCACACAGATTAGCATTGACACAATAACTTAGTACTTTACATTCAGGACACAGGTGTGGAATGGTCTCTATGGCTGTAATTCATGCTACACTGACACTTATTGAAGGACATTGTGTGACAATGTGAGGAAATGGCCTTTTTTTCACACAAACCCACTGCAATGCAACATACGCGCCTTAGTATTTGATTACATCTCCTGTTATTCAAGTATACCAGTAGTGTTACAAAGTGAACAAGTAGAGGGACAGTATGGTGGCATAAGCTATACATATTTCAGAACCATTCTGTGTAAAAAAAAAAAAAAAAAAAGTCGTAAAAGCAGAAGACTACAAATTTGGGTTTATGGTGAGTGGCTGAACTGAGGCGATGTTCCAAAAAGCCACTTAATGTGAATATCTGATCACGTATCAGCCGTTTTCCACGACCACACCTCTGCAACTCTGTCAGGAATCCCCTCGGCTAAGTGGCAAACAACTTAGCAAAGAAGGAAAAATCAATAGCAACTAGCGTCAGTGTTCCTCTAACAAAAAGGGGGGGATTAAAATCAATACACAGTGAACGTGTCACACATGAACAAAAATCGTTCATGCAACTAAGTTTGCTGGAACTTTGCAGCAGAGAAAATGCCTGTAAAAAAGGATTATTTGACTGAGCATAGTGCAGTTTGTAGGGGCACAGCAGTGAGTTATCTTGTGGGAAACCGAAGAAGGGGTGAGTCAAATTGCCATGATCTGCAGCTCAATGCAGGATCGGCACATTTCTTGTGCGGCAGGGATAGAATCAGAGGTTGACTCATTAGGAAGAAAATAAACACAATACAGTGTCATTAACTGGAGACAGTAATGTACCACTCAAATCTGAAGCCATAACTGTGGCGGGCATCTGCACAAAAGAGAGAGCGTGAATTGAGAATGAAAAGAATTCTGAAAAAATGAGCTAAAGTGAAATGGTAAGAATGAAATAAACTACTTTTCAGGTTACTGCTAAATTCCTCCTATTCATGCAACCACTGTGTGGAGGAAAAAGGCAAAACCTCCCTAATCAAGTTTTTGCAGTCAGTTCCCTGACATGCACATGAGCAAAAATATGCAAGAACCAAAAAAAAAAACAAAAAACCAACAAAGCCAACAAAAAAAAATGCCTGGTTTGCTATTCTGCTTTCTTGCAGCAGGCAGCATTCTGGAGTTAGTCATTACATATAGCACTTTTTTTTAAGAGCACAAAGGGGGCCAACATGGTAGTGTATTTTGAAAATAATTGTCATGCTTCTAATTTCCATTGTCACAAGAATATTTTTTTAAGAAATATTTTCAAAAGCATGTCTCAGCACGTACTGCTGACTATCAATGTTGCGATGGGTTCGTCTAAGTGAAAACTTTCACTTACAGCTAATTTATTCTGACATCTGTTCTGACTGATTTCTCTTATATTTCATCACATTGATCAGTAGAGGACTTTTAATAAGAATAAGAATAAGAATAAGAATAAGAATAAGAATAAGAATAAGAATAAGAATAAGAATAAGAATAAGAATAAGAATAAGAATAAGAATAAGAATAAGAATAAGAATAAGAATAAGAATAAGAAGAACTTTATTTATACAACAATTTCCTTCGGGATAAATGAAGTTGTTCTTATTCTTATTCTTCTTATTATTAAAAGTCCTGTAGTGATCCTCAATACTTAGGAGAACAATAACACTTTATCCATCCATGCCGCTTATCCTGCAGTCAGGGTCCTGGAAATCTATCCCAGCTGTCGTTGGGCGACAGTCTGGACTGGTTGCCAGTCAATTGCAGGGTCACATTTACAATTTAGGGAATTTTCCCAATTTTTTTCCTGCAGTGTGTTTTTAGACTGTAGGAGGAAACACTAAAACTTTACAAATAATGTCTTTCAGCATCATTCTGTATAGATTGTTTTGTCTAAACCGAAATACAGCATGCCTATCTATGGATGTTTCGTCTGATGGTACGACCTCTTTCGCACACTGAAATACTTAGAAGCCCAAATTTTGATTTTCATTTTAAGCTCTAATTTTTTGTCTCTGACCCGGATAAGGATCAGTCTATTGTCTAGAGGTGCATATAATGCTTTAGATAACATTCAAACATAGATCAGTGTCTTATAAAAATTATACTTGTGCCACTTCCCTCCCTACAACAGTAACTAACTTAAGATTCTGGAAGTATAACCAAAAACACTTAACCTTCATTCAACATCATTCTTGAAAAGGTCTATTCTCCCCTGAAAGGCTCAATGCATTGATTATTTTTTACAAGTGGTTGTACAATGCACAACCAATATCATCCAGCCTGACGTCTACCTGCCCATTGATCTCTTGGTTGAGGTCAATAAACAACCCAATAATAGGGAGTTTCCCCAAAAAGTTAAAATTGTAAATACAGGAATTTGATTATGCACCTATAACTTTCATGGGAATAAAGTGAAAAACTATCTTGCCAACAGAAATATTTAAATCAAGGATAAAATTCTACTCAGCATCCATGCAGAATGTTCAATAAGATATTTGCATGACAGTGTTTGGGCATCAATTTTTTTTACGATCTAGTGGACATTTTAAACTATCTTAATTACAGCCTGTAGGGAGCAGTGCAGAGGCATTTGTTTATTGTGATTCTGGGGAAAAAAAACACCCAAAATAATCATGATTCACTGCTGGAGGATCTATCAACCATTTATGGATGTTGTGATCTCTTCACTCCATTTTTGCCATTAAGCGGCATCATTTTCCTTTTAGGGCAATTTCTCTTTGCCAGCATCATATTCTATTTAACCCCCACTTTGGACATATTTGTGATTTGATGATAACCTCCCCAAATCCCCTTCTACTGGTTGTCTGAGAAACATTTTGCAGAAAGTTGAGTGTGCAGAGGAAGGCTGTTTTTCACATGAATTTCCTGAAGAGACAATTTGTGACATAATAAGTGATTAAAAGTCAGAAGTGGTCCAGTTTGCCACCTACGTGTGTGTGTAACGCGGCAACTGCCATCAGTGCAGAAACGAAACAATGTTTCCAGTAGCTAAAAGAAGTTGCATATGTATTAATTCTGTATCAGCGACGTCAAATAAAAAATATATAACTCAACGAAGTCTTGGACGAATCACATCACAAGACGAGGACGTGGAACGTGTCTGACACGATCCACGGGGATTCACTGTCTGCTCGTTTTCGGATTCGTCAAAATTTTGATTCTTGAGGGAAATGATGGGTGGGGTAAAAAGCTCCTGGACCGGCAGTCGAGACAGTGGACCCAAAAGAAAGGAATGCCATGTCAAGTGAATGTCATGTTGCTTTGGGCAACACCATTTTGTAAAATAAAGACTGCTCTTCCTGAAACTGAATCTACAGTACAAAGTGCGGATCATAACACCACACTGCAGCATTGCCTCGTGACTAATCCGGGTCGCTTTTGCGACAATGCGGCAAGCCAGTGATGTGTACGCCCCTATGGAGGCGCGATGGTACATGCTGTGCACTGAAAAATGAAGGTGCAGCAATGCATCGCTGGCACAGCAGCCCTTCTGCTCAAGCTGCTAGCTGTATGTGGGCTTCTCTCTCGATCTCCAGTGTGACTGGGTTGTCCGCTGTGGGTGCCCTCAAATAAAGCTAAATAAATAAAGACGCGCGTTTTCTTCAAACTGGCCAGATTTCCAGCCAGATGCTCCCAGCAGCGAAACGCAGCAGTCTCCATGGTGATGGTAGTCATTTCTTTTACTCTCTTGTCATTTAAAAAAAAAAAAAAAAAAGCAAAACTGCTGACGCGATTCCGTATTTTCATTCCAACGTCTGTTAACCAATAAACACAATCCAATTACGTAATCAGTATTTTCTCCTACATCGGCTGGCCGGACGCTGCCTGCTCACTTGGTCTTGGGCACAACTAGTATCTCGTCACCGTCTTGGATGCTGTAGGAGTGCAGCGCCCTGGTGTTGTACTTCATCTCCTCGGGTCCGAAAGCACTGTTCTTGTCGATGTAATAGAGCCTCATGCTATTGGTGGACAACTGGACCACCGTGGTGAGCTGTTTCTTTAGCTCCGCCACCGTCTGGTCCAGGCGGATGTTTAACTGAAACACAGGCATAAAAAAGGTTCTTCAGTATTTAATGATATGTTGGCAGATTGGTTTAACTGGTAATATGCGGTTTCAAAGCACTCTACACTCTATAGCATTCATCCATTCACACACCGGTGGTGGCAGAGCTGTCGTGCACGGTGCTAGCCAGGACATCGGGGGAAACGAGGCCGTTCGGTGCCAAAGGACACTTTGATTTGTAGAAAGGAGGAGCTGGAAATTCAACCGCTTACTTTCTGTTTGAGGTAACATCCGCTCTACCAACTGCAAAGTTTAGGTACATGAACATCCTTTAGATAGCGACTTTAATTGGTTGTTTGTTTTGACATCACATTGCGGAGATCCAATATCAATCATTTGGTTTAGATGCAGCTGACAGCTGTGATTGATAGTTTTTATTCAGGATGTATCGATTAGTAAATAATCCCTTGCGGCCAACTACTAACATTCGCTCAATACTCCATGCATATTTGAAACATTAAGAAAAAAAAATATTATCACTCATGGCAAAATACAACTGAAACAACTAATGATGGGTAATTTGGGGCTGAGCGCAACTGACCTGCTCCACCTTTTCCTCACAGTGAACTTCCACCTGGGCACGGCAGCGTGGTCGCAGGTCAATTTCCGCGAGAGGTTCCAGCTTCCCGTACTTGTTCACCAGGCAGTGGTATCTTGGAAAGGACAACTTGTTTCAGAGCATTGCTATTTGCAACCTGTGTGTCCCGATAGAAACGGACATACCTGTAGGGAAGCTCCTCCTCTGGATAGTCTAAGTAGTAACGGATGAAGAACCTCTCAGCGTCTTCTCGCTCGCTATCAGTCACCATGCTGCCATTTAACAGTGATATTGCAGGGAGTCTGAGGGAAAACAAACTATGTGAGTTTCCGTGCTGCTCCTCCAGAGGACAGAGTATTGCATCTGATTTAGCGACAGTGTCACTTGATAATGATTTTTTTTGTTATCCAGCTTAGTTTATCTTTTTTCTACTTCATTTAATTAGAAATTGCACTGACACCTTTTTCCAACCCTATGACAAGGTGACTTTCTTTTTCTTTTACAGATACATTATTCTCAAATCTTATTCAGATTATTGATTGAGGATTATTTTGTTCTTAAAAACGCACACTGAGTGATCATTTCTCAATGACTATTTTTGATAATTCATATGTTTAGTCCGGTTTTTAAAGTAATTTTCCTACTAATCTTGCAGTATTTCCTCCATTTTTTTAATCAATGGTCCAACTGCTCTCAATACTCACTGTGCTATCATGAGGCTGCGTCGCTCTGCATTGGTGTATGTCTGCAGCAGCGGGATACCCTGCAGTCGTACCTCCTCCAGCTTTGGGAAGAAATTGAGCTTTTCAATGTCCTCCCATCGATTCAGACCTAAGAAAAACATGAACCACTTGTACAGTCAGGCCGGGGTAACTGCGCAAACGGCTTTGAATGAAGTGTCGATCAGTCTGAGCCACGCATCCACACTTTATGGAATGAGATGTCTTATTTATCCCCGGTAGTTATCTAGACGAGTCACTATCTTCACCCCACACAAAGCAAAGCTCCTATCAGGGCCATGCAGTTGTCTTTTTCTCACCCTGTTTAAATGCCATCATTTAGACAGCAAACATATTTGCGGTTGCCATATGACATCCTCTACTGCTATTCATTTCTGACAGTGAGTGAAAATAAAAATCACTGGAGGTCTGTAGATAAAGAATAAAACACTGAGACAATGAGACTTTATCTAAGTCATAATTATGATTCATTCAGTTGTAGCAAGGGGATTTTTTTCCTATTTTCAATACAGATTCCATTTTTATTTTAAGTCTGAGCTAAATATCATTCATCGAAATGTGAGACCTTAAACCGCAGACAGGCTTGATCTGATCAACTTTGAGCGTGAGGCTTTTATTGAATACCGTCCAAGATTCCATGGTCAATTTATTGATATATGGATGTTTACTGTCAGTGGACATAAAATTAAACCCACTCCAGTATGGGCTGCAGCTTTTGCAGTGTAGGATGCAGAGTTATAAAGCATTGCTGTTGCTAGATATGAACCTGCATGCAAACTCATAGATTGGATTTGTGGGTTTCAGGACAGGAAACGGCCAGGAAGCATCAGCGTTCTACTGCAGAACATTTCTGCTCCTGCAGGTGGCACGGTTGTGCATACTTGCGGAGCTGCTGAGGGCTAAGCTCAGGGACCCGGCATGCATTCAGTAATTTCTGCTCACCAATGTGCTCTGGATGGCTGGCAGAAATCACCAGCAACAGCAATGGTACATTTTAATTGAGTCAAATTGATTTTTGCGTTTTTTCTTGGCGAGGCAGCTACCGTTATAAGCGCAAGAGGTGATTGTTTCAATGCCCAAGGGATGCAGGGCGCTAGAACCTCCTAACTAGAAATGTATAGATCACCGGGAACAAAAAATGAAAAGAAAGAGGCCGTTCAAATTTGAACAAGGGAAAGCGAAGCCATTCAGCAGGTTGGTTTTTCGTCCTTTCTCCTACCGAACGAAAATAGTCTCTCCATTGATCCTCCAAAAATAGAAACGATTCCAGAGATAAAAAGCTGATACAGGGAACAACGTATTGTAAAAGTCTACAAATACCACAAATCATCCAGGAAGCAAGGAAAATGTTACCCGGCACTTAATTTTTTATCAGCGGCTATGAGCTCATCGAGAACCTATGTCTTGAGCTTACAATTAATTTAGACAGAAATAAACTTTTCCCGATTCAAACGGAACACTCTAATAGCCTTCGTCAAAATCCTCTCACCTGAGTTGTGCAGGTTGATGCTGCGTAGGTTCGGGAAGAGCCGTGGAAGAATGTCCTTGCTGTCCTGAATAGAGCCCAAGTTGTTGTTGGCCATGACCAGCGTGTCCAGGCTGGGGAACATGGAGCCAAACTTGCGGACTTCGGCCCAGTCTTGGAGGCTGTTGTCGGTGATGTGAAGCAGGCGCAGGCTGGGGCAGGCCACGCTGGAGGCACTCACACCACTGTACGCGTTAAGGCACAGGAACAACTCCTCCAACCTGCAGCGTGGAGAAACGCACCACTTTGACAGAGAGAAATCACCCGACGAAGGCCCTTCTGAGGAGGATTTGAGGAGTTTTTTTTCCACTGAAGTGAAACAAATCTTATGTAAAATCCACCAGCTGTTAAGCGCATTTTCTATTTGCGCATAAATCAAGTGTGACTGGAGATGACAGAAAGCTGGAACAACATAAAAAAAGCAAAGAAAGTACAAGTTTTACACTTGTATTTTTTGAGGGACCATACATAAACATGAGCAAAGGTGGGCATAGAGTTTGTTCCTTTTCTTTCGGCTACTCCCTTGAGGAGTCGCCACCGCTAATCAACATCTAACCCCATTCTCTGTATCCTATTTTCTAACACCAAGTCATTTCACGTCCTCTGTCAAGACATCCATAACTCTTTTCTTTGGTCTTCCTCTCGTCCACCTGCTCAGCAGTTCCAACCTCAGCATCCACTCCAGACTTCCTCTTACGGTACCATAGCTCCCCTTGCGGCATCCTGTCGTATGCTTGTTCTAGGTATATAAATGTACAATGCAGCTCTCTTGGACCTTCTTTGTACTTCTCTGTTAGCATTCTCAAAGCAAACGCTGCATCTGTAGTACTCTTTCTAGTCATTAACCCATACTGTTGCTCACAAATGCTGACTATGCTCTCAGTCTGGTTTCCACTACTCTTTCCCATCCCTTCATAGTATGGCTCATCAAATTCATTCCTCTATAGTTACCACAATTGTATAGCATAGAGTGTATAGCATAGAGCGGATCATGAAATAAGCTGTAAATCAGAGTTTGTGCTTTAAATAAAACTATTCTGGCAAAGGCGTTGGTCGTACTCTGGTGTCTCGCGGGTGAGCAGCAGCACAGTGTCCCAAGACACTTGGGTGTTGTTGAGGACGAGGCGATGGACCCGGGAAAAGGTTTCAGCACAGCGAGGCTCGAGGGTCTTCCCCGCCAGCGGGTTGGAGCTCAAGTTGAGAAATTCCAGGTTGGGGATGTTGGACACGATCTTACTGATCTGAAAATAAAAAAAAAAAAATAACATCATGCGGCTCAGAAGGATTTTGTGGCCCCGACAATGACAACACAGGACAAAACAGGAAGTCCATCATATAATTTGATGGCCTCCGAATGGTCACAATTACAACCAGAGCACGTTCTGGCGACACATTAAGGAAATCATACGGCAAAGCCGGACACAGCACCTCGTTCCAGTCCTCCAACTTGTTGTGGGACAAGTCCAGCTCCATGACATGAGCACAGAAGGCAGCAATTTCGGACTGGTCACCCGCCCGGCTGATTCCGCAGCCGTTCAGGACCAACACGCTGGGCAAGTTCAGGCGGTCTGAGGGGAAGACAGCAGCAGCGGGTTTAAGTGGCAGAGGGGGCAGGATTTGTGAAGATGAATGAGAAAAAGAAGGGCAGCGGAGAAGAAAAATAGGAAGGTCTCCGAGATGTTTTGTTTTATCACATGCAAACAGACGATGCACCCTTGGAGTAGCTGCAGGGGAAGTTTTCTCCTGGGCCTCATCCAAGGGGGATCCCAATCCCTTGATTGATGGAGAATTTGGAGCAAATGCTACTTTTAATTGCTTTACATACGTGATGCTGGCTGTCGAGTACATTTGGGGGGATTTTTCTGAGGATGAAACAACATGCAATTGTTATTTCCCTGTCTTCATTCACAAGGGGCAATCTTTGAGACACACACTATTACTTATTTATATTGCTTTTTAAATTGTAGGAAGCTCCATGACAAAAAAAAAAAAACAGCCAGCCAGTGAACTCCAGATGGCCTCTACTTGAACCCAGATCTTTATATTCCCTCCAATCTGGCTGCCAAATTCATCTACCAATAAAATTCTGTGTGTCTCAATCACTAAATGAATAACTGTAATCTCGATTACAATGCCTCCGCTTTTTTACGTCTCATCCATGGATTTCCTATCTTTGATAAATGTACCTCTATAGCAATCTTTCATTCATTCATTTCATTATCTATACTGTTTATCCCAACTTTGGTGCAATGGGGGGCGGGGCCTAATCCAGCTGTCATTGGGTGGGTGGCAGCGAACACGGCGCTACATGTAGAGACATACAACCATTCGTCTATAGCTTTTTTTGAAATAAATAACATTTTTCTTTGTTTTCACTAAGAGTGGGGTGTGTACGCCTTTCCGCACCCCCAGAATAAGGCACAACACTTAAGGCAGCATATGACACACTGTCTGTTCTTCACTTGAAAGTTGGAGGAGGAGATGATTTTCTTTGTCAACAAAAAAAAAAAAACTTAGGCTATTATTTTAGAAAGGTGACAAATATGTCAGATTCATGATGCTGCATCACTTTGTCTTTGTTTAAATTCTTTTGAAAAGGGAGAATCCTAAAGAATTGCTACGATATACAGCTTCTAATTTGACTTTATTACATTTAAGGAGTCCCCCTTCCCATTGCACTTCGTCCGTTGCAAAGTCATCTCGTGCGTCGGCATTGTGATGGCATGAGGGTTGTGACAGAAAATAACAATCATTATTTGGTAGTGGATCATTGATTCGTGTCCCCCGAGGGACCAAGCGTGGCAGCGGTCAGTGTGTCTGCGGGTGTGAGAAAGAGCAGAGCGGCCTGAAATAACATTTTAACCATTTATAGAGTTAAAGGGGGGAAAAAAAGAACAGGAAATCAATATGTGGCGGCAAACATAACTCTTGTGGTGCGCCGCTAGGAATAAATCAGTTTATAGGAAATGCTGTGTGAGACCCCTGTTGCAGACACAATTTTGGACTACACGGAAAACAGCTTGGACAACTTCTTGTGACATTTTCAGAATCATAGCCACTTCTATAGCTGTCACCGAAATACACAGCACTTTAAAGCTTATTATCACATTTGAATACATATACTTTTCTGTATACCATAGGTTTCCCCACTATAACAAAGATCTTAACACATACTGACCTATTAAATGCTCACATATCCGCATTACGGCACCAACTATTGTTCAATACAGTCTGTAATTTGGACTAATTTTCACTTGCTGTTTGTCATGTGTCTGCTGGTCTCAGCTGTCAACCAAGGCTTCCCAGCTGTGCTTCAGAAAGCAGAATCGTACGATCTGTATAGGCCACGGTTGGTGCGGATCTGCTGTTGTGAACATGTTTAATGTATCCCCGAGATTTGTTGTGATTATCATTATTATTTTTTTCTCAGTTTATTCTCAAGGTGGATGAAAGTTTAAACTAGGACGATACTTGGTGTTTTCACAGCCTCAGGCTGTGAGTTACCGTGTAATGTTAACTGTGGGTTATGCTTTGTTTTTTAAAAATGCTAACATTCAGAGGCTCTTTCATTGCAAAATAAAGCAATTTCAGTTGAAGCACTTATCTTCAATTTTAGAATACAGATAACTAGGAGCATGCTTTTACTGCAAACAACATTTCTTGTGGAAATGGTGATGTACAGAGCTGAAAAGTTCCTAACGGCTTTATCTTGGTACGCTTTCATGCGTGTTGTCGACCACTGGCTGAAAAACATATCATGTTCATGCTTTGGTTGATTAGATTTCCTGCCACTTAAAAGCATAAAAAAAAGAAAAGAAAATAAGACAGCTACATAGCCACAAGGCACGCTGTAGGATGCGCTCACTAATGCATGAAGCTGGGTTTAAAAAAAAAAACAACAACAAAAAAAAACATGAAAAACGCAAAACTCTCCTGCTGTTCTCTCGCATCACGATCATCTTGAAATCTGCACTTTCAGCGTGACACGCGATCGGCTGAATGTCAGCTCAGGTTGACATTGTGGAGGGAAATATTAGCAATGAGGCTGCTAACTGACAGTGGTGTTTTGCTGATCTGTTGGTTTTTAGTGTTTGTTACTGAGATGATGAAGGAATCATTTCCTGTAAACTAAAGCTTAACTGCATATATACATAAATATATCATCATAATCATCTCCCCACTGTATATCATGATCATTTTCCTCATATATATGTACACATATATAAAGTATAAATATAAATACATACAACTTGTATATAGATACATCATCATCATAATTTTCCTCTTATATATGCACACATTTACGTACACACACATATATATACTGCTCAAAAAAATAAAGGGAACACTTGAACAACACAATGTAACTCCAAGTCAATCACACTTCTGTGAAATCATAGTGTCCACTCAGGAAGCAACACAGTTTCATTTTGACTTGTTTTAAGGACATTACATCAAAGTTGGATCAGCCTGGAGTTTGTTTTTACACTTTAATTTTGAGTGTGATTCCTAATCAGACCTCCATGGGTTGATACAATTGATTTCCATTGATCATTTTTGTGTTATTTTGTTGTCAGCACATTCAACTGTGTAAAGAGCAAAGTATTTCATAAGAATATTTCATTCATTTAGATCTAGGATGTGTTTTTTAAGTGTTCCCTTTATTTTTTTGAGCAGTGTATATATATATGTATAGTTGGGAAATTGACATAGTTATATACAAATAGGGATGTATATGTCTATAAATGTTTGTATGTATACATGTGTGTCTGTACTGACACCTGAGACACACACGCACACACACAAACAAACATATCAATCATGCTAGGATGTAAGATGCAGCCGGCAACCCAGCTGTGATTCATCATTTTCCCAGCTCACCTTTCATAGGGGAACCTTGGGGACCTGCAGTGGGAACCACTACCACACCCACGCCGGGCCCTCTGCGATACGGGAAGTTCTCGGGGCTGTACTTCTCACTGATCACCTCTACAAAGGTACGACCTTCCCTGCGCTCGGGTGGCTCCATCGCGATGTCCCGTTGAGCCGCCTCCAGTCAGCTGAAAAAAAGAGGCATGCGATAAGTTGTCAGCACACGCGTGACTTACGTTTTATCAGCGCAAACCCAAAGACCTGCTGCGCTGTGTGTAACATGATACATTAGTGATCTGTTACTGGGAAGACAGACTGAAAGCCAAACTGGTTCCCTGCGGGTAATACACAAAAACCACCACCCCACAGCTGACTAACCGGGTTTACATCTGTGCAATGTTGAGGTGACATTGATGAAGACACTGAATCCCTTGTTGCCGCTGAGGCTGCACCATCAGTATATGAGGGTGTGTGAGTGTGTGTATATGTGTGTGTGTGTAAAAGGGTGAGTCGGATGTTGCTGTAAAAGCGTTTGGGGAGGGGGGAAGGGGTGGAAGCAAACAATCCATATAGCTCATTGGATTATTCCCTAGATGGTGGAAAACAAAGGTTGGAAATGCTTTTGGTGAACGTTATGACGTCAAAACAAAGTTGACCTTCTGACCTTCTCAGTAACAATACATGTTAGTGGAAAGATGGTCTTCTAATCAATGAATACTTGAATCCTGTTGAACATAAGCGGTAATGTGACAGACTACCACCACAATCTCTCCAAAGGCTAAAACAATGATTTGTAACACCACAGTGACCTGAGAGACCAAATTTACCAGCCATTACCATACTGTCAGACCCTAATCGATCAGATTATTTAGGATACAAATGTATAAATGCCACAGAGTCAATGGTTGTGTGTCTCTATATGTGGCCCTGTGGTAGAAGGGCAATCAATCCACGGTGAACCACGCCTCTCGCACAATGACAGCTTGGATGGGTGTCAGCTGACCTGAGTGCAGGATAAGTGATGTAGATAATGAATGAATATGAGAGGTGCTGAAGATTTCACAACAGGATTTAAAAATGCATATATTATTGGCTTCAGGAATGCATTGTAATACCGTTAATACTTGTAGCACAACTTCCTGACGATACATACACTTTTGGTTCATACATAGAGGATGTTATGCATAAATAATGTTATTTTTAATATCAGTATTATGTCAAAACATCATGCCACTGTACAATTATTGAACAAAGTCAAACTATTTCACCATCCTTAAATTCAAATAAAGACATGAAGATGAAGAAATTTACTTGGGTGTTTCTGAAATATGTTGCCGATATGGAGATGATGTACATTTTGAAATGAACAGCCGGTTTGGCTCAGAAGGGAGGGAGTCCTGATCGAGGTGATCGATCAAGAGGATCAATCACGATGGTCAATCTCGCCACTAACTTCATTTGAGCTTTAGTTCTCCAAAGCCGTTATAGTTCACTGGGAAACAATTTCAGCTTTCTCTTTTCAACACCTTTTATGAGTCGCAAAATCGCTCTGCAAAATAAGCTATAGGTTACATAAACTACGTGTTTACAGGGAAGAAACTGATGACGAAGGAAGAAGAGATGGGCCTTCAGCTCTTTAAAAGTAAAACACGCCGTTCCATTTAATAGTACCCTGAATTTGCTCCTCATGTACAAATATAACACAGCAGCTTCTCCTGACCTCACTTCTCGGTTAATTTTCTCTAATTAAAACGAGTGCCTTCCTAAAACGGCTGGTGTGTCTTCTCTGCCTGCCTTCCTGCTTTCCAGTGGAACCCACTGCAGAGGAGCATTAATTATGTAGGGGTTTTACAGAAATAATAAATAAAGGAATCTTATTACAATACGATATTTGATAAAAGCTGACCGGCCCGTAATGGAGGCTATCGTGTGAAAGGATGGTCCTTCTCACTCAGTAAATATTCTGCTTTCATAATCATTTTGCGCTATAAAACACATCCTTTGGACTTTTGCAGTGTTCTGTTCGAGAAAGGATCACAATAAATTATTTGTGAAATCTCCGACGGAATAAGGTCACCGTTTCAAATGTGTGCCGATGACCTGTTTTCATGCTTTGTGCGACCGCTATCGTTGGTCATCCCAGCTTCAAGCATAGATATTGGGATTAGTCTATTGCATCTTCAGCTAATTCATAGCCATAATCCCTTAAGTTCACGTCAGACAAACTGTTTGTCCATATTGAGTTGGGGGTGGGGGGGTCAGGTGAGGTTATCCTTGGGCAATGGGGGGGGGGTGCCCCCTGCATCACAAAACTGGGGAAATCGTGCTGAAACCCTACACCCTCTTTGTGAAAGTGCAATTTAGAGGTGTAAAGTACAACTTTTGGAAAATTACACCTGAAATGACAGCGGTTTTCTTCAAATCCCTGCATTTCCGTGTCTCTCTTTTTCTAGAATTCTATATCTTTTTTTTTTTTTTTTGTATTTTGCAACATAGCGTGCCTTGACTCGACTAATTCAGGATACTAAGTCAAGGATATTAATTCAAGCTAGATGGATAGATCAGCCAGGCACAGACAATAGGGTTAGCGTGTCCAGCTTCGGCATGTTAAAGGTTTTGATATTACGCACAGCAGACATAACCAAATAATAAAAAAAGAGCTCAAAAGACAAACCAGACCATTGGGAGACTCAAGCGTGGATTTAAGGCATTTAATCTGGGAAAAGCAGTAGTGACGTGCATGACAGCAAGGCCGCCAATATGGCAGATTCAGAGCAGCGAGACACTCCATCCATGACGCCGCCACTCAGAAGTGAAGAGGTTTAACGGTCCAGGGACGACAGTCAGTACGAACAGATATGAGCCTAGTCCCACTTATAGTCAGAGGAGCAACGTCACGTAAAGCTACGCAAGAAATCTCAATAAATGTTGCTGAAAAAAATAAAAACTGACTTTAAGTCAATAGATTAATCAGAAAACAGCATCTCCAAAAACTGAGGATGATGACTTAAAATTAAAGGAAATATTATATTATGTATAATTATATAATCATATTATACTTTTATCATAATTATATAATTATAAAATTATATATAACATATATATATGTAATTTATTTTTATTTGTATTTACTTTTTCTCTTTATATAGAAAAATTTAACTTCATGGTAAGAAATGGCAGCGGTATCACATTTGTTAGCTCAGCCTTAGCTCAGCACAGAAATAGCCAAAAGAAACGTCCCTGAGGTTGTTACTCTTACTTGAGTTAATAAGTTATTACCGCTGAGTGGCTGGTCGGTTCCAGGAGACCTCCAGTAGAAACGCTGGTCCCCTCGTTGGTCGGCTGTGAGGCTCGGCTCTGGATCGGCCGGGATCGTGCTCAGCGCATGACACTGTTGCAAAGACAGGGTCAAAGGTCACTTCTTGTTTTGATTGTCAGTATTATTGAGTTGCTACAGAAAAAACAAGACATGAGGCTGACGACCTTCCCAAGCAGAGCATAAATAAGGCAAAGAGTAAATAACGGTATACTGTTTGACCAATCTGTTGGAAATAAATGATTAACAGATAAACTAAGGAAGAATAAAACATCGTTATACAACAGTATTATCTGAATACTGTTGTAGTATTATCAAGTTTTAGCATTTTAGGAGTAACAATTCAGCAAGCATTAAAATACTCCCTTATTATCACAGATTCATTAAGAATAGTAATGCCTGATATCTCATTTTCAACTGTTTTTTTTTCATATATTAAAAATGACTTTTATTATGAGACAAAGCAGTACAAAGGCTTTGGTGGTGATTAACAAGGCAGGCGGTCAGGCTCTTTTCTTGGCCTCCCAGTGGCCAAAATAAAATTTGGGAGTTTAGCAGGGGTTGAGGTAATATCCAGCAAATAATTCACATTTGTAAATGGCTTAAAAAACTATTCCTACTTTTTTTTACCTGAAAATAATCAACTAATAGTTGGTATTCTGCTTTCTAACTATATACAGTAATCACAAATCCCATAGCAAGTATATAACGCTGCACCATCTAACAATGCACTCTGTACAAGAAAAATAATGTTGTGAAAAAATTGCTTTACAATTTCACATCAAATCTACTATTAATTCTTCGTTTATAATTTATACATTGTGTTAGGAACAATTACCGGCAAAAAAGGAAAACAACAACAACAATATAATAACTGAAATCATACTTCCTGTACGTGCTTTATACAACATCATACAAAGCCAAACAAAGCCAAATACAAAGCCATACAAAGGAAAACAAAGCCATTAAACACACTGTAGACTACTTTAAAGATTAACACGTTTATGACAGTGTTTTCAAATTATTTCCTAATTCTGTTGTGTAAAAGAATTATTTCTAATAGTGGAATCGGCTAATTCTCCTATGCAGCTTTTTAACATGAGGTTACAATATAAAAATTATTGTGTTAAGTAATGCAAACTATCACTTATATTTTGTGTGATGTAGGTGGAACCAAAATGCGAGAGGCAGAATTTTGGTAAATATTCCAAATGTCATGAGAAACTGTTGTGATAAACCAAGAGTTTCAAGTATATAGAGGATCCAAAGGATTGTTCAGAATGCAATTTTCCATTTGGCAGATAATTGTTATAAAACTAGCACAAAGGTGGAAAATCAAACCTTTGCAATTTCTGACAAAAATTCAACAGTCACAATTTGCATCTCCTTGAGATTACTGGATTGGAATGCCGTAATATGTTTGGAGGCTAGTAAAGCTTCTGAGATTCTGCGATTCATGTCTTGAATAATATGCCGAACACCATTTCAAAAGTAGTACATTTTGACATTTCTTCTTTTTTTTGAAAAAGTACATAACGATTTGTTTAAGAAATTATACCAAACGATTTGGCATGAAATATCCCTTAATTCGGCAATTATAGTTAATTCAAATTAAACATCTTTACTAAGTAAGGAAATGGTATTTGGGCAATGTGGCAACAACACTTGGCGGTTTAACACCGCGTTAAGTAAATATAATGGCTACGCCAACAATACGGACGTTGCGGATGTGAGTGGTTATTACCTTAAATATAGGTACTCTTTGATAAACAAAATAACGCCGAAATAATGCACGGTTATTATTTATTCATAACCCGCGAAGGTCAGTGGCATTTATGTTACGGCTCTGACAATAAGCTGCGTTCATTACAAAATTAAGCGACTTTCAAAGGGAGTTCGGCTCTTTCAAACAGGCACCGAAACAGCCGACCCGGAGCAAAGATTCACAATACCTTTCGCCATAGCAGGTCGGGCATGACAACAAGGTTAAAGAGTTGGATAAAAGGGATCGGATGCGTGGCGCTGACACGGAGAGCAGCCAGTGTCCACACTCGGTTTTCAGGGAGTCTGACCCCCAGCAGCAGCTCGATGGAGCACCGAGATGGATCACAGATGACTGCGGTGTAAATATCAGATAAATCTCCATCTAATGTTCTCCTGCATCCCGGAGAAGCTCATTGGTAAAGGTCGTAGATTTACATACCTGGAATTACCTTGAATATTTACTTTGGATTTCCCTCGTTGATGAAAACAAACCAGCTGTCATTTTGCTCTTCCCTGTTCCCGGAAGTGACGTCATTTGTCAGTTGAAGCGATTTTCCCCGGTTCCTTATGCAAACAGCATATTTTAATGTGTGTAGGAGACATTAAAAATAACTATAACCCTCTCAGATTATAATTTTAAGTGTATAAAATTAGTATATATTCAAATATATTTTTGATCAAAACATATAATCTATTGAATATATGAAAATTATGGGACTTAGAGGCTCAGTATTGCATGTGTGCGTGTACCTGTTTGTGATTGAGTGTGTGTGTGTGTGTGTGTGTGTGTGTGTGTGTGTGTGTGTGTGTATTAACAACAGCAGTAAAGTTCCTTCATTTACAAACTGGGTTAATAAAGGTAGATTCTGCACATTCTGGACTTATATTGTAAAGAAAAATGTTTTTAGATGTTGTATTGAGAGAGAGGACATCCATGCAGTCACTGGTAACCCCCCTGCTCCCCAGAGCATGTTTTAACATAATAAGACAGCATTTCTTTACTGTGTTGTCAAGTAATTCAGACATAAACTGGATCAAAAGAAATATATTTTATATTATCTGTTATTTCTGCTGCCCGCCAAAATATCAAAAAACAAGCAAAAGGGGGAAAAAAAGTACTGATCAAATTGTCAGAGATGGGATGATATAAACCCAAATAGCTCAAAAACCATTGACTGTAAATGAATACATCAAATATTATTCATGTTTTAGTGTGTAGTTGACCTTTAATGTTTTGGAATTTCTTTACATCTGAACTGAAAATTATATATGTGCAGTTTATGTCTTTGTATATATGGATGTATATGGATATATATATGGATATATATGGATATGTGCGTATACATATATATATATTTCTCCCTAAATATTAATATTGATCATTTTAAACATGTTGTATTTAACTATTTTAAGTCTTGTTTTGGGGCTAACTCCAGACACTTGCCTTGCCAATTCACAAATACTTTTTGTGTGTAAAAATATTCATAAATATTTTTCCTTCCCCATCATTTCAAATTGAGCACTTTTCCTTGGGCAAAGGATTTGGAATGCAAACCTGAGATGAAGAATGTGCAAATATCAAAAATCGACGTGTTTTTTTTTTTTTTTTTTTTTTTACTGCAATGGCATGCTGAGGTCTACACACCCTGGGCTTAAAAAGAATAAAAGCAAAGAATTATTAAATAAAACAAATGAAACAAGCAAACATGATCCTGTATGTTCCAGTTGTGGCCAAATAACTTTTATGAAGGATACTTTTATGCATATCTGTTGCCCCCGAGTGGCGATTAAGCGTCACTTCATGTTCAAGTTGAAAACCTGTCACTTGATGTACTTCACAATTCAAAAAGATAAAAAGAACTAGTAGTGTTTTGAGGCTTAAGTTTCAAAGTATGTATTAATGAGATTAAGTGAGGTGGTTGAATAAGACAATGCAAAATCATCCAAAATCCACCTCAGCTTCGGCGGCAACATAAAGTCCAGTCAATAACGTGCAGTTTCTGCATTAGAAACACATTATTTTATTTTCAATAATGGGTTTAACTTCATACATATTGGAGTAATACAGATGCGAGTGTTTATAGCTGAACACTAATACACGTGCTGTGTGAAGGGTTATGCAGAGATCTGGAGATAGATGATGTAAAAATGAAACGCATGCCCTTTTTAGTATGGAATCAGCACTGGGTCATAGAGCGGTCGGACCTCAACCCTCAGTCTGAAAAAGCAAGCAAAAAAAAATAGTTTTTACATTTACAATCAATAAGAATTTGTTGTCTGACATATTTTTTTCCTTTCTCGCCTATGAGTGTGTTTTAGTGTTTTTTACCTGAACTGACACTGATGATGTATTCTGTCTCATGCTTGTCAGCTGAGAGGAGAAGGAAGAAGAAAGAGATGAGATTAAGAACAATAAAGCAAAAAAAGGGGAAAAGTAATTCTTTTTTTAAATTTTCAGTCTGAAACTTGGTTGCACAGTAAGTACAGAGCATGTGACTTACTTGGCTGGTAGTAGTCGTAGATCTTGACCAATGCCGGCTTCAGTCCGCTCACTACGTGCTGCCGATCGAGCACTAATGAAAGGGGGATCCGTAGGTCCTTTGGCATCTGTTGGAAAAAGAACACACGCGGTGAACTGTGAGAAATCGGAACGGGGTCAAGTTACGTCGCATTGCCTGCTAAGTTCCTCTCACCGAATCCATGTAGATGAGGACGTGATCTTTTTCTTGTTCCACCCGGCTCACCGGGAAGGAGCCTTTGAGCTGTGAGGAAGTGGAATTAACACGGGTCAACTATGACTGTAAAAGACCGATGTGAAATATTACCACTTGTTTCTTTTGATTGCTCACCGTTTTGATAGAAGCGGAGTCTGGAACAAATCCAGACAACAGTTTGACATCTATGATCACCATGTTTGAACGGCCATCCTTCCCTGTATAGCTGTAATGGAACCAAAATAAATAGTGATATGTGTCACACCTTTTCACAGATATCTTAATCATGAGAGAGCTGTTTTACAACAGTTTGCTGTGAACATGGGATGCAAATTTGCTATATGGTGTCTCTGCAGGCAGCCTGTTATTCACAATCATGTGTCGCATTCGCACCACACTAGTGATTATGTTCACCAGGATTTTGTGTTGACGCGACACAAACAAAACACAATCTATCTATTAGACCAAAGTTTAAAACCCTATGCTAACCTTAATGGTTAGCATAGGGTTTGGTTAGCATGGGGTACATGGTTAATACTGACACTTTGGGGTTCTAGAATAAACATGCTGGTGGTCAGGATATCAAAAATATGAGAACTTACAGAGCTTTTATATCCAGATGGAGTTTGTATTCTGCTGACGTGCTTAAGACGACAGCAACCTCAACTGAAACCATCAGAGTGGAAGACGTGGAAGGAGGGGGGATGTTATAGTGAAGGGCAAGCTGCAACACATGAGGAAAGTTTGGTAATTAATTCTAAAATAAATAAATAAACAAAAGAAAATATTGTCATTGAATTCCCGTTTGTCATACTGGGTTCCAATAATCATTAAAATGATTAAAAATAAATCAAATCATTAAGTAATCAATTTGCAGCGGTCTGTAACCTGAGCATAAATCCTCAATTGAGATCACAATTTCACAATGAAATACTACTAATAATGACTAAATGAATGTTTTGATAATAATAATGATAATAATAATCATAGGCATTACATAAGTACCAAAGAAATAATTATTACTGGTACATAGTTAAAAAAAAAATCACCCAACAAACAATTTTAAAATTGAATTATTAGTTTTCCTTTAATCATTGTTTTTCATTTATTAAATGAAAAAAAACAACAACCATATGACTCAATTCGTTTAATATAAATATATTAAATATCATCATTTGTTTATACATTTATTAATTATTATTATGCCATGAACCATGTCTACCCCAAAAATGTGGGCATGAACTGCGGATCATGGTCATCTCATCCAAAGCCTTCGCCATTTGTTTACTGACCTGAATTGAAGCACATGTGGTTCCCTTTACTTCCATGGAGTATTTTCCTGCTGTGTCCGTCAACAGCTTCTCTTGGTAGACCAGTTTGTTGTCTTGGTTCACATCAAATGTGACCTGTTGATTGGGACCCTGGACTGTGACTGTGCTGGACCCCTTCGGACTGAACACCAGAGTGGAGTAAAGAGCCAGAGCCTGCAGGGCGGTCACTGTGTCCTGCAACATGGACGCGCATAAAGTCAGCCACGTGCAATTTCTTACGGTGGGGTAATCAATCCCAAGATTGTGATTAAATGTTCTTATGACACAACAAATGCATTAAATGGAAATGATGGTATTATGCATCTTAAATATAATATTGCGTGTCATATTTTCAGTAACAGCTTTCCATCACAAAAGTTTAGGGTGAATTCATCCAAAACAAAGAGCCATTGCGTCCCAGTTTAGTTTCACAAGAAACTTTGATAAAACAAGTTCCCCTTCACTTTCAAATATTGTCTAAATAAAATAAAATAAAATAAAATGCAATAAAAAATAAAATAAAATAAAATAAAATAAAATAAAATAAAATAAAATAAAATAAAATAAAATAAAATAAAATAAAATAAAATAAAATAAAAAAGTCAATATATGATACAACAGAAAATAGATTAAAAAATTTGCAGCGATTTGGCATTAACCTGAGTGGATGAGAAGCCTCCATAGTAATTCTGCTGTTTTGTCAGCCATCTGATGATGTTTGAGGCATAGCCCAGGTCCGCGGTGGTTGGAGGGATGCTCAGTTTGGCCAGCAACACGTAGGAGCTGATCTCCACCGACAGAGAGTCCGATGTGTCCGTTGCTACTTGAGACCAGTGGAGGGAGGAGCCTGGAGGTACAAAACGTAACCTTTGGCCTCATTTCGATCAATGGCGTTCGATTGAGGCGCACATTTCCCGCCGACACACGAGATAACACAGAACTGGTCATGCACAAACATCATCTCAAAAAATAGACAACATTCAAATTCTGAGGGGGTTGTTTCACTGCTTTATCTGTTTCTGAAACTGTTTTGTGATACAAACATCAACAGGTGCAAGAGATTCTGCAGTCCGTCCTGTGATTTGTTGTGAAGCGAGGATGACTCACCTTCATGCACCGCAACCTTGTCCAACTTCTCCAGAAGCATAGACCTGATTTCCATATCTCCAGCCAATGTGAAGACGTACGCCATCAGAGACATTGTGTAGGTGTTTTGGAGGCCAGGCAGGGATGCCTTAAGGCATGTAAGACTATTCTTCACCACAGGATCCTGTTACATATTAAACACACGTTCTACATTATGGTGTTTTAGAGGAAGCAATATCTTAAAAAGATACTTATTCCTTGCTGATTTTATTGTAAATTCTTGCAATTCGAGCAATTTTCCAGGGAGTGTTCGACAACTCCTTGACACCTTTAGGAAATTTCAATAACTGTCTGGGAAAATTTTCCTGCTGACATGATAGTAGCATCTTAATAATAACGATAATAATAACGATAATAATAACGACAATAATAATAATAATAATAATAATAAAATAATGATAATAATAATGGCAATGATACATTATTATAACTATTTTTGCAATTATTGTTATTATACAACATATATAAGGTTATTTTAGCATATTACTATTTATTAATCCAATATTAATTATTGTGTTAATATTGTGTTAACATTATTAATTAATCTTCCCCTTTTCCTTTTCCTTTCTTTCTTTTCCCTTAAGGGGTCGCTGTAGTGAATAAACATCCCCCATCTAACTCTCTGTATCCCCTTTTCTCACATCAACTAACTCCTCGTCCTTTTTCACTATGTACATAAATCTTCTTTGGTCTTTCTCTTACGTGCTCCTGTCTGCAGTAAAAAGAAAATGCAACTTTGGATTTGTGAGTGGATGAACTATCCAAAATATTCACTCACATTGGGAAGCATTCCCATCTCCAAGAAAGTGATGGTGATGTAAGCAGTGAGGGTCACTTCATCGGACACACCGCCCTGCGAATGGAGAAACATTATAAAGACGTTATCGTCTCTGCGCATCCATCATTCAGGTCCATCCCGGGCCTTGTGTCCTTAACTTTGAGCTTACCTTCATCCTGTTATTAAAGAGTCTGCCTGACTGCTGGAAACAGCCACTCTCCTTTTGTTTCCTCTCCAACCAGTTTTTGGACTGCGTAATAACTTCTGGATCGATGAAGATGAAATTCTTCGCACCGGTGAAGGATCTAACCACAAAAGTGGTAAGCCTGCGCACAGAAAACCACCACGCCCCCGAGAAAAAACCCAAATGAACAAAAAATACAACAACATAGAAACAGCACTGTCAACTTTGCCATGTTGTTGGCACAGTCGCAATAGTGGTTATTTCTTTTGGAAAGTTTATTGAGAAGAAGAACCCCATGTCTGTAACCCCACCCCCATGCTGAATATTGCCAATTGTTTTTCCGGCTTACCAAGTGTTCTGAACGCCTGTTCCAAATGTGCTGTATCCGCCATCGTCGTGTTTGTAATTCAGTTGTCTCTGATAGCCTGAGTGACAAAGACAAGCCGACAACCCACAATTTACAGCTGACATTGATCTGTATTGATGAATGTTGGGATTTTGCACGAATTCCCGGTGGCGGGAAATGTCCAGCCCGCATGTCACCCTGTGACACACATTTTTCTATTTATTTCAGATCCTATAAGACTTTTGAAAATAAAAGCGTTGACATTATGTGAAATTTCATTCATGCATTATCTATACCATTTTTCCTTCACTTGGGGGCAGATTTTTTTCCATGCTGGATTTGCAAGAAGGTGCTGAATGCGTTATGAAATCATGCTGCAAAACTCGTTCAACTGACATCAAGTACTGAGGATTTTTCCATTCAGATAAAAAAATAAACACTGCGTCATCTTATCTAATCACATGAACTATGTAGCAGGTCTTCATCAGATTCTCACCGCTAGTCAGGAAGTTGGAAGCCTTTTTCAGGATGGCAGGAGTCAGCTGATCTGTGCCTTTCAGGTACTGGAGGATGTAAATATTTGGGGCCAGGAGGGCCAGATTCTGCTCTCCACATCCATACGGCATTCTCAAAAGCCCATCCAGGTTTTTCAAGGCCCGGCCCAGGATGTCACCTGCAACAAGACGTCGACTTGATGATCTTAAACACATGAGTAAAATCAACTGAGCGAATGGGATTGCTTCAAATTAATAAATTGGATGAAACGTTAAAAAGATCTGCTGCAGCTGTGACCGATGCATTTACAGTATGAGATGCAAATACAGGAGGTGATGACATTGATGGACATGTAGTGCAAGTGACAAACTCTTACACTGATACCGATCAAACTGAAACCCCTCTGTCATGAAACTGCGCTTGTTCACACAGTGGCATGAAATTTACATTGGTGCAATGATTCGATGTGGCATTTTTCAGAGGTTCGACATGACAAACAACAGAGTTGGGCTGCAGTTCATCCCTATCCATTGAAAAATATCCATTTGTATATCTAAAAAAGGGTTTTTAAAAATAAACAGGGGCATGTGTGCAATGCTTTTTTGGCCCATGCTTGCTTGTGTTGGTGTACCGGTGTTTTCACCGTTAACTACTGAAATGCACGTCCTGTATATGCTGACTCCATCCAAGCCAAACTACAACTTTTATGAGCTTCATATGATTTATGGTATGATGGCAAAATTGATTGGGGTTGACTTTTTGAGAGCAAGAAAAGCGAAACAAATGTTGAAAGTTTACCCAAAACAGATAGCGATGCGCGAGCTGATCCTTCAATCACGTTTCCAGGAAGTGCGATCTCTATTTCTTCAGTCAGAGATTGTCCTGTGTGCAAAAAGAAAACAGTCCTTAAATAAAACTTTTATTTAGGTGTGATTGGCAACAAGATAAACTTTTTTTTCAAGCGGATTACACACCACTACACAAGAGAATGTTTTCATCTTTGAATAAGTATTGTGCTATGATGCAATGTGCATATGTTTTTTCTTCTATTCTTTCAACTATTAATTCAAAGAAAGGTTGTTATTTTGGAGAGAATACACATCAGTTGTATGCATTTGACAGTTTTGTTTGGTTTTCCTCCCTGTAAATGCTAGATGTGCAGTGCAGAGAATATTGTCATGTCCGAAACCATACTGACCATTTGGACAGAGCAGCCAATTGTGGCTCTTGGACACTTCGGTTCCCTCGGGCTGAGAAGAAAGTAAACATGAAATTATTTTATTTTGACCGGTGGCGACATTTACCTTTCATCCCATACAAACCTTTACGATGAGGGATTTGGTGACCCTGTCGATGCGACCTCTTTCTGGCACGCTCACGATGTCGTTGCCGCAAGAAATCGGAGACGGTACGGCCTCGGCCATCAGAGATACATCAACAACCCCTGGAAATTGAAAATTAAAACTCTATATGAAGGTTGGTGTCTTTACTGTTCGTATTGCTGAAGCAGCAGCCCTGTAATTTGTCAAAGTAAAAAGGAAAAAAAGGCAAGAGGTTTACGCTTCTGTGCTATCCTGCAGAGAAAAAACCTTTCGGCTCACCTAGAGTTTTGGGTACCATTTTCCATTTGAAGGTCTTGCGCTCATTGGGACGGAAGCAAGATGAGGACAGATCAGCCGAGAGAGGTTCGAGGGTGTAATCCAAACTGGGTGATGGCGTCACCACCACCTAATTAAGAGGGATAATGAAAATAATTATATATCCGAAGATGCCGGGAAAGACTTGGGGAGTGTGTCGAAGTAGATGTAAAAAAATGGGAAATGTCTGATTCAGGTGCTTTACTGTAAATTTTGACTCATTTTCATTCATGAACCTCAACAAGAGAGGCCCGTATTCATGAGCGTTCGGAGAAAAGCTTGATATATCCTTTTTAAATGCAGGTGGTCAGGTAACAATCGTGCGAAAAGTCGGTAAAACTTCACCTAGTAACACCTCTCACAATTACAGAATCTAGTCCTATTGATATAAAACATTGAATTTTGAGAGTCTAAAAAAATTACCATGATAGGGCTGGACATGAAGTTGAACACGGTCGCCTTCAGTTCGAAAGATTCCCCGCGGATGATGGAGTAAGGCAGGGTGATCTCGAGGAAGAAGGGCTGGAACACAGTCAGGTTTTGACGGGGAGCGACGCCAATGCCCTCTGGAGACAGGCAGAAGACCTCCGACTCCCATGTGGTGATGGTGTCCGGGACGACGACGGAGTGAGCTGTCTTTCCAGAATCTCTGGATTAAAAAACATATGTTTTGTCATTCAAAAAAGAATGCATTCATCTATATCTAAATTATATATGTGTGCGTCTATATCTATATCTATATCTATATCTATATCTATATAAAATGTGTTGTTGCTGGCAAAACTAAATAAATGTTATGGGAGTAAATGCAGGAGAAGCAGTAAATCCCCAAGCTGGGGGTTGTTCTTATCATGCCTATAAAATATTTAAATGCGAAGTTTGATGGATGTCTTTCTAACATGGAAAATAAGAACTCAAAATACCGTTATGGCTGAAGCAACAGCCAGTTTTGTTGTAAAAACAATGATCCCGGAAAAATTGTTCAGGCATTAAAAGTCAACGGTGGACTGTAAATCACCACAACAGCAATCCAGTCCATAGATGTTTAACCTTTAACACCCTGCTAGACAAAACAATTTGGAATACGCCTACAATTTTTCCATATTGAAATTCATTCGGCACTTCACAGTGATCTAAAAGTAGTGTAAAAGTTTGCTGGCATTTCAAATCCTTTTTCCTCACTTCACAAGGGTGTTTAAGGACAAAAGGTGTTGTACCTTCCGCAAGCAAAAAAGCCTTATTCTTATCTAAGTTGCCAGAACTTACAAAATCTCCTCAATGTATTGTTTGAAACAAATTTGTGCATATGCATATTGTGCATCTTGTGCTCACCCAACTGGAAACAGATCCCATATCCAGGTCTCCGGGAAGAAATTACGGACTGTTACAATCGGTTCTGGCGCAGCTCCTCCGCCCATAGACATCTGTATAAAAGATGTTCTCATGGGAGGAGAGTCGTACATTCTAAGACCTGGAAAGAAGAGGCAATACAGAATTGAAAAAAAAAAAAAAAACTTTGGTGAAGCTAAATGTTCCCCATGCATGACCTGACGGAAAGAAATAAAAAGAAAAGAAATGGGGTACCGTGACCAAAGTGGTATTCTCTTCCTCTAAACCTGAGGCAGGGAGGCATTCTGATAAATAGATTTGTCGCCATCTTGAGTCCAATATTCTGCGTTAACAAGCAAATGAAGATGTTAAAAATGAACCACGTGAATGACAGAAGTAGTTATCAACGAGGGATGTTATGACATTTACATTGAAAACGGTAAATGCATCATTGTCACCAGTTGGGTATGGCATCACGTATCTTCTGTGTCTCACGGGTAGACAGTGTGTTTCGTCTTCAACCTCGTATGGGATGAAGTTTGATTTTTTGACAGGTAGCAAATTCATTATCTGAAAAGAATGATATTGTTTAAATTTTATTTACAAGCAGGTCACCAGAGAAGGCAGAGAAAAATGGCCTCCCACTAGATCTGATCCTATCCGGTGTACAAAACTAGAAATATAGATATGATTCATGAAATAGCTGGTTGCGTCTATCGCAGTGAAAACAACAGATCCCTCCAATGTGCAAAATGTGAAGGAAGGAATTTTACTTTTCTATATTATATTTTTTTAAACTTTATTCAACTTGGTAGCAGTTATTACCGTTTCTGCATTCAAGGTCTTCCCCGGCTCCTTGATGAGGACGCTCTGGTCGATGACACTCACTCCACACAAAGAGTTTGGGTCAGTAGTTATGTGCATGATGCTTTTCTCCCCTGGGACAGCCTTGGGCTGGGAAAACTCAACAGACACCTGAGACACACACACACACACACACACACACACACACACATGGACATTCACGAATCTGACTTGCATTTGACTGTTCCACTCACTTTTTATCCATCTCCTTGTTCACTCACCTGGTTCTTGAAGCACTTCTCAAAAGGGAAATCGGAGCTGGTGGCGATCACAGTCTCGCTGGGAAGGACAGCATAAGCCACAACTTGGAAGACCGGTGACATCTCTGGAGAAACCATTACCTGGATCTCCAGACTTCCCTTGGTCACTGAAACATTAAAACCAAAAGGTCACAAACCCTCTGCCTCTGATTAACTGTCCTTGGATTTATTTCAGTATTTACCCACCCAGCTGATCTTGAGTTTGCACTTCCAAAACTCCATGTTGGACGATGATACCTCTGGATAAGACCTGGAAAATTTAATGTCAGGGTAATAAAATTGAATTCTTTCATTTTTATTTTTGGCATAAAAAATACAAGTATATGCACACACTCACACACACACACATTAGTTTGTAATTTAGTTTAGGATGGACATCTCCAGCCACACCTGATACTGAAAAAAAACGTTAAAAAAGATCCGTATTGCTTTTTCGACTCAGAAAGCATTCCTGCATCCTGAAATGCGAAAGCCCTACTAGATTGCGATTCATATTAGCCACGGAGGCCGTGGTTATCTCAAATATTTGGATCGATTATGCTGATTCTGTAATGTAAATGTTACCATTGCAACGGAACACATGTACAGTTTTACCCATCTGTGTAAAAGACACAGAATTTTCCTATTTTGGCGACATCTGACTGATAAATTGTGTTGTTTTGGGCACAAATAAACATCACCATGGTGATGATGTCACATACTAACATACACTATTGACATCAGTTGCATTTTTTTGACATTACGACTATACAAATTATCATCATCATTATATATTTTTGATACCCACAACTGCTGTTCAAAGGTTTGACTCGTGACGTTTGGTTAACTATGCTGGAGCACTTGGGGATCATGGTTTAATTAAATTAAATGTACATTTAACAACTGTGGATCAGCAGCCTTGGTAAAAAGATTTTAATTCACTGACGATTTTCTGTGATTTTTATGCATCCGTGTCCAGAAGTGAGTCTAAGCACGTCCAACTCACCAGATACATCACAGAGAGGACAGCTTGACTCTCTCCAACAACAGTGTAATGGATGTTGACTGATGTTTCCCTTCCACAGACAATCATATCCCTAGTTATCTTGGACACGGTCAGGGAGCTGACTGGCCTTGTGTTGTCAGAAGGAGCTTGGGCCAATTTTGCAGTGAAATCTGCATCTTCAAAGTGTGGAACTTGGTGGTGGTGGTGATCTGGATCGAGAGTGGCCCGTACCTAAGGTTGACAAAAGAAACACCATGAATGTGCCCAGAGGAATAAAAGGTACATGAAATGTTGAAATGGTTATAGTATCTTAAACAAATGTGTAAATTCATTTGTAATTTATTGGGTTTACTTGCACACAAGCAGACACACACAAGCAAAATCAACACAACTAAATCCACAATTTATTGATATTTTTTTATAATATACTTATATATCTATGGAGCTTGCATATTTTTCTCGTATCTGCGTGAGTTTCCTCCGGGTTCTCCGGTTTCCTCCCGCAGTCCAAAGACATGCAGCAGGTTAATTGGAAAAAAGTGGGAAAATTGCCCTGCATGAGTGAGTAAATGAATGGTTGCCTCTCTTTAAGAATAAGAATAAGAATAAGAATAAGAATAAGAATAAGAATAAGAATAAGAATAAGAATAAGAATAAGAATAAGAATAAGAATAAGAATAAGAATAAGAATAAGAATAAGAATAAGAATAAGAATAAGAATAAGAATAAGAATAAGAATAAGAATAAGAATAAGAATAAGAATAACTTTATTTATCCCGAAGGAAATTGTTGTGCCAGAGTTTCAAGTAAAAAATAACAATAATAAATAATAGTAGGAAATTGTATAAACAGTAAAAAAAAAAGGGGGGGGGGTGAGAAATACAAATAAAGTGTCAAAGTCAAGGCTATAAAGTGTTTTAAGGTCTTAAGTCCAAAGATTTGAAGATTCCCTGCAGCTGAAGAAAGAGGAATTAAAAAGATACAGAGTGTTCAGGGTGTAATGCCTTTCGCCTGATGACACCTGGGATGGATGGATGATTAAAAATGATCTACACTTGCCTAGATTACTAAACAATTTGTTATGAAAAATAACATTTTGGATCAGATTCGTAAAAAGATCGCACATCAAGTAATGATGCTATTAGTCTCAGTTACTACAGTTTTTACAAAGTAGAGTGATATTTTCAGCACGACCCGTGTTATTTGAAAATGCATGCTGCTGTAAAGGTATGATCTATTCATTATTATTGTTATTGGTTGTTTAACAATTAAAGTATCATAATTACGCTTTAATACTGTGTTTTACTGTACTATTTTACTTTATTTCAGTTTACTTCATTTTATTTTATCTAAACATTGTCATATTTTATTTCATTTTACACTGCAAAGTAAAAGCCTGGCCTGTGTCGAAAACAGAATGTTGTATATAAAAAAAACTCGATCCAAACAGCAAAGAATAGAAATAAGTTAACTTTCATTGGACTTAAATCAATTGTACTGTAAATGTCCGAGCAGGTCCGAGCATCATGTTTACGGGGGCATGATTTTGTTGCAACTTACGTGGAGAGACATTGAAACCTTGTCCTCGGTGGGTAGGGAGAAGACAGCAATACCGTCACCGCCGGTCGTGAGGTTAGCGAGCAGATTTCTTGGCCATCTTCCATCAAACAGGTGAAGAGTCATATCAGCAGCGACCGAACCATTGAAATAGACGGCTTTAACCTGTCGAAATGCACATGCTTTCGTTACTGTGAAGGCCGATAATGATTGATCCAGGTGTGTAGAATCCCATGGAAATAGAAAGACGTGCGAGAATATTTGGAACTCACTTTTCCCGACAAATCTGCTCCCGTCTCATATATTTCAGGTGTTTGGACGAACGACAGCGTTCCGAGAACGTATGAAAGCCTCACTTCTTTTTGTTGTTTGTGTGTAACACCTGGATGAGAAGACCCAATGTTGTTGAAAAATGCATTTGCTTCTGAATGAATCCACCATATTATGTTGGGTTTTTTTTTGCATAAATATGATATATAACATTTGAAAGCGTACCTGTGCCCTCCTCCACTACTTCAGCTTTTATTTCAAGCCTATCTTGAAGGGCCTTGGGGCTGATTTTTGTGAAAGTTGACATCGCCACGGTAAAGGTGGCACATCCCATCATATTTATCTAAAATGTAAAGTAAGAAATGAGAAAAGAAATAAAGATATTGAAAAAAAATCCAACATTTCCTCCCCTCGGTTCACTGTTTTATTATTATAAATGCATTATTCATATTTATTTCTTGTCACATTATTTGCCAATTATCAGTGATTAAGATCACGAATGATGATAAAAAACTGTAGCCTCTCTCAATTCCATTGCGTTTACTGAGTTACTGAACTTAAGGAGAAATGCTATCATAAATCATTAAATAAATGTTTCTAATCTGATGTGGATATCAAATAAAAAGCAAAATAAATAAATTGCTAAATAAAAAACCTCAACCGAAAGGCCGAGATCCTCAGGTGCGTTGTTCCAAAGTTTAAACCAGCCAGATTGTTGTCCTTGACTCGAAAATGACCTACTTCAGTCCAGACCGGGAACTGGGTTTTATCTTTTAAACTGATTTTTGTTGAAATGCCTTGTGTTTTGAAATGTCATGCCTTTTGTGCAGCTGAGAGATGCGACCGTACCTGCTTCTCTTCAGTGAAGCATGGGGGGTTGATCAACTCCTCGAGTGTGGGTGTTGACGGGGAATATCCTCCGTAGCGGCTTAATGGTCGGCAGGCTTCAATTTTTGCAATTCCTGGCACCGGCTGTCCAAATGTATACCTTATTTTCAAGAAATACAAATGGAATCATAATTGGGTTGTGACAACTGAGATATTCACTCACAAACCTAGGATAATTTTAAATACACTTACTTTGAACATACTTCCACTGTGATTTCTTCCTGAGGTATAAAGGCCTCATCTTTTGTATTTAACTGGATATCAAATTTGGGCAAAACTGGGTGAAAAAAAAAAAGATTTTTTAATTCATTGCAAATAAATCGAAATGGAAAACAACTATCACCATGACCTACCGTATTTTTCCACCTTGAAGTTGTGGTATATTTTCTGTTCACCGGCTGACACAATAATTTGGTATCTTCCTGGAACTGCCTCAGCATTCAAGGCAAAAGACAGCTGTACTATTTTATCATCGGATGTTTGGTTCAGCCACTGCCCAATGAGCGACTTGTGAGGATTCTAGTCAAAGAAACGACATAATGATTAAAAGTGGAAATGAAAAAACAGGAAACGAGTGAAAACAAAGTCGACAATTTCAAATCACCAGCTCTTTGTCTACTGATAATAAGACGTTGGCACTACATGCAGTTACAGATGAATGAATAAATAAAGTGCTGTATACTTAGTTTACATTATCAGAATACATTTAGAGAACAGGAACGTGGAAAGAAATCCAAGTCCCGGCTAATAGGTATGATATACATGTAATTTATCTTCAGACATGAGTTAAAAGTATCCTATATCATACCTATAAATCAAATAAAATCAATAAATGTAAGAATGTTGCCAGATGTTGTATAAAATATGCAATAGAATTTGCTTTGGAGTGAATTTTTTTATAATCAACATTTATTAGTTTGTTATTTTTCTTTAAATTTAGAAATCTATTTCATTTCATATATGAATGTCATTGTAAATAATGCCTTACCTCAATTTCAATTGTTTTGTACTGCAAAAAAGACAGAGGGAGTGAAAGAGAGAGAGTTATTCAACACGTGATATGCAAATTATCTGGAATAAAGACTTTATGCTGAGTCTACTCATTCTTTCTCCAGATCTTTTGAATTCAAACATTATGATTCTATTCAAAGCATTTCATCTTTGCAAAATGTGATTTTCCTTTTGAAACATTTGATTTTTCAGTACGATAGTGTCGTACTGACCCCCTTCCCCGGGTTCCAATTGATCCAAACGTAAGGTTAAAGAACAAACTCTTGTTGAACATTTCATTATGCAACTCGTGTTTGCCACTGAATTCCAGTACATTGAGACGCTGTCAATTATCTCTAGTTGTTCTGTAGTTGGAATGACTAGATACAAAAAGTTTAAAAAAAAAGGTGATCCTTAATAGTTTATTTCAATCAAATTAAACACTCACCATCTCCTTGATAGCTTTGAATTTGGTGTCCATTGAAACCACTCTGAAATTTACTGAAAGAAGTGCAAAAGGGATGAGAAGGTGAAACATTGTTCTTCATCTTGTGTCCACTATTTATGTAGAACTGTTTTTGCATGACAAATATGAAACTGTGAGTCATCCCATTCCCCATCCTATAATTCACATCACAGCAGTTGCGATACTTATAAATGCATTTATTTGAAGGTACTTGAAAATACGTATTTCATGCTCATGCATGCGAGTTCGAGTAATTTACTAATGGCTATATTTCATTTTTTTTCTTTTGCCTTAATTCTGGAGAACACGACCGTAGTGCGTCAATGCTCTGAGAAATGGTACTGCAGCACAGAAGTACCCTTCACTTCCCACCTGTTTATTTGTTACCATCAATGCATATTTCACAATATCTCCTGCTTGATGTCTAGATTTCGGTGGTTTCTTGCAATCAACTCCCTATTCACTCATAAGGAGGACATTCATCTACTTGTGCAAAGGTTACTCATACTCCCTGCCTTCCTCCAATGGTTACCACATGTGTATATAGTATCATTAGGTATCATTTTTAAGAATGAAAATGTCACAATATCTCTTGCTTGATGTCGCAATTTCTCTGCTTTATTGAAATCAACTCCTTATTTACTAATAAGGAGAGAATTCATCTCCTTGTGCAAAGTTGACACCTACTCCTCGCCTTTCCCCAGCTGCTTGGCGATAGGATTCCATGCCGGTGACAGACACCATTATGTTGGACGTCTCACTTAAGTGCAATATTTAATCATGAAATAATACCTGATTTCACTAATTGTTTGTGGTTTGCCTAAAAATGTTTTCCCATTGAAACCTGAAGCAGACAAACTATTGTTATACAATCAATATGCCTGTGGAGGTTCTCAGTCATGCAGGTCAGGGTGAATTTTATCAAAATCTTCTTGTCGTGGCAATTGGACTTTCTGGACTTTGTACACTTGAAGATGTTTCAGCCGTCGTCCCAGACGCTTCTTCAGATTTAACGGCCTGTGGGGAGTTTCTCAATATGACTGGCAGGGTTGTGGGCGGGTCTGGGTTAGGATGGCTTGTTATGCAAATGTAGTGGATCGACAGAAGTCGAAGGGGGTTGTTATGCTAATGAGGGTGTTGTTACAAATTTGGGGGAATTAACCTGGAAACTTCAGAGAATGAGAAACAAAGGGGTGAAACCTGTTGGATCACATGTGAAAGTAACCAGGCGGGTTTTGTTTGTGGATCTTTCTGGATTTGGGGTTCCATCTGCCATCAGGGGGTGAAATGTCTTCAAGTGAGGAAATTCACATCCAGTTGCCACGACGAGTAGATTTAGACAAGTATATTATCAATGCAAAACCCATTACAGTTGTAGAGACTTTTTATTTGTGTATCTAAATGTAAATCTTTAAGTACATAAAAACATTTGTCAGTGATTAAGGCTTTGCAGTGAATGCAACATTTTCCGTTGATGATACTGTGCAAAATTACCTGTTTGTCCGGGGAGATAGATTGGTTTATCGCTTTGGACGAATGTCAGTGGGTTAAAGGATCTGACCATGACTTTTCTGAGTTGCCTGGAATAAAATGTGGCACCTTCTACTGTCACCTCCATCGTGTACACCACCTTCTCCACTTGAGGAGCCTGTGATGACACATTATACATAGCATACGTGTTGTCAAAGATTTTTGTGAGAGTGAAGTGCTTGAATTTATCGTTCAAGCTTACCTCAAAAATGTTGCAGTAATGAAACGCTGTGTCGGATGTCTGTTTGAGGAGGGTCGTGGTCGTCTCTGGAGTCTTCAAATCAACAGTCATAGTCAGAGTCTCGTTGGGCTGCAAGAGGCTTGAGCAGAATTTGGCCTCAGTCCCCGCTTCAATAACTGCAGGGATGGCCACCAAGTACTGTCTACAGTCAGGAAAACATAAACGCACATTATTGGATTCAGATGAAATTCAAAAATTACGAGGAAAGACACAAAACTATTTAGGCAGCCGTCAGCGTGCGGACGGTAAAGGCGTACTTACGGCCCGGCCTCTGTCTGGACGACAAACGTCCAGGCCAGGAGGGCGCAAAGGATCCATGACCGAATCTTGAGATGACCCATGGCTGACTCTGATGAGCTGCAGATTCAGGATCTGTTAAATAGCCGCTGGAACGGCACCGCCCCCGGTTCACTCCCCACGTAACACCCACTCGCACACACCCAGTGTCTCGGACACACTACATGCAGGCTGACCTCTCATTCAACCCTCTTCTATGAGTCAATTGTTTGTAGACATCGCATGGTTTAAGGCTGATCAAGTGAAAAATAATAGAGAAATAGGTTTTATATTTGCTCGCAATCTTAGGTTGAAATGAAATGCCTTTTCTAATGAGCTTTTTAAACGTGCATGTTTCGCAACAGCAGTTCTCTTCGTGCAGGATTCACTAAATGGAATGAAAGTTTTTTAAGCTGACAGGTGATTAATGCATTGACTAAAAACACATATGTCTTATTACTTATTTGGATTTGTTTTAATATTCAGTTGTGGAATAGTTAAGTTCAACCTACACTTGAAAGCCATGTACACTCTCTTTTATGAATTATTGTGGTAGAAGTGGTTTGGGCTTTGAGCAATAGGTTTATGCCGTGTTCCCTCTCCCTCATTTTCTGAAAAATGCCTATTCAGGATTTGAAAAAAAAAAAATCAAATTTTTTCCTTCTTCTAATTCTTCTGAATTAGCTAGATGACTCTTGCCCTATTGTGAGCAATGTTTTCAAATGAAAAATAAAAAAAATGAGGTGACGACTTTCCAAAATGCTGTATTTTGGCATTTGAATCACTACGCCACAAAAATTTGACAAAAGCTTGACCTTTGTTTGTTGAAAAATTGCTGAATTAACACATGTTCTTTGAGTCATTTAGAGCTACTTCTGCAACACTGCCCTTTACCCAGCGTGGGATGTTTGGTTTTGCCATGCAAACCAAAGTTCTTTACTATTAGAGTTCCCAGTAAACCTCTGTTAACTGATAAACTGCTCAAACACTGGTGATAGATTACTACATACAAAGGATAACATTTATCGTTCAATGCAAAGTGTAAAACATTACAGTAGAGGCTCAATGCAAACAGAGCATTAAAAAGTTCATTGTGATAAACCACATTTGTGCATTACCAAACACGTGGGTTGTCCTACCCTCGCTGCAACCTTTTCACCTGCACTTTTATCAAAATGAGAGGGATGCCATTGGAATGTAGTATTTTCACAATCCTTCCAATTTCTCAGTAATTGTGCGTAAGATAAGACCAAATTTTCAAAACCTCCCCCTTTTTAGGTAAAGGCAGCTCTCTTTTAAGTTTGTCATTATTAGAATACTCAACAACTACATGTTAAATACAGTGGAAGTTTTCATTATGTTACCACTACAGAGACCCAGGACATAGGTCAACAGCTATTTGTATAACCCCACCAGGTTTCTGTAAATGCTTTAAGAGGGTCATCGTGATAAACTTTGGAGAGAAAGCAAAACAGGATTTTCACTGCAAATTATGATTTGAAAAAAATCATAAAAAATCAAAAAATCATAAAAATCAAAAAATCAAAAATCAACCTTTCAATCACACCCCACATTCAAGATTTAAGATTCAAAGTGTTAATTGTCAGATGCCGTGTGGAAATGTGTTTCCCTGTACAATGAAATTCTTACTTGGTGGTCATTTAGATATGTATTGGCAATAAATAGGTAGTGTCAACGTTATTATAAATATTAATGTTGCAGTGTTGGCAGTGCAAGTAAAACACTGAGTGCAGCTTGCTGTGCAACTCACAAAGTGCAGATGAAAGGATGAATTAAGTGCGAATGGCAGTAGTTACATGCGCAGTGCAGCATGTAAAGTGCAGAAAAAGAAGAATAAGTGTAAGCTGTTAAGGAATCTGATGGCGGTTCGGGTAGAACGGGTTCATTAGACGTGTCGTTCGACATTTCTCACTCCTGTACCCCAGGCCTGAGGGTAGGAGTGTGACCGGTCCATCCTGAGGCTGGGCGTAGTCCTTGGGGATGGAGGCAGCTCGCCTGTGGACTCCGCGGTGGTAGAGTCTCTGCAGGAAGTGGCGTTCTAGTGTCTTTACCACTCGCTGCAGGCGTCTGCGGTCCAGAGCATCGGTGCTGCTCCACCACTCAGTGATCAGGTTGCTCTCAACAAAGCAGCTGTAGAAGTTACTGATGATTGTAGCCTGTTGCGCCTCTGCCGGTGATGCATCCTATCACTGCCATCTCATCTGCAAACTTCAGTTAATTGTAGCCCTTTGGGCGTCCCTCACCAGCCTGCGTGAGGTCAATCAGAACATGAATGAAAAAACAATTATTCTGTTCATGTTATACAAGTGTATTGCTTTTCAATTATGATTGGTTCGACCATCCAAGTGTGTGAGTTTGTGGGTTATGACCGTGTTGAATGCGCAGCTGTAATCCACAAAGAGGATCCTGATTTAGGTGTCTTGTCTTTCAAGGTGGGAGAGGCAGTAGAGGCGGCTATGGCATCTGAAGTGGTCCTGTTGGGCCAGTTTGCAAATTGCAGAGGTTAAGGGTCTTCAGAATGTTGTTCTGAATGTGGGCCGGCACCCCTCTTTCAAAACACTTCTAAATGATTGGAATGAGTGCTACTGGCCTGTGGTCATTCGGACAGGTGGGACAGCTTTTCTTGCGGAAAGGGACGACGGTTGTGCTCTTGAAGCAGGTGGGGATGGCGCTCTGGCGGAGGGAGAGGTTGAATATGTTGGTGAGAACATCGGTCAGCTCATTGGCACAAGCTCTGAGGATGTTGTCCGGTCCGGCTGAGCTTTCTCAGCCCTCGGTGTACCTGGTTTGATGATACTGTTGGGAGAGAGGTCCCATCGTGTGTGTGACTCACCTTCGTGTTGTGCCTGTGGTACTGGAAGTGGGCGTAGAAGATATTGTCGATGCTGGTGGTGGACTTGTAGTCCGTGATGTGCCACCGCAGACCTCGCCACACCCGCCCAGGGTCAGCGGTGGAGTAGAAGCCAATCCAGCTTCTCTCTGTACTGCCTCTTGGCTGTTCTGTTGGCTTTCTTCAGTCCGCACTTCGCAGCTTTGTGCTACTTCGCATTGTTGGACTAAGATGCATGAGAGCGGGCACGAAGCATGTGGCGTACCCGACTGTACAGTCATGGTTTCTGGTTAGGGAACTTCCTGACTTCCTGGGTGTTCTCGTCCCGGGTGAGAATGCTCACATGCCGGTGGTAATGAAAATGGTGCACATGAAAATATAATGAGAAATGGGTCAGAACCACTGGGATCAATCGACATGAGATTCTCTAAAGAATCTTTTTGACGATGCAGTTTATCGACACCAAATAAATTCATATATCATTTAACAGATTATTCAATGGATAAACTGAGCAGCATGAATAATTTCGAAATACTTTTACCCCTGAGCATTGATGTGAACATCCCATGTTTACTCATTCTGCTTTGATACTTACAACATTTATGCTTGTGCCACTACTCCAAAATCTAACAGTCAGCAAATGAGCAGAATATGAAAAGATCGAAACCGACATGTATCATGTAGATATTTGAGAATAGATGCATACTTGTTATGTTTCCATATGATGATTAAGAATTATAATAATGGTCTCTGTTTACTTGGATTGCTACCCTTCAGACCAGGGGTGGGGATTTTTTTTTTGGCTGGCAGGCCACATTTATAATTACATTTTTATGCGCAGGCCAACTAGGTATCCTGTATATTGAAAAAATTTAAAATTGCAATTTAAATATTTACATTTTTTGGCATTTTATTTCACTTTTAAAATCATTAATGATCATATGATTGTATTGACATTATTTTGTATGTAATGCAGCCTCAGGGAGGCACTGGCCGGTGTCTCCCTGAGCCGGTCCCAAGTCCAGATAAATCCAGAGGGTTTCGTCAGGAAGGACATCTGGCATAAAACTTTTGCCAAAACCAAACATGGGAATCGACCATAATTACCAGATCATACAGATCTGTCGAGGCCGGGGTTAACAGAAAATCTATTGGTGCCGATGACCTACAGGGTGCCATTGGAAACTTGGCAATGTAGGTCAAACAAGGAGAGGACCAAAACAAGGAGAGGACTTGTTTGACCTAACAATGTAGGTCAAACAAGGAGAGGAGGAAGGCGAGTTCGGAAGCAGAGACAGAAATGGAAAAGCAAGAGTCTGGGTCTGAGAGTTGGGACTTTGAATATTGGGACTATGACAGGAAAAGGTAGAGAGTTGGAAAGAGGGAAAGTCGATATAATGTGTGTTCAGGAGACCAGGTGGAAAGGTAGTAAGGCCAGAAGCTTAGGAGCAGGCACTAAGTTGTACTATTATTGTACTGACAAGAAGAGAATTGCACTTGAATTGCACTTTTGATAAGTTGCTTTGGATAAAAGCGTCTGCCAAATGACTGTAATGTAATGTAATGTAAGAGAAATGGAGTTGGAGTTATCTTGAAGGAGGAGTTTGTTAAGAATGTTCTGGAGGTGAAAAGAATGTCAGATAGACTTATAAGTCTGATATTGGAAATTGAAGGTGTGAGGCTCAATGTTATTAGTAGGCTATGCCCCGCCGAAAGAAGAAAAGGAAGACATTATTTTATTTTGTATGTAATTATCCATACAAAATCGAAAAAAGGGAAAAAATAAGGAATTTCTAAATTGGATATTTACTGAAAATACTTATTAAAATATTCGACGAAAATAGTTTGGCGGACCGGAAGTGGCCATAAAATGCCCAGGTCTGCTTTAGACAATAAATATTTTGTCCAGAAGATGACGCTGCAATACTATTTCTTTTTGCCTTCTCAAGCCTGTCTGCAGTAAAATTATGGTTGCCATGTCCAAGGTTTTCGGGAATTATTTTGAACCCTTGTAACTCTCTTACTCTCTATTTAGCTACCTAGCAAATTGCACAAGATATTTTGCTGATTTTGAATCTGTAATCTGGCAACCGTAGAGGAGGCGGAACACCTGAGCAGGACTCACACAAGCGGTCACCGCCGGCGTTAAACGGTTCCTTACAAAGTAAGTAGTTCGCACAGATTTATTTATTTATTGTTTTATTTTTTCATGTGCAATTGTGTTTATTTTTAGTAAGGTTTAAAAATGTGAAGAAGTAGCTGCTGTAGTTCCAGGACTTGTTAACTTACCTAACCACGCCTGCGTCAAATCAGTGAATTGGAAGCTAATATGTCAATTTTTTATGTTGCGAAAGTCAAGACTTTCTTCAAGACCCCACCTTATCTGAATTTAAATGTTTAAGTTGATAATTTCCTTTCCTTTAAGTGATTCAATCATCGTATTATCTGCGCTGTCGATAAACTGTCTAAAATGATATTGAAATAATGTAGCTAATTGCAATGAATAGTAATAAGTCCTTGTTCTACTATCAGGCAACAATTCTTTATTAAAATATACACGTATCTTCAAACATTTAACTGTTGTGCCTGTTTGGACAAAATATTTTATATATATATGAATACATTGTTGGCTGTGCAGAATGTATTTTATAATGTCAATTTGTTCATGACTTGAATAACGCTTTCAACTTGTATGTATATTTTTCATTGTGCAATCAAACAAATTGTAATTTCTTACAAGGTTGGCATGTGGAAGCAGCCCAGCCCCATCTTAAAGGGTAAATAAAATAGGAAGCTGAATTAAAAACCTAATTCAAGAATATTAGGATAGAAAAACAAAATCTGAACAAGAATTTCAGACACTGATATCAGAATAAGAGAGATACAGTCTTCCACTGAGCACTATGACTGGGACTGTTGAAAATTTAACTGAGACCTGAATTTATTTCTTTCACTCTTTTATTGCCATATTTCTTACTTATTTCAATCAAAAAGGGAGATCCCTCTCTGCTCAGCTCCAGTTATTCTATTCAGGAAAAAATCTAGTTAGTTATATTCATCCCGTACGATTTCGTACACATTTCGTTCAATTTGTTAACATATCATTTACAAGTATGTTTTTTTTTAAATACTTAAGCCAGCCCACTCTTTGGCTCTACTTTATTGCACTCACTTGAGCACGATAAACAAACAGGAAGGTCCTCGTTCCCTGGAAAAATCCAAGGCAATTATTGGACAACCGTGAATCTTTGCAACCTAATAGTGCGTTCGTGTTCTTTTCAAGCTTTTAAACTAATAGGTGATTGATTGCTAATTACCGGTGACAGAGTCCCCCGGAGAGCACAGAGCCCTCCTCTTTTCCACATTGTAAAAGGTGCCATAAGTTTTAAACAGTCAACTCTGCTGCTGGTCCGAGCAGCTCAATAATCTCCCGGACGTTTGAATAATCATCGTGTCTTTTCCCAATAAAGAAGGAGGAGCCCCAGAACAGCAGAGTGCAGATACCTGATATAACCTTGGATCCAGTGTAGCTGATGAAGCCTTTGGTAGCCTTAAAGATCCAAAATTTATTAGAGTGGATTTTGTTTTAGACAACGTCATGAACCATTGGCAGTTGAGCTGAAATCTGCAAACCCGATATGAAAAAAAAAAAAAAAAAAATCCAGTACAAAAGTACTCTTTCATTCTATCGACCTTTGTGTGAGTCAAAACATACGATTGATAACAATCGCTGTGCAATGACAGGAGTTTCTCTTAATGGCACTCCTATTGATGTGAACCATTTGGATAGGGATCACACCTCCGCCTCAACAACAAAAGCATAAACAATGAGCGTTATCGATGACAATGTGTTTATTTTTTTTTCATGGACGGATCAATTGACGTCTCGGTTTTTGTCTCGGAAATCCATCCCCTCAATCTGCTCTCTGTTACAGGATATAAAAGTAGGGCAACGGGGACGATGCTGCATGGAGCTGCTGTCTCTGAAAAGGAAAAAAGGCTGTCACAATGGAGGTAGGGCAATTTTTCTGAGCTGCCAAGTTGTTTTGTATGGTATTACCGACTATCTGCAGTTTATGGAACATGGCCTATGTGATAGTTTGGTCAGAACCAATTTTTAACAGGTTTATATGAATATAATCTATTTATAGGGCTGTAAATCTGAAATGAGAAATGCAAAAGTAAGACCTACGTATACCACATTTTTCAAACCAATGCCATCAGTAAACTTTGAAATGCTGTACATTAATAATGTTATTTTGTAAAAAAATGCCAAGACCCGGTCAATGTATAAACCAGTTCTAATGTTCTTGTTTTTTGTCAAAAATGTACTCAAATTATGATTTCAAAACCATGGTACAAACAATAACATTTTTAGTTTTCCTTGACACTCGATTGAAAATCCATAAATTCTCTTGTGTGTATTGAAAATATTACAAACAACAGACAAATAAATTGTCTCTAAAGAAGAATTGCAATAGAAAACTGAAGCACTGGATGGAGATTATATTCTTTCTTTATGGAACTTATAGTATCAGTGTACCGTAGCAGGAGCCGCGAATTGTCTCTACCTAGCTCATAGTCTTACTGTATCCTTAATCCAATAATACTCATGGTCAAGGTTTGTGTTAGTAACCTTGCTGTTGCACATTACACTGCATCTGTTATTGTATTGGTTGTGAGTCATGTGAAGGGACAATAGAAGAACCTGCAAAGTAAATGTTAAGACATGAAGATAAACCAGGCAAATAGAGAAATGGGAGCTTTGTTAACAGTTGATTATTTGGGGGCAAATAGTTAAAAAGTTCAATCTAATCTTTTATATAATAATATAGCAAAATTTCAGTACCATATCTAAAGGTGAAGTTTTGTGTATAGTTATAATTAAAAAGCATAGTTGGGACTAGATTTCTGCTAATTTTCAAAATGACGAACCAACTGGTATTTCCTCTTGAGAACAACAATCTCATATTACATTTTGCATCAACTTATACAAGTATTCTCAATTGAGATCTCTATTTGCTGTACAATGCAGAAATGGTAGAATATTTTCAGTGACCGTCAAAGTTTTTGCTGGTTTGATGTACTTACACGAGTTCCGATGCGAGCCATATCAAATATTTCTGCACCAGTTATTTTGTTATTGAAAGTGGACACTATAGATTCAGATACTTAATCAAGGCCAACAGGAGGTTGAAAATACATCCATTTCGGTCTTTATGGACATTTAGACATCTTAAATAAGGTCTGAAAGACCACCAATTGCTTCTCTGGGACAAATAGTGATTTTTTGTTTCTCATTCTGATTCTTAAATATGCCCTCTTGGATTTAAAACCAAACAAAAGGTCAACAAAATTTGGGGATTTTAGGGAAATTTCTTTAGACAACTTGTTTTGTGTGTGTGTGTGTGTGTGTGTGTGTGTGTGTGTGTGTGTGTGTGTGTGTGTGTGTGTGTGTGTGTGTGTGTGTGTGTGTGTGTGTGTGTGTGTGTGTGTGTCCATTTTTTTCTACAAATTTAAATGTCTTGCAGCAAATGAATGAATGGAGACAGAAAATATTATCTTTCGGTCAGAAAAGCACCCAGTGACAGATAGGAGCTTCCTCAATTTATTAGCTCTAAGAAATAGTCTTAAAACAACAAACTAAAAAAAAAAGCTCCAGTATTTTAATTGTTCAATATTGTTTTAAAACATGTTTATAATTGCCAGCGGCTCTAATAGGTCACCGCATTTATTTTTAAAATAGACATGCCGGTCTGAATAACTTGTATGCAGGATTGCAGGATGCTACACACAATGTTAATACTGATATATGTATCAGTTCACAACGTATTTTTATAAATAGCAGTGGCACGGCCACCCTGCTGACTGTACCTTGTACATGCTTAAAATAAAAACGTGCATATCTGAACCTGTGTTTTATATGAATATCTCAATATTGAATGTGCAACAAAAAAATTGTTTATGCATGCCACGAAGCCTAGGTTAACATAAAACGCAATGTTATACAATATTTACTGTAGGGGGTCCCTGTTTCATCCCTCTTTTAGTTTGGGGATCTTTGGCCACAAATAATGTTGAAGACTCCTGCATTAGGCTATCAAAATTGGACCACAACTTTACTGGTCAGAGATGTACTAAACAGAGATGTACAAGTTTCTGAATCATCCAATCTGCATCGATTCACATGGAAATGATTGCATAGCAGATGACTTACCTTTCACAGATGAGGTGTAAGCTGTTTTCAAGTACATGGTAATGTGATATATTAAACTATCATTGCAATGGAGGGGCAGTAGGCCATGTGACCAAGTGGGGGAGCTAGTGCTCCATGGTCTTCGATCATGCTAGACACATGCACAACAACTGCAAAGCACAAGCGGAAAGTCTTGACCACATATCAGTGTTTTATCTGAAGAGTCGTCGGTGTTAGAATGGTCTCACAGCCCACCACAGACTTTATCTCCACTAGTCTAGCCCACTGCTCTCATTCCCTGCAGTCTGTCCTGTTCCGTTGCTCCACTGATAAGCTTATATCACGTGTCTTGTTATAGCTATAAAAAACATGCAGAGAGAGGCCTGATTTAACAGCAACAAGAATAACTGTGGTCGTGAGATTTGTTGCTAATGATGCTTCAAACATTTTGTCAATATTCTTGTCTACATCTATCCATGCCTGCTGAGAAAAGGTCGATACTTTTGCTAAATCAATTAACTGTTTTATCAATGGATGAAAGTGTTTCAGGGGGATTATTTAAATATCTCATCTGCTCACAATTAGTCTGTTTCAGCCAGTGTAATTGCTCCTTCTTAAAAATATATTTCAACACTGGCCCTGTGAGGGAAAGCCTCTAGAAATATTAGTATATTTTGTGGTTGTGATCTTGAAGCAAACCGTCAAACTTGTGCAAAATAAAACTACAATCCATATGTTTCTAATGTCAGTTGCGGTCTTTAATTCTTAAAGGCTATTTGTTTTTACCACAAATTACAATATGTAACAATATTAAAAGGCAGCCGAGAGCTTTCTAATGCGACAGTAGTCACTTGTGGAATATTTAATGCTAGTTGCTCTATATTAATGCCCATGTACAAATTATAGTAAGTGTCATTAATGAGCTTATTCTCAAAATTTGAAAATAATAAGATTCCTTTCCTACCACTAACATTTTAGAAATACAGGCAAGGCTCACCTCAATATAGAGTTGAATGTGTTGCGGGATTCCTTGGCTACTTATTGTTAATAGTTTATTGATAGAAAGATTGAGGGGGAAAATCCTTGCCGGCATTACCCCCCCCCCCCCAACCCCCCATGCACTTAGCGTCGGCTCACTACAGTTCACCAATCCTCCTCAGACATCTGTGTTTGCACAGGAGCAGGTGGATGGACACTGTTCCCTTAGTGGCTGTAAACAGCTTGTCACTCCCTGCCCTCTTCAGACGGTGGCTGTCTGGGGGGGTTAAAGTTGATGAACGGTGCGTCGTGTTTATCTGCCCCACTTCATTTTATTCCAGACAGGCTGCTGGGGCTATGGGTTGCGGCTGAGGGGCAGCCGAGCTGGAGTTAATGACAAGGCTTTGTTCGATGCTGGAGCTCTTGTCAAGATAGGCCCTGGCCAGACAATAGACGGGGTCACAGGTCCTCGGGGACTTGGGGTGAGAGGGCTAATGAGTCAGTAGGAGCAGGCCAGTGTGGTCTGCCACCTCAGGCTCAGATGGTTCTGACACAAGAGGCAGCAGAAATATACTATTATTGCCTTGTTTTAAGAGCTTGTAATATTGTTTTCTGAACACATTTAATTGTTTGAACCAGAAGTTTAACAATGCCTAAAATCTGCAATGAAAAGTGATGATGATACACTGTGATGCCAAAGGATAAACAATATATTGTAAAAAATTCTATCATATACATAAACGCCCCCCTCCAAAAAACAAAAAACAAAAAACAAAAAATCAAACCTTATTCCTGGTTTTTGACAATCACTTTTGTAATGGGATCGCAGTCCGACAACGGTATCTCTTAATGATACACCCATTTATGTCATAGAACTTTTTCTAAAGCTCAGTTAATGGTAGTTTTTACTTGTCTCCATTTATTTTTTTATAGGCTTGCAAATAATTACAATGAATTGCAGGATTATAAAAGCCAAATTTGATTGTTAGGATTACCTGAAATCAGGTTAATTAAATTCATTTGATTAGAAATTAAATACATATTGTATTACATATTGTCAAATATGTAAGCGTGATGTGAAGCAGTAGTCGAGACTTGAGCAGCAAATTTATTGACAGTTGGCGCTGACGACAATGAATATAGTTTGGATCCAGCCTGACTTGGATCAAAGACATTTCGAGGTGAATGGCCCAGGGTTTTGTATCGATGAAGCAGACCTCTGTCTGTGTTAAGACAACACTAATATTGCGATTTTCTTCTGTATTTTATATGAATTACAGTTTTAGGACTAATGTATACATTTGTGCATTGTTGGCTTATTGAACTGTTTGATTCTCAGTGTTTAAATGTGCAAAACAGCAAAAGAGAGATTTCTGGCGATAATTGCTGAGCATATAGTCATCTCTGTAATGTGATTTTGACACTAGAATATCCGCAAAGCTTTTGTGTTTTTATTCTACTATGTAACTCATCCTTAGCAACACCAGTCATGATGCCATGGATCCCACCATGGAGATTTTGTCCAGCAGTGTGTGTCTTTTTATTTGTATTTTCTGTAACAGTGATGTCTCAAAAAGGAATGGGAGGGAGTTGTTTGGACTTGCTTAACACTTGAGCCTTCGACACGGTTGAACAGCACACTACAAAATTCCATTGACATACATTTTCTTCTGAAGTCTGTCTCCACTCTCCCTTCTAAGTTTACACTCCCACAGCTAGATGTACATGGGCAATATTTCTGGCCATTAGGCTCGACCATGGATCCTTCAAGCTTGACCGGCTCCTCTTCTTGTTTTGATCGACTTTCTAGCTTTTTAATTTTCATCTCTTTTCACCCTCCTTATCCCCATCCCCATCACTCCATCAACCACAGCGACCCAGACACATGCGGCTGTAGCTTATCCAGCCGTGGCATTGACCTCTCATCTTCATATTGACCTGTTGTTTCCCATGACCTCTGACCCCGCGGGGGGCCAAGCCTTCAGCCATCTAGACCTCCTCCACCTGGCCCCTATCACTCTTCGGATTGTCCAGATGGATTACCACTCCTCAGGATGTCTATGGGATTACATTGTTGTCTCAACTCGAGGGTTCTAGGAAGCTAGTATGTACAACATTTTTTCCATCTTTCAGCATATATTCTGAGATATTCCCTGGTGATTCATCATTTGTTTGTCATTGGTATTTACATTGTGCTTTGTCAACTAAATTCTGTTGCCTGGTGAAATTTCTTTATGTTTCTTTACCTCGATGAACTTGCCTGTTTAGCCTGGTTTTCATTATTGGTGTCCTGAGAGTTTGCTATGAAAATCCAGGTCAGTGCAGTGTTACTGAGATAGTGCAGGCACAGGGCTGACAACATCTATGTTGTTAAACACCTACCATACCTATCATAGTTGAAAGAAATAAAAACACGATACAGGGTACTTGCTGAAAATACAATACCATGTTTGTGGAGAGGTCTTTTTTTATCTCACTCAAAATTCAGGACATTGTTTAGCTTCAGTGTCATTATTAAATCACATGGATTTCTTTGCCAATTGAGTAAAATATGTACTATTCATAATAAAATATTATATCTAAACAGCACCTATGCGGGTTGGTATTATATGACTATGGGGAAAAAAAAGATAGCTTTAAAAGTAAAATTGTTATTTTTGTTTTCTTTTTTTGGTTGCTCTTTAGCATGTTTTTTGTTGTAAAATGTGTTTCTTTTTTTGCCGGTGCAAAGCGGAGCTTGTTCATTGGAACTCCCTGGACTTTGGTCTGGGCAGCATTCCTGATTCCTGCTGAACTGGGAGCTATAGGAAGAGGGATGGGAGGGGAGGTAGAACCATGAGGGAGGGAGTGTGTGTTTGTGTATGTGTGTGTGTATGTGTGTGGGGGGTGCAAGAACATGAGAGGAAGCGAGTGTTCATTACAAAGTGTGCCTCTCGGTGTGGGCATGCCCAGTAGAGTTCGCCTTGCAGCCAGAAATCCAGCCTCTAAATTTTGAACAGGAGGGAGACTTTTGTTTCTCCTCTCTCTCTCTCTCTCTCTCTCTCTCTCTCTCTCTCTCTCTCTCTCTCTCTCTCTCTCTCTCTCTCCCTCCCTTGACGTCTCTTGCTCTCTCTCTTCCTCCCTCTCTCTCTCAGTGTTATTTTCTCCTCTTCTTCCAGGAGTGAGTGTGTGGTGAGATTTGTGCAATAGAGGAGCAAGAGGACATGCAGCTAGTGCAAAATACAGCAAGGGGGAAGTAAAGAAAAGAAGATGATGATGAGCAGGAGGAAAACAAGAGAGAAAGACTTCAGCCCCCCTCATTACCCTCTTTCTCGCTTTCACTCCCTCCTGTGCCAGCGACTTTTACCTCAGAAATAGTGGAGGGACCAACTTCAAAAGGCAAGTCAGGGGGGAACTGGAGTGTGAAATCTGAGAAGAGAAGCAAGATGAGAGGCTGACCGGCGCTGTGTTTGCTGTGCTGTCCAGGTCAGTGCCCAGGAAATACCAAACAACCTCTCACTCATTTCCATCACCTGCTTCTTCCAGTCACGAACTCCTGCTTACTGACAGTGCATGTAATGCTTTTTCATCTGCATATACTGAATTTGAAAACACAGGGTGGCACCGGTGGCTGGTTGTGCAACAAGACTCGCTGACAGCCTGAATGACAAACTGCTCACCGTGTCGTGCCAGCACCACCCGACCAGTGTCACCCACACGGGGAGCGAAGCGCTGAAACTCCCTCTGTTCCCTTCAGTACTCCAAATGAGTTGTTCAGAGTAGATGTTCACATGCGTACACGTGTTCAGGCAGGATAAACTTGCCGAAACAGAGCCACGTGGTTACAATAAAGGAAAAACCACAGAGACATGCAGTAGGCTGGGTGCTCACGTGGGAGGTGGAGGGAGTTAGAAGCTGCAAGTTAGAATGAAAAATTTCATGTTGATTGCTCAGTTGAGAATGATTTAAATTTTTTTTTTTTTTTTTCTTGCAGGGATATTCATTTATTTGGTTTGAGGGATGTATTTTTTTTTATCTCTGTATAATCCCTCAACTACTACAGACTTTAATTCCATATACTTTAGGAATGGTTGAATAATATTAATGTTTGAGTGGCCAAATTAGGTCAGTTTTTTTTTTTTTACATCACACAGGTAAAATTAGTCTTGACAGATCTCGATACACCTGGCTATCCCCTGTCCAAAACCAGAATATTTATTTAGCTATCCCAGAATGCTCTGCCTTAAAGAGATATTGAGGTATATAGTTCCTTAATGACTGCGTTGTTCAAGAGGTTTGAAACCTGTACTGAATATATTCAAGTGTTACTTCACTGTTTTTTTTTTGTTTAGTTTGCGCCTGATGATTGTTTCCCCCCAATATTATTTTCGCTGTTACAATAAAAATAAATACTCACGCTGAGAATTTTAATTTTTTTTGTTATTTGTTCGGCAACCAGCTTTTGTGTAATTCAATCTACATACCTTTGAATTATTCAAATGTAGTTCAAACAATCTTTTGCCTTTTCCCAAACTGAAAGTATGATCTTTCAATTTGTAAATTAAGAATATGAAAATCTAGACACATGACTATCCTGATAATTAAGGAACCACATCAAATTATGGACTATTTCCCCATTTTTATTTTATTCCATTTTGATCACAGACTAGTCACAAGAATATGTTCTTAAATGCAGAATTTGGGATGATATCAATACGAGAATCTTTCAAATTTTAACCACTTAGTAAAAAATGTTTAATTAAAAATCCTATGCAATACATTCTTCGATCATTTCCTTCCTCGCATTTTTTTTCTCTTTCAGTGCCTCTTCAATCAGAAGCCATACCTCAAAATATTTTACATGAATAGCAGCTGCTTTTAATCTTTGATATACTGTACCAGATGTTCTGTCGCTAAGCTTCCCTGCTCGATCCTCGGCTTTGTAATGGGAACAAAGTGTCCCATGTTCAAATTCACCTGTATTTTTTTGACATGGCCCAATAAGACCAGAGACAGTTTTCAATGAAGGAAAAACAAATGGATTTTTAAAATTACCAGCATTATTTCCCTTGTTGATATTGTTATATGCTTAATATAAATTATTTCATGTTTATTTTAGAGCTCTGAAGAAAGAAGCAAAAACCAAAAAAAGAAAAACAGAAGTATTTGCTTCAGGGTTTGGAGGTCAGTAATCACCTCATTTAAAGAATAATCTAATGCGCACATTAGGGATGACTCAAAAATATTTCTTGGATTCAACTAATGTACATAAATTGAAGGCAAACTGTCGTTATGTTATCTGAAGTAGAAAACACAACTGTTCTCAATGTTCCAAACATTTGGCTTGATAATGAATTATGATTATTTTTAAAATCCTTGATGTGAACACGCTGCTGATGGAATAGGGTCAGGTGAAAGAGGTTTGGTGTAACTGCGTGGAGCAGCCCGCCATTTTGATGAAGAGCCCAAATGTCATTTTACATCAAGGTTCCATTGATTTCTTTCTTCAATCCCCCTCGCTCAAGTGTCACAACTTCATGCAGGGGGAGGCTAAATAACAGGGCTACGCTTTGAAAGTGAAAAGCCTTCTATAATCTGCTTTCCCTCGTTTGAAATTAAAGTAGCAGTTTTGTCGTCTTGTTGGGAATGAAGTGTTTTTTTTTTTTTTTTGTATTTGTTTTTCGTTTTTTCCTTCATGGTATTTAGGAATATTTAGAAATGAATGCATTGCCGAGGTTTTTTTTTTTTTTTTCTTTTTTTGGATCTGTGGCGTATTTAGGACTCTATACTTTTTCTACTTGAGCAGGTTACATCAGAACCAACTGTAGTTAGTTTATTTAAATACTGGAATTCCTCTCTTCCTGGGAGACAGCGTTCCCAGGCCTTCCCCCGCAGGTCCCACCCTTGATGGCCAATCTGAGGCTCCATGATCCATCACACAGCAGGCGGCCATGTTTTCTGAAAGGGCCATGAACTTGTTACCTCCCTCAGCCCGCCTGCCTGAATGTCAAACCCATTTTTCTTTTCTTGTGTCCCCTTTCTCTATCTTCCCCTTCCCATGATTGTGGGTGTATTGAAATAATTGGACTGCATTCAGCCTGGCCAGGTTGCCAGCGTAGCTTCTGAATAGAGATATCAAGTCTGGTGCCATGATTTTCCTCTGACCACCCTTTCAGACTTCCTTCCTTTGCCTCTGCCTGCCTCCCTGCGAGGTCGTGACGGGTCATCATCATGACTCCAACCTCTCATTACAATGACACTACATCCATGGTACATTATCTACAGTGGGTCAGCTGGCCCGGAGCTCTGTCTATAGACTATTCTTCCACCCCTCTGTTGTCTTGGATCCCTAGATCCAGCCTGTTCAACATGGCACACATTCAAAATGGCAACCTCAAGGGGCTTTTATTCCTCCCTCCCGAAGAATTCAATCACTTTTTCTCTCCTCTCTGCTGAGTTATTCAGAGTTTAATGAGGGAGGGAAGATAAAGGAAAGCTTATGGTTTGCCGGATGATGGAGAGGGTGCCTTTTTGTTTCTGTTAGAGGAGTCACACAGTGAGAGTTCGTGTGAAATTAGTTTTTTTTTTTTCTTAGCAGAGGGAAAGGTGATTGAGATGTCTGAGAAAGCGCCATGGAGTCTGGAAGAGCAAGGGGTCATTAAAGTGTCACAGAAGTTGCAGCACTTAAAATGTTGTTCTGCATTTTAGATGGAGGGAAGTGTGAGAAGGATTTTTGTGTATAAAGATGTAAAACCTGCTCCGTGGTATTATGATTATCAAACATTAATGGACTGATTCCACCATAGTTCTGTGGCTCTACACCTCCAGTGCTGTGTGCATCATTTTAATGACTGCACAGGATTATTCCCTTACATAACCGAGTGTGGGAGTTTTGGAGACGGCTCCTGACAGTGTGGGAGGGCATCATACCGGACCGGAGGAAGCGCCGAGTTGACGTCGGATGACGGGGCTGTTGCGAGGTTCAGCACAGGTCAACGTCCATACTATGTTTCAGCTGTCAAAGAGTGTTTGGGTTACTGGTTGCACAGGCGTCAGCAGCGACGCAAGGTTTCCCACACTGACATCAGAAGAGAGGCGAGGTAGCAGGGTTCAGCTGGCTTACATACTCGTACCGTCACACACACATACACAGACACGCAGGACCCTGTCAGGGAAGGTAGCGTTGGTCTATCTCTCCTGGAGATGTTTGTTACTCTTCCCCCTGAGCAGTTTTGCCGCCAGATGCTGCAGATATACGGTTCCTAGAAAAGAGACCAAAGCAGCAGTACAAGTACAGCCTCAGTAAATGCTTATGATGATTTTGACGGACGAGGCAGATCTCTGGCTTCACAGATGATCACACTTGGATTACATAATTTTATAAGCTGTCTTTTTTTTTTTTTTTTTGTTTGGTTACAGATTATTAGAGGCAAAGAAAGAAAATGATTTGTTTCACATTTGATGATAACAAACTGAAATGAATTAGATAAATGTAAGTAATAAAAACCATTAAAATTATAAAATGTGACACAAAAGATGACTTGATTAATTAAGAATTGGCGATTATTATTACTACCATTTGATTAGTACTGCTCCTTCAGTATTTATAGCAGTAAAAGACACATGAGTAAAATGTGCACAGCTGAAATTATTACAAGCAGAGTTTCAAACTGTGTGTCTTGAGATTTTGAAGAGTTATTGCTCATCAGTGGTGCTGCTAGAGTGATAACATAAGCTGTACAAACAGCAGGCCCTATTGACTGAATTCACGATTGTATGAAACAAATATTTGCTCGCAAGTCGGCAAACAGATTTTATAACAGGATTGTGTCCTTGACCTTTTTTTTGTAAAGACGGGAAGCTAGGATGTTTTCTAAATGGCATTTGAGTATTGTCTATGCGTCTATGATGAATTTTATCTTTTATTCATTTTTTTTCTTTCGTCATTTTTCCTTCCTCAACACCATTATTTGAACATCCACCCAAATGATTTAAGTAATAGATCGTATCTAATGTTATCCTTGCGGTCATGTAAATGACATGTTTTGTGAAAAAAGGAAGCCAAATATTAATATCCTCATGAAAACACGAAATGTTTGATTTGAATTACTTACCCCGGTTGTTTTTTCAGGTTTCACTTTTCAAAGTCAGTTAACTTTGTACTCTAAAAGATTAAAACCGAAAGCCAACTGACACTAAATTCAGTTGGGATTTAATTGAAAGTAAGTAATTTAACCCTGTGAAAATTACACTTCCCCCATTTAGTTAGAAAGAAAATCCACCTTCTTTGTGTTCAGAGTAATATTTATAACAGCCCTTTTCCGAATATCTGTAATAATTTACCTGGCTGAGAGCAAGCATTTAAACCCGAATCAGCGATAAGCATCTCCAGCATTTTTTTTGCGTGTTAATGGCACACCACACTCACCAATTATGCTGCTGCTACAGTTTAATCAACATTACTTCTTTCATCAACAAGCTACGGATGTAGAGTACGCCCCTTCCTGCACACCGCAGGGTGGTGAAATGAACTAATTTGATTGAGTAGTAGATAAATGTTGAACACAGTGCTTGGAATTCATGTTTATATGGAAATATATTGTTTCTTTAAATGCTGGAATGATTTTAACTGGCAGGAGACCGCAGAGTCACAGTGAACCTTTCTGTGGGTGGGTGGCTGGTGTGGGTATAACTCACTCCTGGTGAACTTTTTTTTTATTTTATTTTTTTATCCTCATCATCCCTGTCTGTGTCTCACCAACCTTTTCTGTCAATGGGAGTCGCAGGTTGACAGCCTCGCAGGTTTCCTCATTATGCTGAGTCTGAGCCTTGAGAGATTTATAGAGATGATAAAACAGCCTGGAGGGCAATAATGACCGTGGCCTCGGACGCAGGGAAAGAAGTTGGGAGGTCTCATATTTCTCCCTCAGTTTGCAGATTTTGTCGCCTTCATTATCATATGCTGTATAAATTCACATGATTATAAATTAGTATTCATTGACAAACCTGTCATCTGCCTTCAAATATCTGCCCCTGAATAGAGCAGCTTCTAATTTCTAATAACATTTAGCATGAACACTGTGATATTAATTCGTAGTCGTCCCATCAATTAAAATATTTGATGGCGAAGTAATAATTCACTTATCTACTCACCGACCTGCTTAAAATGTTGTATTCTTGGGTAAAATGTATTAAGTTTGAGAGGAAAACTGCACAGCAACTTCCTATGGCAACTGCGTAAAAAAAAACAAACAAAAAAAACAAAAACAAAAAGAAAAACACAAAAGCAAAACAACCCGAAAATCTTTTGCACAATGCCACTATACAGCTCATCTTGTGTATTCAAAATCCCTGAAGGCTCTGGTGTGTGACATTGATTTGAAAAGACATAATTGAGTCTTGCAATATCCCAGAGTTTGTAATGCGTATAGACAGATGACAATGAGTGAAGAAAGGAAAGGGCAAATTGAGCTATCCTCCTGACACAAGGGGTCACTGAATGGTTTGATGTGTTTTATGTTATGACCATAGCAGTAATCAGATATCAACCCAATCAAACAAGTGTTTTTGATGGCACTGACCAAAAGAAGTGGTGGTTCATCACCCTCATTCTTTTCTAAATCTATTTCAGTAAGAAAATCAGGCATAGTTTCACAGAAAATTTAAACACCTGTCGAGAGAAAAGAAATCTCAGAATATATACATATGTATATATATATATATATATATATATATATATATATATATATATATATATATTTTGGCCTGTTGATTGGCTATTGGGTGACAAAAATGCAGTTGATGCATAGATAAGCATTAATAGGCAATGTTTTTGTCACTATCTCAAGGACCAGGTCACACTGAAAATATTTTTTCACTATTTGTTCCTTGGAATGTCCTTGGCACCTTGCCCTCCGACACCGAAAAAATCTCAGGGGTGTAGTTTTTCACTGGCATTTCCAGAAGAAATTATAACCGAAAGACTAAAACAAAGCAAATCTAAGGCTGTTCATGAGATGCAGCAGAGACCAGCGACAGACATTGTTGACAAAATGTACCAAAGTCAGTTTGATCAATTGAATTCATTTGTCAAGTAATTCAAGACTCGGGGTCCCTGAAGGTCAACATCTTACTATGTAACCATCCACATATTATGAAACCCAGTATAGTAATAATTACATACTTTTGGTTGGGATTAGCTGGACACGAGGCAACTGCAAGTGGTGCTACCTGTAGCACTAATTGCTAGAGATACATTTTTTTCTCCCTTATACTCTTATGAATTTATGTGTCATACCTCGTGAGTAGCATTAACAATTTCACTGTAAAAGCAAATGAATCTTCTTCTTTTCGTTTCGGCTTGTCCCTTCAGGGGTCGCCACAACAATCAACCTTCTCCATCTCACCCTATTCTCCATATCCTCCTCTCACACCAACTAACTTCATATCTCACTACGTCCATAAATCTTCTCTTCGGTCTTCCTCCAGACCTCCTACCTGGCAACTCCTATTCCTCTACCAATATATTCAATATCCTTCCTTCTTACATGACGAACCATTTCAGTTTGGCTTCTCCGACCTTCTCTCCAAAACATCTAACATGTGCTGTGCCTCTGATGGACTCATTCCTGATCCTACCCGTCCCCGTCACTCCCTAAGAGAACCTCAACATCTTCATCCCTGCAACCTCAAGCTCTGCCTCCTGTCTTTTCGTCATTGTCACAATTACATTGTCACCCTTGCCTTATCCTATGCTGTATGGCTACACTCTCACCTACCACTACGTTGCAGTCACTCATCTCCTTCAGATTACCTTGTCTGTACAAGATGCAGTCTACCTGCGTGCTCCTACCGCCGCTCTTATAAGTTATGTTCCTGTCTTTTCTGGAAAAAAGCCATTTCCACCTTTTTTGCAAAGTTACCACCATCTGTCCCTCTATGTTCCTAACCTGGATACCAAACCGGCCCATCACTTCTTCATCACCTCTATTACCTTCACCAATATGCCCATTGAAGTCTGCACCAATTACCACTCTCTCATCACTGGGGATATTCTGCATCACTTCATCTTGCTCATCCAGAACTTCCCCTTCTCCTCTACCTCACATCCCACCTGCGGGGCATAGCCACTAGCAACATTGAGCATCACACCTTCAATTTCCAATTTCAGACTCACAAGTCTATCTTACATTCTTTTCACCTCAAGAACATTCGTAACAAACTTCTCCATCAAGATAACTTCTACTCCATTTCTCTTCCCGCCAGTACCGGGATAGTACAACTTAAGACCTGCTCCTAAGCTTCTAGTCTTACTACCTTTCCACCTGCTCTTCCGGACTCACAGTATATTCACCTTACTTCTCTGCATCATGTCGACCAACTGACTACCTTTTCCTGTCATCGTCCCGATATTCAAAATTCCCACTCACAGTCCGAGACTCTTCCCTTTTCTCTTCTCTCTTTGCTTCCGAACACGTTTTCCACCTCACCTTCTTCGACCAGCAGAAGGCCAATTTCCAGTGGTCCCTTGTAGGTTATCGGCGCCAAGGGCGGTTGTCGTTTACCCAGGCGACGACCGATTCTTAGGTTCGATTTGGCATTTTGGTTTTGGCACACGTTTTACGCCGGATGCTCTTCCTGACGCAACCCTCTGCATTTATTCCAGCTTGGGACGGCTCAGAGAGACTCTGGCCTGTGGCCACGCGAGGCTACATTGTATAAGCGAATGATTCAATGAGAATAAAAAGTATTCTGATATATTTAAGGTGTTAAATAAGAGAAAGATGGTGCGAGAGCTAACTGTCAACCACACAGACACTAAGCCTGATTCTGTATTTTGCAGTTCACGAATAACTATAACTATGTAACTACGAATAGGAAAGGGAAACTCTGCCTGAAGTGATTATGCAGCAACTATGCAAGATGTGAGCATGAGCCCAGAACCAGAAAATCTCTAATATTTCAACTCTTTACAAATTCCTGTTAAATGATATGGATGAAACCATTTCCTGAATTTTACCATTTGTTTTAGCAGAGGCTGCCGCTGATTAGCAAAACTATTCACTGACTTATGTTTCAGTCTCAAGTAATTCCCACAGCTTTCACTAGTAAAACCGTGTGGAAACTATTATTGAGATTGAAATAACATGTCCAGCAGAAAAGCTTCAACATCTTTCTTGAGTCTTTTTCATGTAAGCAATCAGTAAAAGTGAATCAAATGATTTAATGTTGTAGGGGACATTCATTTCAAACTGGGCTGGTCAAGAAGTCTCCGTACAATCAATGGGTGCTGTAGCAATTTACCCAATACGATGATTCGATTCATCTACATGACAATGAGGACAGCACTGCCAAAGTATTTCAGTTGTCACATAAAAGATGTGTATTCAGCACTGGTTTGATTGACCACAGTACATGAGCATTAAAAAAAAAGAAAAATTAAGTAAAGGCCGATAGTCTAAATGTAATGTTCGACTGTTAGATTTGCTGAAGAAATAACATGGTATGGTTATTAATTGTGAGGGTGGTCAGCGCATCGCTTTGAATCAAGATTTTTTAATTGTTGTTTTGGAGGCACAGTGAAATTTTGCTCGGCTCGGTTTTGGTTCGTCCAATCCGGATAATGCCCGTCGCTCCTCACAATTCACCTGACTCCCTCTTTACAAATGCACTCTCCCTAAACCCACCCACCTACTCCCTACCAGCTTAACTGATCCATCCTCACACCTGCTCTCTCACACACCCTCCCTCTTCTTCCACATTTCACTCCATGCCTCCCATCTGTGTTGGGTTCTTATGAAAGGCCAGTTAGAGGAGCTAACATTCATGTTCATGCTCATGTTTTTGTTAAAATTGTTTGCTTTGTATACACAGCTATTCCACAATAGAATGAGAAATTGAAATTGTATTTGAATTGTATACGATTATGCTGTTAGTCACAATTTTTTTTGCCATGATACAAAGGTACAATAAATCACTATTACACAGACAAGTGGCATTTTGATACAAATGCTATTAAATACAACATTAACGCCCCGTTTTTTTTTTTTTCAGCTCTAAAAAATTCCTCTATAAACATTCACATGTGTGTATGAGCAATGGTCAAAGCATTTACAGATTTGAATAGCCTGTCAACTTCATCGGGATGGTGTGGGTGCGGTTCATCAGATTTCATGTAATACACTTTAAGTGTGATTGAGGATTTGGTGCATGAAAGTATAATATGTCAGCCTTTTATAACTCACTTTAAGAAAGCCAGGAAAGTAAAACAAAAAGACAACCAAAACTTTTGGCAGATTGTGAACTAATTTCATTTATTCTTTATGCCAACATACAATTTTCCACATTGCTCTTTTTTGATTAGCTTTGCTAACATGTCAGCTTGACCAGATTTCAGCAGACATTTTGGTTTTGTGTGTATTTGACCATTGTAGTTGACGATCGTAAAGATGCTTGCACTTGGACGTGATCTGCCTTTCTTTATTCAGCCTTTGATTAGATCAAGAACTGCTAATTTTAAAAGCCATAAGCAAAAACCACATGAAAATAAACATGAACATTCCCTTCAAAGTGGCCGGCCTATTTTGAAAGATTTTACAAGATGAACAGCTGTCGTATCCTCAGGGAGGACATGTATGTTTGTATCTATTCTCAGCAAGCAGGAAGGTAAGCACGTGATCTAAAATTCAGCCATTTTTGCCTTGACTTGCCTGTTCCTGTCTGTCACTCTTTGCTCCCAGTTCCATTTTCTGGTCCATTCATATGGTAATGGAGGTCAGGAGATGAGGGGGTTCTCACGTTCAATGTGAAACTTGGCTCTTTGTTTAGCCACGGCTCAAGCTGCCACGACAGAGGCCAGAGGTGAAATTGAATTCAGCTGAAATTCCCTAGTGAGTCTGGCCTTGGTCTGGCCCTAACTCGGCGGGATCGGCCTGGCCTCAGTGTGGCGTGCAAGCTGGGACTCCCAGTAAAATGGGAATCTCAGAGTGAACCTGGAGAACCTTAGCTTTGTGAACTTGTGACTGCTCCAGGGGTAAAAGGAAAAGTGACATTTCTTGTTAACTCAGGTTACTCTGATATATTTGGCAAAAAAAAAAAAAAAAAACTACAGAGACTTTATTTTGAAAATAAGGTAATTTATTGCTTTTGCAATTTGAAATCGAACACTTCTCCCAAATTCTGGACTATTTTAGTTGAAAGCGTCGACTTATTTTTGATGGAAGCTATTCAACATGTTGAAGAAATTCATGTCCTATCACAGTATGATTTACTGAGAAAATGGGAAAAAAAAACCCGGGCCGTTCTTCATGGACATGAGATTTTTCAATTTAATTTCAATCATTTCAATTTCTATACTTACTGTTCCAACAGATTTCAAGTTGCTTAGCCCTGTGCCATTCACGGGACCTTGTCATGCATATTTAGGGTGGAACGGGAACCATTTTATTTTAGGAAAATTAAGCCTGACATCTTACTTAATAATGACTGGGGTTGCTTTACATCAGTGTTTCTAACTTGTATAGGCGGTAATCTTTCAGTAAGGTATCAGTAAGAATTTTTGGACAAATATTTTCTCTCCTATCTCTCGGTCACGTGACAAAATCAGTCCTCATGAAAGGTCTTCCTTCATCGTCCTCCAAGAGATCAGCACAATGTTTTTTTTTTTGTGTTGGCAAAGAACTCGATTCAATCTTGATCCATTTCTTCTACCTAGATTTTTGCCTCTGTGTTGAAATATAGCTTAAAGAGTGAGCAGCAGCTGGAAAAAAACATGTTTCCTGAACATAATGTTACTCTCGTTGTGAGCACTTACATAATTTCTCAGTGGTTATAGTATTCCTTGGGGCCTTGCAGACAGAATTTTCTTTACATTGCTGTTATATAGAATTGAAACGTCCTTTACTTCAACCTTGGGCATCATGACAAAAATCTTTTTTGTATTTTCATTGCACGAACGTAACTCTTAAAGGTCTTTTTCGTAGGTACTCTTTTCTAGACCTACTAAACCATACCGCATCATTCACTTTATTTATTTTCCTGCAGAAATTCATAGAAAATACCTGGGTAAACTTTGTGCTTCATCGGTTAACGTGATTGCAATTCAGGGCATGAAAGGCTTCTTAGTTCTGGGTTAGACCTCTAATGTCCCCCCCCCGGCACAGTCCATGTGACCTGCAATCTCTGGAGCCCTGCAATCAACAGCAATTTTCACAAATTATGCCATAATTATATATCTCTATTCATATACAGTTTGTTGTTCTTTTCACCCATGCCTGAAAAAGACAAATTGCATGTGAAATCTCAAACAGAGTAATTGTAAGGGAGTAATCAGATACTGAAGGTTGCGGCTCGATAACTTGTCGGTAATTTTGGAAATGACCTTGTTAAAGTATCGGCAGTTTTTTTTTTTTCTTTTTTTTAATGAATAGACTCCATTCACTCTGTATGCGTAACCTTGAAAAACAATGAGAGTATTTTGTCTTCAACTCTTTGCCACTGTTAAAAAAAAAAAAAATTGTGTCCTTAGGCCTTTTGACAAGAATTAAACGAGTGAGTCAGTACCGGCTTTCTCATGTTTATGAAAGATATCAATAATGTATACACACTGTTAAGAGAAAACCGTCACTAAAAAAATAAAAATAATAAGATTAAGTGCTTGAAAGATTTTATATCTTATTTGAGATTTACATATTTTCTAAGGAATTTTTCCAGTTTACTTTGTCACATATTTTGCATCAGTGTTGTGATTTTTAAAAGACAGAAAAAAGATATCCGCTATTATTCACTGTGCTTTCAATATCCACCCAGAGCCGTTTGAGGAAAGAGGAGATAGATGTTTAAAGACCCCCAACCTAATGTTGATGGCTGCGCAGAGGAAAGAAACAAGCGCGAAAAGTGATTAAAAAATTAACAAGACCAAAGCGTCTGCAACATTGATAGATTCCCTGCATCGTAACTCAATGATATCTGTTTATATCTTCGTTAAGGGACGGGCGTTCTGGTCACAGCCCATCTCTCAAGGCATTCCTCAAAGACACACGTATTACAGCTGTAAAAGAGGGAGTGTGTATTGGGCTCAAACAATAATCCTGTTTGCTCTGGAGGCCTGCATTTTCTATAGGAGCTGCCTGTGCTACCTGCTCTTCGAATCTATTTACACTTGGCCAAGGCAAGGGGAGTATGGAAGCAATTACAGGGCGGCTACAGTTGGCTCCTAGAGGGAAGAAAAGTAAACCAGCAATATTGTTATATCATTTAACCACCCTGAAACCTAAAGGCTGGGCGGGTGGTGGACTTGTGTAAGTTAGGGAGCCCCAAAGCTGGATTTCATGGGCAGTGCAAGGTTAATACCATACGTCTGCCACATGCACCTGTCCAGGATTAATCTCTGTGGGGCCTATAACATCCAGTTTTGTCATTCAAGGAGTAAAAAAAAAAAAAAAAAAAAAAAAAAAGGAAGGAAAAACAAGTTGCAACCTTTGCCATAGAACAACTCAGGATCACAATATTTAAAATTTCCATGACCACTGGACAAAATTATGTTTGCAGGCATGCTGATGTTTGTCTCTGGACAATTCTGTGATGAATTTACATGTGCAAAAAAAACAAATAACATTTAGCGTTTTAAGTTTGTGTAAATAACTTGCTTGTTAAATCCTTTGCACAAGTATCCGCTATAATCCAAAATTATGAATGGTATCATTGCGAAAGATGCCTTTTTCATAGACAAACGTCGTTGAGCTAAAATACTTATGTTCATACTCTGATATTTTCCTGAAAGAAACTCGAATGTTGCACCAAAACATAGCAGTCGGACCCAAATGTTAACAATAGCACTCAAATACTGTTCCAACCTGTCGAAGCTAATCAGCTAGTCACACCCTTGACTGTAATTAGACCCCACGTACAAGAGGTGAGCAGGGACGGGCCAATCTTATGTTTATAAGAACGTTTCCTGCTGACTGAAACTCTGGTGAAAGATGTGACAGGCCTTGAGCAGAAGCGTGACACAGGACTGATGGAGAAAGGCTGATTTATTTACACTTTTTTTTTTTTTTTTTTTTTTTTTTTCCAGTCTGTTTCTCCTTGTGCCCTGGCATCGAGCCAAACATCACACACTATGTTTATTTTGTCATGAGGCATGTGAGAGGTCCATATGAGCTGGAATGTATGTTCTCTGTGGTGCACCGCTGCTCCACCGTCTTTCAGTCGGCATTAGGACCATTTTGTAACCCAAAATATTTCTCTTGATTTTTTAATTATTTATTTTTTTCTTCCCTGAGATGTAGGATTCTGTAGCAGTGAGTTTAACTCTCGAAACAGATCGCATTTCAGTTATTGTTTATGCTATCAACCCAAAGGGAAAGATTCATCATTTTAAATAACTTATATTTTTATTAAACATGGCTCACTGTAGGGTAATATTACAGTTTGGGATGGGGAATTAATTAATGATGCATTTGTATTATTTTTGATGCCTTCCAGGTCTGTCCAAGTGAGTTGTAGTTTTATGGTCTCTTCTCAGAGGTATTATCATTTCATATTTTTGTCTGTAAGAGCTGATAAAATCGAACCCTTTAATGGTTATATTTCCACAGCAGTTAGTCCTCGACCCCAGGGAATTTTCAAAATTAGTTGAAATACTCAAGTTGAAATGAAAAAATGATTTACATTCATAAGTTTAAAATAGAAATTACCATCATGAATGTAAAATCAAAGGTTGAAGTTTTCACTATGGAAATTGAATTGCATTCTTGAAATATATCTAGGTTTACCTTTTTTTTTTTTTCTAATATGTGTAAGCAAGACACATCCATTGTTTGAGGGTTTATTTCTCCACCTCACACTTGTGTCTGCTGAATATTGTGCTGGGATTCGTTTGCTGTAAAAACAAAAAAACAAAAAAAATGGATCCAAGGCCATTACTCTGCTCATTCATGGAGCTCAGATTTAATGGAAACGGTTGTCTATGATTGTGACAGGTGCTTTCCTTTCTGAAGGTTTGCACATTTTGGCTAAAATTTAGCTTAAATTGTTGAACACAAAGACACATTTTCCCAATCAACAAAAACTTTCATTAGAACTTTCAATCATTACTGTCTTGGACTACGGTATTTGTCTTCCGAATTTGTAAACTGCATTTAAATCATTTGTCTAGAGGTTACAGCTGTCAAATATATCGATTCCATCATTTTACTGGTTGACATGTTTATCAAATCACAAAATAAATCTGCCCACCCACCTCTATATATTCAACATGATATTGTTAAATAGCATATATATCAAAAAAAAAAAACATCATATAAAAGCTGCATGACTTAACCAGATGTGAATTTGGAGTGCCAATGTAAATCCAACATTTCAGCAGGCCAGTAAAAAAAGCTGAACGCGATGTCAAAGTATAGGTGTGGGGCATGTTTCTTATTACAGAAGAAGCTGGAAGCATTTATCTGGCCATTCTTTGTCCTATTCTGCTCCTTGTTACTCATACTATTGCCTGTACTTTCCTGAGAGTTTCATGTGTGAGCCTGTCCTGCCAGACAGATGATTGACAGCTGGTAATGAATTGTGTAGAAATGTGAGAGACCGGCACAGCGAGAGGAAGCTAAGCGAGGGGAGATAGGCTTATGAGTGTAGTAAATTAAGGCAGAGCCGGAGAAAGGGTACGGGTAGGGTGGAGGGGGGGCAGCCTATCCCAAGACAACTTTATTTCCTGGTGTAAAAACGCCTGCCTCTCCCACAAACTATCTCTCTGTGTGACAGGTAATTATTTTGGCGGCCAGCAGACCTCCCCAAAGCCTCCCTGCCAACCTGATATCTGCGGTTCTCTCAGGAGGCCATCTGTACTCCACTACCCCAGATAAATGAGAGGAATGTGGGGTGGCCGTGCCGTGATTAGGGGGGACTTGACTGGAGCTGACAAACTGAAGGCTGGGGCTCCACCCGAATTCTACATTATAACAGATTTGAGGGCTTGGAGGGCATGGCAGACGGCAGGAGGTATTTGGAAAAGAGTGAATAACGGCGGTGGTGGGACGGTATGTGCATGTGGGCGCAGGGAGGGGGGGGGGGGGGGTTCGCTCATTGCCGGCTCACAAAATGAGCAAAATCAACACTCGCTCTGTGGATTGGTGAAGTCCACTACAATATCAAGTGTGAGAATGGGATTATGTGGGCAGGTCATTTTTATCGGTTGTCACACAAAAAGATGTTTTTAGACCACTTCATTTAGCAGCATCACATTGACATGTTCAGACATATTATAATCTTTAGTCGATCATATCCAGAATGAAACATACACTTTTAAAGAATCGTACATCGATACCGGAATAAAATTTTTATATCGGGGTTTTTAATATATATATATATGTATATATATATTAAGATGTGCAAATATTTTATGAGTAGACGCGGATAATATTTGGGGTGGTTTTCATAGCAAGCGAGGGTCATCCGGATACCAAAATTCAAATATTCCTTTCAGTAGTAATTTGATACCACAGCACATAGAAAAAAATGTGAGTTTTTACACAGCCACTGGGCGGGAACAATATAATTGTCTTTATCTTGCATCCTTGTTTTGAAAATCTGTATCTGGTAGTTTTAGCTCTGGAACTTATTTATCCTTTTTTATTCCTTATCTAATATTGATCACTCCTGGACTTGCTATGTATCGATTAAGCTGGCCAAATTAATGTTACCTTGTACTGTGAATATGATGAAGATCCTTGTTCTAAATGCCCTTGATAGAGGCAGCTTCCCTTGAAATAGAAAAAAATATATATGATTTTTTTTTTCTGTCAAGTGCATTACAAATCACCATACAGCCTTTTGTCATGAGCTATTTCTTTGGAAGTTCTGCTGAAAAGCTGAATGTCCAAAAAAAATAAAAATGTGTCCCTCAAAATTCATGGTCATTCAATAGTCAATAGATCTTGTTATACATAGTTTTATGTAGACAAATGTGGGGGTTCGGTGACTTATAGTTGATCCTACAAACACCAAAGGCTGTCGTACTTCTTTCGTAATGGTCGTGATTTTTGGAGATGTATTTTGGTTGGCAGTTTGCACGTCCCATGGCTTTGGATCATTATGGCTCTTCTCAAATTTTAAGACTGCGCTTACGCTTCCCTCCAACACTTTGACCTGTTTCATAAACAATAGGGTAAGGGTAATAAAAAGTTAAAATGTAAAATTTCCTTTGGAAAAAAAATGAGAGAAGCAGTGCTGATGTCTAAAGATACAGCATAAATAGTCTTTATATAGTCATAAATAATCTTTTATAGTGTTTAGTCAGACACTTTATGACCGTGTCAGTTCTATTTTTCTATTCTGCACCATGACTTCCTTAAATGAAGTGATATTGAGCAGTACATTAGTGATTAGAAACTCAGGACAATATTGGTTAATTGGTTATTATTTTCAGGTCAAAAGCAAAGGCAGAACATTTATTTTTTCAGAAAAAAAAACGCCCTATTGCCAGTGTACTTTAGTTTTGAAACATTCGTAAAATTCATCTTTCGATTGTGATCGTTTACAACAGTTAAAAATTGTGTCACTCCCCCCCCCTAAGCTTGTTGCTTGTTGCTCCAACAAGCTCTTGTTGTTCGTTTGGACTTAAGGGATCAAGTTTAAATCTCAGGAATCATTGGTGAAACAATCAAGGGACAAAACACTTACATCTGAGGTTCAAGAACCATCGTTTTGTCTCTGAATGAGGACAGTTATTCATCAAACTATCTGAACATTTGTCACCGATCCTGTGGTGGTTGTGATTTGTTGAGTCAAACATGACCAAACATTTTATTTTACAACATATATCTTAGAATTCTTTTTTTATTTCTGGTCCTGTTCGTGTGAGATAACTGGAAAAAATGATGGGAAAGATTTTTCTAAAAGGCCGCAGTAAAATGTTCCCCTTTAACAATAGAGCCACTGAAGAGGAAACAAATTGACTGATTTACGATCAGACCTCTTCCTTAATAAATGACAGATGGTGTTGTATTACACGACGTATGATATGGATATTTCATATCAGAAAACAACAGATAGGAGGTTTTCAGCATTATTGTCTCATCTAACATTGTGTTTAGGCACTAATCTTAATTTATTTTGGTTACGCTATAATCCATCTCGTTCAGTCATCCACCATGTTTTCAACCAGTCAGCCGGTGTTTCAAATGTTCAGCCAGTAAGTATATTTTTCAACCGCCCGAGCAGCCAGCCATTCACCGTGGCAGAGAACAGCAGAGGAAAGCATAAATAATACATACTGTACAAGTGAAGGCTTTAGAAGTATCGAGCTCAGCTCAGTTCCTCTGGGTACCAGATATTTCCTTTTCCCTCTCTCATTCTCAATTTTCGCCTATAGACATCTTACTCTCACCCGCAGTTTTCTCTCAGCCTCTCTTATTCTCTTCTCATTCTGCATTTGTACACATCATGGCAGGACACATTTAATGCGAACCGGAGAGTCATTAGCGAATGAAAGTTCACCGGGTTCTCAGCCGCATTCGTATTTATTTTATTGCCGACGATGGGAAACCTCCATTCTTGTTCGTCCACTTGTTACACACACATTTCCTCTCGGCTTCCTCTCTCTGATGAGCCGTTAAAGCACATTGAGTGCGCTGCTCTATATGCGCCCCAGTAGAAGGTGCAGTATTCTGTGGCAACTATATAGTCACTTATGAGTTATAGTCCTGCCAAAGAGGCCGGAGCTGAACACACTCGAAGGAAAGGGAGGGCGTTGGGGAGGATGGGGGGGGATTTTCGGGTGGGTGAGCTGTGTGAGGGTTGGGGTTTCACTTTGGCCTATATTTGGTTGATAAAAATGCACAGTCTTCCATTACATGTCCTACTTCAATAATTGTGGGATACACTGAAATGTAAAGCTCTTTCCTTTTTTACTTTCATTTATTTTTAAGAGAGCAACATTTCATATTTGGTCTTCATAGGTTACGTAAGCTCAAATGATATTGTCCATGTTATGTCATGAATAAGTCCCCATTTGATGAAGATGTAGAAATAGAAAAGATCACACTACTATTAACATTTAAACATTTGTACCTTTTCAAAAGTTTTTTTTTTCCTTTCAGTGAGATTGTTTATGATTTGCTTTTTATTTTTTCATTATGAATTGCAAATTACGTTTTTAAACTTCATGATGATGGCCAGGGTCAAAATGCTACGTTCATAAAATACCTGTTTGCATTTTAGGCCCCCTAAGACTGAACGTATTTGTATGACATTTTGGCATTAATAATACAATTAGGATGCATAAAAGGTCGTTGGAATTGCTTAGAAATGTACTATTTGTTTATAAGCCTTGCCGCACTCAGAGATTCTTCTTCTCATGTACAACATCAAGCAACAACCTCGAGTATTTGGATTCATGTTTATCATTTCTTGTACAACTAGCTTATGTTGTATTTTTCAAAATATGCAGAATAAAAACAGGACATCTAACACATCGTTTTTCACCACCTGAACGACATAAACATGTCTGACTATTTGTAACAATGAGCATTTTTCAAATTAATTTCAGTTTCATGTGATTTGGAACTTGTAACATTGGACTTCCTATCCCCGTATCTTGAATTTCCTTTTAGTTCGCCTTCACATGCTGAACCTAAAATGTTAAGGTTTTATGGGAGAGGGGTACGGAGTCTTAACTGATTATATTTCAATACAGGTTTAATAATTAGAACAAAACTTGCCTCCTACGCGGGGCTGAAAAAAAGCACCATTGAGAAGGTGAAAAATGGGTAATATGCACGCACAAAAAGACAGAGGGAAAGAGTTGGACAAAAGGTGAGCACGTTTTCTCAGATCATAACCCTTCCCAATTTTCCTCCCCCCATTTATCAACCCCACCACTGTCCCTTTCTGTCATTCTTGCTGTCCCCTCTGCTCCTGTCTTTTGTCTGGGTCCGGCCAGAGTCTGGCAGACCCAGACAAAAGAGCGCTGCCTGTCATGGAGAAAGAGCAAAGGTCCTGGCTCGGCAGAAAGGTGGGGTGAAGGACAGAGGGGTGGCCGGCTGTCAGGCTTTGAAGCCCGCGGCCATCGGTTGTTGTTTGTGGACTACTGACCCGACACCTACCTTGCCCATCTCCTCTTGTCTCCATTTTCTCATTTCTTCACGCTCTGGCCGGACTTTCCCTCCGTGCGAGCGGGAGGGGGGGGGGCGTAGAAAAAAGGAAATGCGACAGATGTCTGATACGGAGCTGTTTGCACATTCATCAATGCGTAAGCTTGGCGGTGGTCCGAGAAATCGTCTCATTCCGTCCCGTGTCGGTGACGGTTTTTTGATTTTTGCGGGACTCCCGACCTCAAGTCTCTTACACTGTTTCACATACAGCAGTTAAATGCAGCTATACAGACTAATTATTTCATCAGAGCTTCTTTAATTGTGCAGGGATGTAAGGCGTTACCATTTTTATTTGCGGAGGCGAGGTAGTAGTAACCACATTTCCCGAGCTCTATACAATTTTGATGATCTTAAAGCATTAAAGCCCGACTTTCTGTATATAGAAGAATATTCCTCTATTATTTCTTTTTTTTTTCTGCCTGTTGTTATGTCTGGTCTGTTGGCAGTTCTGTCGAATTTAAATGAAGTTTGTAAGGTTATAACGTATTTCTCTTGAAATTTAAAAACTACAAAAACAGAAATGAAATACTACTCATACATTAACACATTAGTATCGAAAACATGATGAGATTTGTTAAACAAAGAACACTGTATATTTGGACGAATGTAAGAGTATGTTACCTGAAGCACATTCAAAATGCTTCGTCCATGTGGGAACAACACAGATACCATAGTGATTCCGTCCGGCTATATTTTTTATTACAAATTTGAAATCCCTGTCATGTGGAGGGGAGGGAGGGTGGATTTCATAAAGGCTTATGCCACATTTCCTGATATTTTAATTAAATCATCCCTCCAAATGCCATTTGAGATCAGATCTTTTCCATGAAAAACAGAAAGACAGAAACCTGTCACCGAAACGGTATCTTTATGCGGATGTGTGCGTAATTTTCATTAAACCGTGCAAATTCCCAAATATATAACTGAAAAATACGCTTAGTTTGATTGCTTCACTCTTTCTTAGAACTGAAGGCACAGTACAAAGAAAAAGAAAAGAATCACCCCAAAGTTGATTTCCTCTCCAGAAATATTCTCCTCAGAAATCCCCTTCTTTTGACAAGGTTGCAGTCGCCTGACATCTGGCTGTCAGAATGCGTTTAAGTGACAATGTTTTGATTGAAAAAGTTTTGGGAAATCCCGGTCAAATGTCACTCATTCTGTTGTCAAACGACAGGCAGCTATCCGTGACAAAGGCACAATGACTCAGCCGCCGCGAGATTAAACCGGAGCTTATAAAAGAGACCTGGCATCTTGCATCAAACCCTAACTGATCTCCCCTCTGTTTGATTGATTGGTAGTGTATTGAATCCGAAGCCATTGCCATACATTGATAGTACGAATGACAAAAAATGGGTCCTCTCTTCGGTTAACTTCTGTCTGGTGGCGTTTCCTCCGCATGCCCTGCGACAAGTGCTGCTATGCAGCAAGCCGTCTGGGGACAAATTGATTACCCCGGCCAGAGCCGAGATAGCCGAATGGCTCCGGATCCATCCGGCTCAGCTTTGATTCCTTGAAATGCCTCTTGCACGACTCGTCTTGTCCCTTTAAATGGAACATAAGCATTCCATATTACCAAGTCGATTAATCGCCGGTGAATCCGATTCAGGCGGATATATTTGGCTCACGCGTGGTTTCCGTGGCTTCTCGCAGGTTTTGAAGTAAAATCATATTCTGTGTCGTTACCCGAATGAGACCAATAGCATTTTGTGTTGAATTGCAATGTTACACGGTTTAAACGTAAGGTGAGCAGTGGTCGGTGCAGCACTTGATCCTGCTTTAACTATACTGTAGTTTCTCGTTTGCGCCAGTAGATGGTGAAATGAAACGTGTTTGTGGGATGTGGGTAGTGACTGCAGGCCTCTCGCTGTCTGGTGTGACCGTCCGCCGGATCCCTTGCAGTTTGAAAGTCTAAGCGTTTCCAAGATTTGTATTTTCTCAAAACGAACCACGAATTTTGGACACTTGCATTTAAACCTATAAACATTTGCAAATTATGAGACGCTTCAGGTATTCGTCGTTCACCTGCCGTTTCATATTATTCTCTGATCATTTTAAATCAGGAGGGGTAACATTAATTCAAAACTTAATTGTAAGGGACACGTCATTTTCGAATCACTGATGAACACAAACAAACAAAAATTTTCAAATACATGAAGTTGTCATTAAACTAAATTAAAAGAAAAGTAATAACTTGATTTTTCCATGTTTCTTTATTGGCCCAAATTAATTTCATTGCCTATTAATTCAGTTCAAACACAGATGGGGATAATTCAAGAGACGTAATTGCAAAAGTAAGACAATCTGGTTTAATACTTCTAAAAAAAGACTTCATAAGACTTTATAAACCTATTTATGTCAAACTTACTTAAATAAGAAATTTGCATACATAAAATAAAATACACAGTCATGATAATTAAATCATATTGATATTTTCAGTCATGCTAAAATTGATTTCTGTCCTTAATATAGCCCATTAGCTTTTTTATCTTCTTTCAATTAAGTGAAATCTTGCCGTCGCACCAAACTGTTGCTAAAAGTATGTTTTGCAATGATTGATTGGGTGCAGGTCGCCTTTACTTTAGGAGGACATGAGCGTTTAGAAAAAAGATGTAATTTATTGATGTTCAAAAGTTTCCAAATCGCATAAATGATCAAGATATGTCAAACTTGGGAATTATTTATCCGTTGATGCGGCACAGACCTCCATCATGTTGAGTGCAAAAAGTATTGTCATGGTAAGTGGACGTGTGTGTGTGTGTGTGTCTGTACGTGTGTGTGTGTGTGTGTGTGTGTGTGTGTGTGTGTGTGTGTGTGTGTGTGTGTGTGTGTGTGTGTGTGTGTGTGTGTTACCAGGGGCTGGTGGTGGGGGGTACTTTGGAATCAAGTTACTGTGTTGCTTTAGAAACTTGCTGTACAGCTACAGGATAAGCAACACACACACACGTCCATTCTCTCTCTCTCTCTCACACACACACAGGCACACACAGTCCTTCTCTGCAAGGAGTGTCTCAGGGAGATGATTTCCTTCCCTGTGCGTCGTCCTCCGCGCTACCCCCGCCCCTCGGCCCCCCTTCTCTCTGCTACGCAGTGTAAACACAGTGTTCCAGAGGAATGTTGGACTCCCTGACCTCCACTGCAGTTCACTCGGTTCAGCCTGGCCGCGCTGTGCTCCGGCATCAGCAGCAGCAGCCCCCTCCTCCTCCTCCTCCTCCTCCTCCTCCTCCTCCTCCACCACCTCCCCCTCTTGCCTGAGTCCCCCTCTGGAGCCCCTTCTCTCTCTCTCTCTCTGTTCCTCCCCGCCTTGCCTTGCCTTGCCTCGCTCACGCCTTCTCCTCATTTCGCCTCTTTGCCCTCTTTTTTTCTTACCCTTTTTTTCATTCGTCGTCCTTGTCGCTCACCACCACCACCACCACTGCCACCATCAATTTCTCTCTTTTTATCTGTACGTCCCTTCTCCCCCCCCCCTTCTTTCCTCATCGCCACTGTCATATTCCTCTCAGTCATTCTTTTTTTTCTTTCCATCTTAATTCACCCTCACACGTTGATATTCAAACACTGATAGGGGTTTAAGGACTTGCAGCCGCAAGGTGTTGCAGTCCTCATAGTAACCATTGCATGCATGGAAAACATGCTACATGCAGTTTTATTGGCAATCATATATGCATCAATTACCTTACGACACAGTCACACAGACACACAGACACACACACACACACACACACTCGGTGAATTGGTATTCCTTGAAACAGGACACCGGGAGCCAGAAGGTCCAATGGAACAGAATGCAAGGGGTTAACAAGTTCATCCAGCAGATCGTCTGTTGGATTATAGAGGTGACAAGATAGCCTTAGCAGACGTATTTTGCTTACACTTCTGCCCGGCTGTGGTGTTTGCAACATGCCGAAGTTCACGGGGTTTAATTGCCGCAGAGATAGAGCATATTATAAATACAGGCTGCTGGTCATTGCAGGTCAAGCTAAATGTGAATCTCCCTGGGAATCAGAGACTATATGTAAGTTTGTTATAGATCCGTCAACGTCCAGAGAGGGGCAGCCACATCCTAGATGGCAAATTAGCCTGCCATGTTAGCCAGCCAGCAGGTCAGTCTGTCTGCTAACCTAAGTCAGCTGACCAGCAGGGACAGCAGCCAGATAACCGCTTGACAAGCGTGGATAGAATAAATACAGATGGACTGGGGGAGAGGGAAAGAAAGTGCCTTTTCTCTTTGTGTATTTGTGTGTCAGTGAAATGTATTAAAATCAACTCAGCAATTTTTGTGAACCCGATAATACTTAGCTGCTCCCACAATCTGCTTTTTGCAAAACAACTATAATGTCATGATTCCAAAAAAAAAAAAACAGGGCAGATTATTATTATTATTATTTTTTTTTTTACTACGCTCTGCCCATATTCATCTATGTTATTTTGAATTGGGTATCATCACAATGATACACAATCCTTTTTCAGTTTAAAATGTAAAATTTTGTGTTTGTAGCGAGTCCAGTGAAAGAATGGATTTCATTCTTATGTTTTTCAGGGGCAATAAACCGTCACAAATTGCTTTGAAAATGATGAAGTTGTTTCCCAGTACATATTTTCCCGGGTGGCTCGCTGAAAGTAGGAAAGCAGTTACTGCTTATAAAGGCTCATTTGATGTTAAATGACATATCTGCACGGGAGGTTGAGGTACCATGACGACTAATGGATCGAGCATTGTCTGAAAAAGTTCATCACATCACTGCTTTGGCCTAGTTCTGTGGGATCTTCCTCCCATTAGAATCAACACGAGATGGATCTTTTCCCTCTCCCAATATGTTCAGGCTGCTGGCTCTGGCTTTCTGTCTACTTAGTGATTTGAGACGATCCCTATGTGTGCCCGGTAGCCTTTATTTGCCCATATAAATCCCAGAGGTTGCGCAATCAACTGGTTGCTATATGCTATTATGTATTCACTTTCAGATTGTAATCCTCACAATGCAAACATGGGAGAATCATCAATTACTCACACGATGTAATTTTTGCACATGGAAAACGGAATGATGCTGGTGGAGGAAAAGCATGTGATCGCTTGCTCATTATGCTGGCAGGAAAGAGGAACTTGGGTGCCCTCTGCTGGGCTTCAGCGGGCAATGTTGCAGTAGTCGATCACAATTAAGTCCGTTTGAATATACGTGCACTCTGATATATATGTACATATCATCAAGCTTCTAGTCACCCAAGAAAAACATGTAGATCAGCACCCTATTGTTTTCCAATACGCTTCACTCCGGCACAGAAAGTTGGGAGGTAAGGTTCGTTTTAAAATAATGCCATTCATAGATATTCTCTAGTAGATCCGTCATATTGTGTCCCCGAATGACCTGACAGGAATTGTGCGGTTGCAAATGTAAAAGTAGACTTTCAATCGATCCTCTTCTTAGCAGGCAGTGTAATGGAGAGACCGTTAGTCTGTAGGTTTCCAGTTGTGTCTCGGTGAGTGGAAGCCTGCCGCTGACCAGAGGCCGACAGAAGAAAAGGGCAACAGAATCTCAACAAGGAGAATGCACAGGGACGGGGAAAAAGGAATAAAAAAGCAAGTGAGAGAGGCTGAGAATGAGAGAGGGAAGCAGATGGCTCGAAATATAGCCTGCTAAATTATTCATCAAGGCTGGAGTCTGGAGATAGATAGATAGATCGGAGCTGGCGTGGAAAGCTGTGAGGAGAGTGGTTCTAAACACAGTGATTGCCTTTTGAGACTAAGAAAAGTAATTGCGTCAGGTCTGGGAACAGGTTTTTGCTTGAGGAATTAGATATCTTCTACGCACTGAAATTAGCGCAGATACATTTGTGTACTAAACTTGAGTGGTATTAAAAGTAATGTTTCACACATTTTTAGATTTGCTTTCCCCGCATGCCTGATTATAAACTAAATGTCTTATTTTTGGACACTTCAGTCTGGAAATAGCCAGGAGCTCAAATGTCCCATCTGCCTACATGAGTCTCGGTTTCAAAGCAAGTTGTCTTCGCGTCATCACCGTCCAATAAAGATGAAAAATGTCTATGAGGTGAAACGACCTGTTTCACAGAGCAATTTTTGCAGTGGGTAGAGACAGTAAATGTTTCCTTGGCAAGTCTTTGAGATTTGTTCCAAAGTGTCCAAGTCCACTTAGAGGGGAATGAAGCTCACTGCAATTCACCAAAGACATATATAAAATGTTTGTCAATAGATGTACGTTTCATACGAAATACACAAAACAGTCCGGATTCCCTCACGTATAAGGATTTAGGATATGCGTTCAAATTTTCCATTTAGCTTTATGTTTCATATATGGCTCTCCAAGATCCACAGACACAGATGCGCACACATTCTGAGTGGAGGGCTCCGGGGAAATAGAGCAGAGAGGAAGCTACGTGCCTTTGCCAAGCAAGTGCTGTCTGGTGTCATGGCAACGGTGCAGATTACCCCACCCTCCATCAGTCAGAGAGAGAGAGAACGAGGAGAGATGGACAAACACACACACACACACACACACACACATACGAACACTTCTATGTGCATATGCATATGAAGACACTTGTGACAAAACATGCCTGATGAGTTTCGAGATGATTTAAATCATTTATCCACTTGTTAATGATTCTCTAAAGCTATACATTTTCCAATTCTCTTGGGGGTTGTAAAGCGCCTACTTGTAAAGGCAGAATCTTGAATCGACAGGTGAGTGGGAGAAAGAATGAGAAAACAGGAAAGAGGCGGGAGTCGGAAATGCGACGGATCGCAAGGATGAGACGTGTAAAGGGACTATAAACAAATTATAAAGCCAAATACATCCGGGGAAGGGAATGTTATCAAAACCCGTAAGGTTACAGTGCAACAAAACAGAAAACAGCTTTATTATTCCCACCAGGTCAAATTTGTTTGGTGCTGTTATTGTAGAGGAAAACAGGATACATTCATACAAAGAACACCAGCACCAGACTAAATATACAATAAAATCAGTAAAAAAAAAAAACCAACATGAAATCTACAAATAAATAACAGTGTTATCCCGCGTCTTCAGTCCTATTAACATGAAGCTTGCTGGGTTACATTTGATTTTGTTCATACTACTGCAGTGTGATGCTGGGCAGGGCAAGCGATACACGGGTGAGAGGACGGCAGGTGGATCCGGTAATATTGGAAAATGCGTCTCGGTATAAACAGAGATTTTTGTGGTTTAAAAAATGCAAGAAAGATGTGGAAGGGTGTGGAAAAGATAAATAGCACCGGCATGGGGAGGAGAAAGGAGAGGTAGGGGAGCATGAGGATAGCGGGAGGGAGGGAGGGAGAAAGTGAGGGAGGCATTTGAGGTCGTTTGAGGATATCGCCTCCTAAACTGACTGCGGCACAGCCATCGTCCACAATTACATCACAGCAAACTCTGGGTGAACCTGTCTCTTTCTTTGTCCTTGCGAAACCTTAAGGAGCTTCGAAACCTACTTTCCGACCTCCGACGATCGTGCGAGGTCCACCGAGCGTGATGAGATGTGTTGTCTTCACATAGACGCAGCGGACCAAATCTCGCGTTTTCGCATTTCTCATGCTATTTCGGAATCTAACGATAATGCAAATAATTTGTGGAGGAGCAGACACGGGGTAGCATCGCCGCTGTGACCACGCTGTGAATTAGAAACCTCAGTCAAAGCCTGCCGTCCTGTGACTTTGAGTGGATGAGTCATCTGGGTTTGTCCTGTCACCTTTAACTAATTCCACATGAGGCATTATTTGTTGTCTATAATTTGTTGGAAGCGGCGAGAATCTGGCTCTGCCCTCAACATGGGAAAGCCTTATTCAGGGGATATTCAGAAGATGTTTGCTTTTTTTTTTTTTTTCTCTTGATACAAATTCAAACACCTCAACTCGGTAGTATCTGCTGATACAAATTTTCCAATTGAATAGCAGCGCTGTTTTCCCCGATGTAAAATCTTTGTACGTCACTGCGTTGAAATAATTGGAAACATTTTATGGAAGGTAACTCTGGCCAGAGACCGTTGCGGTGCCAAAAACAGAGTTAGCAGTTGCCAAGATAACGACTTTGACCAGGAAAAATGTATTTAATTCCAGATCAGCAACTTCTGGCTGATAGCCAATCGGCTTAAAGTCCAACCGAAATCACGTTTATCATTTTGAGTGCGACAGAGCCGTCTGTATAATTATCTGTATCAGTGTTTTTCCTACTGTGACAAGCTCAGATGAGCTTTAGTGGCTTGTTACACAAGAAGTATCAGCCAAGCTACTGAAAATGAGTCTATAAATGCTTTTTGCTGTTTCAGTCCCTCATGACCCTGAGCGATATTTGTCCACTTAGTCCAGCTGCAGTTCCACTTGAAGATTGCATCACCTTGTAGGTAAAACACAAACAGACAAAATAAATGATGAGCGTGGATGTTAATACCTGTGTTCGGATAGCACATGAGCCGACATCGGGGGAAGTTAGATGCAAATATTAGCCCGGTTCACCTTAGGCTTAACGCAGTTGAATTTGGGTGAGCACGGCCATATTTATATCTCATATGGCTCAGATTTGACCCAAATTGATGCATATTGCATTTGTGCTGTGTCTCTCCCGCACAGGATTATTCAGTGTCGTGACTTAGCTGTAAATGCTGAAAGTAAACCAAATTACACTGGCGGTGGAAGCGGTTGGCCAAATGGGCATGTGTGATTTACAACATAGCTGCATTCCATTGAGGTGAGCCAGGATTCAGATTCATGTTATATTCCGACACACTGCCGGGCCTCTATAGTAGACTTAAAGATAAGACGTGTTAAATTAATTTTAAAAATATCCTCCCCTTTGCAGTCCTGCCAACTAACACATTGTAAAGACCCACCAAAGGAAGAGTGATGTTATCGCAGGACAGAAGAGGGGCAGGGATTTACAAAGAAATGGGGACAAGAGAGATAATACACGGGAATTTCAGACAGAACAAGAGTGCTTGAAGGGGAAAAATGAGTTTTGTGAATTTCGAGAGGGAACAGACTAGAACTTAACAGATCATTAACTCATAAGTGTCATTGAAATGCAAACAACACCTCATTCAAACTGCAGGCTCATAAGTTAAAAACGAAATTTTCACAAAACTGGAAAATCCCCAGAGCTGAACGGAAAACATGAATTCTAACATTGTCGTTTAACCGCACCCAGTGTCACTGTTCGCCACTCGTTGCGCATACTGGGTCACATATTCCTTGTTGTAAATGTTACATGCATACTGATGTGTATATAAAGATTTCAATATTTATTTCCATTGTCCATCATCACACTGACCCCTTACCCACATGGTACATAATTAACTTTATTTGTATTTTGCATCTTGCATTATTGTATTGTATATTATTGTTTTATTTCTCAGTCGGTGTTGTCCTTACAGGGTAGTACAAGGTTTAATTAAAAATTGGAGTCAAATTTGCTGTTTGTGCTGTTTCAGCTAATTCTGAAAAGATGGGGAAAACCTTGAGACTGCTACAAAAAAAGACAACGACCAATGTTAAATCGTTTGATATATACTATAAACTGATGTTCAATAGTTTGACACTTCTATTGAATTATTGAATTACAACACTGTTCCTTTGCGTTTATGTAGTTTATGTAGTATGTGTTTTCCTCTTTGAGATGATTGTTGCAGTACCAGGTGCCATATTAACAGACAGCTAATAGACGCAAAGATAACTAACATCAATTTAGCTTTTAAATACTTATTTTTCTGTTTCCACACAGTTTTGCATGGGATTTTTTTTTACATACACACGTATGTAAAGCACTCAAATGTTCAACACATGGCAAGTTATTTCTTCCAAGCACTGCCTGGAGTAGCGAGCAAGAGGCGATGGTTTTCTGTTGGTTCCTTTTATTTGTCTGGAATATGACTTGACTCTTAACATAAGTGAATGAAAAACAAAGGAATTAAGCCGTTGGTGAACTATTTTGTTTTACTCTCACAATTCATTAGGGTCTCAACGAAAACCGCCGCAAGACTTCTCAGGAGAAATCATAGGCCGGCCAAAGATTTCATTCACATACAAGTGCTTATAGGAACAAACGGAATCCAAGGCATACATAGAGCTATGTGGAAACAAGTTTCATATCCCGATTCCAGATGTGGGTCTCGAATCGTAGGTCGAGTTTGAGTCCCCGAATGAGTTCCTAGTCAAGTCGATTCCGGATACTGGCACCATCTCTCTGTGTAATGTGAGTACAGCCAAAGCAATGGAGCACATCAGTCCATGCTGGAAGAAGTATTCTTAAAATAATAAAGCCATCAGTATCTTACGCTAAATTATTAGGACCTTTTATGCAAAAGTAATGAAAAGGCATATAAAAGACATGCGGTTCAACAAAGACTTTGTGTCTTTGCAAGAGACACGTTCAACACTGCACCTTTCTGTCTCTGAATTGGCTTAGCTTTCTCTTAGAATCCAGCAAATACGCCGTTCGTCATAATTATGGGCTTGGAGTCCAGTATCCCTCTGCACCTAAAACACAACCGTAAAATAAGAAACGGCAACCATCTTCATCTCATGAAGGCAACGTGAGTTGATGATGCTCAGCGAGCCGCACCGCTTCTCCCGGAATGCATTGTTTTCATCATGTATAAGCGGAGTTGCAGTGATATTAAGGAAATAAAAAAAGCAACCGCAAATATTAATTATCTTTAAAATGTTGCATAACTTGCACTTGTTAAGTATGTCTGGTGACAGTTTTGAATGAAATCAGTATTAAGCTGGATGTTTATCTGTCCACAGGAGCTACCAGGATAGGAGCTGGAGCGCGCACATGCAAACCTGGCAGTAACCAGTAAGTGCTCGTGCTCCCACCGTACATGCTTCAAATGAGGGGGGAGGGTTCAGAGGTAATGGGGAACGGATAACACAAATGCTTATGGTGGTGTGTTAAGTGTGAGCTAAGTGTATTACTAATAGTGCTATGGGATTCCTCTCACAGTTTGAAAACAGATGGGTAATAGATTGGCATTTCACTGCCAAGAATTAATATGAACTGTCGACACAGAATGTTTTGCATCTATAATTTAAGTTGGATTTATATGTTTTTTTTTTTCATTCGACTCCGGCGTTCTCCAGATCGGTGAAACCGATTCTTGGAATTTTTCATCGCTACTGTCAAATCCTGTTTATTTGATGGTCAACAGAATTTTGTGGAGATTTACATGAATTTATGTAGAAAGTTAGACACTGGGATCACATTATGTGTTTATATATTTTTTACCACTGTACTTAACATTTTTTAAAGTTATATTGAATTGTCTATTTGGGCTCTTAGCAGTCACAGACAGCATTAAATGGCACTTTTGAATTTCCATAATGTTATGTGTACGTGGACTGAAACACGGAGAGACTTGAAAGTCATTTATTAAGTAAAAACAGATTTTTACAGTATCACTTTTAATGCTGGCATTTAAAAAAAAAAAAAAGACCTGCCTCTGTGTGTAAGGCATACCTTTATTGTTGTCAGGGTTGTAGAATTGAGTTATTTTGTCTTGGTAGAATAATTTGAGGGAGGACAGACAAACATGTCAGGTCCCGGTGTCCTGTCCGTCTCACTGTATGCCCCTGTGTGATGCAGCTGTTGGCATTTTGTGGTCATCACCCTATAAATACAGCAACTGACTGACGGACCCTGCAGCAGCTGCCCACTGGCACATGGACACATATATTACACACTGATACTCAGATGTTTTTATATAAGCATTTTTGGACCCTTCTCCAAAGTATCAAAATCTCATATCGTGATAGATATTCCAATTACATCCTCCGATGTTTTGATAAGAATCGACCGAAGATTGCGTTGCAGTTAACAATGGCATTCAATTATAATTTTGTAATGATGATCAAAATTCCTTTAAAAAATGGCATTCGTTTGATATCTCATGCGGATACTCACTACAAACATACATATAACAGTTCATCAAGTTTTAAGTTACTCGGATTAAGATTTGGTAGCCATTTTTAACAATTTTACATTTTAATTACTTATTATTATTCTAGATATGAAATAGAAAAAGATCTTATTCAACGTAGATATTGTTGATTAACTGCAAGCTAATGCTGCTAACCCATCATCAATTTTAATTCATTTAATATAAAGTTTGTGATGCACTCAATTCATGATTGAATACATTTACAATTTGAATTTATATTACTATATTATGGAGTAATCTTGTAAAAATGTGCATTTGACATTTTTTTTAATTTTTCTTTTTCTTATTTCTAAAGAAATATAACCAACACAATGTTAGTTAGCGGTGACCCAGTATCTTTCCACATAAGCCTAGAAATATAGATCTGATTTAATTAAACAAAAAAGGTGCTTTCTTGATAAAGCTTTAGCTGATAATCAAAATTCTGAATGACAGTAGTGATGGACAGACACTTCCAATTGACACGTCTCCCCTCACTGTCACACACACACACACACGCACGACAGCAGAGAGTGGCACTGAAACAAGGATGCGGATGTTGAGGATCCCAGATTTATCCCTTCTATTCAGCACTGCGGCAGCTGCACAGACAGAAGGAGTGGCATCATTACAGTGAAGCGAGGCCTGCTAATAGGTCCGCGACGTGGGGGGCCTACTGGCTCTGCATGGAGCTCAAGAGAAGGGAGAGCAGAGAAGGGCGGGAGAATGAGGGGAGGTCAGGGGTTAGGGAGGAGTACAAGATGTGGGAGGAGTGTTTGATACAGGCAGGGCAGGGGTGGGAGAGAGGGAAATCCAGTTGAGGGTGTTTTTTAATCTTTCCTGAATGAAAACGGATGAATGAACCTGGCCGTGCTTGGCAATTTCTTCAGAGATACTGTATGGCCGTAACCCAGCGATCATCAAATAGTGAATCGACGGGGGTTCGACGCAAGCGGCTTTGAAAACTGTCGGGAAAGGATCGGGAAGACACGCATCTTCGCCGAGTTCGGGGTGTGATCTGATTGCAACAACACGAGGAACCCGAGGTGTTCTGATGCAAGCTGAGCCAAAAGAAACTTTGCATGTGAACAGAGGAACATTCTGATAGGGAATCATTTCCAATCTGAAAAAGAAACTGCTGAATCATCAGTCAAATATAATGAAGGCAACATGGTGCAGAGAGCTGACATATTTCTTACTTTATTAAATTCGTACCTTCCCCTCACCGAGTCAGTAAGCGGTGTTCGTACTAATTTGTGTACAGTTTCGTCTGGTTGTTTTTACCCTCGCGGTCACGTCCACAACATTTATATGTTTATCGGAGTGCTCAAACACGCAATCGGCGTCCTCGTCCAATGGATTTCGGAGCTCGCCATCAAAAGATCAGAGGCGAATCAGCGTTCACACGATACTCGTAAATCCGTGCTCGAGCGCCGCGCGTAAGCCGCAGAAAGCTCGCCAAGGACCTAACAGATGCCCCACAGATGCATTGCAGATATCAAGTGGGGTTAAATATCTGTATCTGCTGGCAAAAAAGTTAAGCCCTGAGGCAGTAAGACACGGCGTAAGGGGTTGTCTGTTGCAAGAGAAATGTTTTAAGATTATGTATTTTTAACAGAGACTTGCTGGGTAGCATCCATACACGGTAAACACATTCTTTATAAAGTTAAACAACGTTAATACTCAAATAACAAAATCATCTCCCTCCACCTGTATTCTTGTCATTGTCATTGCGTGCACTATCTCAACATTAATATGGACAGATCGCGTCTGTGTCCTTTTTGTCTTTTTAAATTAGTTTTTTTTCTAATGTATTTGCGTATGTTTTTGAAAGATTTAGCGTGTGTTGCATGTGGGGAAAAGGGGTTGCAAATGGAACAGACTAAATTCAAAATCCCCCCGATCGGGGATCTTTTAATTTGTTTATATGGAGACAAATGTGATACCAGGTAGTGTGAATTTGGTGTAAGATCTTTGCAAAAGAGAAAGACAGGGCTGTGATTTGTGGATTGGTCAGGCAGTGAATAACATAGATACCAAGGGAAAGAGTCTTTGGACTGGTACACTCTATACGCTGCTGAACTCCTAACCTTCATCGATATTTGAATCTAAGTGCAAACCGGTGACTGATACAATATTAAGTGTTTCGAGTGCCATTAAGGTGTTAGGGCGCTGTATAAATAGAGGGCATTTTACTCTTTAAATGCTTATTTATTTCAAGAGGTTGTAAGCTGAAAGGTTTAAGGGGGACACCGATTTAATGTGTTTTATAAGGATGCTGGATGTCAATCTGAAAAGGCAGTCATGGCCATAGAAAGATACATTTTGCCTTGATATACTATATGATGAAGTGCAAGTGTAGTCATGTGAAGCTTTGCACCACTGAATACTCTTGAATTATCATAGGTTGAAAATATTCATTCGTAGAAGTTACCAATTGAGACACCATGCCCTCTCACCCCCACCCAAAATGGCTATAAAGGCCTGCACTGTCTTGATAACTCAAAAATGGGATCATGCAAACAATTTGCACTCTCTGTCCCGTTTCCCTCAATATGGCTCTTTTATAACAAAGGGCATATTTTGGTCTCTTCTTTCACATCAGTCAGTAAAGAATATTCGCGTCATTTAGCGGCATTATTTTCCCTCTTGGACCTTCCGTCAGTAACAGGCAGATGTGCCGTTTACCTGCATTCTTGGATTAAAATCCACATTCAAAACAATACAAATATCACTCCTTAGTATTGTAATATACCACACGATGTATTCTTTTTGTTCGACGCATTTTAAATGATGATCAGGCGCCAATCCTTTGCTTATAACACAAAGCCGCTCTAGTTTAATGCATCTGGCAGCCTCGAAAGTCTGTTTCTGTGTGCGCTTGTGCTATTCGAGCTTCTTCTTGACCTTCAGAAAGCAGTGCCACGCCTACTCGCCATGCTCTACATCGTCCCCCCCATTGTGAGAAGTTGAACGTTTGCCTCTGCAGAGGAAACACTCCTCTCTGGGCGTGGCCTGCAGATATTTGGGGGAAAGTGTGAGATTTGTAAGGGGGAAAGTGTAGTATGAATCTATGTGTGCGTGTGTGTGTGTGTGTCCCTCCGTCCGTGTGTGTGTATGTATTCGCACGTGTGTTTCTCCTGCGGGTCTTGGCCGTCTGAAGGTCATGCCATCCCCATGTTCAGCCTCATGGAGAGCTGCCAATGCTGACGGCTGCTGCTGCTGCTGCTGCTGCTGCTGCTGCTGCTGCTGCACTGTGTGTCTGGCACATGCTTCCCTCACTGCAGGGCATTGATTAAGTGGCACAGCTATACCTCACCTGCTGGAGACAGCCAATACCGATACAGCCGACACTCCGCTCGGCCAATAGCAGAGCAGGTAGAGGTTTGGTAAGGCTGGAGACAAAACCAACAGCCAGACAAGTGCTTTTTTTTCCCCTCTAATGAAGAAGAAAACAAAATATCAAGGGGGTCGCTTCAGAAAAAAAGAGGGATAAGATAGAAGACTGGTGGAAGAAACGCCGACAATGACGGGAGTGAGAAGGGTAATGACGCATTCAGATGGATGAAGGCGGGGAGAGGATGTTTGAAAGGATGGGGATAGGAAGAAAGAAAGGAGGAATAAGAAGAATAAAATGACTTTGAAATAGCATCAGGGACAGGCACATTTGAGGGAAATGTGAGACTGTATTCGTGATCGCACACACATTCACACCAATGCACGTAAATATTTTGAGCTTTTTCAGGGTTCTTTAATGAAGCTGTCAAGATGAAAAATGAGCTAGTCAAATCTAATAACAGGAGAAGTTAAGAAGCCAACTTTTCATGCAGAACTGTGGAGGAAAGTGGATTCTGTGCCGTGGGGCGAGCAGGAGAGATGTACAGCACTTGCCAAAAGTTAAAGCATCGATCATATTGCTTTATTACTGTATAAGTATAAAAGAGATTCAAAAACACACTGCTTGGTTGACTGTTTAAACAATTAGCCACAGTTCAAAGTATAGCCATACAACTAAGGCTGCACGATTAGATGCTGGACCAAAGGAACCATTGATTGACGTGTAGATCGTGATGAAGGAGGAATAACAAGCTATCTTTGTAGCTTAGCAACACCGATGTCGCTTACCGCTTGATATATTTTCATTCATTTAAATCAAGATAAACACACATTATTATTGCAACGGCAAGTTAAAAGCATTTGGGTGTCAAGTTGAAAACATATTAAGGGGATGTTACTTCAGAAAATGATAGCTACAAATTTTTCTGCAAGCAGTTGCTCATTTTTATATCCAGAACAACCAAAACATAAGCGAGGACAGGTCATATTTTTCATTGGACTTATCACTGTCAATTTATGCTGTCTGTAAAGCAAAATTGATTGGTGCAGTTTTATTATGATACCGGCCCTAATCGTAATTGGAATTCAGACGTAATTAATTCACTGTCGGTGGTTCCTGGCATTGAACAAGTACATTTTACTCAGATATCACTTTCATTATTAATAGTATCTGAACAGCCTTTTTTAATTTTTTTTTCTGAAAGCCCACCCATTTCAGGCAAACCCGTAACTAAATGCATTTCACATGTTGGCAAATAATAGACTTCTCGAGTGACAAATGATTATTAAGGTGTGTATCTCCTAGTTCCTGTCACTCGTGATGAAATCTAGAGGGATTTTATCTATTTGGTCTCAAATAAAACCGTTGTAAATTTCTGCTTTTGAAAAAGTGGTATATAGAAAACCACACATTGTAAACTCCTTTAGGTCCTTCAGCTGCCGCGTGGACCGATGCACCGCTACGCCTCAGCGACAACAGTAAATAGAATAGACGGGTAGAACAAAACAAAATGTAATGACACCTATTCACCTTGCCGCTGTCTGCGTATGATACACTATGTCGCAAACTGAAAAACATCCAGACACAAAAAAACATATTCCCTCTAGCAGATGTAGAAATATGTGCAACAGAAATTGATAACTTTAAGTTGGAACACTCGGGTTTGGTTCAAGAAAAAGTCATTCAAAATGTTGACCTCAGAAATTGCATTTGAGCTCACACTATACTTTAACCGTTACATTTTTCCTATTTTTTTTTTTGAGTTTAGTGATATTTAATGAAGGCCACATTTCACTAGCTCTTATGCCAACATTGCCAAAATGCCAACATTTTCTGAATCCCTTGTGTGTCAGTATGCATTTGAAATCACACAAATGGAAGATTAAGTCCCTTTGATAATCAAAATACCAAATGTACTACCTATAAAGAATTAAAATTCACTAAATAGCACAAGCCGTTGAATATCCAAAATGTGTTTTGATATACATGTAACACTAAATGCTGAATGGAACATCCTGGCTGACACAATATGGATGGCATGATGATTGAATAATTAAAATGAAGATCCGGGAAAAAAACAATATAAAAAAAAATAAAAAAAGGGGGAACCCAGCAATTATTACTATAACGGCACGTCTCTGACAGACATCCCTTGTCAGACAACGCTGCAAGAGCTGGCTGCTGACAGCGCGTCTTTTTAGGTGTTTAATCGTGTATTTGTCCTAAGAAAGTGCACCAAAGCAAATGCCAAGTGCTGAGTGTCAAATAAGGCAATCAAAGACTGTCTGCGTCAGCACAGAGGCCAGATTTGTACGTGTGTGTCTGTGTGTGTGTGTGTGTGTGTGTTTGTGCGTGCGTGGTCATTAGGTACGCAGAGACATCCGGTCGCATTCATAAACATTCATATTTGATTGCTTCCACGGGTGTGAAAATGAAATGCTGCGAAAAGATGGGTGGGGCCGGCTGGAGAAGAAAAAAAAAAAAAAAAGACAGAGGACTAGACAGTCAGACAGATAGTCAGACAGAGAGGCGTTACCTCGCAGTGCTGTTGTAAATGTTCTGTCTTTGATTGTCAGTAACTCCCATTCCCAGATGGATCATTCCGTCTATATTATTAGCAATAGCTCACAGCCATGCTTCTTCTATTTTAATGTGCCATCAGGGAATGAAAGCACAGAAGATTTGTGTCTTTTCAAAAACATTAATGTTGCCCGCCTATACGTGGTTTTGTTTGTCTGATGTGGCACATAACACAACATGTTTAACACAAAACCTGTGACAACATACCAGGAAGAATCTTTGAACATTTCAGTATCTTTTTTTTAAGTGTATATCTGTTGTGCACTTCCAGGATAGGAGGACAATGTAAAGTTGTAGAACATCAAATGACAGAAAAAATACAAAGAATATGAAAATATTTTGAGTTGCAGGCTCGCCTTTATTGAAAATAGACTCCCTTATTGCTGCAAATAGAGAATCGGCTCCTCCAACAACATAATTCTTTTCCAATGCTAAACTAGCTTTAGAACCAAAGAAACATGGTGGATAAGAAACTGTTGGTCATCGAATGTAGATTAAACTGTTTCCTTACCTAATGTTTCTGTTTGAGGAATTTACAAATATCACATATTTTGAGTGCCATTCCTGATTACATTCATGTTTCGTATTACAGAAAAGCTCAGATAAGATACGATAAGACAGACTTTATTGATCCCGAGATGGGGAAATTTAATTATCACAGCAGCAGTACAAGTGCGCAAAAAGTGTGCATATAGCAGGAAACCGCACACTACAGATGCATTTTTATTCCTTTTTTTGTTCTGTGACTTCACCCTCGAGGAAAGCTTGGTGCTTTGGTGAATAAAGTGTTTTCAGGGAGGAAATCCAAATTCATTTTATGGTAGCCACTTTAAGCCAGCAGCTATAGAGATACCCCAGTTTGTATGGTCAACATATTGTACCATCAAACGTATTGAACAGCGCCGTAAATCAGATCCAGCAACAACATCATCGAAAGAATGAGAACATTGGCAACCTCAAAGCTTGGTAGCTTAGTTGCCATGTGCAGTTGCTAGGGGTCTGTGTATTCAAGTCATTTGCACGTTTGAAATTTCCTTTTAACTTAAACGAAACATTTTAAACGAAACAGACTTTTTTTTTTTTTTTTTTCTCAGTCGTGGATGGTAGCCCTCTTTATGGAAACTATAATCGTCAGATAATTGTCTTGAACTAGCATACACAGAAGAGCACTAACATCTTCTAATTGCAGTCATGTAGATGTTTTTAATCATTAATAGTCCTGGTCCTTTCTGTTGGTTCTGCCCCTGTAGGCCTTAAATCACTTAGTGAGCTCTATCTGCCTTTTATCTCGTCTATTCAATTAGGTCTGCGCCTTGACTCGGCGCTGCCTCTTCCTCAGTTTCCTTTCCCCATCTGTTCATATTCTAAGCTTCTACTACTTTCTTGACCTGCATTTTATTTCTTTCTTTCCTCCGTTCGCAGTATGAATGGAAAAAACAAACTTTTCGCCCGCATCATCCGGAATCAACAGACAAACGCGTACTAAAGTGTGTGCTTGGAAAGGTATTATGCGCGCATGAGATGCAATCCGTTTCTACACTTCGATTGATTTGTTCTGTTTTCAATTAATCGTGGGGCAGAAGATAAGTGCTCTGAGAGCCAGCACAACAGAACAGATTTTCTCTTTGAAGCATAAAGTGCAGCGAGTTCAGAAAAGTACAGAAAGAAAGATTCCGACCTCCATGTGAAGAGCAAGTTGGCAGTCGGCTGTAAACCTAATTTACATCAAACAATCCGTCCTCCGTGCCGTAGTGTTATCGGAGTAAACTCACACGCCGTTGGCTTCCTGCGGGTTTTACATGTATGGACATACTGGTTGCATTAAGTGCTAATTTACAGCAGATCTGACAATTTTACATGAATCGATAGGACTCGTGATTTTAATTGCATGGTGATATTTGGCCACGCAGGCAGAGATTGTTAACCCCTTTTCACAAGACTCATTCAAGTACAACCCTTACCTTATTCATAAGCATAAAAATAGACGATATTGCCCCGCGGCTATTCTTACCATGATAGACAGATTAGTTTCACCATAATAATACTCTTTTAAAAATGGATGGTTAAAAATGTCTCAGCAATTTATAGAATTTGTTTGCCCATATAATATGCTCATAGATGATTTGCTCATATAGTGTGAAGCACAACTTTTGGGAGACCAAAGAGAATCAACTTTTAGTTGTGTGTGCGTGTGTGTGTATTTACACGCAACATCAATAGGCCAAAGTGGTGTTTGGATTTAGTTTAAGAGGAAATGTGTGAATAAATCCACCACCCGGAAGCAACATAGTCAGGGTCTCACTAACACTGTTACCAAGTTTAACGCTACCTAAAAATTGAAGAGGCAGGAAATGTTAATTCGCCCAATACAATTGAACAAAACTTTACAAATATTAAGCTGTTATGCATCAGGAGAGCAGAACCCCCAAAGGAGTCTGATAATGCCAATTGTTAATATGAAGGTCACTTCATATGCAAAGTTGTGATTATGTCAGGCAATCGCTGGACGAGTGCTTGTCACCTTGGTCAGGCAGAAGTAATGAAACTGAACCAAACCAGAAACTAATGCGTGACTATCGATTTGAATCTGTCTTGTCAATCATTCCACTACATTACTTAGGCATAAATAACAAGGGGACAAAAAGAGATAAAAGCAGTGTTTCCCACACACCTTTGTGTCGGGATCATTGAACGGTCAGGAGGAGGTAACGGTAGCTGATAGTTTCCAATCAATTGACAAAGGTACATTTTTCTCCTGGTAATTTTTTTTCTCTTAAAGAGCAAGAGGTCTGCGACTATCATGCCCAATATCTTGACTGGCATAACCTTTCTCAAGTGTCTCACAGTTTATCCTTCCGTTACACACTGAGCTGGTGAGGCAGTTTTTTTTTAAAGTATCAACAAAACAGAGCCCACTGTACTCTGCATTTTAAGAGACATAATAAAAGGAGCACCTCATAAATTGCACTTTCCCTATCTGTCATTCAGCTGATAGCAGAAAGAGCAGATACAGAAGAGGACATCATGCTGTTTGCAAGTCCACCCCGAGATGTCTGTGAGAGAATAAATGCACTTTAGCTACCCAAAAAAGGGAAATCAAAATGCAATAGGCAGAGTCTTGTTTGCAGTGGGGAAGGTTATAAAGAAAACATTACCCCCTGAAAAGTCAGTTTTCGTGATTAGTTTCACTATTTTGTGATCTTTGCTTGTGCGGGAAGTGATGCACCAAGTGTCTCCCAAAACAAATAGAGGCTGTAAGTTGTAGGATCAATGGCGGAGACCCACATCATCGATACACAAGATTTATTTCAGCTGTACAAACATTTGATCACACATTACGAAACACACTTTTGAAGAACTGAAATTTAGCCTGTCGCTTAAAAAAAGACAAACAACAGCTGTATACTCAATAACCTACCTACGACACAGCGGACTTCAGGGCTTTGATCGGTTTTGACAAAATTGAAACATAGAGGGACATGATTTGCATTTTTATAAAACGCGCATTGCTCGAGGATGCCCATGTTTTCTTGAGCCGTTGAATGCGCGTGACAGATTTAAGAACCCGGGGTGGTTGTGAAGGCGTTGACTCTGCCAGACCAACAACACAAAATGTTGCGCTGAAGTCCTCTCCCGCGGTTCATCTCTACCTCATGACAGAACATACTGTAATGTGACCTGACACACTTACTGGGCGCACTCACACTGCCTCTATCTCGGCGTACACACAAACATACACACACATACTAACATGAAACACCAGATCCATATACAGGGCGCTATGCAGTGTAGCTGTGCTCCGGTGAGACAGCCCAGATGTATGAAATAGATGCAGCTTTCAGCCTTGAACCTGCTGTGTCTGGTATGCATGAAGATTTTTACTATGCCTGTACTGTACTTGTGTGTGTGTGTGTGTGTTGCGGGATTTGAACAAAAGCTCCCATTGTACAACAGGCCTGTGGCTGCATCATCTCCTGTGCAAACACATTGTGCGCGCTGCATGTATTTCCATGTACGCTCATGTGTGTTGCCCACATGTGTGTTTCCTGCACATTGTTTAGAAAGAGCTCCAGATCAGCATGGTTGTGTCTCTGTGGAGCACATCTTTCGCCCTGGGCCAAGCTGACTTTAGGCCTCCTGTTTTTTGTCAGACCCCACTTGCCTCTCTCTCCTCTGGCTATGATCAAGCAGACCAGACTTCTCCCGCTAGTTATTGTAACCCTTCCCCTGACAGCACCTCTGCACGGCTACGCCGGTATTGTCATGTAAGCTGCGTTCTGATTCGAGTCCAGCGTGCAAAGATGCACAAAGTAAGCACTGTGTTGGCTGATCAGAAAAGGTTTGCAGGAGACGCTGTCTCCTCGACAACAAAGAGCTCAGTCACATCCAATTTACCTGGACTTGATTTTGGCTCCTGGCACCACTTTAACTTGTTTGCATCCCGTTTAAGCAGCAGCGCTGTTGTCAATTACCAGCATGAATTTTACACAACGGTCATGGAAACCAGTGTGGCTTTTGCATTGAGACGGTCACATCTCCGAAATCTGCTCGAGTCTGTTGTTGTACCAAGGTCTTTTGGGAATCTAAGGTTCAGTAGTTCCGAGACCTTCTCCGTTTTGTACTTGCAGTAGGCTGCTGCAGAGGATTGGATTGGCAAAAATTTGTCCCGGTCTAATTATGACCTCTAAAGATTCCTAACTGTGTTATAAAAAGTCATCTATGACTTAAGATGTAAAAAGGAAAGTCAACAGAGAAGCTTAAAATGTGGCTGGACATTGGAGAGGGTAAATGATATGTGTATTTGCTGCATTATTATGGATTCCAGTCCTGTTCCTGTAAAGACACACCCTAAAGCGGTGCGACTGGCCAGTAATCCATGCGACTTTCTGAGATTTAGGAAAGAAGTCAGGGAGTGAGTTAAAGTGCAAACAGAGTCCAAGGGCAATGCCGCAGCTCACTGGAAGAATGGATCGTCCGCAGAACTGTGACTGGTGGGCATCTTCTGCATAATGCCTTTGGCTGCGACTTTTGACTTCTTTTAATTTAGTAACGTGAACTGTTTTTCATTTAAGCCACCTTTTGTAGTGTAATACTATTTTACTGTAATACTATTCTGTGTACGAGCTCGACAAGAAAATATGAATAGGCATTATGAGAGAATTACGATAGAAACACTTGATGGGCGTTCCAGTAATATCACAAGTGTAAAACAGCAGAGGAATTCCTTGGATTTTCAGTGAATATTTGGATGTGCAAGTTTTTGCCATAGTGTGTCAAGTCATTACAAAAACTGCCCCCACCACCGGAGCGCAACTTTATGCAAGTTATATTTTTCTCTGTCAATTTAAGATGACATCAAATACTACACAAGAGAGTTATAACAATATGAAATAGGATCCACGAACAGCGTCCTCAATGCAGACCTGTTTTATTTGTTATATTGTTTTAGTGTGTGCCTGAGACACAACACAAAAGCACATACATTGTAATCCCTTGTACCATCTCTGCAGATACAGCGATTGTAAACATCTCTCTTGAAATAATTCCAGTAGCTGCTCCTTCCTGATCAGTACGCTCCATATCTGCACTATCGGTCAGAGTCGTGATAAACCAAAGCTAATCTTTGTGGAAACATGCAAAAACATGTTTTGTCCGCCAATCTAACTTCAGCGTCTTTGACGATTTCAATACTTCAATGGTTCTCAAAATCATGCCAAGATGAGAAATTATCATTCCAAGGCGGTTTAAACATGCCTATACACTGCTGATAATCCTACTTACTTCAGCGTAGACTTTGTTCTTTCCTGTTTGTTTGAGTCTTCACTCTTTTTCTCATTGGTTGTCATAAACATTGCTCTTGGACTCTGTTTGGCTGAGGTCGAAATATGACCCTAATAATTCAGAAGATAAACCGTAGAAAAGAAACTACCGTTTTGATACAGAAGTTGCATCTACTGAAATCATCCAATGTTTGTAGCATTTGATGAGTACAGTCTTGGTCAACATGACCAAAATACTGACAGTGCATCAACTGCAGACATCGAGTACACTTATTTCCTGGCTGGGTCAGGAATACGCTCACACAGGTGTACCCTATGTAATCCTATTGTCTGTGCCTGCCCATCCCTGTGTACCTTGTTTGTTTGTGTTGTATCCAGTTCTCACTGCCATATGCTATCCGCGGCATATCACACTCTGGCAGGCCCCCCTCAGTAACCTGCTGTTCTCAGGGCTCTCCTCTCCTTGTCTAAACAAAGACTGCACTGACAAACACAGCAAAGTATTAGAGTTCATGGGGAAAGTTTTTACCGGCCCAATGATCCTGTGCAAACATCTGACATGTTTTTGATGATGGGCCACTGCAAGCCCACCCTAAAAGCAACCTCCTGCAATATGAAAATATACATACAAAGAAGTGATTAATAGACCAGAGAAAATTATTATTATTATTATTTTTATTTTTTTTTATTTTTTGGAATAAAGACAACATTTTTATAGTTAGCCCTTGTTTCTGGGTTATCAAATTGTATGAGATGGATGGTTCTTTGTCAGGTATTCGCCCATTATCAATTCGGGATGTCGCCTCAGTCTCTGACAAAGTGTAATGACATTTTTCCACAATTTCCATCCATCGAACGAAATAGAATAGTTTATTTGCCGTTTGCGTGGGTACAATTAAGGGAAAGCACATTGGAAAAAAGAATTTGCTCGATTATGCTGCTTCCCGCAAATGATAATTTCCAATATGGCTGCCAGATAAATGCACCGGATCACCTCTGCACCGGGTGGCTTTGACTTTGGTTTTGGCTCATTTCATTGATCACCCCTTGTTTTGGCTTATCTAGTTTGACCTCCAGGGGATGGGATTGGCATGGATACTGCTGATATTTTTGCTGCCATTACTCATCCTTGGCAACCGTGGTGATCGTTCTAAAACCAACCTGTAATCATTTAATGGACAGTAAAAAAAAAAAAAAAAAAATACACCCACTCCTTCACACTACTGTCCCAGAAATTCTCTTTTAAATGCTGTTGTGTATTCTGTTTGAAGCCCCTGCTTGACAGCTTCATTTGTGAAGTGTCTCAATTAGGCAGAATATTTCTGCAGACATATCTCGACGCCCAGACTGTCTCACTAGAACATGAAAGCCTGGGCTTAAGGAAGTCATCACACACCTCACCGGGGAGAGGCAGACACACGTGCACACACGCACACATGCGAACCCTAAAAATAGAGGCAGCTATCCTACTAACGCTGGTTAATGCTCCTCACCCCAGACAGTTGGATTTGCATATCTTTAATGTGCTTTTTTCTCCTCTCTAGTTTCTCTCCTCGATTCTTTTTTTTTTTTTCTTTTTTTTTTTCCTCTCACTGTCTTTCTGTCTTGTGTGAAACAGTCTGGCCTCTTATAGGAATTCTCAGGAGGACTTGCTCTGCATGTAGGGAGGCTTCTTTTTGTGTTAGAAAAGCAAGAAAAAAAAAAAGCAAGCTGAAAAGATTTCAACAATTGTGGTAATTAGAGATTTTGGAAAGGCGAGACCCCCCCCCCCCCCCAACCACCCTCCAACTCCCCGTCTTTCTCGCTCCTGCTCTCTCTTTCTCTTACTCTCTCTCTCTCTCTCAGGTCTGTAATAGTCTCCATCTGGTCTGTGAGGGGATGAGAAAGGTATTGAGTCTCCGGTCTGTATAGGAGGGCCATCTGGGCTGGGACACTCCCACAGCTCAGAGGCCACCTCTCAACTGTCCCAAATGACCGTCCGACGAGCGATCGGACGGCTCCGCGCCGCAGCCGGATGTCAGAGACAATGAGAATGATGAGTTCAGTCCTCGGTTTCCAACTTTTTTTTTTTTTTTTTTTTTTTTTTTGCCCCCAATAAGTTAATACTACACAACAAGATTCTCAGAAACAATAAGAAAATGTTTAAGTAGATGAAGTACATGGATTTTTTACACTAAAAGCATAACGAAGATTATGTGCTCCAATTGTCATATAATTGGAAAAGGTGAATGAAAACAGTTGTAATGGACCATTTGAAAAGGGGTCCACCTGAGCAAGACAACATGGACGTATAGATTTTTATGTTGTTTTTTTTTAATCCATCTGTTAGACAAGCCACAAACTTTAGGACAGCATTCATGGCCCACCATCAAAGAATAGTAGATTAACTTTATACTAAAAACCTAAAAAAATATAAAACATAACCATCTGGGTTCAAACACACACTCCGGTATGGTTAGAGGACAGAGCCCATTGTTTATATCCCAAACATATCTCCTCTGATTTGCTACTTTCCCGCACTCATAAAATATGTTAACTGCAAGATACCACTTTTACCACTCGCACTTGCCGTTTCATTTCTAGGTGTGCAGTCCACACACTGGATCTATAAGTCAATATGGCTAAGGTGTTTGTTTTTACTCACATTGATTTATTTATTTGCTCTTTCATGTTGGTCAATTCAGTAAGTATTTTGCTGAATACAGTAAAGAATGCAAGAAACGATTGATCTCGTGCAATGCATATTTTTGAGATGAGAAATTTTGCATATCAGGAAGCAAAATTTACATACTATTTCAAATTATTAAGACAGTCTTAAAATATAGCATGTGTTTATTGAATAAGTGATAACAGCATTTCGTGGTTTTTCTGTGATTCAGCTCAGCAGGTGACTGATCACTTAGGTCAAAGCTTTTAACTGTTTAACAGTGCCTCTTGTGTTGGCTGACTCCTCAAGAGCTGGGTTTCCTGCTCTGAAAAAAGAAAAGTTTGGCAAAATTTGGCAAGTTGACCAGACAAGCTGGTACAATGTTTTGGCTCTATGTTTTTTTTTTTTCAAGGAAAATATCAAAGTTGACCTTAGATGCAATTTTGGATGTTGGATTTTTCATTAAACTGTGCTTACATTTTCTTTTGCCAAATCATAGGTTCAGTATCCATTTATATGCTAACAGACTTGGAACAAAATGTGTATTCAATCCAAACAATTACATCCAAATAAAAATTCTCAAAAACAACCTTTTTGAATGCTAAATGCAAAAACAATGTGGTATAAAATCCTGTACAGACGCTTAATAGATACTAGCTCTTTGAATATCAATATACCAGATGCGTAGCTTAAAACCATATATCATTCTTATCATATCTCTGGTTAGCATCTGTGGCCACTGGCTGAATTTCAACTCCGACATGTCCCACTTTGACACAAATAGAACAGATAGGGCTTATATTTCTATCAAGTAAGCGGTCGTTCTAGATGAGGGTCTATAATAATATATGGTAATCACTTGACCAGGCCACTCCAATGATGTTGAGCCAAACTCAGAGCACGATCTCAGACCACGAGCTCCGGCTGTTTATTTATCAAATAAACCGGAGTGGTTAAAACGTCTAGTTATCTAAACACAGCTTGACTTTCTTAAGAGCCCTTTAAATATAAACAGTTCATCCTGTTAGTGTTAACGGTGTACAGTATATTTTCTCTGCCAGTTTTAAATAAAGTTTTCCTGCTTGATCGGTTGGTCATATGGCAAATCTTTTCAAATCGAGATATGCATGCTGATGTTTGTGGCAGGGGGCCAGATCGGCTTCAGTTATCCAGATTTTAAAAACATGGTATGTTTACGTTGTCGGACAAAGATACGGCAGCGTGGCCTTAGCCAAGAGGAAACCAACACCAAAACCAAATATTGAGAACCGATTGCCTTACTCGCAATAATCCTTCCCTGGAATCACACCGAAGGGTAAATCTGGTCATTATGTATCTCCTCTGCATGTATTATACTTTTCAAAAGTATTAATTCTCTAAATACCTATATTCATATATGGTAATAACTAATTGATTGACTTCAGCTACTTTGAGTACCTGAAACTAAATATTTACTTATGTGGAAGATCGAGCCACATTAGCATTCCTTTGCAGTAGTGGACTGGGAGAAATTTTGACTTTGGCTGCTTTTTTAGCACCGGCACGAATGGGTTGGATGGGTTTTTACGGAGCAGGTGAGACTTGATCAGTCAAACAAAAACAATTCAATGAGCTAAACGACTCAGCTGAAGAGGCTCAGCACTTTGAAACTTAAAGATATTAACATCCTTTTGAATGCAGTGTATAGCATCATAAGTTGCTCTACAGCCACCTTTAACATATTAAAGTTAAAGGGGAATAAGCTTTGACACCTTTCACTCAAGGCAGAACATTGCATAGAGTCACGTTTGGTGCAAAACCCTAAAACTCCAAAATATCTCTTTTTGAATTGAAACATTCATTTTGAATTGTGTTCATGAATTGGATTTGTATTCCTTGAATGTAAGGTCATGACAGGTGACCTTTTGTCACATTTCTGTTTATTGCAGGTTTATGTCTCATCTAACCTGAAGCGCACACTGTTACGATTCTAGTCTAGCTTGATAATAGTTTTTGTCCGCACCATCTCAATAGTTGCCTTCACCCGTTTTCTGGAAAAAACTGGGATTTTCCAATAAAAGAATGTAAAACAAGCCCCTGCTTGTGGAATTAAAACCAGTGATTTAAAGCAGTGATATCAATGTATCCTAAGACCAACAAAATACTGTAATCGTGTACAAGGTGTTTTACTTTATCCGTGATTATACCCTGGTATTCTCTCTATTATGTTAATCTCTTGTGCCCCTTTACTTACCTGCTTAATTGAAGCAGAGTATGCCTTATTAGCAGTTTCACTTTGGCCTTAGCAAAAGAACCTTTAATTTTTCACAAAATTTCTGCATTCAAAATTAAAAGAAGCACTTTAACGGCAGCTCTGAGCACAATTAGAGATGATTCTTTGCAAAATGAAAAAAAAAGGCTGAAAGATTTGATATTATAGCACTGGTTTGAGTTTTCTCTTAATGCGCGACAGTTGATAGATTGAATTCCAATCCCGAAAACCTGCATTTCCCTCCAAATATTCTCCTTTTTGTTATTTGACATAGCAGCTCAAGGCTGACTGAGCCTGGTTAGAACACAATGAGCCAAGGTAGTGATACCGTAGCTTTATTCAGTGTTCTTAGTCACTTCCAACATGTTTTCATAAGGGCATGGATATCTGGTGTAAAACATGAAAATAATTTCTATTTTTCCTTTAAGTATTGAGATAACCTACTTAAGAATGGTGTGACTTATGGTGGCCATTCAGATGCATGACTGATTTTTAAATTCTTCTTTTTGCATAGTTCTAAATAAACTCACAAATGGAAATAAACATATCAGCTAATGTGTTACACTAAGTTAAACTGCATATGATGATTCCCTATTTGTGTTTCAGAAATCAGCCTTTTGAATTTTAACAGTTAACTAGTTAACACTCTCTTATAACTAGCTGTAATAAATGTATGGGTAATTTAATTATGATAAAACAAAACATGAACAATATTTGAAATTGTTTCTTTTAGACCTCTTTGAATTCCAGGCATTAAATGTCACATCCTCTATTTCAAAAAAAAACTGTCTGATGGTCACCTGTATCCCTGGAAGGAGTCAAATAGTAATATTTGATACCTTCCTTAATGTTTTGGATAATTATTGTAATAATAACAGAATGTATCATTATTCATATTGGTAATATTATGAACATGATCATCATTAATTGTAGTATTAATAATCATAGGATAATAATAAGCATCATTAATGTACGACATAATAAAACTAATAATTGTAACCTTTATTTAAGGCGTTAACTCAAAACTCAATATGTATATGTCTGCGCAGACATATACATATACACACAATAAAGATTAAAAAGCAACAATAAAAAAGTGACAAAGTGGTAAACAATGAGTGACAAAGCAATTGGCGTGTTTTGAATCACGATTTGAAATTGTGGAATGAATCGATAAATGGATGTCCCATCCATCCATCCATCCATCCATCCATCCATCCATCCATCCATCCATCCATCCATCCATCCATCCATCCATCCCAGAGATCTGCGATGAATCAATGATCAGTCAGGTCTACCATATATGCTGTATGTTTGAAGCCTCGTAGTGACTGTGCTCATTTGTTGTCGGTCTATCTCTCTGTCATTCGGTCAATCTATCTATCTGTCTCTCTCTGTCGGTCTGTCTGTCAAACCTGACTCTCTAGCTTTCTCATCCAAGCTATAGAGCCGCCCAGTCAGTGGAAGAACGCTGGGCCCGTTGCCAGCCAGCCGGGGCGCCAGTTGGGCAGTACATCAGTAGCATTAAAGACATGTTATCCACTCGAGTGTATCCGCCTGGCTTAGAGCCCTGATCCCCTGTCCGAGCGCCCCCATACCACCCCTCTGTTCCATCAGTTGCTTTCTTGCTTTATCAGCATGGCACCCAGGCATCCAGCCCGCTGCTTTAGGTCTCTTAAAATACGTACACAAATAAATGAGTAGGGCGCTGGAAATAACCACTTTCTCATCTCCAGCCAAGCTGCTCGGCTGGTCAGGTCATTGTCTTTAAAGGGACAGTGGACCAGAGAAAGCAGAACGTTGCTGACCTCCGCCTATTTTCCTTTTTTTTTTTTTTTTTCTCAAAGAAGGCCAAGTCAGCAAAGTTCATTTAGTTCTCTCGTACAATAAAATAGATAAAAGGCTTCGCAGACGCTTAAAAGGACTGTTTCCTGTTATACTTAGTCAGATAATGGATTGAGCAGCAACTCTTTTCATGAGTGTTAAAAATACTGCTGCTTCCTGTTTGATTCAGAATACACAGGAAAAGCAAAGTGTTTGTCCTCATTCTTTCTACCTCAATATAAGGCAAATTGCTCTGCGGATCTATTGTTAATATTCTTGCTTTGAGTGTCTCGTGGTGTCGTTCGGAGGGTCAGTTCTAAAGTGCAAACCGCATCGGTTTTCTTGGGCAAAAATACCCTCAAATGTTGTTTGTAGCTTGAATGCCGCACTTCATGCTGATTTGTTCCAGCTCCATTATTTAGTATATGACTTCTCCGTTGGCCTTGTAATTATGTTTTTATCTGACGGAGCTTTAACATATCACTTCTGACTGATGTATTCAGCCTAGTCTATCCCAGTCAATACTAATGATACATTGGAGTGCATTAAGCATATCATAATAAATGAAATGCATTCATGATTAAAAATAAACCGTTCAGTGTTTTTAAGCCACTTAAAGACCTTTAAACAAACTTTGAAGAAAAGTTCGCTATTAATTCTTGTCAGTTTAATCACTTCATTTTGGCGTGTGTCAAGTGTCCTAAACATTCTTGCAGTGTGATAGATTGGAGAAGGAATTTGCCGCCTGTAATTTATTGAAAATGAGTTTTGCCCTATGTAAGGCTGCAGCACTTTTGACATCGTAAAAATCAAACTCATTTGCTGTGTTTTAGAAATGTATTCCTTGTTTTTGTTATTATTAGTCAGAGCACACTAATGTAATCCTGCCCTAAGGCTGAAACTGAGGGCTTTTCTTTTTAAGAATTTGTTTTTCACTCATCTTTTCCATTAGGCGCATATTAAGAAGGTTTCCTTCAGAAATTCTTGGAGGACAGGGGGAACAATTGAAAGTCTTGCTGATTAAATACAATAATTCAGTCCTTAGTGGTCGAGCTTAGTATGAAAATACTACGCCCGTTGACTTATTAATCTTTGGGATGCTTAGGCAGTGCAGCCTCCGATTTAATTGTCCTGGAAGAATGCAAATACTAAGAAAGTAGTTACAAAAGTGGACACTTGACAGGTCAGGCTTAGTTTTATACAATGGAAAAACAGATGACAGTTTTGGTCGTGCAATCTAGAGATACACAAAAAACAATGCCTATGTTTGAGGGTGTTTAAAAAATAGAAAAAGAAATAAAAAAAAGCACTAACTTTGACGATGTAGTGGACTGGGTTGAGCATGCAGTCGGTCATGGCACTTATTGTGTCTTTTAGATGTGACCCAAATGTAAAAAGTAAGGTCAGTTACAGTTACAAGCCAAATTAAAGAGTAAGGGAGGTCATTGGTGGCAAAAAAAAAGGCGAACCGAGGAACTGAAAACAGATGAACAGGTGAAAGTTCAGTTAATGCCCAAGAAGCGTTAACACAGGTATGGAACAGGTATTCGACCATCCACACATTTTAGGCATATTATTTTCACAATTGGGAAGATCTCTAATGTAAGATGAGGTACGGCTATACACCAAAACTCTGACAATTCATAATGAATTAGATTTTGATCAAATGGATAAAAAAACGTTTTTTAAATTCTTCTAATTTTTTTTCATCTTGAGTATAGTTATTTTCTTGATTCATGCCCATCGTTTTAATGTTGCACATTCTGGTTTTCTTTTACAGGATTACTTTTCTCTTTGGTTTAAGCTTGCCAATGTAGAACCTTTTTTGCTGTAATTATCTTAAAAGCATGGGGGAAATATTGAAAAATGAAATTATAAACTGTCTGTGGTGACTCATCAAATTAAACCTGATTTGGCTGTTCAAGTTAGAAATACTTGTTTTATGACATTATTATATTGAACTTTTTGAGAAATGAGCAATACCCTATATTCCAGCATTTACACAGGTTGTATTAGAATATATTTGCAATTTAGTTTTTAAATGGTCAAAATAATTGTTGTGATCAGAAAGTCAATTTGAACTAAACTGTTGTCACCAGTTTTAAAAGATATACACTATTTATCAATTTGTAAATTCATCTATTTATGCATTGGGTGTTTTCAAACTATAAAGATTTAACAGCGGACCACAACCTTTGTTTTTTAAATGCATGTTTCAGGCATCTACATAAATGACTGTCACCTGCCTACTAAGTTAAGAAAAATAATGAAAATTGAAGGTACTCCATGTGCTATTTGGGAAAAAAAAAATCTTTGGAAAAACCAATCATTCTATATGTGGATTTCTCTTTCAAAAGGACGACACAATATTGGCTTTTAAAGATGGCTGACCGTTTTATTATTATACCTGATTACCATCCCAAAATATATCAAGTCTCAAGTCAGTCATCAGGACAGCACTGGCAACATGGCCATCAGTCATCAATGTTTCAAGGATAACTGGATAAAGGAAGAACACAGGTCATGGATGCAAAACTTCATAGTTATCCAAGTCTGGCAATAGCAATCAGTCATGTGATGTTCAACAACACCCCAGGAAGACTTTTCCCCTTTGTCTTACTCTGAGCAAGAGAATTTTTTTTTAAAACTATTATTATTATTATTATTATTGTTATTATTGAGTCATAAAATCCCATGGCCCATATATTTACCCTAATTTGATTTTTTTTCCCCCCCTGATAAATCTAGAACAGCTGCAATATAATACTATTTTATCACCGCTCAAGTGGCCTGGGACTCGACCGGATGTCAGCGCTGGAGTTTTTAAGTGCACAGGCACTGTCGGCCCACAACCGGGAAAACCAAACACACAAGTCAAGTGATATTTGCATCACAGCTTTTTGCGAGATGTGTATGCAGGTTCCGTCTCAGACACTGGATCAAGTTCTATTACTCTTAAATGCCATTATCCCCCTCTCACATCAGTTTTATACACATTCCTTTAGTGATGAGGTATGTTTTTTTTTAAGGATGGATGTAGATTAGATTTTAGAGATGGTTTACCTCATTATCCCCCTGGGCTTCTTCAGTATTTACAGTATGTATTTTGTTTTTGCACATGGCTAATCCCCCTTAATTTAAATTAATGTGTAATGTAAAATCATAGTTTTTGGAAAAAAAATGATGTACCAATTGATTGCTTTTTTGTTCAAGTGTGGATCTTGCACTGTGTTTGTGTTGTTTTGTGTAAACAAAATGGATCTATATAATGGCATTAAAGAGATATACATAATAGTGTGTAAAAATTGTAACCGTGCACCCGTAGCTGGCATTTCAAAACATCTAAGCATAGATTTCTGACAAGTCACTGTCTGGGAAAGATAAATTCCAACTACAGACAGAAGTTTTCATCTCTGTAAGGCAAAATTAGGAGCGCTGCAACAACTGAATGTTGAAGACTGACTCTACTGATGTTTATTAACATTTTAGTTACCCTAGTTTACCTCCAGTATAAACTCTATCATGCCTGTGTATCGTGTTACAGGTTGTTGCAAAAATCTATTACTTTAGATTTGCTAGAGTAGACAATACACTGCTATTGATGACAGTATTGTGTGTAGACACTTTGAAATATTAGGTAACTTGAGAGACATCATGTGTGCTGGAACTGCTCTGCTCCTCAATAACTATTTTATGAACAGCAGGTTGCCATTGGCAAAAACAAGCTCTTTTTTTCGCAGACATGGACCAGTCATTTTGCTGTTGTCTGTCATCATTTACACTGAATAGTGGACCGGTTCCATTAATTGTTTGCCCTATTAAACATTTGGACCCAGACAAGGGAAAATCAGACACTAGTCTGAAATAATGGAGTTCCCCATAAGGATTTTATAAATACAATAAATTGTAGCCAATTGTCAATTGAATTGGGCTTTTGAGATCCAGTCCAAGGGTCTGTAGTCATCAGCTTTAACTTTCATCGCAATCCAGACTTGTCTTATATTGTCTATCGTCTTAACACATACTCCTCTAATCTGTGTATATTTGATTCAAAGTTGAAATATTTCTCCCATATGTGTGTAACTTTGCGAGATGCAGTTTTTGGATGTTAACCGGGGTTCAAATGTGTTTCACAATGGTCTCTTCCTTGGCTGTTCTAACTTTAAATGTATTTTTTCACAACAGCATTCATGGGATATTTCATTGCCAAGGTGCAAGGACATGGATACATTAAAGGTAAGGTAGTAATATCTTCAATATTCTATCTTTCTATTTTACATTTGCCCTTTTTTATTGTACAATTACAACAAAGTACATTCAGAACTGCCTCTTTGGAAGGTTTTACATGATCTACAGATACGTGTGTTTAGGATTGCGGGAAGTATCGTTGGTTTTTGGGGTTGTTGGTCGATGCAAACATGCAAGGATTGGACCCGCCCTTATGAGACTGGCCTCATAGAATAGGTTGGTCTGCAGATGAATCATTGATCAGTCAAATCTTGGCTGGTGTGATGAGTGGTGGTCAGAGAATTATTAATTCCAGCCTTAACTGTTTGGATCCTTACAACCGGATTTGTCTGAACTATTGCGAACATGCAGGAGTGCTGGAATTTGACTGAAAGAGGGCAGAATGCAGTACAATTTGTTGTTTTCTTACAATAATTTGAGGCAGTTATAATGTAATAAAATTCAAAGGGACACTTTGGTTATTCTCTATGAAATCATCATGTTGTGCTTATAAACATATTCGAAAAGACAAACTTCATCAGCTTGAGATTGCCACTCATATTTTTATTTTTGTTCCGAGATTTGATATTCAATTATTGTTTTATTTATCTTAATTTCCCATTGTGACCGGCCCGAGATTGTCCAATATATTACGAGCCCAGATGATGTTTTGAAAACAGACTTTTATGTTAATTTATTTTGTTTACAACTTTACCAATTGTCCGCTTATGTCTCATATAAAACTAATATGAAATATCGACTGTAAATAAGACCACAACTTCCCTCCTTTCAGTTTAAGAGAGCAAAAAAATTGTCGAAAATACAAAAATCCTCAAGTGCTGTGTGACCTTGTGTGTTTATGTGGTTGGGCGGCCCAAAGGTGCTGGAGACTACAACAGTTTCTTATCTCATCCCAATGGCATTCAATAAGAGAAAGCAGAGTATGCTGGGAGGCAGTAATGGCCTGTGCCCTTTTGGGGAACAATGAGGATTCAGCATTAGGCCCACTTAAAACATGAAAACATTCATGTAGGGGTTGAATGGAGTTAAAAATTTGTGTTCAGAAAAATTGAGCAGGCAAAGTATCGATGTAATAACAGTATAAAATACTTTGGTAGGAACAAAGTTAAAGCTTGCATGCATTTGCTGAGGACAAAACCAGTAAATATTAAATGTATAAAAGTATTCATACATGAGAAATTGTTTTAGCTAATCACAGCTCTTATTTAACAGTTTGTGACATTCAGACCTTATTTAAATCACCAATTTTTTTTTTAGAAGATGTTTTTTGGCAAACGCTTCCAAATGTGATCCGTGTAGGTACAAATTTTTGTTTTCGATTCCGTCACTCACAGTTAAAGAGTATCTATAATAAAAATGACAGACCTCTACATGCTTTGCAAGTGGGAAAAGCTGAAAAATCAGCAGTGTACCAAATACTTGTTCTCCCCACTGTATCGGTTTATAACTAAACCGTCCATTCATGAAATAGAGTCTGCTGCAAAGATGCAGGCGGATGCCTGGTTTTGGATCTCAGTCCTGGTGTCTTTCTATTCACTCTCATTGATACTACTTTTTTACACTACAATTGAGAAGAAAAAATCTTCAACTCGATTTGTGGTGTGTATTTTAATTGTGTAAAGAATCTGAGTACTGTAATTTCCAGACGATGAGCCGTGACTTTTTTCACTCAAACAACGATACGGCTAATATATGGACTTTTTTGGGAGGGGCTAACAAGCTTCACGCCGCGAAAACATTTATCCTTGTCACATCAGACCAATGAAATGACCGGGATTTTCTGAGTCTGTTTAACTCCAACACCGAAGAAGACGACTTTGACGGTTTTAGCCCGCTGGAGGAAGCCCAAATATATATTGAGGTGCGCTCAATACTCCGGAAATCACGGTACTTCTATTACCAAAGTTATACTCCTTTACTTTAAAACACCTCAGTTGAGGGGGATTTTGCATTTCACTCTGTGATGCATCAGTAATTACTGATGGACTCAAAAAATAGATAACTGGAATGTAATAAATAAATAAAGAAAATTATTGGCTTCTATTGGCTGCCTTGCCAACCTTGCAAGATTCATGAAAAACATCTAAGATCGAATCAGGAATGCGTCAAAGAAGTTCATTGTGATGATATAACAAGATGCTGTTGCTCAAACTTCTCATCTCCTTTGTGGTCCTTTCATTCCTTCCCTTGGAAATTTTTTGAATATTTTGCTGATAAAGGTAGGAACTTTATATGTCAGTTTAAACTTTCCTGTATGGTTTGACATGTAAGCTTTGTCAATTCTGTCAACCCGGCATGAAAACAAAGTGAGCAGCACTGCAACCATCTGAATGAAAAAATGTTACAGGGGCAGAAAAATATACTGCATTTAAATGCATGAACATAAATTGTTGAAACACCCTACTCATTTCCCAATTGCTTACTAACGCATTTTTTGCCATTGGTTTTCGTGACCAAAAAGGAACACAGTTTGTCTGGGACGCAGGCAGATGTAGTGAGAATCTGTGTTGAATCTGTCTAAAATAGAAAAGATATAACCCTTCCATGATCATAACTGAATTGAGTTTTGAAAAGAAAAATGGAAAAAATGTGTTCATACACTATACCTCACTATAATAACTGAAACATTCATCGTATTTAAACACTAACTGTACCATTTTGACCTAATGTTTGGAGTATTCATGCAAAAGACAGCAAATATCATAACAAGTGACATTGGGATATACTAATGGTATTTGTATTCAAAGAAGTACAACAACCCGCTAGACAGAATGGTTTAATCTAATCTTATAATGTCAGATGTTTCTGTGCAGTCGGAATTATTGCAGACCAGCTATTATTTAATTGGAAGCCAAGGATGCAGTGTTACCTTCTCTGGCGTGGTCTGGCAGCAGGCCTGCTGGCTGGTCTCTCTTCTCTATATGAGACCGCTTAGGAGACAGCCATACCAACTTTCCATTTCGTGTCACGTAACAAGGAAAAGAAAAAAAGCGAGAGTCTGGACATATTCTCATTAAAACACTTCTACAGCTTCAGCGTCTTCAGGCGCGCATAGACTTTGATTAGAGTCTTATGAAAAGTCCTTTTTCTCATTTTATCTGTATAGTTCCCAAACTGTATACTTTTCATCAATTTCATTTTGACCTCTGCCATCAATCATTTGACAGCCAATTGTTCGCAGTAGAACTAAGTCTCCAGCCAACTTTTGTCACCACGGATCCCTACCCATGGAAGAGTTATTCAAGTGTTTCATTTGAATTTGAGTTTCTCAGAATTACACACATGTTAATGCTTAGATTTGCTAAGTCACGTAGAAATGTTGGCTTTTATGATGTAATCACAAAGTTATCCATTGTCTTTCTTTCAGTCAGCCTCATACGGACTGATACCATAATCAAAGCATATTTAAAAACAAGGCGGTGGCATTTGACACACACTGAACGGCACATCAGTTTGAATAATGCAGGGAGTGATGGGCCAAAGGGAGCAGGCACAGTGAGCTGTTCGATAAAAAGCAGCAGGGCTACAGGCTGCAACGTAAACTTGTTAGCAAAATAACCAGCTTGGATTACATTATAGACCCATGCACACACTTATGTCATGTGCAATTTAAAATCGAATAACAGTTGCTTACAGAATGATGGGAAAATGGTCAGTTATGGCACAACCGCAGTCTTTTTTTGTTGTTGCAGACAGCTGTATTGTATTTGCCACCTCGATTTGATGGGAGTAGCCAAACCAAGGGTTTTACAATTTTTAATTTTTTAATTTTAAAGAGATCAGTAACATACATGTTTTTTTTTTCCCTCCATCCTTCTTTATCTACTCCTTATTCAAGGAGTAGAGGGTACAAGTCATGTTAAGTTTCCTTGAAAATTAACCAAGTTTATTTTTAAAAAGAGTAGTTGCCACCAGCCTTTGTCAAAAAACTATATTCATTCAAGAATGTATTCCCTAAAATAGATGATGCTCTCAAGTCTATAAAATATGTATGTTTAAGAATAGTAAATCTAGCCAACCAAAAATCTGAAGAAAAGTTAAATGTCTTCTTCACCCTGGTTGTGTGTGTGTGTGTGTGTGTGTGTGTGTGTGTGTGTGTCTACCCACTCCAGCCTTCTGCCCTGCCTTATTTAATCGATTTTCCCTTGGCCAGTGTTCCAGTCCTCCACCAGGTTTCATGAAAATGAGCCTGGTGGTTTGGGGTAATACTGTTGACAGACAAATGGCATCTAAAACACACCGCCTCCTTGGCAAGGTAGTAATTCTTTAAAATTTGCTACAAATGGCTATTAACCTTTTGTGAAAAAGCACATCATCCAGTCGGCACTGTCCACTTTGAAAATTATAGTTATGATCCAACTTTATTGACTTCATGCTTGTGCATAGTACAATTGATTACTGTTTGTCTGTGAGATCGGAAGGACTCATTTCATCATTTCTTGTATTCAGTTAAATTGATGTGTCTGCCCACTACTCTGCCGACAACTATAATTTCTGTGGAGATAGTCCCTAAACTGAGGACAGCTTGAGTGCAGATATTGGCAGCGGCGAAGCCTCATTTTACAGCTTGTTTACCCGATGAGATTGCAAAAAAAAAAAAAGAAGAAGAATGGCTGGGCTGTAACAGGAAAATGGTCAGATTTCATTTAATCCAGTGTCTATATCTAAAAATATTATGTTCTTCAATGCTTAGAATAGCTTATAGTGGTTTGATAGTATTTCAAAAGAACCTCACAGTTGCAATAACTAAATGTAAACTGTTGAAATAAACATACACACTCACACAAGCAGTTACCTACATGAACATTATGGAAAGCTTTACATAGAACAACTGAATGTTAAGTTGGAAAATTGGTACCAGCTAATGAGACAAAAACAGCACATAAGCAATTATTGAAATTTTTTTACGCTGCCAAAAGTTTTCAAAAACAGTGAAAATATTTGAGGTAAGGTTTAAGACTATGATTTCGATAAATAACATCCGTTCAATCCGGCATCAACCAACCTCGCCAGTGTGTTGTAAATAATTGGATAGGAAGATCAAAAGTTGCTAACGTGCATTTTCAAAACAATAACATGTAGCCAACACAAAATCTAGTCCCAAAATCAACAAGCTGAAACAATTACTGACATAAAGTTACAACTGACAAAACCAGAGGTTGTACTGAAAGATCTGAACAAAGATGAACTGATGTAACGGGAACAAAATAATCGTGCAAATATTCGTCCCAAAAGGTGCCAAAGTACAGCAAACTACATTGAAACTACATCATCACTGAAGGACCAAAAGTAGTATAGTTCACTATTTAGCTCAAACATGTTACTCCACCAGGATCCTCAAAAATAATCCCCAAAAATGGTTTACTTCGTCAAAACACTTAAGATCACTAATAAAAACATGTTGCTATGGTGACATCTTTGCTTCCTGAAATTGAAACTCATTCTATCACCTAAAAAATTCTTCACAGTCCTTTCAAATATAAAAACAGCTGCTTTTAGCTAACTAACCTAAACCCAACAGTCTTTATTTAGTGAGTTACAAAGACTGAGTAAACTTCAAATGACAAATTTGTGATGAATCCCACGATCGAAGATTTTGTCCATGCCCGAGAGGACTAAACAAACTAAACGAAACTGAGTTTCGATAAAACTGATGAACCGCAACTTAGTTGAGGCATTCTTAATTTGAAAAATTGCTCCAGCAAAAAAAATTGTGATCTTTTACTGACCCACGTGTATTTGTGGGCCGCAACACATAATGAAGAGTGAAACCAGAGTTTGCAAAAATATGATTTTATTTCTCCAAATAATTATTCTATGAAGGCTTTGGGTGATCGCAGGCCGAGTCGGGGACTTGCTGAGCCCTCTGGCAGCATCGGTGTGTTGGGTTCCTGCCGGCCCTGCCGTTAACCACCACTCCTCAGGTGTAGGCATCAAGTAATTGACCAACACAACCTCAGAAATACTAACTCTGCCCCGTAAAAGCCAAGGAGAATGCAGAGGAAATCAATAGAACCATTTAACCATGTGGTGTTCCAGCACATCCAATATTTAATCTCTGCTATAAGGCATTACTCATCAGGCTTAAACAAGACATACAATGGGGTATTATCTGCCTAATAGCGAAAACCTATTTTCATCTACACATAATAAAGGTGCCAAATGTTCACACCAAACATGAGGAGACCAAGGAAAGACTGATTGGAGACTTTGTGTATTAACTAAGTTTTTTTTTAATTCTTTTTTTAAATGTTTCATCTGAAGTTGTATTACCATATGTTTTTATTTTTACTACCTGGTCTCATCGGGTTGGCATAGTTTGAAATTTCCCCATTGTGGGATTATTAAAGTAATATTTCACTCTATTTTATTCTTGCCTAAGAGGTTTTTTACATGGAAATAAATTGCTTGGATTTCTTAACATTACTGTTTGATGGATTTACCGAAGTGAAGGTAAGATTTGGATCAATTTTTTATATAGTTAGGAAAGTGTCATCGCATGTCCTGTAGCATAGCAGTCTACAGTATATATATATTACATATATATATATATATATATATATATATATATATATATGTATATATATATATATATATATATATATATATATGTATATTTTATTATGATTATTATTTTTAATTTTGTTAACTGCAATGCACATGTTACCATGTCTACCAGTTTACCTGTTGCACTGGGGTCTTGCATTCAAATTCTGGCTTGGGAGTGATTAAATTGGTAGGGACTGATCATTTCCTTCAGAACAGTTTTAATTTCTATTTTTTAATGTATTTATATATCTATAATTTTGTTTATTTAGTTTATTTTAGGTTTACAGCTTTTCAGAGCATAAGCTCTGATCCACTGAAATAAGTGCTTATATTTTTCACCTCCTGATACCTACTTAGAAAATGCTGGAATCATTTCTGGTGAAGTGGAACTAAATTATGGCAGTGGACTTGAGACAGTAAGTGTGTTTTAGAAATGAGCCAGAAATATATTCTAACTCTAGCATTTTGTTTCATTTTTAACCATTTTCCATTGGGGAAAAAAAAAAAAAAAATCTCGTTATAATTTCAAAATCCTCCTTTGTCTTGAAAAAGTAAATTGAACTTCCAGATCTGTGAAATTGTTTTATTACATGCATATTTTCATCGAGGCAGAACTGTTATGACAGATCAGTTAAAATGAACACATAGTGACATTTATTAAAAGCTGTTTTTTTTTTTTTTCTGTTTTCTTAATAGGAAGTTACTTCCAGGAACCGTTTAGCATGGAGATATTCAAATTTATCTGCCAATCATAAGACACTCCTGCTGCCATTAGAGTGTTTGGGACTTTTCTCTTCTCAGCGCTTACCTCCTCCAATACTCCAGTCTTCAATTTCCCTTTAACTAGTCTCTCAGTCCCATGCTATTTCCCTGCTGTGCCACTTTCACATTTTGCCCTCTTGTCTGCCCCCTCTCCATTTAGTCCTCTGTTCGAGTCAAATCAAAAGGCACCGCTATCCTCCCTTCTCTTTAGCTTCCTGTATTTCATCTTCTGTAATTAATCCAGCCCTCCCGCTCTGCCTGCACTTGGAGCCACTACTGAACCATCTTCTAAATCTCCTGGCATGTCGTTCACTGTGCCAAGCATCCTCTGTCTGGCTGTCTCCAATCAGGAACCGGCAGCATAAATTACATTTTGTCCTCACACAACCCATGCACATTGTAATCTAAGGCTTTCACTTTGTGCTTTGGCACTCTATTATGCTGATACAACACTAGAATATAATCAGGCTGATTCCGGATCCAATTCTCTCCTCATAATTTGAGGGGCTTTCCTGAGTCAGTTTTACCGAACCGATTCCTGAATAGCCACGTTGGCCAAAGTGATCCTGTAGTGCAGGCTTTACATAAATGGTGGGGGTCTTACAGTTCCTTTACCAATTTACATGTATAAATAGACGTTTATGTCATAAAGCTCCCAAGTCAATCTCCAAATGATTCTTATTCTTGTGGTTCACAAAGTGGCGAGTAAAACTGACAAAAAAGCAAACACAAAAGCAAAAAAATGATGTGGATTATATTAAAAAAAAAAAAGTGGTTTGAAACAGTTTGGGCAGCGTTTTCCCCCTGTGAACATTCACAGCATAGAAAGTTGCACCCATATTGGCTGAAACGCAACGTGTACAGCATCGAAATGCCAGACAGTCCTTCTCCTCTTCCCGAAAAAAAGGAATAAGAATACACAAATAGTTTCCAACTCACTAGTTTTAACTGCTGTCTCACTGTATTTCTTTCTCTCTGGCTCAAAATCTTTATAATCTAACATCATTCTCGTAGGCGCACCTCTTAGTCAGTCAACGTGAAAACAATCTCCAAGCTTCAGACTGTACTGTATCCACACCCTTCGGATATTACTCTAAACAGTTGGGTTTATTCATTTGACAGTAGGCACGGAATGCAAGAAAAGAAATAATCGGAAAACTTTAAAATACGGCTCATAACATTACTGTCACCAAGTGGATCAAAATTTCTTTGGTTTAAACCATGAGCATAAACAGTCATAACATAAACCGCGAAAATTGATGATATTTATCATTTATCACGAGTCCTCAACTGTGAAAGGAATACCGATGACACACTGAGCAAGAACCTAAACAAATGAATGAGTTTACCAGGAAATGTCCTCAAAAGGATTTGCAGTTGGCTTGTAACTGAAGCCTACGCTAACCTGTGGAGCCTGAAAACACGACTTCTAACTCTTCCGTGACTCTCTCTTTCCCTTTTTTTTGGCGCAACACATCAGGCACAAGTGCAGCCCGCTGTCGACAGCACATTGATTTCTGAAGCCTCGTGAAACCGCGTTACGTCGCAAGCGCCCTCCACTTTGGTCCTCTGAAATTTAGTATAAAGTGTGTGGTCCTGTTTCTTGACTGAATCCAATAGTCTTTGCCATCATGCAATTGAATTTCCCCCTCCAAAAAATGGTGAATCTGCCATGACTGTGGTCTCCCATCTTTGCAAAGACACGAATATATTCGTTCTATACTCCTGCACCGCTGAAACAAACACGTCGGTTCATCGCATGGCTTTTTTTAGTATGTTATTCCATGTTTATTTAATTATCTATCTGCCTTTTTGTGAATATTTCCAAAAAGCAATGCAGACCAAATAGACATGTGGCCAACATGTCGCGCCTCAGGGACTTCCCAAACCGATTGGCATCTAGAAGTTGGAAAAATCAGGATTTCAAATGTGAGCATTCTCACCATGTTAAGTCTGACGTTCAGAATGTTTGCTAATCGCAGTTTTTTTATTTCTCAATCCAGCCATCGTCTAGCCATCCATACCGGCATGGCGCATGGTTACATTTAATTCTTAGAGGAGCAAGAGCATATGAAGATCATTACTAAATAGCCATGCGTTATTTATTTATTTATCTATTTTATTTTATTTTTTTTGTCTCTCCCCGGTCTTTTGTTTTGGATGGCTAAAGCCACCCCTTTTGCTGTAATAACAGCCTCCGAGCTCATCCTCTGGCCCTCTGCCATTCAGCTCTGCATGGAGGACTTCCTGGCAAGACTTAAGTCGACAATCTCTTATTGAGTTGTATCACAGTTTGATTAAAGCGGACCTGATTTGGACCAAAGGAGCCATTTGAAGAGGCTGAACTCAATTTGTGGGTGTTTCCAATTAATAATGTGTCATTAAAACTGAAATAGTCATTTAACAGCGTGGTCCTCACCCGGACAGGTTTTTGTGATAATGCCAGAATTTTTTTTTTTTTTTTTGCCAAAATCCTTTGGTTGGCTTTGCTTTATGATGCAGCTTGTCTTTTTCTTTTTTTTTTTTTACATCTTTCTTTCTTCTCTTGGAAATCCAATATCACTTTCCTGGAGCCGAATTTTTCCTCTGACACTCGATCGTCCTGCAGGTGATCGGCGTCACATTCAGATTCAGTGTCTGATTCCTTGGAATTTCTGTCAACACGTTTGTCGCCCAAATGTTGCATTGTAGTTTCCGCTGAAAGCCGCTGCCAGTGTTGTTGTACCCCGCGCTCTCTGCTGGTATTATCAATCACACGCTCAGCGGTAACATCTCAGCGGGCTCTCCAGCTCATTCTCAATACGGGCGGTGTCTTTTGGACTAAACGGACCTTGACTTTAAACATAATGTACAGCTAAAGCAGCATTTTTCTCACATGTATTCATCCCGCAACACCGCAGCGGCAGCAGCCAGACGGTGTCTGACAAATGCACGATGGGTATTGGTGTGGCAGCCACAAAGTTGGGCGGGGTGGCAGAAAAATCAACTGGCAGAAACCGATGGCAGCCGGCCAGGTTGTCAGCTCACAGCGGCCGTCCTTCATGGGGGACTGATGAGAAGAATAACCTGAAGAAAGAGTCGCTGAGAGAAAAGGCATTCAGGTCCTTCTAATCCTGCTGAAGTCCAAAACATTTAAAAGAAGGACTTCTGAGGGAGGAAACAGCAATTTCTGCCACCTCATCATTTTTTTTTTTTTTTTTTATGAAAGCGTCAATGTCGTCGGTAAAAAGATGGAATTCAAATTCAAGTTCAAAGGTTCTAGCAAAATCGTGTTTTTTAAGTATGCTTATTAAGTTGATTTTCAACCATGACTGGTGGCCTCTGTCCTCTCAGGGGATATCTGTTCTGTATTTAGTTTGACTGTCAAGGAAAACATAGTTTGGTTTTCAACTTTCAGCTTTATCTCTGGGAAATTAATTTTCAATTGATTCCTCTGGCTTCAGGTAATCTCCGTGTTCTGCTTCAACCTCCACCCTCCCTTTTTTTTCTTTTCAGTAAAGCCATGTCAAAAATTTTTAAATTACCCATAACGCAAAAAAAAAAAAAAATATATTCCAAATAAGCATCGTCACACTTAAGTTAATTTTCTCTTCTACTTCCTCTTCTTATTATTATTATTATTGTTGTTGGTCTTTGGTTTTTCCAATATCATCAGAATTATCATTATTAATTTATAATATCCCAGAAAATATATCATTGTTTATTATTATTATCACTATTATTATTTTTATATTTATAATAATAATAGTAACCCATCCGTAACCTGAAATATCACCAATTTGTAGAACCTGTGCTGAATTTTACCAAACAAGTTGTAAAGTTAAATAACATCACACACACACACACACTGGGATATTGAAATATATGAATAAACATGTTGACATATTGTTGGGTTGAACAGAAATTACTCTTTTTTTTTTTTTTTTTTAATTAGGATGCTGTATTTCTTTTCATTCTAGTGGCAGCTTTGCATCAACTGCAGCACACAAAACCATTTTACTAAATTAGCAATCGAGATGCTTTGAAAAGACTAATTAAACAAACTGTGTTGGCCCACATGGGATTTAATTGGTAAAAACATGTTGATTGCCTCCGCCTTCAGATGCCTCTGATAATGAAAATTACATACTTGTGGCAATCGGACTCACCGCAGAAGCACCACACGATATGTTCAGTAGCAGAAGTCCGGGCATCAGCAATCAGACGGCACGAAGGTCGGAGGCACCACCATGAATTTTGATTGAACAACGTGACCCGTAGACCTTCACACACACAAAGAACTCAAATAGCTTTTTTTTTTTTTTTTCCTGGAAAAGAGTTGCGGCAGAATTAGGCAAAATTTGAGGGACAATGTAGCAGCATATCAAAGACCATTTCTAGATAAACATAAGGTCTGAGAATTTGGTTATCGGAATAAATAAAAAGGGGTTAATGTGGGTGAACAGGAGAGATGTTTATTTGGTTTGAAAGGGTCTAGATTAAGGATTATTCTGTGGATTGAGTGTCGTCATGCAATCGTTGCCTTTTTGTTGGCGACTGTCAGTTGTGGACAAACCCATTAATATCTGGATCATGTCCATGTAAACATGTATAATATTAGAAAGCGACTTTTGATATCCTGACTGGCAAATTGTGTCTTGTAAGTTTTTTATGAGGTTTTTATTTATTTATTTATTTTTTTTACAAATATCAGGAATATTTTGCATTTTGAAAGTGAGTATGTAAGTCATCAAACATCTTCGTAATACACGATTCAGAGGGCTTTCTTCATCAATAGAAATCTTTCTTAATGTTTGGTTTGCAAGTCAAGGGCTTTAAACCAAAGGAACACAAGTGCCATTCTGGATAAATATGATTATTTTTACTGAATTAAATGTCTTTTTCAAATTCAGTGAACAGAAGTACACTCTGGCAAAAACCTTTTAGCTATGGAGGTTTTGTTGGTTAACCTTGAACTTTTGATCATTACAAATCTAGTATTGCTCACTGTTTAACTAAGCACATTTTTAGTTCTCAAATTAAGGTTTTGATATGCAATCAGAGTATTTATTACCTCTGCAATAAAACAGCTTTTTTCTTCTGAAATAGAACCTTATTCATTTAACTTGCATATGTTTATGTATTTTTTCTGTCTTTTTGTTTTTATTCTGTTTTTTTACTTCTTTCATTTCACTCTGTAAGCAGCGAATACTTTGGAAATGAGTGCGGCTTCTAAAAAAACATAGCTTAGCATCTTTTAGCCTCATTTTAATGTTTTTCTTTATTTCATGGGTTAGAAGTTATTGTTACTACTCATAGTACTAGTGATAGTGGAATAGGAAGTAATATTAAAATTTTCATTTTTACTATTATTATTGAGCAATTTGCCTCAAAAATGTTAACGTGTTCCCTAATTCTCAGCAAATGAAATACTCGTGAGTCATTTGATCATCAGTCCAGGCTAAGATGTGGAATCTAAATGTTTTGGTAAGGTCACTTGCTATTTTGGGCTCTGGGCTCACAAATTCAAAAGCAAAATTGTGATGCTGCAAGATATACTCGTGGAAGATAAATAGTCAAAAACAATAGATCATTAGATGTGATTTATGCGGCCTTAAACTTTGCTGTTTATCTCTTTGAAGCTGCACAGAGTAGAAAACTTAGCGGTAATAGCTTATCCTCAGTGTGACAACAAGTCATAGTTCACTGCTTGCAGCAGCCTTATTATCATCTTTCTTCCCTTTCTGGACACAAACATGAAAGGGGCCAAATTAAAAATAGTGCTTTCTAGTTTATCATAAGATAGTCTCCATGTCTGTCTTAAGCGTTGAACCAAACAGGGAGCTCACTGTATCTCAACTCCCCGATGGAGCGTCGCATAAATCCTAACATTTCACCCCCGTACCTCCCGAAGCCCCACAGACATGGAAAACAAAGTTATTATACTTCACAGTATCTCTCACTATATTTGTGTCATGTATCTTTAACCAGGAGGATTCCCACAAACTGTAGCTCCATCACGTTGTTCTGCAAATCGCTCTTTCATAGCCATCTGCATCTGTGCCCTGTTAATTATTACGTTTGTTTATAACAATGACTATATTCTGATTGTCCTCATCGAAAACTTAAGAGTGCTGCTATTAAACCCTTCTAGTCCGCTGCTGTGCACAGCAGGCTTTCATTTAGTTCCTTTGCTTTCACTAAGCTTATCAGCAGCTGGCACAAAGTGAGTCATTGCTTCAGTGCTGGCCAATCAGCTACAAACACACTCGCGCCACTTCCTGGTCTTTATCGACCCGTGACATCTGATTGGACTGAGTGGGGCACAAATAACCTCTTCCTCTCATCTTCGTTCGGTATCTCTGAAATGGCCGACATGTTGATGTCAGCTATTTGTATCCGCGCGTGTTTTTTTTTTTTTTTTTTTTTTTTTAACGGCAAAGTCTGCGCGTGATCCTGTAAAAAAAAATGAATAAAAAAATAAAAAAATAACAACAATCGAACGTAAATGATCCTTTTACCGTGTTTGGTCCTTACTGGACCTAAAAAAAAAGGGAATACCTTCCAGGCAAAACGGGTACGAGGGAATCGATGAATCCAAGCAGAAAATACAGAGAAGATAGATACGAGGATGTGCGTGTCCGACAGACGTGCTCTGCTTTCAGCAGTCGTACCAGCTGTGCCCGATCCAAATGGGCACAGACTATTCAGGCCAGGCAGGGTCAGATGAGGACACGAAACATTGGGGGGAAGGGGGAGATGGGGGGGGCAGGGAGAGAGATGTAGAGGAAGAAAGGCGAGGAGGGCAAAAAGGATTGTGAGGCAGAGGAGGAGGGGGGGCAGGAGAGAACGAGGGCAGCAGAAGTAACAAAAATCTCGCTGAAACAGTCCGACGAATACACGAAGACTGCGATACACAAGCCAGCTCCAATATGATTGATAATATTCAGACTGCCTGCCTCATATTATCTATGACTGAAGTAAATGGCTGTATTTAGTATTCTGTTTCTCATTACTGAATCAAAAGCAATACATTTTACATTTGTCCTTTATCAAGGCCATTTCTCAAACAACAAAAGAAACAAATAGTCCTTAATGATGTTATGGCACAAGCAGCCATACTGTTACTCTGCCTAAACACTAATAGTATCCGGAAAAAAAAACAAAAAACTGACTGTTAAAGAGGCCAAATCTGAGTCAGCATTTACTCTCAAGTTCGGGTCTCAACAATTTTCTCCGCTTATTGTGTAATCCGTGGCCCTTTTTTTTTTCTTTTTTGTTTTATCGGCCGAATTTCACAGAGAGAAATATAATTCCGTAATGTCGCTGGAGGATCTCCTCGCGAGCGCTTCGGTGCAGCAAGCTCCCGCACAGCTCCGTGGTCCATTTTGAAATGAAAAAGTCATTTCTCTTGTCTACGCTCCCCTTTAAAATATCAGCAATTGTACGTCTGCGGTGTCTGGCACTGCGCCCTCTCAGAGAATTTCCCTTTGTCTGCCGGGACATGCAATGGATTTTTAAGTGTAAGGATACAGGTGAGCCGGAAGCATTCCAACAAGATATTACTTGAACGACGGTTGCAGATTTGACTTTACCGTCTTGCTCTAAAACAAATTTGACTTGTAATCATGCATCCGTTGTTAAATCTGCTATCCTGCCCTGAAAAATTCCATCATCGTTCCTCAGGGTTGACACACAATTTATTCTGAGACGGTTTCAGCCCCGTCAGATGATTCCTTCATATTTCAAAAGGCGTCTGCATTTAAGGCCATCTTTGAAAAGCATGTCCTACCTGCGATGACAAGTGATGCAAACACTGATTTGTGACACAAAAAAGTTGTTTGTGACTCTTTTGAGTCAGGAACAAGAAAGGGGGGGGGGGGGGGGGTAAAAAAAACCTTTCCGTCCAGACAGAAAGTACAACTAACTTTTGCTATGATTTTTACTATGACACTGCAAAAATTAAAATGTTATACTTCTGCATACATTTCAAATTGGATAACATCCAAAACAATGCGCAGTCAGTTCACCTCAGTCTAATCAGTCGGACACATTTTTTTGTGGAGAAAAAAAAAAATCGAATCTAAATAAAAACTTCCACTCGCATTTTAACGGCACTGAGCAGCGGATGAATGATTTGAAAAGACGTGTTTGCAGTAGCGACACATGCTTGTTATTATCTCTTGAAATAAGATATATTGTCTCAAAACAAACTTTGTCATCCCTTTAAGTTTCGTGCTGTTTGGTAACTGTCTCTCAAGTGTAATGAGATTAGGCTGCAAATCAGAATAGGATGTGGATGGAATCAGGAAGTCTGAAAGGACTGTAACTCGCATCGAAAGCATCACTTTGCGTCCGTCCCGCTAGCACAGTATCAGAGCTACCCAGGTATGATAAACAAGGTAACTGACAGGATGTAAGCTCCGGTCCTCAGGAAGCCGCCGTGTGTGACATCCGCCACCTCCGACTGCACGCCACACCCTCGCATTCCACCTCGCTACATGGGGGCCGCACTATTTTTGCATTGGCACTGGACAAAAATAGTGAGCCGCGGAATAGCTCAATACACATGTCATTCCTCGGAAAACCGAGCTGTTTTTCCACCTGGCTCGGAATAGACCTCTAATGAAAATGTTTACCATGAGGTTGATGGAACGCCGTCGTTTTTAGTGAGGCGTGAAAGTAGCGCGTTTCTAAAGAAGGGGAACGCGGGTTCGGTGTGACCGCGAGGAACGCGGAAGTCCCCTAATGACATTTCAATTAAACAAAAGTCATCCCCGCCTCTCGGACGAGCCTTTGTCTCGCTCGGGTTTCTATCTTCACTTCCCATCGTGTCCGCCCGCAGCTCCAAAACTCAATCCTCTTAGCTTTGTCTTTTCCCAGCCCGACCCAACGATTCCCAAGACCGGAGCCAAATGAGATCACAGATAAATGTTAAACTCTTATGAGGAAAACGTTGTCAGAGGGGAGACTACCAGTCCAAGCCAACAGCTGATTAGTGGCCTTTGCAGAGGCTCTTTTCTTTTCTTGGAGTTATTCTGCCAACGAATAAATTAGTGACCATGCTATAAATTAGTGACTGTGAAGAAAAAGAATGTTAAGGAGCTTGGCATCCCAATGAAGATTAGGAACACAACTGATAATGATAAGTTCATTCCGCGCTGCTCCTCAGCAGGTTCGCTTCTGCTTGTTATTTCAAAACCCTCCTTTATTAAAGTAAATCTGTACAACAACCACTCTTGGACCTGGTTGATATCACTTTGTTCTTTATACTCCCTCGCTCCGTACAGGCACCTTACGGCCCCAAAAACGTCCCATCCGGACCTTGAGCGCATTCAGTTTCATGTTTAAATATTTTAGCGCCGTGTATTGTGACTTTCAAGGGAGCCACATTCCTGAGCCGCTCTCACGTCCGTCCCCCCTGCGACTTTACGTCGCAGCGTTCTTCATGTTGACTGACCTCCGTTCAAGCCGCAGCCATGAAGAGTCCGGCCTGATGATGGGATTTTTGTCTCATTTCGGTGCAGAAAAAAAGCAATGAAAGAAGGCCTTGTTTCTTTTTTTTTTTTTTTTCAAGTCCGAAGCTAAAGCTGACAATTACCACTGATCATTAAGGTTGTATAAACAATAAAATCAAATCTCGCAGTCTTTTGCAGCTGTGTTAGTAATATCTGGAAACAATGAAATTAGCGACTCGAGAGCCTAGGTTATTATCATCAAAACGAGGTCCAGAAATTAGCTGCGAAAATCTATCGTCAAATTATAAGAATTAGTAGATTTTCCATCCCATTTTTTTTGCACAAAATCCTGATAAACGGGATCGGGGTCTGTGTTAAGTGTCCGCTCGGGGTTCTACCACGCCATTGGTCTGTTGCTTTGCCGCCATTTTATGTCAAATGGACTCTGAGGAAGATTAGGAGATACTTTTGTCAGACAGACAGTGGCTGAATGGAGCAAGAGAAAGGGTAAATTTAGAGAGTTCGAGAAAGAAAGAGGCAGAGCAAATGAAACTGGACGATGAGGAGCCATAGGGTGACCGGCTGAAAGAAAATGGGGCCGAAGAGGGAGGGAGAGGTAAGCGATAGAGAGAAGGCCAAATGTGTCTGGGAAAGTTTTGGGGGTGAGGTGCATTGTGGAAGAGCAAACAGTGTGTCTGGGGGGTCTGAGGTGTGGATTAATGCCAGCGATTGGAGGAGGGCTGCCGCAGTTGTGCGTGAGCAGAATATCAGACAGAGGGGAAGAGAGAGGGAGAGGAGTGGAGGGAAGATGGGAAAGGTACAGACGCTGAATTTTGGAAAATGGCGAAGATGAGCCGCCCGGGCTGCACGAAAGAAAAGTGTCGGTAAACTTTGACAACATTTTAGAACAGCACGCCCAAATACTCTCTGTGTCACAGAGTGAACTTTATGAGGGGCTTCATTTTTTTTTTTTTTTTTTCAAGGAGAACTCGCAAAATGGGGTTAGTTGACATTCGTTCTCTAGTTTTTCAACTTTTTAAAGCGCCGTTAGGTCTGGAGGGAGCCGCCGCCGCTGCCGCCGCAGACGGGCCAGGCTGGGATTCTTCAGGTGTGCGAAGCAGAAGCCTTCCAACTCTCAGCTCCGCATGAAAAGGCAATTTAAAGAGATTACGAGGTCCATCGTAAAACCCCGGCTTGCGCTTAAAGTCGGACGCGGTTTCATTAGAACGTGATTACAGAGAAGATCTAACTTGTTTTTCATTCCGCCAAGGACATTTTGCTAGTTATTCCTATAGTCAAGGTCATCTCGGAGTCAGTATGTCAAACCAGGATCAATAGAAGGCAGACCCGGAATGATGAATTCAGAAAAAAAAAAGGTTAATATCCAAGTCCAGGTAGTAGTGTTTTGATAGTTTTAAGCACCGCATATGTGCAGGGCAGCCCCACAAGAATGTCATCACGGAGGGAAGGAAGAGGGTTACATTTGTCGCAGTTTTATCAGCATCTCTCCTTCTTTTTTTTTTTTTTTTTTGTTCTTCAAGCCGACCGTTTACTACTTAAAAACAGACAGCTGAGTGCGAGGGTCCACATGGCTATTTTCCTGCGGTGGAAAACCGCATTCGACGAGCGCAGCTCCGTGCAGCGCTTGCTGCAATTTCTCTTTTAAAGTCGCGAAGAGGAAAAAATGAGTATTGCTTTACTCCAAACAGCTTGTTCAGTGATAAATGAGCGGAGTGAAGATTTTCCAACTCGCAAAGCTCAGATGTAACTACAGTCGTCTGGAATTTGATTCTTTCCTCTCGCAAGTTTCCTCCTTCTGCCTAGGAAATTTCTAATTAAAAGCCACTACTCTTCAGTTCATTTCTCCCCCCCCCCCTTAAAAACACACGCACACAAAGTTGAAGCTCTTCTTTCTGGCAGTTTTTAGAAAGGAATTCTACTTTAGGATGAGTTTCAAAATGATTAACGCATTAGTGTTATAATGCTCTCTATGAAGCCGGTGTCACGGTCTGAAAGAATGAAAGTATTAATAGAGGTTTTTTTTTTTTTTTTTCCGATTTTTTTTTTTTTTGACTTGATTTTATTTTCATTTTGGTCACCTTTATTCTTCTGAGAAATGCACATTTCACAATTAATGCGGATACGGTTGAAGAAACGGGTCCTTTTCGAGCCCGGGCAGTTCCCTGCAACATCCGTTCGATCCAAGAAACCGACCACCGACTTTCTCAGTGCGCATTCTCTTCATTTTGTGGCCATTGTGCCTCACAGCAATATTAACATCTACCACCGTTTCCCTGCGATACAGATAAATGTGCAATCCCTGCATTTTCCCATTTGATTTTACTGATTATGAAATATGTACATACGGAAAGAAAGTTTATGAGTTTCGATGCCTGTTTTAAGGTTACTCACGGATCCATTCATTTAAAATGGCTTTTTTTTTTTCACCAGTATTGACTGATTGCTGAAATTTTTTCCTGTGAATCCTACTACCTCTTTGAAATGAAAATAAGGACTTTCAAAGACTTTCCAATGTTAATTAAAAATCACTCTGGGTTGATGTTCTAAGAAAAATCAGATTTCCATTTCTAAACTGAATGATGATGCATGAGAGAATGACTCGACGACAAAAAGAGCTCCCGAGTAAACTGCGCTGCAGGGAGTGGCTCAAGTTTGTGAACACCGATCAATACAACCTAGTTAGTTAAATCCCTGAAATGTGAGTTTTACGTGGAAGGAATATGTCGTGATTTGATCGCGTTGCCGTCATCGTCTGAGGAATCTCTACCCGGGACTGCAGTTAGATCGAGAATTATCCAGATGGGCAGTTAGGTTTGTTTTCGGGTGATCTTTTCCCAAACGATCCGAATTCTCAAAACGTGATGTCAACAGATGCCTGTTTACCAAATCGTTCGGTTCTGCCATGTACGAAAAAAAGAATGCCAAAGAGATGAGGTAGGAAAAAAAGAGCTAATTTTGGCGAGTTGAGCTTCGTGTGGATGGAGCACTAATTCACTAGATCCTCTGGCTTTCACCTGAGTTAAACTTTGAGAAAACACAGTAAATAAATCATGTGCATTGTTGTTCCCCGAGCTAAAATTGAAGCTGTCTCTTTCCCGCTATAGTATCGATTCGTTTGGCACCCGCTTATATCCCATAATGGAACAGAGCTCACACGCTGTCACCAACTACGGCGTAACGGCACGACCTGTTCTGTTCATACGTGTGGAGCGCACACACGATTGACAAGTCCAGCGTTTCGTGGCAGGCTGAATGTCTGCCACTCACCCCCACCCCCTTTCCTCCCCCAAACCCCCCCCCCTCAGTTTCCCTGGCGCCGCATCAAAAGATATTTGTGACAGAGGACACTTTTCGCAGTATTACGATACAGTCAAATCTGGAGCTGCTCCCGAGCTGTGAAAGGCAGGCATATGGAGAAATGGTCTGTATCAGTGCCTTGGTAAACCAGAGCCAGGTCCCGAAATGACTCCTTCTTTTTTATCCACAGCTGAGGCTAACTAAAGATTGGTATTTGTTTTTGGTGCAGGGAAGCTTTCCAAGAAATGTGTGTGTGCGCGCGCGCGTGCGCGCGCTCGCCTTCATGTGTGTCCGTGTGCGTGTGTGTTTGGTGTGTATTTTTATATATGCACTTTTGTTAATGCATCCACGAGTGTGTACTATGCAAGACAGCCAGTCTGCTCCTGGCGGTGTGGGACGCTCGGGGAGAAAAGGATACTAGTCCAAGTGTTGATGTGTCGGAGTGCCGGGTCGTTCTGGGAGGAGAAAAGGCTCAGGCTGAGTAGCGCGAGTAGGAGCTATACCTGGACTGGACAGTCCCTCTTGCATTGAGGGGTGTAGGAGGAAGGAGTTAGCAGAGAGGAGGGGTAAAGAAGAAGAGGAGAAGGGAAGGAGGTTCAGGGGTGACAGGAGGACGGCTTCATGTCTGCGTTTTCCCTTCGCTTGAATTTCCACACTCTCTCCTCTCCTGTTTTTTTCCCCTATTCAACTGAGCGAGTGAAGGAGTCAAGGAGGAGCAAGCAGAGTTTGCAGTTCCAGACAGAGAAAGGGAAAGAGAAAGAATCAGCTTGCTTTTTCAGTTTTGTTTTGTGTTTTTATTTATTTTTTTTTTGTTGTTTTTTTTTTTTTTTTTTCTTTTAGACTGGGATTTTGGCTGACTTGCAAACAGATGTTGCATGCCATTTGCTTGTAGTGCAGTTTGTAGGTTTTACTGCCTGAAAAAGCTTTTTCTTATTTATAGTTCAGATTATTTACGCACGGTGTGCCAAAATTTGTTAAAAAACACCAAAACAACTGTTATTTTTCTGTTATCATTTCATCCCCTCCTTCTTTTTACCCCACCAATTTCTCTCCACTATCTCTCTCTTTGCTGTTTTTTTTTTTCTTTTGTCTCATTCTTTCCCACCCTCTCCCCAAGCTTCTTTCTGGTTGGTTTTGTTACTGTAGTTGAATGTTTTTTTAAGCTTCTTTTTTTTTTTTTTCTTTCCCCCCTTTTTGACGGGCCACAGTGGACATGGCTGTGTATACCTTCTGCCAAACTCTGTAGGCCCCGCAGAGTAGAAAATGGAAAGATTCGGAAACAAAACCTGCAGGCGAGTAGGTAAGTCTCTGTGCTACCTCTGTGCTCCGAGCTTTGCTTCTCTTTCTCTGCTTTGTGGATTTTAATATTGTTATTATTCAAACACCGTGGATGCTGATGCTGATTCTTTCCGTGTTGAGCGGCCGCATAATGTTTACCGTGCATTAGCTGCGGTGAAAGGGGGCCTAAACTGAACGTTACCTGCCTGCTAGCCGGGGATATCTGTTTACACTGCTAGTTATTATGAAGTGCTGACAACATGCCACTTCCTCACCCCTCACTTCTTCACCTCTGCTGAACCCAGCACCCCTTACACATACGTGAACACACACACACACACACACACACACACACCATGCACACGCGCATGCACAAACACATGTCCACTGTTGCTGGGTAGAATTTGGCGAGCAGGTTGCTCCACTAGTTTTGGCCGCTGGCGCTGTTCACCGCCGAACAATGAAAGTGGCGGCCCTTAGCTGGTTTTGTTGGTGCTGTTCCTAGTCCTTCTTACACTCACTCACTCTCTCTCACACACACACACACACACACACACACACACATACACTGATGCAGCGGTGGCAGCATTGGCTGGCAGGGTGCTGTAGACCCTGCTGACCTCTTTGTTCAGGCCAATCTCAAGGTGTCTTTCAGCTCGCTGGCAAAGACCCACTGACATACTTTAAGCAACTTGGCAACAGCTTCAAAGTCAGACGTCTCATTTAAATTCAGGCAGAGGGAGGAGAAGGCGAACTTCAGACGCAGTCTGAAAGTTGAAATTGGACCACTCATTCCGCTTTTGCATTTACAGAGTTATACTTTGTCGGCTTGCAGAAGGAACAGCTCTATTCACATTTGGCAGGAAACCACTGATTTTGTGTGTTTGTTATATTTCACGTATTTTTTAGCATTGAGATTAAAATCATTGTCTCATCATGTTGTTTTTGTGAAGCCTCTCAGTTAAATAATGCTGTTGTTATTTTATTTGTACTTGGCATTATTTCACTTTTTTTAAATGTCATTTAAAATGTGGAATTTCAATTCATAGTGACATCAATTCAATTAAACTTTATTTGTACCTTGATTGCAATTATGATAGATACAATTTCAAATGTGTCTTGATCTAAATTTAATACAACTCCTAAGTGGGATTCCATTGAACTGAATCTAACAAAGCTTGAAAATTTAAATTGACCATAATGGCATTAAAAACCAAACATATTACAAAGGATAACAAGATAATCATAGTGAGACAGTCGGGATCATTCCCCTGCATTTAGTGTGCAGTTGGTCTTTTTGTGACATTTTCTTAAAACAGGTCCTACTCTGTGTTTTATGAGCGCATTTCTCCTGCTATTTATTTTTTCATATTTTTACATAACTTGCGTCTCACTCGAGCTCAGCTACATGGCTCTTAAAACTCCACTTGAATTTTTCCACCGATCAGTCACTTCAACAGTCTCCCTGGTGTGGAGGAAATGGAGTATGATATGCACATTTTTGGCATTATGGTAACCAGCAAAGTACAATATACAGTTCAGCCTGTGCCAAGCCAGAAAGGGGCAAGTCCTTGTGGGAACTGTGATTGAACTGTTAACAAGAGTGAAGTTTTGTAAAAAAAAAAAAAAAAAAAAAAAAAGATATTTACATTTACTATTCAATGCAAATAACATTGATTAATAAAAGGGAGGAGTTTTAGTGAATGCCATTTTTAAATTAAAAAAAAAAAAAAATCATCATTTTTGTTGAATATTAGTCCAATTAATCGCATCTAATTTTCAGCAAAAAGTGGTGCACATGTTTTTGTAAACTAGGTAGATCCCACATTTAGTTTTGGAGATGCTTTGCGATCACCAGAAATGATTCCTGCTCTCCTTGTAGGGAAACCTGGATTTGTTTTACGCTCTCAAGTATGTAAGTCTTCACTCACTGTTTTGTTTTTTTTTTTTTCTGTCTCACCACGCTAATGGACACACGAAGCCATCTGCTCGCAGCCTCAAACCCGTAGATCCGAACTTGTGTTAACTGACACCACAAGCTTGTATCTACAGGTCTGTGTCTGTGCAGCCCCGACGACCTGAGCAGCATCAGCCAAACAGAGGCTCTCGACGTTTTCTTTGTCACGGCAACCAGCTGTGCCGCTTTGCTCTCAACAAGACAGCGGTCAAGACGTCTCCCTCGGTCCTGCACAGACAGCTTAGGTTTGCGCAGTTCAGCGATTAGCAAAACTTAAGAATGACGTGGCCCGGAGTCTGCAAAATATTCTCTACGCGACCCAGACTTTTGATCACGTTACTGATCAAACCCACATGCAAGATTTAGATGACATGTTTCACTTTATTTTTTATACTTCTTTTTATTTCATAGACACCACCGTTCTCAGTGGATGTGGGTGTGCTGCATTACACAGCAAATTAATATTCCAAACGCGAGCACACTGCAAATTACCTAATGATTTGAAATGAAGTTAAAGTACATTTGTATCCTGGTTGAATTCAAATTGGAAAGAGAATGCTCGTATAAAAAAAAAAAAAAAAAAAAAAAATTGACGTGATCTTTTTTATCACAAATATTCTCACTGTGATTTTGAACTCAGCGAGCAGAGATTTTTTATTTGGGCGTTTATTGTACAAATTCTCACAGCCAGCTCGCTATACCTTCACGGCCCATGCAAACATTCAAAACTTCAGATTACATGTGGGGATCAAATATTTTTACAATTTTCGATGAAATCTTGTTTCTGAGAATCCCGATCCAATGACTCTTGACACTTTCCCTCACTATTCAACGGTCTTTTCAAAGACATTGAACAGTTAAGGAAAGGAAAAAGTGGAAAAATCCAATTCCTTACGTGTTTATGGTACTGTAACTTATTGAAAATTCCTGAGGGAGACAGAGCTTCAGCAAACACTCAGTTGGTCACAGGCTGGCCCTTCCAGTGTTAATAACTTAGATGTGGATCCTCCAGGAAATCGGGGGGGAAAAAAAAGAAAAAAAAGTTGAAAAAAAAGTGGAAGTTGTAATGCTATTTTTGCAAGCCTTCTCTTTTGGGGACAGAAATCTGTTCAACATTCAGTGGGGGCTGATAGGGATGCTAAGGTATTTGTGTATGTGTGTGTGTGTGTGTGTGTGTGTGTGTGTGTGTGTGTGTGTGTGTGTGTGTGTGTGTGAATGTGTGTTTTGAGATGTAAAAGGACGTGTGGACCAATATTCAACAGTCATGCATGTATTTTCGGGAGGCTCCATAGCCAGGGCAGCTCACTATGGATATATATATATATATATATATACATCTATATATATATGTATGTATATATTGTCGAACGGGATAAAAAGCATTGATTTTAATGAATTTATTTAATATTCCTCCACACTCCCTCCAGCGTCCAAGCCCTGGTGTCCAGGTCTGCTTGCTCCCAGGTTGAGGTAGTAGGTTGTATAGTTGAGAACTACACCCCGGGAGATAACTGTACAACCTCCTAGCTTTCCCTGAGTACGCATCGCGCTCTGCACAGCTGGATCTATAGAGTGTAATGCATTCAAGATTCTCCCCACAGAAAAAAAAAAAGAAAAAACAAACATGCCAAAAAAAAAAAAAAAAAGGAAAAAATAAATCCAGAGTCTGTGTGACACCGACGTGTTAGTCTACAAACATGTGTGTGTCAGGGCTGATCTCTGAGGTATTTGAAAGCTTATACCGAAGGCTGATACATACATATGACGAGTGTGACCTTTTTACACACCCAGGGATTTTTTTTTTTTTTTAAGGGATGCATTCAGCGTTTTCCAGATGACTCATCTTCAGATTAGACTCCCACCCAATATCGGAGATTCAATTTATTCATTAACGAACAGTCAGAAGAAACAAAATGAAAATCTGTTAAATTATTTCTGAAGTCAAGTGATTGCTCTGTTACATGTGAAATAATAATAATAAAAAAAAAAAAAACAACCTCTAATGGGATTACGCTTGAAGAATAATATCTACTCTGTTGCCAGTTTTGATTATATTTATAGCATCTTTGTGACAGTATCCAGCTGCAGTCTTGTTTTTTCTGTACCTGATCTCAAGTCCATGGCAGTTGCTCCAGGTGCCACAGGCAGGTAGAGGTCAGACACGTCGGGTCAGACCGGACCGCTGCGGAGGCTTGCAATTTAAGCTCCTCTGATTTGTTGTCGTTATTTGCTCATGGTTTTGCTTCATTAATGCCATGGCTTGTGTGGTCGCTCCGGCGCTGCTGTTTGCGTGATGACAGACTCTTGTTTTGTGAAGGATGTCACACAAAAGAAGAAAAGGTTGTTGAGATTTTCGACATACAAATGAGACAATGGTGTGCCTGTCCTGTTAGAAGCTGTAAAATCTGCCGTTCCCACGGACGACCATTGTCATAATATTTCCAATAAGCTGGTGGACTATGGAAACTGCAACTGTCAAAATATTTGACGTGTGAAATATTTTGACAGACGGGGAGGATAGTAAAAAAAATAAATAAATACAGAAACCAATTTACCACTCACACAGGAAATAAAACGTTATCATTCATGAAACAGACCGTGAGGTTGTCTTTATTGGATTTATTGCTCAAATTTAAAGGGAATCAACAACAAAAAGAGTGTATAATTTTCCAAACTCAAGATGAAATCAAAAATTGAATCAACCAATTTGTCCTCTCACAGAGTACATTATTTCTTCTTCTCCCAAAAGTACAGAGGAACTTGCAAAGTTGAGATTTTTGGTAATGATCCCGTAAAAAGTTTAGGTGCCGCCTCCGGTCGGGCTCTCGGTCTCCGGCACGTCCACGGCGGCAGAGTGTTAGTTTGGCCTTCACACACTCCGGCACACCGAGAGGCCTGGCAGCGGCTCCCGGCTAAGGTGCAGGAGCAAAAGACTGCCTCCTGTTGGTCAACTCCATGTAGCGCCCAGCTGCTGATCAACTGGTCAGTCAGAGATTGAAATCAAGTAACAGCTGATTTTTTTTTTTTTTTTTGTTGCTCTTTCAAAGTGGACAGCAAAGGTGTGTGTCGTTGTGTCCTTTTGTATCAATCCATGATGGTGCAGAATTAACATATCTGAGGTCGTCCCTCCCCCCCCCCCCTTTTTTTTTTTCCTGTGTTTGTACCATAACATGCCAAATGTATTTGTGTTATGCTTCCAATCTGCCTGGGTCCAGATAAGTATCCATTTTTTTTCTTTTTAAATTATCTCTCTTCTTTATCGGAGGTCTAGAGAAAAGTAGCTGATATATGATCAATGATCACATCAACAGATCAGGTGAAGACAGGTTTAATTTAACCAACTCGTGAGTCGAACCATCACAATGTTCTAAGCTCTATCAAAAATCATCATGTTTCTTTTCTCCCTCCTCAGTTGATTCTGTTGTTGTTGTCACGTGTTGCTGGTTCAACCAAAGTACAAAGCTGCTCAAGGATTGGCTCTTTGCGTGTCGTCCCCTCATGCAGGGCTGTGATTGGCTGTTTATTAGCCTTGGAAGGAACACACTTGTGGTTTACTCATGAGAATTAATTTTAATGCGTTGGTCGTTCCCATTTAATACCTATGAGTTAAACTCTTTAGCAGACAATTTCGTTATTGCTCTTGAAGTCGGTCACATACATATTTTTTTTACTGTCCTTACTTTCCATTTTGGATGACTTCAAAATGCTAACAAAAATTACATTTAATTTCATAATATTAAGTCCTAACAGATATAAGAACAAGCAGCCAGCCTCATAGACAAGTGTTTTGATTCTTTTTTTTTTTTTTTCGGTGCTGGTAACATATTTAGTGAGACTGTTTTTCTACCACTGGCCAATATAGGTATATAAGTTATCAAAATTAGAATTTCTCACACGCCAAGTATAAAATATTGTCAGGTTTGTCTTAGAAAGACTCAAAACAGACAGTAAAATACAATGTAGTTTTAAGCAGTTTTAGTACCAGTAGTATACTGAACAATGAACTCGCCTGACTTTTTCAATAACTTTCCTGAAACATTAGTCTACCTTTGCCGTTACCACTGGAAAAAAACAAAAACATAACCTCTGGATGGCCCTTCCCCTGACTTGTTGCAAATGCCAGCAAATCTGTTCGGCCAGTACGGGCACCTCATCCAGAAGGTGTCCATCTCGCCCATCGCAACCATCCGGCTGCGTCCGAACGTCATATTTCTTCTTCTACCTCCATGGGCCTCCGGGGCCCCGGTGCCGTGTGCTTATCTGCAGTTCCACTGCCATCACCCCCCAACCCCCCCACACCCAGTGCGTGGGATGGTGTGACAGATCTGGGTCTGCGCTGATGTACTACTTGGCAAACTAGACTGATCCCCGGCCATTAGGAGTAGATAAAGAACACTTAAAGAGACTGAAACAGGACCAGTAAATCAACAGCAATGACTCATCGTTTAACTGTATTCAAACTACATCATTAGTCCTGCGGAGGGAGTTTGGTTTATTCGCAACAATTGATCTTTGGCTTTATATGTATCTATTTATAATGTATGTCATGGGTGCAACGTCCTTGTTCGGCGTGTGCATCTGTAAGGCTCGGTGTGTGTGTGTGTGTGTGTGTGTGTGTGTGAAAGCAGACGTGGTGTAAGCAGTGTGCGAGACTGCTGGCCTGGTCTACTGGCTCTGGGCTTCCTCTGTCAAAGCAGCGTTAGCAGCAGCAGACTCACTCTATCTGGACACAAAGCAGGTGGTAAACGCGTATCGCCGGGTGCCCCATGCGCGCATGTGTGTGTGTGTGTGTGTGTGTGTGTTTGTGTAAGTGGGACAAAATAAATAAATAAACCAAGAAGGGAAGATTTTAAAATTGGTAACGTCAGTGTTTTTCGGGATGAGAAGGCGGCTGTGGGGATGGTGTGTGTGTGTGTGTGTGTTGGGGGGGTCTGCACACTGTAGATCCAGATGCACGCATTTCACTGGCAGCAGCTGCATCTGTATAGGGATGGAAAATGACACAATGTGCCTGCTGCCAGACAACAGTCAAAGCGGATTGGAGATTAGTCGGGGTGCAGACAGTCGTTCGATCAGCCGCTTCGGAGAAGGGAGGGAGCCGAAGGAAAGCAAGAGGGCAGTGTGATCTCGGGGATTTTTTCCTTTGCCGCTTTTCTTCCTCCTCTCCTCGGTCTCTCCGGGGCCCCGTCGTTGATTTGAGCCCGCATTCGGTTGTACGTCGTCACTCTCCTTTTCTGCTCCATCCGTCCCTCCCCCATCATCTCTCTTCTTTCTCTTTTCTCCCTCCCGTTCTCTCTCTCTCTCTCTTTCTCTCTCTCTCTCTCTCCCGCTCTCCTCCTCTCTCCATACTAAAGCCTGGGGAGCCAGTGGAGATTAAATGTAGCCTCTATAAGCCAAAGCACATCATGTAGCAATGTTTCTATGGCCTCTCTCACACACACATACGTTCTCTCTCTCTCTCTCTCTCTCTCTCTGCCTGTCTCTCCTTCCCTCTCTGAGGGGATAATGTGAATGATATCAGCCCGTGCTCCGAGACAGCAGGTAATAAGGGGGAGGAAAAAGGAAGAATGAGGAAAGTAAGAGAGAAAGAAGAGAGAGAAAAAAAAAAAAAAGAGCCTCTGGAAACAAGGATTTTTTTCTTCGCGCTTGCAGAAGAGAGCAGAGGATTTCTTACGTAGGTGAAAGACGGACAACGGCAAGGTGGAAAAAAAAAAAAAAAATCAAAGGACGACCAGCCCCCCCCCTTCCTCCTCCTCCTCCTCCTCCTCCTCCTCCTCCTCCTCCTCCTCCTCCCCACACCAGAACCACTTCTCCCCCCTTTCTGTCTCTCTCTCCCTCTCCCTCTCTCTTCCTCTCTCCCTGTCTCTCTCTCATCTGATACAGAGGAAAAGTGGGCCTCCGGCCGTAAGCGATTACAGCTGTGAGGCAAATTAATGGATGATATTTCTCCTCCCTTTCTCTCGTTTTTTTTTTTTTTTTTTTTTTTTTAATGTTTTTCCTCCTGCCGATCAACATGGGAGGTGAAGAGTGAGCGGGGAAGTAGAAGAAAGATTAAGAAAAAAGGTAGAGTACTAATATTGGGGAGAGGGAGTGGGGGGGGGGGGGGGGGGTAGCGCCGGCGCTCTCTTGTGTGTGTGTGTGTATTTTTTTTTTTCCTTCCTCCCGTCTTCCGTCCTTTCCACCTTTCACATGTAATTGAAAGAGAGGGAAAACAATGCAAGGGAAAAGGGGCGAGGAAGAGAGAAAGCAGCGCAAGACTAAAGATCAGCAGGCGCATTCGTTTGGTCCTTTTTACTTGGATTTGTGTGCACTAGTGATGCACACTGTTGGTGTGTGTGTGTTCCTGCATGTGTGTGTGTGTGTGTGCATCTCTGAGTGAGTGCTGGAGAGAGTGACAGTGTGTGCGGTTTCACTTTTCCTTCCCCAACCTGCTCTGGACCTGCAACTTTGGATGTAAAGTAAGTAGAGATTCTAGAGCAAGGAAAGGCAAATAGATGTCACCGTTAACTCTGGACACATATATACAGTACTTGTGTGTGTGTGTGTGTGTGTGTGTGTGTGTGTGTGTGTGTACGCACCTCCCCTCCTCACCCCCCTCTCTCCGCTCAGCGAGGCAGCATACTGGTATGCTTCACTGGCACAGTGGCTCCGGCCGCAGGCGCTGGTTTATTCTTCCTCACCCTCTCTCACTCTCTCTTTCTCTCACTCTCTCTTTCTCTCACTCTCTTCTCTCGATCTGCGTCTCTCGATCAGCGTCTGCCGCCTCTACCTCTCTGTATCCTTTTTTCTTCCAGCGCTTCATTTTCTGGAAAGAAGGAATTGTCTCGCCGACTCTCCCTTTCTCTCTCGCTCTCTCTCTCGACTCTCCTCCCCAGACTGCTCACTCTGCTGTGTACGTGTGTGTGCGTGCGTGCGTGTATGTGTGTGTGTGTGTGTGTGTGAGAGAGAGAGAGAGTGAGAAAGAGAGAGAGAGCAAAGGAACTACAGATAGAGGGAGAGAGAGCGTGCACATGGTTCATTCCAGCTCGGTCTTACCACCCATCCTTATGCCTCACTTTTCTTGCCTCTGTCGTCGTTGTCCTCTGGTTTTATTTCGCCCGACTGTACGTGCTTCTGCCAGAGAGAGGAGCCGCTCTCTCTCGTTTTTTTGCGGTGAACCCATTCAAAAACATAAAAAAAAAAAAAAAAAAAAAAAAAAAAACTTCTACAGATGATGTTACCTGGAAGCTTGTTTCGTGTGCTGTAACTTTAAATCTGAGCTCTCTTTTTCTGTCTGTCTCTTTTTTTTTTTTTTTTTTCCCCCCTCTCTCTCTCTCCTCTCCCGAGCAGGCTGCAAGCTAAGAGAACAACGAGCAGGGGCATCCTGGTCCGAAGGGGAGGGTGAGTCGATACCAGCGAATACTCTTCCTCTGCACTTCCCTCACAGCTCCCCATCTGTTTCCTAAGCTTAAGACCACCGTGGTAGCTCGAGGGAACCGCAGAGCTTTGTTATCAGGCTCGTTTTTCGCTCGGCGCCGCCTCGGAACCGTGCCGAACGGGGCCGTGCGCGGGTATGACTGAGAATGCGCCGGGGGGGGGGATTTTATTAGCAGCCTGAGCCGTGGCGGGCAGCCTGTGTTGTGTTTGATGCCGCGGGTCAGACGTGTCCACGCCGGGCACCATTGTCTCCCGCATTCGTGCAACAATTAGCCGATCGTCTGCAGATTTCCAGAGTTGGCGGGAGATCTCCTGGGCGTACTGTACAACGGCAGCCTCTGTACCTGATTGCAGGAGGCATTTTTCAAAGTGCTGTATTGTTCAGCTGAGGTGGGGGAGGGGGCGAGGAGGAGGGAGAGAGAAAGAGGAGAGAGATAGGGAGAGTTGGAGGGGGTCGTCAATGTTGTGTCTGGCTAGCGCTTGCACTTGTTGTACGGTCAAAAGGCGTACGAGGGGGTCGCTCGTACCGTATAGAATTTGAAAATGTCCGTGGGTTTCACGTGAGGCTACGCAGCTGCGAAAATTCTGCCCGAATGCAGCAGTCAGCCGTGCCCAGACAGCCCCCGAGTCCTCATTTGACTCAGAGATGCGTAACTCGAACAAGATTTTCCTTTACCGGGCGATTTTCTCCCGAACAAAGACGGCGGCGACCCCGCGGAGGGATGGGAGCGGCCCGGTGCCGAGCTCGAGAAGGTGTCGTCCGTGCGAAGACGTGTCTCTCTCCGTCCCTGAGACCCTAACTTGTGACGCTCTAATGTCCACGGGTTAGGCTCTCGGGAGCTGAGAGGGATTCACAGCCGGCGTTATCTCCCGCACGGTCCGACCCCTTAACAATGGCGCTCCGGAGAGGAGAGGAAGGCCACAGGGACAGTTAGCCACGGCGCTCGGTATGCCGCCAAGCTCTGCGGCTCGGTTCACACCCTGCAGCATGTGCCATGTCACCTGCGCTCTGCTCTTATCTGTCTGCTGCACCTTGCGACATCCTGTATGATGAACTGTCGAGGCATATGTACCGCGTGTGCTCATGCAGGCCCTCGGGGATGCAGTGGCACGATTGCTGGTTTGAGGGTCATGTGACTTAGTTAAGGCTGAATCAGCTGTAAAGAGATGAGAGTGCGACATGAATATGTGTTGCCATCACTCAGCGACAGTCGTCCGATATCATCCACCGCCGTGATTGGCGAATTGAATTGATATTTTCGTTCATTTTTTTTTTTTTCTTTATCCCTCTTTTACCAGTGGGGCAGCAGTCAGGATGTGATATTTTCTGTTCGATCACTTTGAAAGCCCTTTCGATGACCTCAGGCTGACGCTGTGTTTTGCCCCCTTTTCCATTTGATTACATTTACTCCCAAATAAATAAAAATGCGCAGGTTTTAAGTGCAGGATCCAATCATTAAGTCAGCCAGTGGTAGAACACAAGTGCTTCAAAAACATTGCAATGTAGATTGCTAATTGTACATGAATGCTGATTATAGGTGTCTAAAACTAATAATGACGTCTGCTGGTGTCGGGGAAGACAAAGGTTAAATAGATTAGCATCATGAGAGATAAAGCTAATGCAGAGTTGATAGCATCGTGGAGATTATTAGGTGAGGAAGCATCTGGCAGTGTGATAGCTCTTTGTTTCTCCTGCAGGCCTCTGTGCTTGTGAGTGCGTGCGTGCGTGTGTGTGTGTGTGTGTGTGTGCAATTGTACCTTTATGACTTGAGAGCAGCACAAAGTAATGTTTAGAGCGTGACCATGACAGCTCTGTACATTATGTGCTTGACCTCACTGAACCCGCTACAGTTTTAAAGTGTTAAGGAAGCAAAAAGATCTCACTCTGAGAAGCAGGCATCGGCCTGACGCTAATCTGCGGCGCTCTTCGCAGCCATGCGCTCCTCGCCATTCGTCTGTGTCATGCTTTTAAATTTTGCATCCGGCGATTTTGACTGCGGTGATTGGCTGCTGCCAGAAGCGCTAGAACACTTTGTCAGCAATAGTAACAGGGATCCCACTCGCTCCACTCGAATAACAGGTTCCAGCAGGGAGGTAGCGCACGGTGGCTCTTCAGGGCACACGTCTCAATGCAATGTCGTTTTTTTTTTTGTTGTTTTTTTTTTTTTTTTCATGGCACCCCGACGGTTCTAAATTAAATTTCTGTTTGTTCATATGGCTCATTTCCTACATCATTCTCCTTTGCACTGGTTCTCGGGAGACCGTCCCTCTCCCGAGAAACCATTTGCTGCATTTTGTTCTTTACAGCAGCAGCTCTTTGACAGGATGATTCATCGATATTTGACTTAGGTCCGTGGCTCCGTAGCTAATATCTGGCTTTAATGGGGCGCAGCAAGAATATTGATGATAAGTCTTCTTTGCAAATGCTCTCTGCATTAAAATTGAAGTTGAACTCCATCTTACTTTTGGAAACTGAGATTACAGAAAAGATCTCCCGTTAGAAAAAGGACAGATGAGCCGTCTGTAAAGACCCTTTGAACGTCGGTCAATTTTAAATAACCATATTGATCTTCATGTTTTGACATTATTTGGACTCCGATGTCACTCGCCTCTTCTGCGTTAAAGAAGCGTATGCTAACGTCGGAAATAATTATGGCCCAAAATGTTACACCAACTAATAAATGTATGTCATTTTTTTATCCTGACACATTTATCACAGTCCAATTGTCCCTAATATTTAGTCGTCTGGCAGCAGCTGGCTGTGAAGCTCTGCTGATGTTCCCACCTCTGTTTTTTTTTCGACACGTCAACCTTCATCGAGAGGTTTTCCGTTCTTTTGGTAATGAACTAATAGGGATTTCAACTTGAACCCCCCCCACCCCCCCACCCTTCTCCGCTGCTAATCTGCTGCTTTAGTGATTCTCTTACGTAATGCCCCTGTAAGCCCCCCGTCCCTCCTTTTCCCACCATCTCTCCGCATCCAAATCATTTTTATTTGTTCAGCTCGTTGAACAAACGCTAACCTGGAGCAAGCGAGTGTGCAGCCGGTAAGCTTGCAGAGGCTTCGGCTTGATGCTCCATTGTTCGGCTGCTCCGCACGCCGTCTGTACACCGTGTCCCCATGGCAGAGGTAGACAGAAGCAGACAGACAGAGCCACTGCTGGGCACGGACCCACCGCAGTAAGCCGCTTTATCACGCAAACATTATCCCCGATTCTACAAAAGGGATATGGGCCCATCAGCGGCATCCACTCCTCGTATGACGGACGTGACGGCGTTCGTACCTGGGAGCCCCCTCGAATTGTCAATTTTCACATCATGCCACACCGATTGAACGAAATTTAGGGACTCTTTGTCTTGGCGGTGACTTTGACGGCACGACAAGGGAGTGATTCCTGCTCCGACAGCAGAACTGCGAGTTCTACCTATGTGGCTTAAGTTTGGGTGCGCCACGATGGATTAAACGCAAGCTTTGGATGCTAAATGTCGCTACTCCCCCCCTTTGCGCCCCCCCCCCCCCCCCCCCCGCCCTCAGGCCGCCTCCAAACAGAGACAGTAAAATCACAGAAATCACATTGAAGGTGGACCTCGGTTGAGGTTAAACACGACGGACACGGCGTATAAATAGTATCTTGGGTGGGCTGCGGCACGGCTACAACCGGTCCGCCTCGAGAGGCCGTTTGGTCGAAAAGGGTCCCTTTGGATCAATCAAAGTAAAAATCTTAAGACATCAAGCGAGAAGAGCGTTGAAGGAAACAGCAGCCGGCCAGTAATGAGGCTGCGTATCGGTGTGGCGGCAGCATGGTTTCCCCTCCGCGTTGAGTTTGAAGCCATTCTGCAGTTTTTCCTGCCACTCCCTTCCACGCACAGCCTCCTCTCCGCTGCAGGCAGGGGGGACACACACTCATCAATAACGTGTGTGTGCGCACGCGCGCGCCCATGCACATTTATTTGTGTTGTGTGTGTTTGTGCTTCTTACAGTCTCCGTCAACATGTCTGTTGCATCGCTGTCCATCTGTCTTTTTTTTTTTTTTTTTTTTACACGTGTTTAGCAGTTGTGCCCTCTGCAGAGGGGGTGGGGGGGGTTCACTTCTTTGCAGTCGGGTGGTGCAACAAGATGGCGTCGCTGCTCCACGTGGACCCTCAGCACTGGTCGCTACTTGTGGCACCGGCAGGTCATTTTTGGAATGGTCGTACACTCGCGGGCCTATTTACTCGCCGCATAGTTGAGATCGCTGAAGCGGGTCTCGGTAGCACAAGGATTTGGAGCCGACCCGGGACTTTCTTTGTTATCCTTGTTTGTTTTTTTGTTTGTTTTTTTTATATATTCAGCAAGTTTATCTGCTGCCACACTGTATGATGTTTTGTGTGCAATCTGGGCAGCGTCAAGCGTTCCGTAAGAGCGGAGGATACGTTTTCTGTGTGATCCGTCTGTCTGTGCAAGCGTATTTGTCTGTGGCCTCCCTGACTCGGGGTAGAGCCAGTTTAAAGCAGCTAAGAGGGATTGTGGGCAACTATATCACGCCAGCAGATTAACTAGACTACACGCTAACCTCATTAATCAGAAAGAGACTCATGTCACCAACAATGTGTCAACAGTCTCACACACACACACACACACACACACACACACACAAGGACTCATTCGATGAATATTCCTCAGATTATAATTGCCTTTGTGTGCACACAGTTGAAGCTCAGGTATTGACGACCTGGAGACCGAGGCAGAGGCAGCCGGTGTCTGGGTTGTTTCGACTCCACGTTATTTTAGATTTTTAAACCAGGCCGGGAATCCCCAGATGAATCATTTAACACTTTGCTGACACACAAAAGGGAAAAGATGCAAAAAAAAAAAGATTTAGAGGAAAAAAAAAAGAACATCCAAACAAGATGGCTTTGGTTAACATTTGGGGTAATTTTCTGCCTCATCAGTCTTAATATGAAAAAGATGTGATCATTTTTGCACAAAGACATTAGATTTGGGGTTTTGGAGTTTGATTTCTTTTTTTCGTTTCAACTGAGCTGGCAGGTTTTGCATAGAGAATTGGAGAAGGGACAAAGGAGTGACTCTATTACAACAAAACAAGGGATACACCAATTGGACTCTTATATTCCCTGGCTTTGGGTATCGGCTGACATCACGTACAGTTCAAGGAACAGTGTGTGTGTGTGTGTGTGTGTGTGTGTGTGTGTGTGTGTGTGTGTGTGTGTGTGTGTGTGTGTGTGTGTGTGTGTGTGTGTGTTTCCCGTAAAATCCTAGGCAGGTGCATAACTTTCCTAAAAAACTTTCAGCTTTCAGAAACTTCCAGAGGACTTACAGCTCTTTCACCACCCTTACTCATGTACAAGATTGTCAGACAGCCATTCTGACCAAATAAGCTAATCTCACAAAAGTCAAAGAATGCCGAGTTCAACAAAATGTGATTCGTGAGTTGTTTTTTTTGAAGCCAAAACAAGTCTGTCTATCCATTTCATTTAGCCCAGGCAAATCAACATTTGTTGTAGGAATTACTTTTCATACAACAAGCTTTAGAAACAGTGTTTGACCATGTCAATAAATCTTCGAGTACAGAATAGTATAGTGTAGTATTGTATAGTATATTATACCATAGCATAGCATAGTATAGTATATTGTATAGTACAAGTGCTTTATGGTGATTAATTTGAATGCTAAGCTACATGGCTAACATCGCAAAAGCGATCCATGTTTAGCCTGCAGCGCCTCAACAAGACTTTTCTGGCTTTGGTGGCCTCATCTCAATCCTTGTCATTGTCCTGATAGTAGGAAGCTGAAAGAAAGCATAGACTGGAGTAAAATCCATCCAAATGATTTGAATCTAATTATTGTGCAAACAGGTCAAAACAAACTTCATTATGCCTAATTATGTGGGGCAGATGAAAAGAAGGATGTCGAAGTAAATATAAATGAACGTTCGAAAATACACAGATCTAAACATAGATGAAAATGAATGGATTGTCTCTCTGTTGCTGGGCTACGCAGTTCAAACTCTTACTGTCCTATCATCGTCACAATGGTGCATTTTGATATTTTCTCCAATATTTCATAGACTTCTTTTGTGCTAGCTAGCTCCTCTAAATCTGTTTTTGGGGGTCATCTCAACATACAATAGGAAAATTTGAACTTTGGACTATTCCAAGGGCCATCTTTCATTCGTTTCACCCTAAATACATTGAATTTCTTAAGGGAGTAAAAGCAAACCCAGTATAAATACAAGGTCACTTCACGCCCAATGCAGTTTTCCCACAATATTTTTGTGATAATACTACTTGAAAAGTTTCTGACATGATATCCTCGCCACCCTAACCATAACTAAAATCCCACCCAATCCCTTCTTTCCTCCTGGCGCTCCGTCATGACCTCCTGTCCGGACCTGCCCAGAATCCCCCAGATCCGCCCCAAAACTCGCTCCTCACCGATCTTTGCCGTTCCGTCCACTTGCTAATGGTTGTCTTCTGCCTTGCTGTTTTTTTTTTTTTTCATATCTAAATTTTTTGTTCAGCTGTTAAGTGGCTTGGTGACGCTGAGCACGAGATGCTGTCACATTGATTTAAATCTATTAGGCAAAGATTATTTCCATTGTTTTCTTAATTTGCATTACATGTAAAGCATTATTCTTGAGTGGGGCGCTATAGCTTTGTAGCTTTTGTGTACTGAGCTGCGTTCATAAGCTGAACTAAAGTGGATTTGCAAGCCAACTATGAGCCGGATCCATACGATTCTACGATCTCACAGACCAGAATGTGATTTATGAAGGGGTGGGATTGGGGGGGGTTACAAAATTGCTGATAGTTTTGTGTTTTGTTGCTGTAATGAATGTGGCAAATGATGCATACAGTAAGCCTAGTGTTCTCTTTGGATGCCTGCTGTTGGGAGAGAGATTTCTTACAGTTGTGGCTAAATAAAGCCTTGGTGCTGCAATTTCACATGATTGTCAATCCTTTCAACTGTCATGCTTATTAATAGAATCCCTCATTGCGCTGCAGTCCTTTTTTTTTTTTTTTTCCAAAACAGCCGTGCTATGTGGCTTTAAAAAAAAAAAAAAAAATTATTAATATTTTATCCGCAGAGGTATTTTTATACCTTTTGAAAACATGGAATCTATTCTAACAACTTTGTGTTTTTTCTGGGCGAGCTGCAAAATCACATTTCAGCACCAGACGGGCCGACCGCAAAGACGCAGGGAAAAGTAGTGAAAGTAAAAGTGGACAAGCACTTTTCCAGTGATTGCCATGTGTGTACTAATTTACTCCATGAAATTATATTCATGCATTATTGTTCAGTTGTAAAGCTGTCACAAAGGCATAATAAGTGATGGCTGGTCATGATGAATACAGCACATTATTGCTCCAAACAGTTGATGAGTCATATAAATATTAATTATATGGAGGCATATATTGTGGATTCTTTTGCATTGCAATTTGCAGTGTAATTTAAAGAAGGAACTGCCTTTTTATCAAATGTGTATGTGTGTGTGTGTGTGTGTGTGTGTGTGTGTGTGTGTGTGTGTGTGTGTGTGTGTGTGTGTGTGTGTGTGTGTGTGTGTGTGTGAAATGTGAAATAGCTGTTAAAGCTGTCTTCCTCTCTCTTGCAGCCTATTAGACCAGGTCAAGACATGTCGGGGAACGGTCCATGAACATGAGACGGATATGACATCCCACTGAACCTCCTTGAGTCCAACAAGAAGCAGCATGCACGCACACACACACACACACACACACACATTTGCACGTGATAATGTTCCCACACAGGAGTACTGTGATTTTTTTACAGAAATTTGAATTCTTGAAAAGGTTGAAGAAACGTTTACATCGTTAGCATATGCCAACATGATGCTAGCATATGCTAGCAATTCTTGAGTCCTCAGTCAACAATGCTTATGCTACTGCTAATGCTACTGCTAATGGCACTGTTCTGACATGGTACGTTTATGGTTCTTGCACACACAGGAGGTAAAGCCATGCAACCCATGTGAACACTTCAGTGTTTTTGAAATAGGTGTCTGTAATACCAGAACAGTTATTTGTTGTTTATTATGTTTTTTGCATACACTTCCCATTAGCATCAACATAAGCTATCCAACATTTTAGTGAAATATAGTGGAGTACCTTAAGTGTTAGTGATTGAACTGAAAATTGACAGGTAAGTATTCACTTTTTCTGTTCAAAATATTCAAGTATATGTAATAATTTGTTATAATTTTTTTGCACTTTTTGTGTCTGTGTGTAATCCAGGAAACATTTTACTTGTTAGCATCAATATTGTCACCGGCAAATCAAAGTATGATACAAGATATAAGCACTGCAATGCAAATCAAATAGAATGATAGCAAAAGGAACTATTTAGTTGAGTTGAAAATTTTTTTTTTTTTTTAAATATGAATGATTGGCCGAATTGTGAAATTATTTAGTTTTCCACTGAGATTGTTTTCAGGCTAACCTCTTAGCAATTAGCATGCTGGGTCAGAGCAGGCGCCTTCCTGAGGATTCATAGGAAGCGTTGCAGACGGCCAGGCCACAACATTCATTTCGGCCAGGAAATGTCATCCCTTCATAGCGTCCATTTGACCTCAGCCGTTTTTTTTATTTTTAGTGATTCACTTCCTTTGCTAACAATTATTTGTTGTTGAGACTTGTTACAGGTAAAGACTTTATGCAAGAGCTTCAAAAAATAGGGGACGTTCACTCTTAGTGTATGTGAAAGGAAAGTTCCAGCTTGAAATAAGAAATTAAAGAAGTCAGATCCCTGATTCCGTGCAACTTTGGCAACAGACTCCATTTGTTTCCTGCACGGAGTGACTTTTCAGCCAATTATGGTCGTGGATTTTGATCACTCAGACAGTTGAAAGTTTGTCTGCTGTCCACGACTCCTGCAGTGTATATTTGTCTGGCGATCCATCAGGGACGAGAAGGAAAACACATAAAAAGACGTGGATCGCCTTTTGTATTTAGAATTCTCTCCTGAGCTCTGCCGCTGTGATCATCGGGAGGCTCCGGGGCAACCTCAGCCGTGCTCACCTATTAAACGCTTAAACTCTCATTTTCTCTCTTTACTCGGCATTAATCCCGGCAGTTTTCCTCCCTGTAAACAAGATTACACATCGCCACAATGAGAAATAAATGAGATTTCACCCAATTACTGTACATCTTTCTAATTGTTAAATGTGAATTGTTTTAACTTTCAAATAAAGTAACTTCAAAAAATACCCGGTTGTTTCTTCCTCATTTTGGACTCGGCAATATTTAACGCATGAAAGCGTGTTTCTTCCCGTCTGCCCAGGTTCATTATTCTGTGAATACGGAGCTCCAAGGGGAAACGCAACACGCAGAAAATTTGCAGGTCCTTGTTTGTTGACAGAAACATCATTACTTTTTCATTTGGTTCCCTTTCACACACATCGCCTCCTTTTGTTAAATTCATTTTCAAGGATAATTGCAAGGACGTATCCCAGCGTTCATGACGACACGGATGAATACTGTGACCATTTTATGATGTTTCACATGGGGAAAAAAAAAAATTCTAGTGGCTCTGTCCACGTAACAGTAACATCCCGAGCATTTCGGATCGTCGGGGTTATGCTTATGTCACGAGGGTTTTAAGGATTGTTTCCATGTATATTAGTGCCCACGTTTTGTAAGGACTTGTCTCGTGAGTGCTGTGAGACGGTCGCCGTGTTTGTCGGGCGTAAATATGGCGGCAGAGAATATCCCTCTCGCCGCCTCTATCCCTCCATCTCTCGCCCGCTCTGTCTCTAAATCCATGTTGAGATTTGGCTCTCACACACACACACACACACACTCACACACACACACACACACACACCAGTGCTCCGCAACAGAATGTAGGCCAAAAGCCATCTGAGGACAGGCTGAGAGAGAAAGGCGGGTGCGGAGATACGAAACAAAAAGGAACTGATAGAGGGCACGGCGGTGAACATGAATTGATTTCATTGTGCACCTAAAGATGGTTTTAATTATGATCGTACGTCCTTTTTTTTTTAATTGTTTTTTAGTCTAACACAGCTCATTTTAAATCACACACAGGTTTATTATATTTCGTTTTTTTTTCATTGGGGGTTAGCTGCAAGCAATATCCTTTAGATACTGAATTATATGCTAAGTATTTAAATTGTTCTAGTAATATAAGCAGTTTTATTATGCAACTATGTAATCGTACATCATTCTGTCGAATAGAATTAAAAGTTTGTACAACACAAACTGAAATTCAGTTACACTCAACTTGATCTTTAAAACAATATTAAAGGATTTTTTTAAACAACTAAGCCCCTGTTCTGTAATATGATATGCGTTCAATTCAGATTTTGTATTCCTCTGTAATTACTTTCACTAGTATTTGCAAGAATCAATACCAGAGTGTGAATATCTGCGGAGGAAGGTGAGCTTCTATTACTGCAGAGCTGGATCTCATCAATAACCCAAAAAAAAAAAAAAATCCTCTCTGATCCACCAACAACTGTTCTTTTTTTCCCCCCTCCGCATTTTGAATTTAAATCTCAGAATGCATTATATATCTCCCACCGCCGATAATCCTCCGCCAATGACTTTTAGTTATTCACGCTCTATACAGCGTCTTACTTTAAAATCCTCACAAATCATTGTCAATTCCCACACAAATTACATGAAGGTCACACATCACATTCTTTAACTTGTATTTACACATTTCAGTCCTTTTGCATCGGCCCCCGCCTTGTTTCACTGAATCAATGTTCCACTCTATATCTTCTACATATATGATCGTTTGAACTCTGCGACATATCTGTCTAAACCGTAAACGCTTTGACTCGTCCTTTTGTTTTTCACAGAATTATTCACTGAGGTAAAATGTGGACAAAGGCACCGATTTCCCTCCGCTCTGTATTTTCCACATGAGCCCAGCAGTTGCCCGTGCCGCCATGTTTCGCGCTCGTCTTTCAACGCGACGAGTTGAAAAAACATCCCGGAGATTTCAAGCTTGTCCCGTGTTTGAAACGTAATATTCTGATCTCAATTCAAAAGTTAACCGTACTTGTTGGTGCATTTTGGAAATCAAACCGCCATCCAGAATAACACTGGCCTTCTTTTAAACCCGCTAATAAAGGAGGTAATTTTATTTTTAGATCTCTTTAAATCTATAAAAGTTAATCGAATGTAGTTAAGTTTGACTCAAAAGTGCTCTAATGTGTTTTAGTACAGCCTTTGCCTTTTTTTATTTGTAAATGAGTTCTTTCACGTGTTTTACATTTACAGGTGTTTAAGAAAAAGACAAAAGGCATGGATGAATGGTTTTGGGGTGTTTTCTGATTCAGGGCTATTTCAGATGAGACTCTTAACATCCTAATTCTGAATGATTCGGGGTGAAAACAACTGGGGATCGAGAAAAGTTGTTTGGTTTACAGCCTTATTTTGTTAAAGCGCACAACTTTAGTTACTTGGCAAAGTTTTGGACGGCGTCGTCCGAGCGAGGAGTTTCATGACTAACACGCAGGAATCTCCTCATTGTGAACTTTGACGCTCCTCTCGCATTAACCGGTGTCTCGTCATTGTTCAACGCAGGGGTATTTCTGTAATCGATTGGGAAATAATCGAAGCCAAGGAATGGATTTCATCGAGAGGCTGCGTCGAGTCCACGTGCTGAAGAACATGGGAAGCAAAGGCCACGTGTTTTATCCATTGAATGTGACACACACAATATTGAAGCCCCTATATTTCTACGGGGCGTGTAGGATATACTGCCGTGTAGGGATCTGATTACAAAATGCGTCCGCTTAAACTTTTATCTCATGTATATGTTCACTATTCCAGATGCAAACGGTGCATTTGCGGCACATCCAGCACCTCAAGAATCACATATTTTCGGCGTTCGTGGGGTTTTTGCACCATTTGGTAATCAATAAAAAGTACCGACTGTTTGTCGAGCAAATGTCAAATCGAGCAACAGTGCTTCAAACAGCTACAATTACACAAGGATGAAGAATAGGTAACATATTGAAAAACTAGAATTACAATTATTTGTGCGTATCGGTGATTGTTATGCTTTTCGTCTTCTCCTCTGCTCTGATGACATTTAAAGAATTTATAAAAGTAAAAAAAAAAAAAAAAAAAACTGGAACGTTTTGCGTGAATGAGCCGCAGCTCATTCCAGATATTTCATATTAACGTTCCCCACTTCAAGAACAAGAATCTTAACAATGATGCAGATGAATGGAATTGCCTGTTCGGTATTTTGCCGTTTTCACACGTTGGTTTGGATTATATTTTGATGGCCGAAGGTGAGAGGTTATTTATAACAAAAAAAAAAAAAAAACTGGATTTGCGTGCTTTGCTGTCAGTAGCTGATCAATGTCGTGCTTTTCCTCCTGACGTCGCTCACCTCCTCCGAGTTTTCCGAACGACGCCCGCCCACGTCATCCTTCCCCCGTCAACGAAATCCGCGGCAGCTTCCATCTCGACCGTTGTTCACCTGCATAGTTTTTCTTTCGGCGAGGCCCAATTTGCCATTGTTGTATTTTCAGCCAGTTGAAATAAACATCAGCTTTCCTGGATCCTGCGGGGCTGCTGACTAGCGCGCTGGGTCCACCTGTCACAACTTCGCACAACAGAAGAACGTCAGCTTCATCACTTGAGAAAAATTACAGCCAAGGTCCTCAAAATATGTTCCCCGATTCTTGTTTTCGAGCAAAAGTTACAAGGCTCTGACGATTCAGTGATGGAGAGAATTCTTATAAAGTTGCATTTTTGAAAGGTGATCAGTTGGTGGAATCGCTTGGTCGGCTGTTTAATTGGTCTTCTCACACACACACACACACACACACATGCACACATACACACATACACACTGTGTAGTATTACTGTTTTATTGAAATTCCATTGTGTCCTATTTGTTTGTTTGTTTTTTACCTAGTTTTCACTCCCTTTAATGCAAATACACTGCTCAAAAAAATAAAGGGAACACTCAAAAAACACATCCTAGATCTAAATGAATGAAATATTCTTATGAAATACTTTGCTCTTTACACAGTTGAATGTGCTGACAACAAAATCACACAAAAATGATCAATGGAAATCAATTGTATCAACCCATGGAGGTCTGATTAGGAATCACACTCAAAATTAAAGTGGAAAAACAAACTCCAGGCTGATCCAACTTTGATGTAATGTCCTTAAAACAAGTCAAAATGAATCTGTGTTGCTTCCTGAGTGGACACTATGATTTCACAGAAGTGTGATTGACTTGGTGTTACATTGTGTTGTTCAAGTGTTCCCTTTATTTTTTTGAGCTGTGTATTTTGCCTTCATATAAAAATGAACAAGTTATTGTTACTCTCTGAAGAGAGTTAACCATTAGTTACTTCCAAATCTGTAACCCCACATCTTTTTTTTTCTTCTGTGATATTGTAAAACCCTCTGTGTAATGTTCAAAACGTACATTCCGATGGTGGCGCTTAATAATGATGCAGTTAAAGCTCAGGTCATGCAAAAAGATTTTTATTTTTTTCGCAGTATGTGGAGTTTCCAAGGCCACCAGCAAAAGTATTAGGTAATAATATGATAGCAGAACTTGGACTGAAAGGAAAAGGAAAACTGTATTCAACACATGATGGATTCTATAAATTGTGGCGCTCAGTCAAACCGAATAATAAGGATGTGAGATGTTGCGTCTCATGCTACCAACTGTAGCGTGATAGCTTAGCATCACAATGGAAAGGCGACGGTATCTGGACTCTGCATGTTTATCACGAATACATTAAAATGTGAAAGACTGTTTTTTTTTTTTTCTTTCAGAAACCACTCCTTTTATTACAAAATCACAGGCCGCACCTTTGAGGGAGAGCTGGTGTTCAAACTGCAAAATACTTGCGATTCTTTTTCTTTGCTTTCTTTTTTTTTTTTTTCATTGTTCAAATTGTTTTTATTTATTTTGTCACCACTGAAACGGTCACGCCACTTTCTGAGCAGCGAAGAGAACATCTCAGTGGAACTGAAATATCCCCATTTGCTGCCAACATATGTTTTTTTTTTTTTTTCAACTGAAATGAAATAATTGCAACAACATGATCTCAATTAATGATAAAAAGATTTCCTTTTTTTTTTTTTTTTTTTTTTGTCACAACCGACAACGGTCTCCAAACACGAGACGTGACAAAAACAACCCCTGGCATTTTCATAGCAGTTCTTTTTCTACGAAGTGATGCAGAAACACTGATCATGTTCGTGCGTCTCATCTCAGGAGGAATCGCGGTTATAATAAACAAATAAACACTTCAAGTTCTGTTCCTGGCTTTATCCCAGTGGTTTGTATCTGGGAAAATATTATTATATTTGCCTTTGTCGCCTGGCGGGTACCTTCCTTCGTAGGTGGGGGGGGATAATTGAATGCACTTTCCTCTGCCGGCTCTAGATGTACCTGAAAACACATCCTTTTAACTTCACTATCAAGATCCACTTCACTGTCTCTCACTTCCTTTGTTTCCCCCCCTCTGTCCCTCCATCCCTCCCCTCCCCCACTCCCTCCTTCTTCTTCTTCCCTGCCTGGATTTCAAGCGGCAGCAGGGATTCTTCTGGATGTTAACCCTTCCAACTCCCAGTATAGTAATCTTTTTTTTTTTTTTTTTTTTGTTGTTGTTTACCTCACATATTCCTCCTTAGGGCTAAAAAAACAACTTGTATACCATATCGCTCTTGTCATGATAGCAAACGAAAAGGATTCCCAGGATGCAAATCTGAGCTGCGACGGTCGCAAGTATCGGCGCGATCTGATCTGTTAACCTGGTACAAACTCTGCAAAGTGCGCGTGGTTCAGCTTTTGCAAAACTTTTAGTCCCAGTTATGTGAGTCATACCTTTGCTTATGCACAATTGAATATTTTTGGCTTGGTGTGTTTTGGTGATTAGTATTTTCTTATTAGCAAAAGTCAATGACCGAAGCACAGATATCATGTAAAATGTCTCATTAGCCATTTGACGCTTTTGAAGCCCGATGATCGTTTTTTTTTTTTGTTTTTTTTTTTTACCCACTGGATATTATAATTCAGGTAATTTGTTCAAGAAAGCATTCCTTTCTGGCCCACGCCGGTGAGTTTTAGGGCGCCGAGGGTTAAACGCAGCTTTCATTTCAGCCAGTTTCCCGCTGTAATGAAACTGTAATGATGCCCGTTCGCCGCTGCCAGAACAAACCCGTTGACCTCAAGGTAGCGCAAGCATGGCACGAAGCCCCCCGTCCCAAACGCTGCGGAGCAGGAGCACCGGAGAGAAGGCCACCTGGGGCGCCGGGGAGCCCCACCGACGCCGACTCCCCCCCCCCTCTCCCTCTCCCCAACGCTCTCGGGGCCGAAGGGAAGAGCGGAGGGAAGATTTAGAGATAGACGAGACGGGAGAGGAAGGGAGACGAAGGGGAGGAAAACAACAGGGAGATATTTCCATTTCTCAAATCAGCCCAAATACCACCCACCTCTTCATGTCTTGTTTCTCCTCCCCTGCCCCCTCCAGTGTTCTCCACCTCTCCCACCCCCCCTTTCTCTCTCTCCCTCCATTCTTTCCTCTTTTTTTTTTTTTCAAGACAAGTAAGAGAGGTGGTTAAAAACACGTGTGCGTTTTTTTTTTGTCTTTGTGCGTTCATTTTCACGAAGGGATTAAGGAGACACAGGTTTCTGTTCTTTTAATGAACGTGTCTTTTTCACAGTTTCAGCTAAAAGCGGCCCTCGTATCACGCTGTAATCCAACTACCTGCCTCTCCGACCCCCCGCCAGCTGACCTTTGTAAGAATCTCGGGCTTTCGCCGGAACCTACGAAGTAAATGTATCTCTTATAACTTATCCCCGCGGCTGTGATTTAAACCACTCCTGGATCTAATGTCTGGGAACCGCTGTATGCCAATCCCTTTCTCTCTTTTCTAAAGTAAGCGTTTCCCCGCTCAAACTCAAGCCAATAATACATTTGTGCCTTTTTTTTTTCCAGATCCGTCAGAAGTGCCCTTGTGCAAATTACATCCTATGAAATATTTATTCTAATTCTACTTCAATGCTTCTGTTATTGGACTTCACTCCAGCCAAAGTGATCATTGCCTTCTCGATTATTTCCGAAAGCTGATTTTCAGAGCTCCGGTGGGGCTGCGGCGCCGTCAGAATCGTTCAAGTAGGAAGAACCCTGTGAGTTACTTTTCAAACGACCGTGTTAAAATGATATAATTTACCGACACAAAAAATGCTGAATATATATTTATTTCAATATATGCTTAGTATACTTACCACGATATATGTTTGTGCATGTGTTTTTTTTCTCATTACGTATAACAGTTCCATTGTCATCCGTGCGATGACCGTTTCCTGTGCAAATACTCCTAATTTACACACGTAAATACTACATGTAATCATACGTGTAAATACACACGTATATACATTCCGTACATTTTGACATACCTTTAACTTTATTTTTATTTATTTTTTTCTAATCTTCTGACCGTTTCTTTCATTCTGTTTTATTATTCGCTCTTATATTCTTTATTTTTATATAGAGCTCTCTTTTCATTCTTCTTCACTTCACTTCACAGCTGTTTTCAACAAAAAGCAATTTCCCCCTTGGGGATCAATAAAGTATTCTGATTCTGATTCTGATTGTGATGCATCTTGCGTAACTGCATAAATCCTTATGGTGCATTACACACACAGAGTATATTTTTGGTCATTACCTTACTCTGATGACTTGCACTGCATGGAAACCGCCAGAGTGACAAACGCCGCTGTTAGATGGTCTCACACTTTTGAAATAAGCCCCGAGGAAAAATGACCGCCGTCCGTCCAATTGCTTCGTTCCATCTAAAACCAACCGTTTTCATTCCCTCACCTTTTTCCTTCTCAGCTTGCTTTTCAGAGGAAAATTTGTGCCACAAAAAGTAGATTGACAAATCTAGCATTTCAAGCAAATGCACTTTCAATGTGACATTGTGGGGGAAAAAAAAAAAGTCCTCCTCCCTTTCTGCATGGAAGTGGTAAGTTTTTGGTTCCTCGCTTGGCTCGGCTCCCGCACTTATGATTGGCCTTTCTTTAGAACAAATCATTTGATCGGCTAACTTGCTGGTACTTGCGGTTGCACATGCTTGGCGGCTCGTGTGTCAGCAAAAAAAAAAACAACAAAATCTCAGCCTGGCCGCCCTGTATTTCAATCAACTGGCAAGTGCCATTGACAGACTTTGATCGGCGTGCGATCTATCACCATCACCTTTACAATCGATCGATGTATTGGGCACCCTGAATTTGCTGAGATACGAGCCTACGCTTTGTTGATTTTTCCCCGGCGAAAATAATCGGTAAACATGGGCAAGGTGTGTGTGTTGTTGACCTGTGGGGGAAGAGATGGAGAAATTGTTGTTGGTGATATAAAGTGACCGAGAGCAGCGTCTGTGAGAAGGCACGGTTTTGTTGAGCAGATGGCGGGAACGTCAACGGATGAGGCATCGGAAAAGTCATTCGAAAACCGGTCAGGGATGGTTTGATCATGTTTGAAAAAGAAGCGGCATTCACCTTGTTGTGAAATTTAGTTTAAGTGCTAAGTGTAGCGTAGCATGCAAGTTAAATGTAGCAATAAACAGTAGAATGATGTGTTCAGCAAGGAAGCTAGGCGGTGAAGCCCAAAATGAAAAATTCCCCAAACCTCCTGCTGTCTGATCTCCTAGGTAAAAACACATCATAACAACCTTTATTATGCATGATTATTTTCGATACATAATTTCTTATTCACAAAGTACATTTTTCTTATTTAAAAACGGGTACTGGAAGGGATTTATGGTGCTTCAATTCATTTCAATGGGGAAGTTTAATTGAGCAAATTGAGTTATGAGCTCCGTCACTGAAGGAATTAAACTTGCAAGTCAAGGTATTACTCTGTTTTTTTTGGGCTGGAATAACGGTGTTGCCTCAGAGGTCCGTTCCCGCTCCTCTGCTGTTGTCTCTCTTTATGCCCCCTTGAGCTGAACAAATGTCGCGCAATCACGCTATAGATTTGCATTGTTTCTGTGACTGTTAGCTCTGTATGTCTATAAAGCCTCCTCTTAAAATCTGATATCTGTCATTCCAAGGTCGTCCGGAATTATAATATGTTGATCACAGCTGATATGCGGTGTGTCTCTTCTCGCCCTCTCCCACCTGCATGACCTGGCAGGGATTGTGATGATGAGACAGAAATTTTAATCCGTGTCATCTTGGCACGGCCGGTGGAACGTCTCGCCGGCTGATCCCTGCCCTGCTCTTCAAAACACTTGAGCAAGAGCATCTCTCCACTCCCCTGGCTCCCGAATGCAACATTAAATCGGACTTTACGGTGCTTCTGATGACTTGGAAAGCCTTAAATGCCCTCCGCATCCCCGGTCAGGCCCGATCCTCTCGGGACGCCGATCAGCCGGATGTGCGCCGCGTTGAAATGATACCGACCGGCTTCGGCGACTCCATCCACTGTCCCCGTTTCGATGTCTAACTCTTCGGAGGAGAATAAATACGAGCGGAAAACTCTCGGTGGAAGTTCTACCTGCCAGTATTTTGCTCTCCGCGACCCCCCGTCACCCCTCTGTGCAAGTTGTACTCCTGCCCCGCTCCCCTCCGCCGCCCCCGGCTTCTTCTTGCGCTCTGTCTTATCTCAGCATCTCCGCGTTCGCGCGACGTTCATGCGATCCCGCCCTCGCCGATGTGGGAGGACGTCACGTGACTCAAACGACAGCAGCCTCCGCCGATCTGGATCCGTTCCACGAAAGATCCACTCCTATTTACGCCGTCGCTCTCCGCCGTCATCTATTTAAGTCGCCCTCGCATCCTGTTTGGTTTTGTTCTCTTCCATGCTTTCAAGCTGCATCTCCTTGGCGATGAGTCGGTCCACGAGGGACCGGGGTTTCTTGCGGTAACGTCTGATGTGGCTCCTGATTGCTCTCCATATGATTGTTAATTCTAAATGTATGTTCAAGTGTTGCTAAACATGTTTGGAAGTTGTTATCCTGTTGTTCTCTGATCGTTCTTACGCACATCTGTGGTGCGGGAGAGGAATTTTTGGGGTTCCTTTTTCCCCCGAACTCAAGTCAAAGGACAGATTGTATACTGGTTTTTCAAAGCGGCGGCTCTGCGGCGCAGTGGTTAGCGCTTCCAACTTGCAGCTAGAAGGTCCCTGGTTGGATTCTGACGGGGGGGTGAAGGGGTTCGTTCTGCCTGGAGTTTTGTCTCCATGTGTCTGCCTGTTTCCCTCCAACAGGGTTAATCGGAGACCCTACACTGCCCAGACGGAGTGACTGATCGTGTGTCTCAACATGACGCATGAATGAGAGGGTGAATGGTTGTTTTTACCATAAATGACATTTGAAAGAGAAAGCGCAAGGCTATGTGTCTAGAAAGGCTGGTGAATGAGAAGGTGAATTGTGTCTCAATAGGATACGTGAATAAGAGGGTGAATCAGATGTATCTATTAGTCATGTGAAGTTTTATGTCTATGTATGATGTGAATGACAGAGTGAATCATTGTGTGTCTCAATTTGGCATGCAAATGAGAGCCTGAACTGTGACAGTTATCAATAAATTGCATGAATGGTTGTTTTCCAAATGTGTATGAGAGGGTGACTCGTATGTTTATATCAAACGTGAATGAGAGAGTGAATGCTTGAACGTCTCTTTCCGTGGCCCCCGTGGTCGTCTGGCGACCGGCCGAACCCCCCGCCTGTCACACAGCGGCTGGGATCGGCCCCCCGGCTCCGAGGCAACGGCCCCGCGCCATGTTGTTCTTGGGCGTTGAGCGTTTCCCTTGCGGTATCCAAAGGAGAGCTGTTGGCGGGATGCGATAGTGGTTTATTGGAAACCCGGCAACTTGAGTCTTCCTCTCTTGATCTCCGGGTTGATGAAGCTCCAAGTTGGTCTTTTTGTTCCGTTTCTGATCTCGAGTTGCCAAAAGTTTGGGCAGATCCATTTCGAGCAGCTGCTGTGAAACTCGACACGGATCCTTGAAAATCGACTGTGCATCGATGACTGTTTGTAAAATGAATTTTTATCTATTACGTTAAACGAGGCCTCATGTTCCAGCGGTAAGGTTCTTACAAGAATGGAGTACCGGTATATTAATTTTGGGGGATTTTTATTTTTCATTTTGATACGAAGGTGAACGAGCAGGGAAATCCCACTTAAAGCTAATGGGACCCAATTGGACAGATAAAGCCGGTAGAATCGCGACATGCCATTTTTTCAAAATATCTGCGTCTGCTTTACCGCCCCTGCTTCGGCAGCACGTCTGGAATCTGACATGACTCTTCTTCACCGTGATTCAAAGAAAAAAGAAAAAAAAAGTTAGCAGCCACAGTTTAATAAAAAGATAAATTGGATTTCTCAGCAGCGGAATAAATATACAATAACCCATCTTTTTTTTTTCTTTGACCTGAACCACCCCTCTCTTAGTAAACACTCAAAGCAGTTGAAAAAGCTGCAAGAATAAAAACTTAGGGTCGACTGACAGCGAGCTTGGGGTGTTTGGGGTCAGCGGCAGCGTGGCAGGTCCTCTCTGAAATTTAATTTCACGGACAAAAGAGCGATGGCTCGTTCTGACACTCAGTGGATGATTCCACGATTTTACATGAAGCGATATATATCTGTATCTATATTAGATACAGATATTTGAGAGATGACTTGAAGAACTTTGCCAGCCAGACACCGCATTTCTTCCGAATAATTCAATCCGGATGCAGATGTGACTCAAGCGTTAAGAAAGCACTGCTTCTCGATGTCGTCTCAGCCGGACGTTCATCTGGAGACGTGTGTAAAGTGCCAGTGGATTCGTGGATTCGCATCAAGACTTCTGGTTGCGCGCGGCCGGCGTCGGGGCCTCGGCGCCGCTCCGTCCAACTTGACCCGGCGCCCTCGTCTCCGGCGAGCGAAGCCGAGGCTTGACCTCTCTGTCCGTCCTCTCTTCTTCTCCTCCTCGCCTGCGAACCCAGATCGCTTCATCCTAAGTGACGGATGTGGATAATAGCCTGTTGTTGCCATAGGAACCAGAAAGCAGATCTTTCGCGCTGCTGTTTTTTTTTTTCCTCCCTCTGTAAAATGACGGTTGAATCTGAACTCTCTGGCCTCCCCCACCCCCACCCCTCCACCCAACCATGTCTCCTTTTCTCTTTTCTCACCTTCCACCATGATCCTCTTTCTTTTTTTTTTTTTTTTAACCCCCCCCCCTTCCCGTTCCTCTCACACTCACTCCATTTTTTAATCTCCCTCTCCCCGCGAACCGCCTCAGCCCCCACGCTGCTTCTCCTCAGAGCTTAATCTCAATTCGCTGAGCCGCCGAGTGCTACACACGCAGAACCAGGGTCACGTCGAGTTTATGCTTGTGTTTGCATGTTGTTTGCCGCCGTCACATCCGAGGAGCGGGGGCCGGGTCGCCGTACAAGCGATTACGTGACAACGGCGAACGGGAGAAACGTGCGGCCCCGCGTCTCGCCGACTGCCCCTGCTCGGCTGCTGTCATGTTGACGGCTCCTTCATCCACGACCGCCTCGATGTCACTTTTAAGTTTCTGAGGGAACTTTGAGTGTTCTCTCCGGCAGCCCATAATGTCTCATCAAAGCCAGGATTAAAAGTTTTTTTTTTTCTGTCTTTTTGGTCTTTTTTTTTTTTTTTTTTTTTTTTTTTTTTTTTTTTTTATGGAGGAGCAGCTTCGGCTGCTGGAAGATTTAAGCTTATTAGCTTAAGGAACAGGGGAAGGGAGTTTCAACTGATGTATGGCAGACTTCAAAGATGGTTTAATCTGTCAGTACACATGCACCATACAGGCTATTTATACTGTGGAGCCATGTTTCTTCCAAATGACTTCCTCCAGCTCGCCTGTTTTCCGTACGTCACCGTGTCAAGGTGGCTGCGATGGTCCTTCCTGCACATTAACACCATTTCCCAAGCTTACAAGGAACGGAGGAAGGCTCCTCTTTTCTGTTTTTCCTCTCTCTTTTGTCCCTCCTTCCCCCCCTGCTGGGACTCGATGAAGGTACAAGCGCGTTCGATGTGTTCCGTTGCGTTTGTCCGATCGACGACGCCGATGTCGGGTCCGAAGGAAGAGAGACACATCGGCGCGGAAAATAATGAAAAAAGAAAGTCCAGTCAGACGTTTTTTTTTCAGGATTTCAACCTTGCGCACCGATTTCGAGATTCCGATCCGGGGAGCGAGAGGCCTCGGCGGGTCGTCGTGTCGCTCCCTTCCATCTCCTATTAGCTGTTGGTCACAAATAGCAGACGCTGCCGGGATGATTGATCGTTATGGATTGGAAATGTAATTACAGTCAAACTCCGAAAACACACAAGCCCTCCTGACTCAGCGGGATGCTTTTAATGATCGCTTTTCCACCAGGATGTAGAATCTCAGTTTGCAGGACTATTTTAGGTGCAGAGTTGATTTTTTTCATTTTTTTTAATTTTTTTAAATTTATTTTCAATTTACTCCCATTTCATCTTAGTAGACTGATGGAAACACAAAGAATACTAAGTAAACACATCTGCTGCAACACATCACCAGTGATCAGTCTGGAGAACATTTTCCCAAAAGCTTTAAGTGTCTAGCTGATGCGACAGACAGGGATCAGGCCTTTTTTTTTTTTGCAATGAGAAACCGTTCTTTCAAAATTGGACAGATGAAAGAAATGGAGTTTCTTTAATTGAGAATTGTTGTGAAAACTTGTTTCTACAAATGTGTTCTGCTCCACCTGGATGTGAGGCAAGTCTGAGGCAAGGTTGTTTTGTACGCCATTGTCACAGCACACAGACACATTTCATCTTAATTCTTCATGAATCATGAATCCAGATGCGGTTAAAGTGACTGTTTATAAGTAGTTACAGTCTGCTTGCTGTTAGTCTTTTGGCCAACAGACCAACAGAAGTAAACACGTATTTTGCATTTGCAGAGGTTAAAAAAATGCATTTCTATTAACAACGTATCCAGTTCATTTCTATATTGTGTCATGAATTAATCTCAATAATCACATTTAATCTTAATGACCGAAAAAAGAGAAAAAAAAACAAGTTTGTTTGAGTGAAATGAATCAGCATTTGTGACCTTTAACTTCCAAATCTCATTTATTTTCCCATCAGTCAACAACACAGACCAGAAACACACCGGTGTTTCTTCATTGTGACCTGTTTTCCTTCCCTTTAGTTGTCAAATAAGTGCTGGATTTGTTTCAATATTGTTTTTCAAGACCTCTTGTTACCCCCTGATCTTCTACGACGGAGAAGAGATTGGTCTTCAGTTAACAGCGATACATCTCGCCAGTGAGTTGGTCGATTTTTCCCCCTGCAGCGAAGTTAGCATGAGCAACTATCCGGCTATCCGTGACATAGTTGTGTTGAGGTGATAAAGGAGGATGGAGATTAATCAGTGATATACAAACTCCCTCTTGTGCAAAATGCAAAAAAAAAAACCAGCATGCTTGTTTACATTTCAATCTGGAAGTTTCTAATATTTAAATGTCTATTCAACCATCGCCATGCCATCTGCCTTGTCCGTCATGCTGATCACATTGTGTGCCGGAACTCGAGCAGAAATGTCCCGCGTTGTGAATTAAAGTACGATTAAAAGGTGGTGACTCTCACGATTTTTTTGTAATTAACAACTTAAAGCCCCAGCTCATCTACCATTTCTGACCTTATTATCATATTGGTTTTCACCTCATGAAACAAAATTTCTGTTCCAGCTGTCTATTTCTTGCTGTGAGTCCGATGGTGATTTTATTTTAAAACTCCCAACACAGATCAGTCACGGAACCCCTTCACTATTCAACCCCTCGGAAATGTAATGACTGTTCACACTCTACAGCTGTCAGGCAGGTTGTTTTTATTGGCCAACTTATTCTGCCGCTCCACAGGTGCAACCCTGCACCGTAAGGGTCCCTCCACATCCATTTATCCCAACGTCAAACGTTAACATAACGGCTTAAGCTCCTCAAAGCGCTTAATGGTTGCCATATGTTGCGAGAAGAAGTGGCAAGTTACGTTCACGCCGGGCGTTTCGGACAAACATTTTAAGGCCGCGCAACTTCGCAATGGTCTGTTTCGAATTTCACGTTGTTGGTGGGATTCCGTTTGTCTCAAAGGGTTTGTTCCTGACTGATGCCAGGGAGGGCGCCGTTAGCGGAGACGACAAAATTGCGCACTGATAATATTAATGCTTCGCAACCCCGACCTCCATGATAATTGCATTTGAGAAAAAAAACAAACAAAAAAAAAAATTGACTTCAGTCAGCCAGTGGCCTTTACCATCAATATATGTACTAGAAGTCTATGTCAGTTTAAAAAAAAAAGTGGGACAGCTAATAAATGAACTGATGGTAATTACAGTCCTAAGTATGTCAGAGTATGATTTATGATTTCAAAACACAAAATGACAGAGTATTGAAACGTGTTACGACGCGTTCCTGCTGCTTTAGGTCACTTGGTCTGATGAAACACAGCGGCCGTGGTAACATTCACGATTCCAGCTGTAGGAAAATGATATTTTTCAAAACTATTAATCATTTTACTCGTAAATATACAAGATTCTATTGTGGAAGTATTTTTATTGGTTTCACCCTGCCGCTTGTGTGTGTCACTTGTCTACAAGGAGAAGTTCAGCAGGATCATTATTTCCACCCTCACACTCGCACACAAAGGGAGAAGAACCGTTATTTTTTTTTTATTTAAATATGAGAACAGACCCTTTTCTTAACATTTTCACTTTTATCACAAATTAGGAGGATAATACATTTTTTAAATCCATCTGTGGGATTCATTAAACACGCAACCCGCTGAATGTGTTGAACCTTGAGTGAACTTCAACCTAGATGTGCAAAGCGAAAAAAATAAATTAGCATGAGGAAACAGCCCAGTGTGCAAAAATAAAATAAAAAAATTAAAAACCCAAAATATATGACAGGTGGAGAGTGGAACAGAACCAGTTATTTGGAAAAACTTTGTTTTGTTTTTTTTTTGTTTGTTTTTCAAAAATGTATATTTTTTTCAGATTATGTGACTGGGAGGTATTTGAAGATATCCTTTCTTCATTGTCTGACTGTATTCACCAAATGTTTTTTAAAGCCCCACATTTTTGCGTACATGTGCCGCATCCTTTGGAAAGATTAGAATCCTTCATTTGTGCCAATCAATCCAAAACTTGTTGAAATGCATTCTAGAAAGAGAGAGAATGTAGAAAGATTTAAAACAGTCGTCCCTGATCTCCTTCAAGCGGGACGCTGTATTGACAAAAACGAAATGATAAGCTACGTCACTGATTTGACGACCGAGTCGCTGATTTGTCAAGAGGCAAGGTACCAGTTGGACTGGTATTTAGTGGGTCTTCCAAAAAGGCGATGGGGGTGAAATCGCATCAGACGAGTTGTGAATCAAAATCTCGGCGCCTGCTCTCCGTCTGCAGCGGCAGGACCTAAACAGACGTTTGCCATCATCCTTGTCGAAAACAAAAAATTTTCTTTTAATCACACCACCGAGCCACGAACGCTAGCATTGCGCGAAACTACCGCGCTCTGCAAGACTCTGTCGCTAGTGATAAGAAAAGGCTGCTCCTCTAACTAAAAAGCGAAAGACCTCCAAAGAAGAATCTCGAGGAAAGAAAAATATATTTAAGTTCAACTTGCGGTGGATATGCTGCTGGAGAAGTGACTGACATTTTCGATTCGGACATGACATAACGGAAGACTTGCACAGTTATTAGAAACTACTCCGTGTCCGTGGGTAATTCTAGTCTCGCTGTAGTTGCACGGTACAACAGGTCATCATTACCTGAGTGACACAGATGCCCATTAGCTGCGGATGGATTCTGATCCTGTGTTATTATCCAGGCGCCGTCTCCATACAGTGTGGTCAGTCGCTTGACTGGAGTGTTTGCGCCTGCCATTTACCCTCAGCGTGGATAAAAGCATATAAAAGCTGAGTGGAGAGTGTGGGGTGGGAGGTTGGGGAGGGTGTAAGTTATCAAACTGATGTCAACAGCCAGATATCGTTGCTGCTCTTTGGCAGTGGCATGTTTGGCGGCAGCTCCGCTGCTCTGCTGGATAAGAAAGGGGAAATGAAGGTATGGATGGAACCCTGTCAAATGTCAGGTTTGTAACCAAAAATCATAAAAAAATACAGAGGTGATGGCCGTGAAAAAGGATCACGGGGCTTTAACAATGCACAATCAAGATTCTCAAGATCAGCGTCATCAGTTTTGGCGGTGGAGCGACACAGACCTGCTTTTTCATGTGCTGTACATTTGGGGTGAGATTGGCTGAATTTAAAAAAATCCCCTTTAAGAGGAATCGGTGATGCAAAGATGGAGTAGTTTTCATCACAAGGGTAAACAGATTGGCTGATGTGGAGATAAACTTTGGTTCGACCCCCAACATCCAAAAACAGGCAGAAAAAGCCAAAATCGCCCAGATTGTGAATGTGACTGAATGGTTGCACGTCTCTATAAGTGGCCCTGTGATTGGCTGGCTGATTGGTCAAGTTGAACCACACCTTTCGCCCAATGACAGCTTGGATACTGTAGTAGCGATAACGTATGATTTCATCAATTTATTCATATTTAAATTAGTAATATTATTTATTGTGAATTTTTCCTCTTACCAAGTTACATATAGAAATAATCCAAGTGAACCGGAGGCAGATTGAAGAGTAGCTTTTTTTTTCATTTTTCCTGTAATCCTTCAGTTTCAACTTGGCTTTTTCTGGTCACATGAACAGATCCAGGGAGCAGCACAATGGCGGCCTTGTGGGTCGAGACCGGCGAGGATCCAGCCGAGAGCCATTTAGCCTGAGAGCAGGCTTTTATTTTTGTATACCATACCGCATGATTTTATATAGACAAAGCAATAGTATGTAATTAACTGCAATGATCACATTTTGGTGATGCTAATATGTCTGTGCATCAAAATCTTAAAGAGCTTGATTTTATTGAGCTATTTTTTTGTTTTTCTTTCCCTCTCTATAGTGTTCACTGTATCTAAAGAGGAACATGCGAGATAAAATAGATCTTCAAAAGGAACATGGACGCTGATTCGTTGGATAAATGCAGCTGCACCGAATAAAGTAATCTGGTCGCTGGGATGGCATGCCTGTGTACAACATTCCTTCCAGTGGCTAATTTTGTACAATCAGAAGCGATGCGGAGACCAACCGTTGCTATCATGTTGCACTGCCGCAGGCTCTAATAGTTCACGTCCCTGCCCTCGGTCTACCAAAGACATGAAATGACTGAAAGAATAGCAAATACGCATCGATTGCACTATTTGATGTGAATGAGTTCGCTCGTATATTTTTCTCCACTTATTGTTCCAAGCCAAAAGTGTTACTCTGAATAAGTCAAGTGTTTGATTGGCTATATGAACGTTGGTGTTCAGATATCACACCCGCTTCTAAATCCAACATGGCGTATGTTCAGTTTCTGTGGTTTGCAGTTTGTTTCCCTGAATATAACAGGGAGCCGCAGAGCCTCTGTGCAGCTGGAGGTTTGCAGCAAGGTGCGGATGGTGTCTCGGTAAATACCGTGCCAGATATAGCTGCCGGTCATGTTATTTTATGTGGCTTCTAACACAACAAATGTCACATTGAACAGAGAAAGAAGATAGAGGGCAAACACAGACACACACAAACACCCAAAAAAAGCGCAATAGGCTCTTTGGGGAAAAGGGACATGGAATAAAATATAGCATATCCACCAGAGTGTAACCCAAAAAGTTTCTTTCAAAACTGTTTCAGAATGCCGAACAACAAATAATAGTCTGAAAATGTCACAGAACATCCTATTTTATTATTTTTTTCATACTGAGGACCGTCTTCTCGTGTCTGCATCTTTTCTTGAATTTAAATATGACATAAGGCGACACAGAACGACAGTATATTCGGCAAAAGGCTCGGACCGCTGACTGTTCTTAATACTTAACTTTTTCAGCGCACACTTTTTAAATTCAAGTCCTTTTGCTTCCTCAAAAGGCTGCACAGAAAATAGACAACCTGTGTCTTCAACGTCCTTGGAAGCGACCCTAACCGACTCCAAAATAGTTGAATTTGTTTTATAATTAAGAGTGATGAGGAGAGAAAAAGTAACATTCAAACCGTCAACCGTCAATCGGATAATCTAATTCATTTCACTTTCTACCCCAACTCTCAAGACAGTCAAGACGGAAGGCCGCCCACATTGATCGTGGATCACTGAAAGGTTTCTACCCAATAAAAAGCAATTGTTTCCCAGCCACTGTCGCCAAGTGTTTTCTCACGGTGGGATGTTTCAGACCTGCTCTACATGGAAAGTGTCATGAGGCAACTGTGTCGTGACTTGGCGCTTTATAAATAGAATCTTGACGTGACACAAGTAGATACTTTCTTTTACCGACACGCGGACCGACACGGTCTTCTGTTGTCTTTCTTTGTCGAAGCCAACTTTATTGTCAATACTGCCATATGTTCACACATGCAGAGCACTGAAATAACGTTGCTCTAAGAGGCATTAGGAAATTAATTGGTTCTTTGACAACGAAATGTTCACAAACCAAATCTATTTTTCCCATTCAAATCGATGCAAATCCCATTGGGCCATTCTAAGCCCCCCCCCCAAACATATTGTGCTCTTTTGAAACTTTTTTATGGGTTTATTTGTGGCAAAATACAGAAAGGAATTGAGGGAATACTTTAATTATTACTGTGTCTCTGGTATTCTTTTATCTTCTTTCTCTACTTGCCAGCACCTGGATTCCGCTGTATTGCAAAAGTAAAGCCTTCCCGCACATGAAACCCGCGCTCATGCTCTCTCCAGCAGGCTTTCTTTCATTAATCCAAACTAACAATAACTTTTCTTCTTCTTCGAGGACTCGAGACCTTTGCTTAACGTAGTCCCCCTTTTGGCTTCATCAACCGACGTTAGCGCATCTTGGTTCTTCGGGATCGTACCGATGGTTGACTTAGCCGCGCTGTAGTGCTTGGCGGGATCTGTGACACGAACGCCGCTCTCGCGATTATTTCCTTCTTCAGATCAACTCTAATCCTTAACTTCTTCTCAGTACCACTATCACTGCCTCTTTTTTGGGGGCAAAATAAGGGCTAGCTTTCTGAAAAAGCACAAAAAAGGATTAAAACATCATAGCATTATAACTCCTCTCTCACGCCAACTACCTTCATATCCTCTCTCACTTCGTCCAAAATCTTCTCACAATTACTGATGAAAACAATGCGGAATAAATAACTGCCGCTACGCTACAATGCCACATTTACAGAAAGCCTGACCTTTTTGTTTGTGTGTTCATCCGTGACTTTTTCACAGGTTGGTTGAATATTTGATCGAAAACTCCGCTTGTATGCCGAATTGTTCGTCATAAGGGACGTTCGTAAGCCGAGGCTCTGCAATATATACATTTTTGGAATTACATTTGCAAAATAAAAATGTTTTTTAGCTTTTAGCCTGTGGTTAGAAACTGCTTCCCACCATTAGTTGGGACATAATTTCTGTATTGGACAAGAATATTTAGTGTGTGATTCTGAGTAACTAACAATTTGCCCCAAATGTGGTCGATAAGCTCATCTTTAGGCCCGTCTTAGTGCTTATTAAAAGAACATCCAGGAGGCGATCGTGATTAAATCATCAAAAATTACATTATAAGAGTCAAAACAGAAATTAGGCCTCAGAGCGTGGATGAAACCCCTTCAAAAACTGTTGAAAGATATTCAAATAATTGAATACAGTTGCTTAAAAGAGACAAGTTTTCAAAAATCCCCTGCCTTGGGCTTAAGAACCGGCTCAAACAGGTCCGGCCCAAACTTGTTGATCAGCTTTAGATGTGGATCAGATTAATATTTCAGGCGGTTGATAACATTCTCACATTTCTTCCTGCTAACATTTCGTTCCAAAACCGGGGTGACTGAGACGCTCCAAAGATCTATGTAATTCATCAGGAAACAGCAAGTGAACAAACCTGGAATCTTGGAATTCAAATGTAGTTATCTTGTTGCTTCCTCAGACTAGTTTGCTGAGATAGAAGAAAAGTCTACGCTTCTTACAGGTGAGGGATGAAGCCCGATTTATGTACTTTTTCTTTGGGCACCAAAATCCGTCTTGTCGTGGTATCGGTCAGGAGCAGCTTGAATTGACACCTTCTGGACATGCACGCATTGCTAGTTGACAGTTACAGTTCCATTACAGTTACTTTGAGATTAAATTGGAAGGACTGAGGGACTAAAATGGTCTTGAAGCCTGTTCATGAGTGCATTTCTAGTGGTGTTGTCAAAAGCTGCAGAAATGATACAAGTACTTTGGCTCGACCACCATGGATGTTGGGAATGATTTGGCAAAACCTTTTTTTAGAGCATTTTATGAAATCTTTTTTAGGCATCTATTACCACTGCCACGCCGAAGCAAATATGTGAACAGTCAGACGAGCCAATATTGACAAAACGAGTTTAATCAATCTATATGTTCTTTCATGTGTTGGCACTGACTACAAGTTTTTTTTTTAAGCAGGATATTGTGTTTGAAGGCAACACAGTCGCAGGGTCATATTCCATATTTAAAAAAAAAAGCAGTTCAATAGCAACTTCCAATCCAGTCTATAAACAGTCCAGATCCGATAAACCATTTGAAGCAATAGAATAGAATAGAATAGAATAGAATTAAGATCCATGCAGGGACAATGCAGTTTGGCATTGTTTCATTGCTTAAATCCAGCTGTTCCTTTACAGAGAGTTTATAGCTATTTCAAATTTTCACCCTTAATGGCAATGAGCCGGTTTACATTGCGGTTCATCTTTGAATACGTCAATCTGACCATTTCACCAAATGCTGCTGCTGTGTGGAGTTTGGAGGTCATCCAATTACTCTATGGTAAAATTATATTAATCTGTGCTTGTTTTTTAATCTTTGATTCAAAGGGATTTTCCTCTGTGAGGTATTGCACTCAGCCGTGCCGTTTGTTATGTGGAGGTTTCGAGGAGGTGATGACGGGGAATAATCAGGCGGGGGTGTGATTGATGGGGTCCGTTACAATATGAGAAAGCTACTGATTGAGTCGCTGTCAGTCAAAGAGAGTGATCCGAGGCCATTTTGGCGGGGAGAGGGTGGTGCGGGGCCGCAAATGCTAAATTCTTACAGAGAAGATCGAAATGGCACAGTAACGGTATGTTGTGGACGGCACAGGTGTAACAGGAGGATTTGAAGCTGAATGACAAACCCAATACATTATGTTTCTGTTAACAGAGGCAACCACTGATGCAGAAGTATCCAAAAATGTCAAATTCTCTCCGACACCAACCAACGCGATCACATACAGTACACATACACGTCCCCATCTGCAACCTGAGGTCCCTCATTTTGGACACGGACAGCTCACGTACCGGTCAAAACTTTGTACTCTTCAGGCGCTGTGCTGCTCAAATCCAACCCTGATTTCCCAGCCGCCGTCCGGCCGACAGCCACGAGCTTCTACTCATATTCAGTGCATATACCTTCTATGCATCTGTACCTTAGAACTCAACTGGAGAAGTCAACAATTTACACCAGACCTCAGCAACTCAGGTGAACCAGCAGATTTCTTTTGTTTCCCAAAGAGCCGCACACTTGAAGGCCACCTCGGGTTAGCCGACCAAATTAGCACCGCACACATTTACTCCACGCATCCCATCAAAACCCCAAATCAGGCAACCCGGCCAATACATTTGTTCACCAAGCTTCTCGGATCAGAGGTGAGGCGTCTTCGAGAAACCGAACGTGTTCAGTCGCTATAACAAGATCCGACAAGTGGAACCAACAACCTGGACGGTAGAGAATCTTAACAGGGGGGGAAAATCAGTGAGGACTGAAATACTGCCCATGTGCTTTTCATTTCCCGTTGGAAATTTCATCATTCATTCATTTCATCATTTCTTTTCCTGGCTAAGATATTGGGAAATGGCAAAGATTTCACCTGATCTGAAAAAGACAATCTATATTTTCACTTCATGTTATGACAGATGGTCCTGTATCTGCCGTCCCTTTCTATTGAATCAACTTCAAGAGCTGATTCTTTGGGGTTTTCCCATTTCAAAATAAGCTACCACATATAAAACCATAAAATGATCAATAACAGTCATGGAATCCGGGGTTTTCAATGCTAGCTGACATTTTTGAAGCGGGAAGTGCCAGAAAAAGAAACAATGTGGCATCAGAACTGAAATAATTCAGAACAAATGCAAAGAACCACCAAAATGTGGCTGAGCAACAAAACCTTTACGTAAACCAAAACATAGATGGATACAGCTGTGTGCTTTAGTAAAAAAGAGAATTTCTTTTTTTCGGTGTTACTGTAGGTCTGTGGGAACGCTTCAGGTCCAGGGTTTTTTTTTTTTTTTTAAAAGAAGAGGCCTCCTCTCTAAAGAGCCAGTTTGGCCCGAAATCATATCGGATTGGGAATTCTCCGTAAACAATGACAATCCCCGACTTAATATAACGAGGCAAAGCCTGTTAGATTTATGGAATCAGGTCATAAAATCACATCATATTTCAATGAAAACAGTGACTCAAATCTTACTTTCTGTAAGTAGTAAGTGAAGGGAGAAAATAAAAAAAAAAAGGTAAACAGTTATTACCAGAAAATTATTAAAATCAATGTCTAGAGATAGTTTGCTTCCACTTCCTGTTAAAGTGGTCTTGCAGTCAGGCTCACAGCGGGTGGCGGACCGGAGCCGAGCGCAGCTGTCATTGTGCAAACCCAAAATTGGGGGTTCATCCTGGATCCATCACGGGGCCACAGCAAGAGACGTACAAACACTCACACCGCTGGGAAATTCAGGGTCTCCGATGAACATTCAGCATGATTTTGGACTGTGGGAGGAAAACGGAAAACCCGGAGGAAACCCAGCGACACTGGAAGAACCTGAAAACTGTCAGAATTTAACCCGGGACCTTCTTACTTCGAGGTTGAATCGCGGCGTGATTTGTTCGTATTTCGTTTTTCAAGACGTGATTTTTTTTTGTGATTTTCCATCACGTGATTCAAATCATCGTGAAATGTTGAAACGACACAATAATCGGCTTTGTTGGGAACAGGAAGTGTCCGGAAATGTCTCGGAAAGTAGTCGACGGATTTGTGAAACGGCAAACAAAGAACTTTCCGTCCTCAAAGCTGACGGGTCGGAAGCAGAGAGATTCGGGCAAGAGTGAGGCCTCGAGCGTCTTCGATAAGAGTCCGAAACGTGATGCGAGGTGACTCGGTCAGAGCCTTTTTTTTTTCAGCTGAGTCTTCCACAGGGAGTCCTCAGAAGGAAGGAAAACCAGTGAATCGGCAACAGGGTCACGGCTCGGCGATGCGTGTCGGACTCACGGGCCGGCACGTCTGGTCTGACATAACAGAGGTCTTGTCGCTGAAGTAGAAAATAAAAATATAGCATACAGGTGGTTCCGATAGTATGGGGTCGGAACACACATCGCGTGAATGTATATTTTGTATTTGACCGGTCAGGGTACCCATGATGACACCCGTCCGCCAAAAGAGACCTCGGAACTGGAACTCAGAAGCCGACCTGATCCCATGCGGCTTTTTTTTTCTTTTTATTTGAAAATCAGCCGAAGAGCCAAAAGATCTGTTACCGGCGTCTTCTTGCCAGATACCACAAAAACACCCTCAGATGTCTGAGCGAACGCAAATTGAAGACCTGCACAAAATTAGATGGGTGGTCATGTGCGTGTGTGTATGTGTGTGTTGAACAAACATGTTGAACAAATTGTGCAGATTTATGATATAATTCACATCATATGTGAGCTGTGGCTCAGTTTTTTAGCAAGTGTCCGTCCAATCAGAAGGTTGGCGGTTTGATTCCCGGCTCCTACTTTCTTTCTGCTGAAATGTCCCGGAGCAAAGACTCGCCCCAGGTTCCTCCCCATGATCTGATTAGCACCTTGCACGGCAGCTCTTCCACCATCGCGGTGTGTGTGTGTGTGTGCGTGTGTGTGTGTGTGTAAAGCGCTTTGCAAACACAAGGTGTGAAAGCACTGTGTAAGTGCATATAACGCATGCAACACATCGTGAACTTAGTGTTGTGATTATAATCTATTTATGTGATGTTAATTTTTTTCAGTTTTTCATACTTATAAAGGGATGGAAAACCTTGTTCTGATATATATTACATTGGAGACAGATATTATCCAGTTACGTGAGATCCTGCGTCGGGACATAATGTCAGAACATAATCGAGGAATGCGGTGAAAAGGAAAAATAATGCCATTCAGACTTTTTTTGAAAGTGAAAGTTCTGCGCGTCAAAGTCAACATTTCAAATTCGTCTTATTATCTCAAATGTCACGGTCATTTCTGCCGTCCAATGAGGTCATTTGTCTTTGATAGTGAACACTTGTTCTTCAGTCTGTCAGATAAATGGTATATGAGGTGTATAATAGATTCCCAGAGAGGTGCGACTCTCAGGCCTTATAATAACCTCTGCGCTGTAAATGTCATCCCACGTTTTGTCTAAAACTCGAGATGAAACAGATGAACCTGCCGCAATAGTGACTCAAGGTCACTATTAATAAGAGACCGAAAGAAAACATCATTTGGACTCTGATTACGGCTGAAAATTAAGCAATAAATCGTACAAAATTCATGTCTGCAGAAAAACTTCACAACAGCGAAGTGCAGGACAATCACTTTTTTCTCGGATCATTAAAGCGGAGACTAATAGTCCTAGTTTGATGTTTGCCAGCATGGATAAACTCATTAATCCGTGAGTGAGCGCTAAACTTCCAAAATGCAGCCCTTCCTGGCGACCTGGACGTGAAAGGAAAGTTCTAAACATTGAGTCTGACCGGAGTCGAGGTGTCCGGACTGAGGCGGCAACATCATTTATCGCATCTGTGAAACTTTGAGATTTTTACCGCGGAGAAACTCAACCTCACCTCGGATAAGAAGTCAGAGAGGAAATGAATGATTTGCGTTTTGGAGTACTGTTAATGTGCTTTAGATTTTCAAAATCAGCCATAATTCCATGGTCTTGTGGACAACCCAAAACTTAAAAATGTATTAAATTAAGCGAGTGGCATCTACTTATTATTTCCAAAGGTGGTTTTTGACCATTTCTGAAATTTTATTATTGCCGTCAAATTTGCATCTGCCATATTTTCTGCAACTAGATACGGTCTTTTCATTTCATTCACAACTTTTCCATTACAGTCATGGGAAACTTCATGAGCTCTTTACTTAATGACTCAGGGAAAAAAAAGAGTCATAGGCTTTTCATTCATAAATGATTTAATTATAGTTGTGTAGTGGATAGAAACAGAGCTCATTAATGTAGATAAGATGACTGAAAAGATAATAGCGATACATTTAATGTCGGTAAAACAGGTGAACATTTTGGGAGGTGAGAGATAATGAGACGCGTGGCGTCTATGTCATTGTTTCCTCTTTTTATTCATTCATTATTAATTTGAATTTTTGTACTTCAACTTTGTTTTACTTATCTATTCATCATTTATTTATCACCTTTATTTTTCCATTTATTTTTCTGTTCAATGGGGTGAGGGGGACCGACCACCTTGCCTGACAGAATTCTACCGTCCCAAACACCCTTTCATACATCGACAGATCTTCCACAATCACAAAACCAGACTCGGTGGCTGTTGGAGATTAATGAAATGTTGTGTGTGCGTGCACGTGTGCGTGCATGTCTTTGCATGTACAGAGCCTGGGCTGGGAATGCTGTGTGTGGCAATTGCCCCCCTTTGATCTTGCCCTCTCCCTTTTCCCATTTCAAAAGAAATCCCCACAAGGAGAAAATTGTGTGTGTGTGTGTGTGTGTGTGTGTGCACAGGCTGGAGGCAAAGGAAAAAAGGTAGGGGAAAGAAGAGGAGGAAAGGGTGGGCGGGATGACGGGGGGGGAACCACTGAAGTGTGAAGAGCGTGCATCTTTCTCCCACTGTCTTTCAACACTCTAAGAAGGCTATTATGTCTGTGGAAAGTGGGAGAATGAGCAGCCGTTTGCTCTCTCTCTCTTTCTCTCTCTTTCTCTCTCTTTCTCTCTCTCTCTTTCCCTCTCCTCAGTTTCTTAATATAGGAAGTTGGTTCCCACAGGCCGAACAATACAGTACATTAGCCAAGCGGAGCAGCATTGTCTAAGGGGAGGATTTGGTGGACCTTAAACTATATGACCGTACAGAAGCTGCTTACGTCTGCAGGAGATATAGGAGCTGTATAGCGTCTGGAGTCTGAACCAAATGTTCACTTCTGACTTCAGACATCAATTCTTTGCCTCTATAATGAACACAATCCTTGAGTTGTCGTTGTTTCGTTAACGGACTGACACCCTGACGGTGTCTACGACGAACGCGCCCCCTTTTTTTTTTCTCTCAGAAAACACAAAAAACTGAGCATATGTTGAATAAGAAGATGATTTAGGGAAAAAAAAAAAAAAAAAAAAAAAATTCAAGAAAGTGGCCGTATTCAATTTTGAAAAGATTTGAAAACTAACTTTTTGTGGTGGAACGATCGGATCGAGCTGCTTAAATGAACTTGAGATATTGTAACTGTCTGTTGTTGTAGTGCACGTCATCAGGCAGGATAATAAATCTACTAATATTAACAACAAACATGTGTGTTTTTGTGTTGAATGCATGTTTTTTTTTCCATTTTTTTTTTTTTAGCGGAGCAACTAAAAACAAAGTTGCTCTCTCTCACCATATTTTGTCATCATTTCTCACAGCAGCCGGATCAGAAGCAGGGCAGGTCCAGCCAGCAGCTTGTTCATTTAGAGGAACTGTGTTGGAGGAAATTACAGATGCTTATCAGTCAAGTTCAAGAACACGTTTTCTTTCTTTTTTTTTTGCCTGCTACTACCCCCCAAACACCCCCCGCGTCTCCTTTCCTGCGATTCTTTGACTTTGCTCTTTCTTCTTCCACTGGCCGCTGCACAAACGGCAGTCAGCAAGGTATGCGACTCTCCATTCACAGCAGCCGGCAGGGGGTCCCTCACTTCAAACCGGCCCACCTCTCTGCCCCGACGCTCAACCCCACCTCGATCGTCGCGGGCGAACTTGACTTTCTGTGTGTAAGCGCGTGCACGTGTGTGTCTGTGTGTGTTTGTTTGTTTCCTACCCCAACATCTCTGTTAAAGGGCAGGCTGCTAAAGCATGACGTGGCAATTTTTGACTTAAATTACAAATACTAGTGCTTTAAATCACATGAAAAAACGACATGATATTCCTCAAATTGACCCACAATGTAAGATTCCAATGAATTACATTTAAATTCAACACATTTTATTCAGATTGAAATTTGAAAGTCTTAATATGATATTAATATTATATTTTATTACGTATTTGATATTTTATTCTCATCACACAATGCTCTGAAAGAAAAAATGAATTCTTTGGTGGTTTTAGTCATCTCCACTTTTTTTGCTTCAGGTAATTTATGAAGCAAATTATTTTTCGTGACAGTGGTTTGCAGTCGTGAGGGTCGGAGGTTGTGGGTAATAGTTGTTTCTGAGGTCTTTACGGTTTATGTTTAAGAGCTGCAGAGCTTTTCAGATGTGCAATGGGCACCTTGAGATGCTGGCATTGCGGCAGGCAGCCAGATTCATGACAGATTCTCTTGTAAAGTTCTTGTCAGCGATTCGAGGCACGCTTTTGATTTTTCGTTTCATTTTTTTTTTTTTTTTTTCACTTCGGAAAGCGGTTTTAGAAATATCCTAAAAAAATAAAGTTTGCAGTTTCAATACCGCGTCGGATGCAATAACAATTTAATGATCGACATAATGAAAATGACCTTTGACTTTGGGCACACCGAGCCATGAAGATTCCTTCATCTAGTCGTCGTTTACGTCGGTCGTATCCCTTCTGTCCCCAGATGTGTGAAACGAGAGAGTGAATGGTTGCATGTTTCTATGTGTGACCCTGTGATTGACAGGCGACCCGTCCGGGGTGCTTCTCCCCCGATGACAGCCTGGTTAGGCTCCCAGGCGGGTTTGGATAATGAATGACCGAACGGCTGAGAGATCAAACAATTTACTTTTCATATTCATCCCTCACACGTACAAAAAAAAAAAAAAGCAAATACAAAACACACATTTCCACATGGGGTTTTATTTTTCTTTTCTTTTTTCCTGCCACAGGGGAGGCGGGTTACTCGTGTGGCCACGCAGCTGCGCCTTGGACTTCCTGGACGGTTCTCTAAGGGCAGATAAAAAGCCCTCATTCACAGCATGTCACGGTGACGCTCGGATGAAATGCACTGCAGCCGCACAATTGCAGTCAGCTGCTGCTGCTGCTGCTGCTGCATGAATGAAAAAGTCCCGGTAAGACACCAGACCAACGTGCACCCTGTGACCCCCGGATGTTTGATATTAAACTTTATATATAGGCTCGCTGCAACTAAACATCCCCGATATGACAGAGCACGTGCAAGGAGGGAGTTGGGTTCTGAGAGGGTGACTTTTACTGTTCAATCCACCTGACTTTCTCCTCATTTATGAATAATGACCCTATTATTCCATGTGACAATATAATTAGTCAGAGAGTACGTGTTTGACTGACCACATGCAGCAGACTCTATCATGACTGTTGCTTTTTTTTTTCATTATTTTTGTCATACTAATCATGTTAGTTGGAATGAAGTGCGTAAAAGTTTCCATCTATTTCACAATAATGTTGATTTGACAGCTATTAATCTTTTATTCCGGCCGTGTTGAAGACAATGACAAAATTGAAAGTGCAAATTTCACCGACGTCAACGGAGAACGAGATTGAGATAGATAGATAGATGGATAGATAGATAGATAGATAGATAGATAGATAGATAGATAGATAGATAGATAGATAGATAGATAGATAGATAGATAGATAGATAGATAGATGGATAGATAGATAGATAGATAGATAGATAGATAGATAGATAGATAGATAGATAGATAGATAGATAGATAGATAGATAGATAGATAGATAGATAGATAGATAGATAATTTTTTTTTGTAAATCAAGTTGTTGTGTGTTAGAGTTAGTAAATCCCATTGTGCTTTCACAATTTAACTGTTTTTATATCTATCTGCTATAGAAAGAAAAAGTCAATCATATGTCAGCAGCTGGACAATATTTCAAGGCCAGAAACCAACCACAGAGTTGAACATGAAATCAATTGTCTTCAAGCGGCGGCAAAAACAATAGGCTAACATGGTGCCAGAAGCAGAAGATAGATAAATAAACAAATTTAAAAAAAAAGACTTCCAAAGTCAAAGTGAAGATGAGGCTAATGCCTACTGAGCCAGTGGATTCTCTTTTTAGGGACTCATCCAATAAAAGCTTCGCAACAGAGGCGGAGGGCCATCACCACTGTAGAACGGTGTGAGAATATTGTTAATCACTAGAAACATGAACAAAATCACATAAAAAAGATTCAATTATATCAAATTAGATTATTGTATTATAATATGGCGATTACCCTGTCAGATGTAATTCTATAGTAAAATAATCATATAACAAGCACTGCCAGTAGATGCCTTATATGAAAAGTAATAGTATTTTTGCTACATATCTTTTTCGATAAAAAACTTCATTGAGTATTAATACCACCAGGCATGCTACTTTAATTAATAATTATTGTTTATACTCTGTTTTTAAAGGTACTCATAACAGTGCAAACAATATATGGTTGATGTATCATGGAACTCTATCACATTGGGGAAGTAGCAACAAATAAAAAGCAGATAAAACAGATTAGCAGAACCTGTTTTTGAAAGGACTAGATAAATATAAAAACTCTTTTGGGAAAAGGTAAAATGTGTTGTATGATATTAATTAATTAAATGAACATGACCCAAAATTGAAAATCAATTGGGGAATTTAGTCCCCCTTCATAATTTTTGAACGCGTGTAAACAGACTAATATCGATGAAGAGCGGTACATTTTTTATTGCCTTCGTGGAAATATTAAATAAATACACCCATGATGACAAAAGTCAGAATAGATGTCTTTAAAGAAATAAAGTCATTCTTTGTAAGGAGAATTGGATGACTTTTACAAAAACACCAAAGACCACATGTATAAATACCGATTACATGCATTCACCAGCGACAAAAGGTGCATAATTACAGGTAACACATAAAAAGCTCTATCTGGGAATTAGAATTCCTTCCAGGAATGTGTGAGCGGGGCGTGCATCTTTATTGATTTGGAAAAAAAAAAGAGGATGAAATGAAGGAAACCTTGAAAATGGCTTCAATACCATTGGAGACTTTTCGTAGCGTAAACTATGAGCTCACTTAACACTGAAAACATTTAATGCAGTGATTGACTCGCCGGGATGCCTTTGATATTATGTATTCCCAGCTTGACACGTTATGAAAATTATGATTAATATTACACGTTGCTTGTATCAACATTTATTTCTCATTCTGTCAACTTCGACGAGATTTAGTCCAATATTGTTACTCGTCTTTTCATAGCGTTGCGTGGCAACTCGCTCAAGGTCCCACCAATGCAGGCCTCGAGAGAAGAGCGTTGACAAGTGATGCAGCCACTTCCAGGGAGACGCCCCTTCCGGGAGGAGCCAGTCGCAGAGATACATCGACGCCGGTTGGCGACCTTGACATGTTTTGAAAGTTTCCACGTTCCTCTCTATCGTGCGTTTGCGTGCACGTGCTGGCAGGAAGCAGATGTACCAATTCCATTCGGAACAGATGATGAAACTTGGTGTCTCCCTTTTGCCCGGAAACATAAGCGACTTTGGGGTCTCACCCCCAAAGTTAATGTCTCCCGCAATTCCGTCGTCAGTCCGAAGAAGTCAAATTCCCGATTTTTCAACATCCAGGGCATGGGTCTGGTTGTCACAGGAGACAAAAGATCAACAAGTCCTTTCCTCAGAGACATACCCTGACAAATACGAGTCCGGCCGATCGGCTAGATTAAACAATTTCATAGGCTTTGCGGGAGCCGAGGGCTACGATTGATATAAATGTCTCTGTTTCTGACACTCAACCTGTTTTCATTTTGCATCCAAGGTTTGCAACGCCGTCTTTATAAGTGTTCTTCTACTCACAATGGGCATCTGAGTTCCCTCTGGGCTTTCAGCTGTGGACCTCCCCCCCCGTCATCTAACTAAACCACCTTTACGCCCGCGTCTTATTATTCCTTGGCCTATAAGTCATATTTTGTGGCACACTTGTAATAAGAACCGGCGTAGAGTGAGGCGGCGGCGGCGGCGGCCTGCTGCCGAGTGATGGGCCGCAGCCCGGTTGCAGACTTTGTTTTCTTTTCTTACAGAGAGGTGCAGAGGCTGTTTAATGCTTGGATGAACCACAGTGCCTGATACAATCACATGTGTGTGTCTGTGTATGTGCGCGCGCGCGTGTCTCCGCGTACGTATGCGTCTGTGTGTATGCGCGTGCGTTCCGGGTCTGCGTGTGTGCGACGCTATGCCACGAGCAGAGTAATTCCACCACAACCAAACCATAAAAGGCCTCATAATACAGAGTATTTATATCCAATTGCGTGGAACTACATAAACACCCTTTGCTGTAGGGTTTTTTTTTTATTTTTTTGGTATCCTTTTTTAATCTAGCCTGTCAAAATAAATGTGCCTTTTCAACCCACCCACACAGAGATAAGTACAATCATAGGGCACTTATCACTCACTCACTCTGAGGAAACCCAAACAACCACTTGTCTACCACACTCATACAGCACTGCCCCTATTACATGTGTGTATATATTTATATATGCATATATATAACACTGTTCACAACACCACTATGAATACATTGGGATCCTGCCAGGCATCTGATGGTAGAGTGGGCTGGCCGAAGGAGTAAAGAGAGGCCTCACAGTGGTATATAAACTTAAATCTAATCAATAATTTTAAAATATATCTGATTGCATTTCAGGTAAGGTAATCCTAAATGTATATACAGTGCATTGGTGAGTGACCAGGGGTTCTATAAAGTGGAAAGAAAAGGAAAACTCTGGACGGAAAGTGTTCCCTCCAGTCGGCTGCAGGGGGCCTGTCTCGCCAGATGCGCACCATTGCCGCGGAGACGCAGTAATGGCAAACCAGTAGATTCCACCGTTGAATGACTGTAAAAATATTTTACTTGCAACGGCAGACCTCCTATTCAAATGTTTTGACAGCGTCACATGAGAAGCGCGTCGTCCTCGGAACTCGGCATGGGTTGACCGGGGAGGTCGCAGGTTTGCCACGGTTGCTTTGAGGTTGGCAACATCGGCTAGACAGGAAAGTAACCGGACGATCTACCGACTCCAGGACCACAAGCTGCGCGGGATGTAGGCGGATCTGATTCGAGTATCAAGCCTGACACCGACCCAGTTATTGACTTCACCTCTGCACTGTCCTCTTCACCAAACAACTCCCTTGTGGTCAAATTCACCCTCTGGTTTGACTCGTAAAAAAATACACCCATGTTGAGCTGTTCTGTGCCATTTCTCATTCCAGTTTAATTCCAAATAATTCATGATGACTATCAAACTATTTTTTTTTAATTTTACAATAGATGGATTCAATTTATTTGAACTAATTGTGGATCTGAATGATCCAAAGAAAAACACCTTTAATTTCCATCGCTTTACAACAACCTCGCTTCCTTGTTACCAACCGCACGTCCACGAATCGACCAATCAGAAGCGGAAGAACCCACGCTAAAGCGGGAAAATCTCAACGGTAGAGTCTTTCTTTTTTTTTTACTGTTTTCAATCCTGCCATAAAGATTTTTATATAAAGAAAAAAAGATTATAATTCGCAACATGAATGCACGTGCTCAACTGAAAAAACACTAAATTGCCTTTCAACAAATGAAGAAAAATACATGACTTAACCTCACCAGTAAGAAATTAAGTAATAACTCAGGCCACTGCTACCAGCGAAAGTGTAAGATTTCTTCGAAGATCATGTGTCTTAACTGGGTGTTTTTTTATTTTGAAAATGCACTTCTGGTGTGCCAGTGCATGTGAGAGGCACGGCTATGGGAAGGATCACTAAATATAAGATTTCTTTTAATACATAAATATCAAATATCTGTCTACAAAATCACTTACACTCCCTCCGATGACTCTAAATCTGCCGGGTCGTCTGTCGGCCTGGCAACAGGGTATCGCTCTGCCACAGAGTATTCCTCTCGTCTTTGTGCACAGGTGTGCTCTACCCCATGGGAAATTAATTTATCTGAGCGCAGGGCAAGTGGATGGCGGATTTCTGTTCGAGTTGCACCTAAATAATCACATCTTCCTGTGTAATTAATGCTGTTAAAGTTAAAGATGATTTGGGAGCTTTGAGAATGTCTGATTTTGTCAAGAAAATGCCAAAAAGGCAGTATGTTAATGGTATCCGCATTAAGATTAATATTTTTTCACATTGTAGTGATTTCTCTCCTTTAATACATCCACATGTCACGATCTCTGCCATCTTCCCCCGGCCGACAGCAACATCCAATCTCACAGAGGCTTCTTAAGCATGATTGTGGAAGTGTGAATAATACAGCAATGTGATATATGTATACGGTACTTTTGTGGATAAACGTGTTAGTGTACCATCACTTATTAACACTGCATTCAATGGAGAAAACATGGAATATTGTAAAATTATTACATTGCGGCGCCGGGGAAAAAATGCTAATGCAAACCGATGTGTTTGGTCTGGTTAAGCGAGGACGTTGGGGTCATGTTGCGATAGCAGACGGGTGTTCACCCCTGGTCCCATTTATAACATCGCCTTTCAAGACTTTGAGCCAACCCTAATGTTTTGTTGTCGTACTAAATAGTTCAAGTTCTATTTGAGTCCTGTTTACATCTCCGCCTTTCATAACCCAATCCATTATGATTTCAGGCATCTCTCCGGCGTCTCTGGGGCGGCGTCTCCATGGCAGCAATCGCAAAATACTCCGAGTCCAGATCTCCCACAGGTTTTCCTGTCATCTAAAGAATCCCAAACTCGGCCACCGTGGAGTATGATGCCGCCGCACCGCCAATTAACACCTTTATAGCCTTGACAACAATACTAGCCCTTCGTCGTCACACATTTCATGCAACCAGCAGCTGATGCAGACTTGATCTACAGGATTATAATGATTGAAAAGGTTGGAAATTGTTGAACAGATTAGTTTGACATATGTATACAAACACAAATATTTACACATTAGAGTTCATGCATTAAACAAATGTTAAGTGAGATCATTTGTCTTCCACATTCACAGATGAGATGCCAAATGGATATGAGAAAGTTATACATTAGATTTAACAACAATATATGCTTGTTTTGACTCAAATGAGGCTTAAAAGGGAGAATCATTTGCCATGACATACCACAGCCCTGTAGATACAAACCTGGTGATATGGTAACATATAGTTTAAAGTTTGTAGCACAGATTGAGAATTGAGAACAGATACCGAGAAAAGACTTGTGAACTTACGATCACATTTACTCACAAATGATCACAAAATAAAGAAGGAGAATGCAATCATTCGTACTGATATCTGGTAGCGGCTTGTAACTAGTATGGGCGTGTAACTACCACTCGTGCCTCACATTGCCCGACATTAATTCAGGAAGAGGAGAAAGGATAGTGATAACAGACAGTTTTCTGATCGACTTCTGTTTGTTTCAAGTAAATGACGTCATTTCCCATCAGCTGCAACAGCATGAAACGCCTTGAGACAGAATTTGTGTCTTTTCATTCCAGAATAATGGCTGACTCAATGAAAACCACAGAAAACAATGCTAAGAACACAGAGAACATGAGAAAACACAGGAATATAAGAACCCTCTAGTGGCACTGTTCTGAATTGATGTTCTCTTGTGTTTTAAAGTGAGGAAAATCCATAAAATGCATGAAAGGGTTACATAAGGAAAGGAGGTTGTAATTTGACCACCAGTTGTCAATTTTTTTTACACACATATATATACTGCTCAAAAAAATAAAGGGAACACCTGAACAACACAATGTAACTCCAAGTCAATCACACTTCTGTGAAATCATAGTGTCCACTCAGGAAGCGACACAGATTCATTTTGACTTGTTTTAAGGACATTACATCAAAGTTGGATCAGCCTGGAGTTTGTTTTTCCACTTTAACTTTGAGTGTGATTCCTAATCAGACCTCCATGGGTTGATACAATTGATTTCCATTGATCATTTTTGTGTGATTTTGTTGTCAGCATATTCAACCGTGTAAAGAGCAAAGTATTTCAAAAGAATATTTCATTCATTTAGATCTAGGATGGGTTTTTTAAATGTTCCCTTTATTTTTTTGAGCAGTGTATATATATATGTGTGTGTGTGTGTGTGTGTGTGTGTGTGTGTATACACATATATATTCATTAGTGCAGGTTTCTGTTCCTGTGAGCTCGTCGTAACACCCAGTATTCAACAAAAATATATAAAGTATATAACGTATAACTAGCTCACAAGAGACCTGTGAGACCACAGATTGACCTTTTTTTTCATATTCTAAACTTTCATTGAATGAAATCCATTTGTGGAATCCAAAGGATACAATCATTTTAATGAGTCCAAAGCAAATGAAACATAGCCAATGCAGCTTACTAGACTGCATCTAGCATGCTGTATATTATGTTTGAGGCTATTTTCAATACATTGTTTGTTATAGCAAGTTTGTTATCTGTCCTCCCTGATTCTTTTTTGTTTTTATCTGCCAGTCTTGTTCTTTTACTTTCCCTTTCTTCACAGTCACTTCCCCACCTTTTCGTCTCTCCCTAGTGTTCACCTCTTCACTTGGATGCCACGCTGAGCCGCGCCTATCTTCCTTTGTATGATGGTTCACTGATATTTTTAAAGTGGAGTAGACTTACACTGGGCAGATTAGTGGGACTTGGAGTTGCCAGGGTAAGCTAAATCCCTGTGAAGTCCCAGAGGAGCATCGAGTCGAGCATCAGTGCACACGGTCTGGCTTTCTCACACAAGAGGCTACTTATCTTCTCATGGCCCTATGAGAAACAGGTCAATACGAGACAAACCCGGAGCAATTTGAATACATCAGACAGTTGACATACAAATGCTAAAACCGACTGACTGCCGTTAATAAAAAATTTCAAACGTTTAATTGTTCAAAATTTTTTGCAAGGAAATTTGGCGCGTCATCAGCAAAGAAAATGCAGTCATAAGGCTGTTGACAGAGCTCTGACTTTCATTTCACTCCTCTACAAATTCTGAATTTCTAAAGCTACTCTAATTTCTAAAGCTATTCTTTGTTTATCTATAATTCATATGTACTGAGTGAAGAAATGGGAATATGTACAACTGTGATATACCCATGCGTAATTGCTCCCATGAACACTGGATAGCATTTCAAATGATTTAATGCATGTTAGTAAACCTGAAAAGGCAATGGCATCACATTACATAAACATTAGCATCACATTAGCTGGATTACAGCCTGTAGCTGCACAGAGACATTGAATTAAAGCCATGCATCTATCTATCTATCTATCTATCTATCTATCTATCTATCTATCTATCTATCTATCTATCTATCTATCTATCTATCTATCTATCTATCTATCTATCTATCTATCTATCTGTCTGTCTGTCTGTCTATCTATCTATCTATTGTGTCGATCTCAATTGCTGTTTATAGTTGTCAAATAATAGACTGATACAACAGGTTGCACGGTATGTCGCTCCCTCATTCTCGCTCTCTCTCTCTCTCTTTCTCTCTCTCTCTTAGACTCTCACACACCACACACACAACCACATTGTACATGCACACACACACACACACACACACACACACACAAACAAAGTAGGACTGAGATTAGTGAGGTACATACAACCAGCAGTACTTTAAGAATGATTATGCTATCTATTCAGACAGATCTACAGGGGGAAATATTTGAAGCCATAAAACTGCCAGTTCTCTGTTCTCCCCGCCTCGGTGTGTGTGTGTGTGTGTGTGTGTGTGTGTGTGTGCATGTGCATGTGTCTGAGTGTGTGTCTAGGCAAGTTGGGTGACATTGCTGAGTGCAATGAGCCGATGGCATCTGAAGGCTATTAGCATGGGGAGAATACATTCCGGAACTGGCCGGCCAATACAAACACTCAGCTCGCCGTAATGAGGTGTGACTAGACTGGCCCGTTTCCATGGAGACCCCCAACAAGCCAATGTCGCTTTTTCACTCTCTCTCCCTCTTATTTCTCTCTTTTAAATACCCATTTGGGTGAATCTAATTTGCAGGATGGATTAAAGACTAGGCCTAAGTAGTAAAATGACAGGGGGAGCGCTATATCTTCACTCATTTTCCTTTGGCTCTTCAAAGGCTCCTGCAATCAGCTCAAGAGTCTGATTAATATTTTCCATCATTATCCACTGTCTTGGATCATTAGAAACGAAGAGATGAATCATCACGCAATACAACACACGTGGCTGCTACAGCGCTACATCAAAAGTCGAAGGATTATTTTGCGAAACGGTTCAAATGAAATCACCACCTCGAGTAATTCTCATTCAGAATCCCGGCAAGGCGGGAGACGCACCGGCTCGGTCGCGTCCTTAATTCAAACATCGTAGAAGATTCGAATGATTTCAGACGAGGAAAAGCCGGAACGCGGTGCAGCTACATCCTGGAAGGCATGATTTGTTAGTTCAACACAACCGTGTTGGCAGAAGCGGCCAAGTCAGAAGGTGGCTAATGGATATGTGGTTTGTTCTTTGGTCTCACCAGAGCACGACCCGCTCCGCATAAGAAAGGCGATGGTACGAGCACATATCCGCGATGAATTGTCGCATCTCGTTTTTTTTCCGGCTCCATGTTCCTCAAATTGCTCCCGATGAGCTGGTTGAAACCATTAGCGTATGCTTGTGTGTGAACAGGGTGAAACAGTTGGAGTGGCAAAGGTATGAAAGCACTTTATAAATGGTGTGCATTTACCATTCGCTCCGTTTTGCTCGGTCATCCGTCGGTCATTCAATGGAACCAGTGCAAAACTGGAGAGTGACATAAAAATGTTCAAATTAGATGTGTACCATGATCTGTGTAATGCTTCTGAAAACCCCAAGTAAGTAGTGTGAAAGCAATTATTCGGATAAAACCATCGCCTACATGGGAGCTTTCAAATAGGGGGTCATTATTTTGAACCCTCGTCTTGACAAAAATTGATTCTGAAATTTTTTTCATTCGCTTTGGTTCATGAAGTTTGTCACCCCGACGTCCAACTGCATCTCTGAAAGGTTAAAAAAAATCAGTGTCTTTGTCCTTGACCACGGATATATTTGATTGAATGCAATGGCTCAGGTGCTTTTGCATAAATAAGATTGGAGAAAATGAAATAAAACGAGTGATTAAATGATCGACAATTCTATTGAATTCAATTACATTTATTTTATCGATTGAAATCGATTGATTTAAAAAAAGTTTAGTGTCCAAATCTTATAGTAACCGAAGTGAATTAGAAACATCTCATAGAACAATCCAAGGCTCAGATGAACAAAAGCAGAAAATGAATCCTTTCTACACTTAGAGCATGGATATGCAAAATGCTTCCACAGAACTCCGTGTCCTTTGGAAAACCTGTGTAGAAAACCAACGTCTGTTTGGTTTGAGGTCTTGACAAAAAGCATTCCAGCAGCGGCAGCGACGGATATTCCAAAAATATAGGACGAGATTTATTAATTTCTTTTATCACGGCGCATATCGCTCTCTGGCAGCAGAAACTCATCCCATCCCTCGCGTACCAGCACCTCCCTCGGTGGCGCTGCGGTTCCTCACCCGCGAAATTCAGACTTTATATGTGCATCTGTGCAAATGTCAGGGTAATTACTGGTGCGCGCAGCAAAAAGTTTGAGACAGTTAGCGTTTATTTTTCTGCCGCATGGAGATCAATATTTCTCCCTATTACTTCCTGAAAAGCTCAGTGTTTGGTGACATGGAATCATTAGCGGGGTTCCACCGGATCCGGGGGTCAAACCGGGGCTTCGCTCCGGGTGTGTGATAATCGTTACTCCACGGGTTTCCTTGCCAAGATCTTACGGAACAATTTGCCGTATCATTAAGTTTACGCAATCTGCCTGCCAAAATCATTACTCTTTAGTACTTATTCTAGTTTTGCTAACAGTTGACTCTCATTCGGTCTGATCTGGACGACCGATCGAATTTTCTTTCTTATTCTTTCTTCTTAGAAACCAAATTCCTATCCCCCGTTTTTTTTGTTTTTTTTTTTCCACCGGAATTTTTCATTCATTTTGATCTAAACGGTTATTATCTTTTCCAGGTGCCTCATCTTATATCCTCAACAGTCCGGATCTGACACCTGACATCTTTTTCATGTTTCACCCGAAGAAAAACTCAGCGACACCTTTCGCATACCTGACCGGACCCGAAAAATCCAGTGCAGGATGTTCTCCGTCAGGTACATCCCACCCTCTTGGCTAGTCTTGTGTTTATTTCTAAGGCTTTCACTCTTTCCCAGGTCTCTCTTGGCCTCAGAGCGAAGGCTCTTGGCTGAGGTCCACACTACACAAAGGACCCGGGCATTCCAGCTGTCTGCCTTTAATCCAGTGTGTCAGCTCGTGTTAATGTTGCAGCGTGAAATCTGAGGGCGCAAAGCAGCGTGGAATATCTAAAAGAAAAAAAACCCATCCTAAGAATTCCTCTGAAAAAGGCCACCACACATTGAGCCGGACGGTCGGTGATCTGCTGGTGGTAGAGTTAATGGGTGGTGGTTATGAGCAGTTGAGAGAGAGAATGCGCGCGCGTATGTGTGTGTGTGTGTGTGTGTGTTCATTCAAAGTTTCAAGAATGCCAGGCAGGTGGCTGGAAGGTAACATTTGGGAGGTAGCTCTAAATCAAACCGGCCCAAATCCGAGGAGAACGTTGGTCTAATTAAAAAGAAAAGTGAGGAGAAAGAGGAGCCCACGGTCTGATGTGAGACTAAATCAGCATTTCCGCTTCTCCTCGGGACCCCTGCAGTTTGCTCTGACACACAATGGAGAAATGATACGCTTTGTTGGACGGTTAATTATCTTAGACACACATACTGACACCCACTTCCACACACGGAACACGTGCATGAACCCCGTCGCAAATTCAGACGAACATATGTAAACGCCACAGTGCGCACACGCCTATGTGCACGCCCACACACATTATCATTCCACTGTCTGTGTGCCTTACTCACTTCCACACAATCCGGCTTTATTCACTCGAATTCATTGTCTGCTACATTTGCTGCGAGCAACATCTATTCAGCCTAAACGGAACCATTCACTCTCCAGATGGCGTTCGTGTGTGTGTGTGTGTGTGCGTGCGTGTGCGTGTGCGCGTGCGTGCACGTGCGTGTCGATCCGTATGTCTTCTTTTGAACCATTTCTTTAATGAAAGTGACATAAACGTAAATGGAATTTCCCAGTAGGACAAAAGAGAGACTCCGATAGAGTGCGAGTCTTTCAGGTGATCCCCCTGACGGAGGCCGCCTCCCGCGTGAAGGTGCCACCCAGGACATCCTGACACTTTGCCAACCTATGATAGTCTCTGCCATAAAAGCTCCACGAAAATCTGGATTTAATCGCTTCATAAGGCAGCTTTACCAAGTGACAATGTTGCGATGCAGCTGCTGCTGCGGCAGCGGCGACGCAGTGTCGGGAATCCAAGCCTATTAGAAGTTAGAACTTTCACAGTTTTGGAAATGTTGAAGCTGTTGCTTCTTCTCTACTAATAGAGCTTTAAAATGTTCGAAATTTATTTGTCACAAGTTTCCACGAGTTGAATCAAAATGAGTGTTTTCTGCTTGTTTATTTTTCTCCTGTGCCGTTCACAGATTACAATTTTGGTATGAGCTGTCCTCGCCGCCTCCATGGCTGTGCGCGCACGTCTGGAGAAATGAGAAATTAGAAAATATATGATATACGATACTGCGAGTTCTGCGAGTATGCTTATAGGAAATCTGCAAACTGTGACCCGAAAACGTGGAAATAAAAAAAAAAAAATTGCATTTTTCTCCAGCATCTATATAACTCAGCAACAACGATTTTACTCTGGAAATGTAAAAAAAAACAAAAACAAAAACAAAAAGTGCTTACTAAAGAGATAATTGGAACTATTAGGACTTTAGATCCCGGCGAGCCGGGCTGAAGCTGGAAGCTCCCGCTGTGCAGCTCCACTGTCAAGCCCGATCTCCTCCCCCGAGCGAGTTTGTCGAGGCCCGCTTTGTCCCGCTGTCAGCTTTTTATTTCCTTTGTTGGGAGGAAGCCTCCGTGTTCTGATTTCCTTCACGTTTTAATAGTCCCGTCGCACATGTTACTTTAAATCTCATATCATGCACTCGATTAATTCACGCCTGAATAAGTGTGACACTCGGGCCTACAGCCTTATATAAACTAGATATTGATAGCGAGTATTTGCCTTTTTTTTTTTTTTTCACACAATAGCTTGACAACGATGGCGGTTTTTGAGATAAATCGTGAATATATAGGTAAAGTTTCCGGTGCTATTTTTTTCTGACAAAAATCAGCTTTCTCACTGGGTTCTGGGGCACTTTTAAAATGTAATTCGCATCACTTTAAAACTTTCGCCGATTGTTTTCGGAACAAATGACCGTTTGCGACCATTGACACTGCCTCACAAATGTGCAGAGTCAGACACATAAAATCTTTTTTAAGATTACGGTCCCTCCTATTATTAGAAAGTGTATCATTTATTGGGATAATATTACATTCATGTCAACATACATCTTCAAGCCATTAGAGAACTCTTTTATACTAATACACTGTGCAAATATATGTTTCCATGTCTTTCTGCAACTAATAGAAACTGCATCTTCAGGGCCTCCAAACACAAATGATTTGAGTCGGTGTCAAAAAAACGCTCATATTGAACACGCGTGAGATCAGCAGGACATCATCGAAATGTATTTATGTATATATATATATAGGGAAGATTACGTTTCAACATCATTAAGAATTTATCATCTGTTCCAAACTAACAAAGTGCTCCTCAGCTGGGATTTCATTTGGAGAAGTTTAAGGGGGAGGGGCTTCGGCGTGAGACCCACGGACGTAGCGGACACTGCGCAGGTTAATTCCATGCTTTATTTGCGGCGTGCAGCCCAGATACGCTGCCTCAGATTTCTAATGCTTTTGCCGTGAAGGCCAATTTTTTTTTTTTTTTTTTTTTTTTTTTTCCTCCAGGAACCGCAGAGTGAAGTTCTCATTATCACATCCGTGTTATCTTTAAGCGTTCTCATCAAAGGACACATCACACCCCTCAGAGACTGGCAGCACAGAGAGGATCCTCATATCTGCATCGGTTAATGGCCTATTATCAGACGCCGGATTGTTTGTATTCACGACGCGGCGCAGTCGGTGCAGATGTGCTCCGCCGTGTAACGCACACTGACTTGCTCAACAGGTTGGGTGGTCGGAGGAAAGCCTTGCAGCGGGGTTCATTTGAGTCCGCACAAAAAAAAGATTACTTGAAGTGCAAAATGGGCTGCCCGCTGAATCACCCATCTGCGTTTTTGAATTCGGCGTAACAATTAAGAGGTTTGATGTCGCCTTGATCTGCAGCTTGCCCGCTGAGGACAAAAGGAGAAACTTGGAGCATTTATATTCTGTTTACGGTCGGCTCTTCGATGTGCATTGGTTGTTACTACTCTTAATAAGACAGTAAAGCATGGGCTTTTTCAAAGAGCCTTGCCGGAAGCGGTTAACATGATTTCTTTGGAATCCAAAAAAACGGGTCCTTGTTGGAGATTTAGCAACAGAAAACTAAGCCTTTTCAACAAATACAGACCGGTGAAACAGGGGGTCATAAAACCGACTTGCCCCGCCCCTTCAAAAATAAACGGTTGAAGACCAATCCTGACTTCATGGTCTGAGAAATATACAGCCTGCGTCCACAATCGCTTAGCGCACGTGACAAAAGAGATCATCTTGGCGACAGCTTGGCCGAAGGACCGCTCTGAATATAAAATCTGGCTCCTCCTAGGATCCATTCACGCTCTCCCATAATACCATTATCAGGTTGAATGTTATTATCATCACACCTTTTGTTTTGTGGCCAAATACCTGGTGACCTGAAGATCTTCCTATCAGGGGATTTAATAAGAAGGAGGTGCCAGCTGTGTGTTGTCTGCCACAAAGATAAGTAAATGGCCATTTAGGCAAATGGGTAGACTAATGTAACAAATTAAGTTTGTCATGGCAAAATGCAATGGCCTCAAAGGAACCGGTAACCATGACAGCAAAAGGGCTCCACATGCTTGTGGGCTTTGTGTTATCATTTCCTTTCTTTGGTATGTCGAGGATTCGGGTGTCCTCTGCCTTCCGTGGGCTATCAGGAGCAAATCTGATACTTTTCAACCACAATGCTGTTTGTTATTTGATGCCATCCTTTCTTGGATATTTTAACAGCGGCATTTTTTTCAATTCTTTTTTTTTTGTTGAAAAACGGAATAAAACAGACGTAGCGCAGACACGCACACATGCACACATACAGAAACAAATAATGACCTCCAAATTGAGAGATTATTGTTCAATTGGGAAAAACAGAAAACACAGTCTCTGTCACCCTCTCTCTCTCTTTCTCTCTCTCTCTCTCTCTCTCTCTCTCTCTCTCTCTCTCTCTCTCTCTCTATCTATCTATCTATTTTTCTGTCTATCTGTCTATCTATTTAAAGAGAACAATGCTTATATATTTATGGATTAATGTTTGCATTATAGCTATCAATATTATAGCCTTGCGTATATATATAATTATATATATATATATAAGTTTTTGTATGTATAATATGTGTGTATATTTATTCATTTTTTATTTTTTTTATTTTAATTTACTATTTGATTTCGATTTTTATTTTATTGTTTTTATTTTGTTATTTGTTTATTTGCTTTTTTGATTTTTTTGAGAACAGTCTCCGATACCCATGTCTGTTCTTAGAACCTTCTGGTAACCAGGCTTCTTATCTACAGCCAAGATGTCAACTCCAAAGAACGCCAACCTTCCTCTTTTTTTTTTTTCTTTTTTTTTTTTCAAGAAAAAAGAAGACAGGAGAAGGGAGAGGTAGTAGAGGGAGAGAAAGAAAGTGAGACAGACAGGACAAAGCTGGGAGTGAGGAGAAACTGAACACAGTGTCTGTTGTGTGTATGAAGGGAGGACTTGGCACAAATGCTGGTTGAGCTGTAAGAATATCCTGTGCTGCTCCCTGCTCCATGCCTTCCTCCTGAATACTGTCTTTGTCCTCCCACTGCACACAGTGACACTGACAATCCACACACAGCAACACCTGGCCCCTGCAATACTGTCTCTTCTACTTAAGCACAGGAGGAGGCAGGACGGGACAATGTGGGACAACACCAGACCTTACGGGGGGAAGAGGAAAAATACGAACCACAGAAGACCAGCGTTCACGCCGAGAATTACAGCTTTGATTATTTGCAGGGGGACCCTGCTCAAAGTCAGCTCAATTAACCTTGTGTTTTCGTCAGAAGCTTTATTACTACAGTGTAGCTTGAATATTTATTATATTTGATCATTTGATTATTCTGTTTGCATGTAATCGGTGATGTTTCTTAGCATAAAAACAATATTACGTATTTCAGGAGCAGCACTCCCTCCCTTCAGGAAAGTCAATGTGTTTTGAGGATGGAGTGCGAGCTCTTTTAAAAAAAAAAAAAAAAGAAGAATATTTATGAAAAACAGGGAGACGGCCGTGAGAAATGCACGGACCCAAAGATACGGCAAATAGTTTTCTCCAAAACAATAAGCCGGCATCATCCAGGAAGAGGGATCTGGGAGGACATGCCGGGAATGCCGCGGAAATTCATGACAGATGAGGCCGGCGACACTTGGCTGCTCGGTATTAACAAAGACAAATTAATATTCCGATCGAAAGGGTTGAAATCGCTGTCATCTGACGAAGAGCGTGGATGATATTGGCGCAAAGACATACATACATACATAGATCCACTTTTTCGGTTTCCCGAGGTGAGGCAACCCAAACCTTTTATATGTCCTTTAAGCGCCGTTTTGATCTTGACCAGCCAACTCTTGGTTTGCAGAGCTGGGATTGCTGGATCTTTTTTTTTTCTTTCAAGGTGCACTTAAATAACTTTTGCTTTTGCTTTTTTTTTTTTTTACACAAACACAAGCAGCTGTGCTGGGCGTTTGGCTGAAAGGGCGGCTTGGAATCCATTCATTTATTCATGAACGTGGTTTTTTTGGTCGAAAGACCGATCGATCAGTAGCTCGGCTCTCGTGACCTATAATGACGTGCACCGGGATTGCGGGTGTCCAGTCACAGTGGTAAACAATTTCACCAGGAAGAGGAGAGCAGTCTTACTAAAAACGTATCTATCGGGATATATCGTATAAACATTGTAGCCTTGTTTTTTTCTACAGAGTAATTTTGAGGAAATAAACTCCATCTGCCGTCCGCCCTCATAAATCCCGACCAATCAGATTGCTGTATTCATTGTGTTTATTTTTTTTCTGCCAGCAGTGAGGTACAGCTCCAGAAAAATAAACAGCAGTTGATTTTCAATGCACATCTTCAAGGAAATAGATTATCCCCCAAAAAATGCATCGACAGGAAGATCTTATTGTTGCCCAGCTCAACCGTAAACTCGGGGTCTTCAAAAAAAAAAGCACTGTTTTCAATTATAGGAAAGAAAAACTCAAGAGCTATCCGTTAGCCATCAACCTCATCTAATCTAATATTTTTTTATTTCTTTAGTTATTGCTAAAGTGACATATTAGCCTCAAATTCATTTTTAAAGAACTTTCCAGGGTGTTGACATGTACTGAAACAAACTCATTGGAAATCTTTTCATCCAAATCCGTGATATGTTTTTCCACTATTAAACATATGACATATAACTGATGATATATTCAGCAGATGAAAATATATTAGGTCCTCAATTGAAAGTTTTCCAGGATCCACTTAATGATGAAAATCCCCACCTGGCCCCAGCTGTGGTGCAAACAATAGCCCCTTGGTTTATGTTTACCTTTTACGCTTCGAGCAGAATTCAACGTTCAACAAAAGTCAACATTCATTAAAATTCAACATTCAGCAAAATTCTAAATTCAGCCGTCATAGATTTAGAATGCTGTGTAATCCGGTTAAAAACTGGAATATTCTTGAAGACCAGTTCCGGCCCATTACCCATTACAGAAAATCAATTATATTTTTTATCCCGTCTGTATTTAATTCAAAAAAATATAATAAATAAACAATAAATAGATTGGAAAAAATATGTTTATATACACATATATATAAATATATTCACATAAAATTAATTGTCTTTTCCTTGAACCGAGGCAGTTGATAAATTTGCTACAATACTATGTTTATTACCTTCTCCACTAATTGACTTGTAAAATGTCTAAAACATAAATATATGCATTGGGGTTAGGGTGTATGTATATATAAGTATATATACATATATATGTTTTGCGTGTTTTTATTTCATTGTTTCTTTAAAATGTGTATTTTGTGTGTATGTATATGTCTTGAGCGTTGAGTAAGGCACCTTAAATAAAATGTATTATTTTATTTATTTTAAATTGTTTGGTAATGTATAGTATTTTTATTTGTCCTGTAACTTACATTGATTGATGAATTATCTAAAAAATGAATAAATAAATAAGACATATGTGTCATGGGCATCGCACTGGAGGCCCCTTCGGCTGAAATGAGCGATGCATGAGAGCCAACCTTTGCCTGACCTCACCGTGATCTCAAACACATCCAGGAGTGCACGGAGACGGGTTGGCTATTTTGCCAACAGGTTGCCGGATGGGAAAAAGTCACTGTGTGCACAGAAACATTAGTGGTGACTCGTGCTTTGTGTTTGAGGGATGTTCACTGAGTATAACTCAGCACGACGTAGGCCGTGAACACAGAGTTTTGGCTTTGGCATACATCGCAACCCCCCCGCAGCCAGCCTGGTGGAGCAGCCAGACTGAACCTAACAAAGGACCAAAAGAAAAACAATCAGTGGTTATGAAGATGTTCCGCTCCCTATTGGCAACACTTGACACATTTTCCATAGTTGTGAAATTAATAAGCAATTAAAATTGGATATATACTATATGTATATATACATATGTATATGTATAGTCGAATTGCTGCAGCAGTTGCTTCCGTCTTTAACACCTTTCAGTCAAAACATTTGCGGTGCCTTCTTTTTTTTCCCCCACAGAAACTGTCATCTCTTCCAAAAATCGATTTTCTGGATTGACGGTCTTCCCGCAAGCCGGCGTCTGCCCCCTGTCCTGAAGCACATTTAGGACACATTTTACCACACTGAAAAGAAAGGTTTCTCGCGATCACAGCAGACACAAAGGGAGACAGTCAGCGGCGAGGAGGATGAGGAGGCCTTGCACGACTCTGTGTGTGTGTGTGTGTGTGTGTGTGTGTGTGTGAGAGAGAGAGAGAGAGAGAGAGAGAGAGAGAGACTTTGAGGGGACAGAGAAATGGAGAGTTTGTGGTAAGCGGCACTTTTCTTTCAGAAACCTGATCTGAGCATGGAGCAGAGCAGGGTGAGATAAAAGGAGAAAGGAGTGCAGTCAGAGACCAACTGCAGGAAGAGGATGATTAGAGCAGAGCCTGGTATCAGGTATGCGGGGCAAGAATCCCAGCCAATCACACCGCGGGTACATTGGGTCAGACAGCACTTTGACTCCGGTCTGCAAACCCCGCCCCGGCTCAAACGTTAACCCCCCCCCCCCCCCAAGGGCCCCCCTGCTCCAACTGCGGTTCAACGCCATCTTGGGTGATGCGGCTCTGAGCGGCCAGCGGTCCGAGCGCAGGTGTGAATGCACACGCGGGAGTCCCCGAGGACGACGGCGAGATCTGAAGACTCGGGCCGCGTAAGGCCACCATCTCATAGCATGAATGCGTCTTTGTGCTTGGGGCCGCATTCAGAAGCCCCCCCCACCCCCTCTGCAAATGTGGAGAGGCAAAAAAGTATTTGCACAACATTGCACCGCGGCCTGCGAAGATGGACATCATCAATGTCTTCATAATATAAAATAACAGAAGCGTGTTTTACAGCTGATACCTTTGCACCTCTTCTTATTGTTGAGATCCAATTACATACCAGACACTTGTCATCTGTCATAATTGGACCATGTACCGTGAAGTTTTTCTCCCAATTTTAAAACTGAGTGTATCCAAACCATTCCCTCGACAAATCACGGTGGACTCACAGCAGACCTCGGGAGATTTCACCATATAACATCTTGTACATAATCCTGACGTGGTAACTACTTTGGTAAATACAAATGTTAAAACAAGCCAAGAATTGCGGTATTTTTGGGAAACAGAACAAGTGTGGATATTTGGCCCCGACCCTGACGGCATGACGACTCGCCCGGCCCTTTCAAACGCCTCCGTTGAAAACGTGTCAAAATAAAAACAAATAACGGCTGCCTATTCTGAGCCGTGTCCAGCAAACGTTTGAGGGCCGTGGCACCGACGCAGAACCTTGGAATGTCGAAAAAGCGAAGGACTGACTGGGCGCAGAGGGGATCTTAAGAAAGTCCCTGTTTTTGCGAGAAAAAATAACAACTGCAGCTCAATACCCGGGATGTGTGGGTGGTTTGTTTGAATTGGCAACACGTCCAACCAGTGCCTTCTGGGAATTCAGACTCAAACTGTGTCTTGTCTCAATCGTCAAGGCTTGTAGGTCCTTTCTCCTGAAGCAGGAGAAGGAATTCTTGCGTCTGACTTCTGGACTGACGAAACAGTGAGTTGACAAGGTGGTTAGCATTTCCGCCTCTTACCGAGAAGGTCCCCGGTTTGATTGACACTCTGTGTGGAGTTTGCATGTTCTCCTCGTGTCCAGGAACATGCAGTAGGTTCATTGGAGACCCTAATTTGCCCAAGGCATGAATGAGTGAGTGCATGGTTGTATGTTTCTTTACGTGGCCCTGTGATCGACATGTGATCCATCCGGTTTGAGCGCCGCCTCTCGCACAGTGGCAGCTGGGATTGGCTCGCCACAGCCCTGACTGCAAGATAAGGAGTATTGATCAGAGATCCCCAACCTACTCATCTTGGACCATTTGGCCCTGGATAGGCAAAGAAAGTTGTTTAAAATCAAGTGTATTTTATTTTAATCAGTCTTCTGGGTGGTTTGTTTATCAAAAATCATCATTTCCGCCTGTGCCTCGCTTTTGCTCTCAACTAAACAAAGGGTTTTTCAGAAAGTAAGCCGGCAAGCTAACACTCACTATAATGGCCTCCAAGCAAACGTTGCCAGGGAGTCTATTTATCTACCTGAGACACGAAGGGTCTCAGATTGCTGCGTTTAAAAGAAAATAACAAGTGTCCCACTTAAATGGGTTCATTGCAACAGATGATTGCAAAAAAGTGATCTGGGATGATCTGGGACCATGGGTAGAGATAGTTAATGAATGAATGAATACTCTTGAAAAACACCCTTAGATCAGATTACTTTATAAATGAATGTTTCCGAGATCACGGATATTCATCAAACATGTCCAAATGTAAACGGTCTCAAATCATATTTGGCTTATAACTTGATTTACAATGGGGAAACGTTCACCCGCTGCACACCAATGTCGGAGGAAGTGCCATGCGAGGCGCTAGCCAGGCCATCAGAATCAGCCGGGGAGTTTGGTGTCTTGCACGAGGCCATTTCGACATTGCAGGGACAAAAATCGACCCGCCGGTCATCCGATTGGAGCTTTAAATTTGAGTTTTGATGTTTCCTAGAGGCAAACCCTGTGTGCACGATGAGCTCACCAACTTTTTTTATAACACACTGCCATCGTGAGGAGCCAAACTCCACACCTGTGCCATAATGCAACCTCAGATAATTAACTTAGTTAACGATTCATAAATTTGTCTATTCACAGTCTTGGCAACAGCGGTGATTTAAAAAAAAAAAAACACTTGAAATAAGGACGAGGATGAGAATCTCATTGTTTTCACCAATCACACCGACAGGGTGTCTGAAAACAACCAACAGGAAAACTGGCTAAACTGGCCTTTTTCGATCCGCCTCAATGTGTTTCCATCCTGGTGTGTGAACGGGAGATTGTAAACGTGAACAAAAGGATTAAATATCTGTCTCCTTTGTGTTACAGAGCCTGACTTGTTACAAACCAGCATGCCTTCAGTTCATACTGCTGGGGAAGTACTTGAGAGGCTGAAGGAAACACGAGTGGAAAGCCTTTTCATTCAGGTACGGGGAGTCCACAGCGGGCCCACCGCGTCCTTGGGAAAAAAAAAAGGCGAAAAGGCTCGAGGAGACAGACAGAAACCAGACAGTCGCCGGGATCGAACCCAGGGAAAACTGATGGATTGCGCGGCGATGATGCAGTCAGGGGAAACACACGTACTATTTACAAAAGGAAGGCTGGGATTATCGCGAGCAGGTGGGAACGCTCAAGGGTGGGGCAGGCAACTACGCAGGCGGGAGGAAAATAAAGGAGGTGTCTAAAATGCAAAAGAGAAGGTTATATACAAACCACACACGTGTAAACCGAACTCATAATGTAACCAGGGTCAGAATTTGAGTGGGAATTTATCAAATTTTGACACCGTCTGTGATTATTTCGATGCAAATTGGAAATTTGCTTTCGATAAACCAATCGACGAGGACCGAAGTGAGTTTGCGTAACGCGTGGGCTTCGATTCAAATGCTTCCGCGTACATCCGAAATATTGAATATCAAATTTAACAACAGCGGGGTAATTGGTTTCACAGCAAGATTCTTAATTAAGAATTATCCCCATGGTTTCTGATCATTTCGCACGTTTCGCTGCGATTAGATCAAAACGCGACTCAAAATTAAGACCGAACCTTGTTTCTTTTTCGACCGCCGAAAACAGAAAGGATCGGTGCAATACAGCGTTCGCTTGCCATAGCTTCGAACTTCTTTCACAGTAAATTTTCAAAAGGCAAATTAAGCAGAAGCGGCGGGTCTGGAGCCGAGCCCCGCCGTCGTCTGCATATGATGCCTCCTGACATAATGTTTCCATCTCTCCGCGCAGCTTCTTTTCGAACAATAGCTGAGTTCACCCCCCCACGCCCCCCATTTTTTAAGTCGTGCGCTATCTAGGCCCCGCCACGGCAAAATAGATGTGAGCTACACTCAAAGCCACAGAGCGCCTATTCAAAGAGTGGGAAAAGCCAACAGAAAGCAGCCATCTGTATTCTTTCATCAATATCCTATAAGCCTTAAAACTAATCACATCAGCTCAAGTGTAATATGTCAGCGGAGGCTCTTCCAAGAAAGTCCTGTGAGAACAAAGAGTGCGATGGATGGAAAGATGAAGAGATTTGTAAGTACACAAAAACACCCGAAGGATAACTCGACGGCTCGGTGTCTTTGTCAAATCAAGTCTTAAAACACCCATACAAATGAAATTATCTGTTTTCAGATCGCGCGGTGATAACATTGTGCTCGTGAAAGGTGCCGAGGAGATAAATTATCACGAGCAATAAACTTTCACGGAAATCGGGCGAGCGCAGACGTTCGCTGGGTTTTTCTTTTCTGTTTAGTTTTTTTTTTTATGAGGGGGAAAAAAAAATAACAAAAATCAGTGAACTGTCGGGCGATGCCATTTTCTCTTCCTTTCTTTTTTAGGATGATTAATGTCACGCTTTTAGAGAAACATTCCTTTGGCAGATGCAAATCCTACGATGATTAAAATTCCAAAACAGCGATCGAGGCTGGTTTTCTGAACTCCGGTTTTGAGAACTAAAAAAAAAAAAAAAAATTGAACCTCCGGGTTTTAAAACACGCATAGCCGAATACTCCAAGCGACAGCATTTGTTTGTATAAATTCTTATATCCACGGGTTTAAGTTGATATACCAAACCCACGGTCCTCTCATTAACTGATAGTGTATGAGAATCTATATATTATTTTTCCTTCCTCTCAAGGTGAACTATATTTCACCAGCTTCTCTCCCCAGTGTGCCCATATGCTGGCTTATGTGCATGCTTTAGTGCAGAAAAGTGCATAGTGTGTGTATGTGTATGTGTGAGTGTGCGTGTGTGTGTGGATGTGTGTGTGTTCGCGTCTGCCTGTCTGACTGTGTTGTGTTCCAGTAATGACATCGGAAGCTGGCAGGGCTTCATGTCTCCCAGGCTGCATTCAGAGGGACTAGACAGCCTCCTCCAACTGGACCATGGGGTAAAATGGACTGAGCCACTGAATCGGCAAAAGAGAAGAATGGGAAAGGCAGATGAGATAAGGACAGGACGGCGGCGACGCAGGGAGATAGAGGGAGAGAGAGAGAGAGGGAGGGGGCGACGGCAAGGGAAGATGGCAGAGACAGAAGCCTGACGAGTAAAAACACAAGGGGAGGCGCCATGGCAAAATTCGGATGGAGAAATTTGGGTTGGAAGGGCACAAATTGAGGACAAATTGTGAGCCAGGCAGGGGCAAAATTGTGTGGGATGAGAGGGAGAGTGCCCGAGGAGGGGTGAGAAAATGGAAAACAAGTGAAAGGAGTCTGAGGAGTGATGGGGAAGATAGAAGCCCACAGGATATACAGGCAGAGACCAGAATAGGTTTGGCTGACATTCAGGCATGTGAAGGGGCAAAGGGGTGACAGGGATGCATTGTAGGAAAGCAAAGGGGAGACAGAGAGGGGGGGGGGAGATAGCGGGGGCAGTTCGGTCGGGAGCGAAGGGGGTGGGCACGCAGTCGATTTGGCCGGCAGATGATTGGGGATTTTGCCCGGACCGGCTAAACGGGCTGTTATGTTTTCATTAACCACAGGAGACTGTGAGCGAAGTGGAGCAGTGGGCACCGACAGTGTCTAAAATTAAATGGATGAGGGTTCATCACTGGGGAGAACTTCACTCATTACACAGGCAACAGACACAATGAGAGCTCACATGGATGGAGCCATTGTTCTGAGGCAGCAGTGCCAGGGCACACTACCCTGCAAAGCATCCAAAACATCCAAACCAGCAAAAACAACAGAATAAGGAATCGGTCAGGGGGGAGCTTTGTTTGCTGGCAGCCACGGATGGAATCAAGAGAATCATTCAGAAAAAAAAAAAACAAAAACGGGACGGCTATGAGCGATGATATGCCCGGGTTCCACGGAAACGAGTTAGAAAACTCGACACGGCGCGGCGGAGAATCGGGCGGGTGGGGTTCAAGTTGCAAATTGAGCCGTACGCTGGAATTTTTGAGGGCATCGTGCGAACGTGACATCCCGTGGACTTGTTAGACCCGAACCGGGATTCGGCTATTCACGCTGTGTTTATGACGCAGCTTAAAAGGTGAAGAAATCATGGTCACTCTCAGGAGCTGTGACAATAAGTGCAATTATAAACATACAAAGACCTTTGTTTGACATTCACAAGAACGTTTCCCTGCTCGCCGTGGAAGAGGCCCTGAATCATCCCAGGGGTAATTAGATCGGCTATGGCCACTGTTTACCGCTCGTCAGCCCGTGTTAAGCTGATGAATGTAGCACTTCTCCAGACTCACCTCTTTCACAACACCAAGCTCAAATATTCAGATGAGGTTTGAAGTATAATCTCGATTACATATCGACCCAAGTGTTTCGTCTTCCTCCCAACGACATTAGAATTCAGAATCAATCATGTTCGTAGTGCTTTTATCCGATCGACATTTGATTACTCGAGTTTTCTAAGACTCAAAAATCCCATTTCTACAAACTACTGATATTTTGTTTTGGTCATTAAGTCTATTTATTTCTCAGCTTTGAGGTTGAAACTTGGCTTCCAGTTTAATTTAAAAAATTCAAACTGTTCCCATCAGTCACATAAACTGATAAGTGTACACCATGCACAAGTTTGTATTCTGTTTATGTTGTGCAGACAAAGTATTCTGTGAGACAACACAATTGATAGCAGACTAAAGATTTTCATATTATTATTATTATTATTATTATTATTATTATTATTATTATTATTGTTGTTGTTGTTGTTGTTATTATTATTATTATCATTATCATAATGTAAGCCAATAATATTATATTATATTATATTATATTATATTATATTATATTATATTATATTATATTATATTATACTCATTTTTATTATTATTCTTGTTGCTTTTGTTAGCATGTTGTTAAACACATGAATTTTCAAACAGAATGTCCACATTTAATTGGATAAATACATTGCAATAAACTCCTCTTTTCAAATTATGTAACAGATTAAATGCAAAAATGAATCAGACGATCCACTTCCTGAAAAAATTGCTCATACCATGTATAAATCAATTTACAGTAAAAACTGATGTTTTCAGTCAGATGTGTGATGGTGTCAGTCAGTCAAGGCTTCTTTTATGTACTTACTATGATATAAATAGCCATGTAACTTCCACTGATTTCCATGCTCTTCAATGAAAATATCAAGGTAGCCAAGTCAGTGTCGAATCTGACCTCAAAAAAAAACTGGTGACCAGCTGAACTGAAGGTCACATTTAATGGTGGCGGTATACAAGGAAAAGGCAAGTCAATTTTGTTCATAAATATATCGACATCACATCACATGAAATGTAATAGGGTTGCATTCAAAATATTAATTGAACATATTACAGCCAAACAAGTAGCAGGTAAAATGTGGTAACATTAAACAGGATATACTCAAACAGGATGTACTCAAACACACAACGTAATATAGAAAACAATTGAACCACAATAATTAAATAATAATAATTGAACCACCATATAAATAAAATCAAGTCAGATTTTATTTATATGGTGCCAAGTCACAACATGTTTGTCTCATGTTATTTTTTACTCCTCTTTAAATTGATTTCCAAAAAAAAAAAAAAACAATACCTGTGGGGCAAGTATGAGGGAGGTATAAGGGTTCAAAGGGACAGGCACAAATGTTCTCTTTCTAGCAATAAGAATAGCGCTAACAGCTACATGATAATAGCTGAAATGATACAATAATAGCTTCAATAGTCATTTAAGGAATAGCAGTGGTGGACACCCAGCAAGACCACTGCAGTAGATCACGCCACGACCCCCTGGGAACCTGCAAAATGAAAGAGCCAAAGGACTTGGAGGAGGACATGAGGTTACTATCAGGCATTGATTTAAGCATTAAATGATAATTGACTGAACCGATTGGATAAATATGTGAATTGACACCGACCTCGCCCTCAGGTTTAGTTTAGGGGAATTTGTTTCACACTAATGACAAAGATAAATTCACAGTCCTATCCTCCGTAATCCTTAAATCCCTCGTGATTTCACATCTCAGCATTTCCTCGATATTTATTTAGCAGTGGCGTCCACCCGCCGTGAGGAAAGCACAACTACTGCAAGTGAGGATTTTAATTACCATAAACATGAAAACTCAGGCTTCTTGTTAACTAAGACTATAAATTTGCTGTCCAAATGTTTGGGTAGTAATGACAGTATTGCAGAAAGATCTGAAATCGCTAACTATCGTAGCACTGGAGGCTCAATCTGACAGCTAGAGCTGTACCCGTTGGATCAAACAATTTATAATAATAACTATTACTAATACCCGCAGCATGTGAAGAAAGCTCAATTTCACCCCAGCAACATTTAGTTGAATTTGACCGGAATACCGGGGACGCATACGCATTGCGGTTCCACAGCTACGGTCCGATTTCCAGTCATGTGACCCGTTTTCCATCTGCACTTCATCAGTCGACACCACCTTGAACCAGAAGTGTTCGAATCCCCCCCCGTTGTTTTCAGAAAATATTTATAATACCTTCCACCGCGACCAGTCCTGTAATAGAATCGGTTTTCGTGCAGGCCGCGCGCTTCGGAAATAAACACGGATGAAATACCCAGAGAGCATCGCGAAATGGCCCTGGATTGTTTTTGAGGCTGAATGTTGTCCAAGAAGACTCCGGGAAAAAGGGGTTCTTTCCGACCTGAACTTCGGTAAGATTGACCAAATATATGTAAACACCAGCGGCGCTTGCCGACATGGCGTCCCAGCGCGGACAAACTACGATGCGTTCGAGCTCCTTCGACGATATGGTTCGGTGTTTTTTTCGTGACGTTCCCTGCAAATTAAACCTCGTCCGTCGTGACGATCTGGCCATCTGTTATTCTGTTCAGGCGGGCCGAGACGAAAAAGCGTGAGAATTTTAAACACCTGGCACTCAGCGGGCATTCCAGTGTACCGCAAATGGTTCAAACCGACACTGGCGACCCGGCAGGCCGTGGCTGACACACAGGGATCTGACAGTTCGCCCTCCACACTCACAACCTCCTGATTCATCAGATTGTCAGAGAAGCTATAACTGGATAATTAACTACGCTGGAAACTCTGTATTAAAGCTTATTGAGGGGATCTATTCCTAAATTGATATTGCCAGTATCCCCGTTGCAATAACATGTTCCATGATGGACAAAGTGGCAAACAAATTGTTCCATCATGGACAATGTTTCTCCCTGATTAATCATAATATGATGTAAAAAGGCTTAAATGTCGGTCCAATCCGCTCCACGTTTCTTAAAATGAACAAGTAAAAGTATATATTGTTTGGTTGACGTCATCCAGAGGTGCCCAGAAACGAATACAAATCAGCAAATAGTGACCTTTAATTCTGCTGGATTATTGTGTTGTAATCAGAGGACATTGTTTTGTCAATGTGTTATACCGCCATCTCATTCACGGATCATCAGAATGGACGACCAACTTTGCAGATAAATAAATAAACGGAATGGCTACTTCCTGCGATCCCTTTCCAGCAATTGATAAAGTGTGGTATAATCTTGTTGTTGATCCATAACGGCTAAAAGATTACAATTCATCTGTTATATCATAAATTCTATAACCAGCAAATGCTTGTCTGACCATCATTTCTCTTTTCTTTACAAAAATAGCTACTTTTGACCTCTCCTGGAGACTGAAATTGTGCATTTTGCCTTTTATCACACCCAATTGTTCAACCCAGATTTAATGCTGCCATAACTATATCTAAATGCTTTCACAGCCCGCGTGGTCCCCACAGACAACAATCACTTGAAAATTCGAAACTGGCATCTGGCTCGAGGACAACGCGGTAAATAGGACTCTCATAAAGTGTGTAAACACAATGAAAACCTGTTGCATCACCTATTCTTCAGCCAATAGAACTTGATGGGTGGATGGCTTACACATAAAGGCAACAATTAAATGGTCACTTCATGTATATGTATATGTACATGTACATGTGTATGAATATGTATATGTATATGTATATGTATATATACATGTGTATGAATATGTGCATGTATATGTATATGTACATGTACATGTGTATGAATATGTATATGTATATGTATATGTATATGTATATGTATATGTATATGTATATGTATATGTATATGTATATGTAGGCCTATAAATATCTGAAAATGGATGTGTATATGGATGTAGACATGGAATTCTGAAGAGCAAAGGGTAGAAGTGGTAATAATTGTAGACCATGAAGTAGCAGAGATTAGAAAAGGTAAAGTGCAGAGGGCATTGAAGAGGATGAAGAGTGGAAAGGCAGTTGGTCCTGATGAGATACCTGTGGAGGTGTGGGAGCGTCTTAGGAGTTTCTGATTCGATTATTCAGCAGGATCTTAGAGAGTGAGAGGATGACTGATGAACGGAGAAAAAGTGTGATGGTGCCCATTCTTAAGAATGAGGGAGATGTGCAGAATTGCGGTATCTATAGCAGAATTAAGTTGATGAGCCATATAATGAAGTCATTGGAAAGAGTAGTTGAAACTTGACTGAGACCAGTCAAGTTTCAGCATCTTTGAGCAAAAGCATGGTTACATGCCTGGAAATGGTACTACAGATGCAGCATTTGCCTTAAGAACGGTGGTAGAAAGCTGCATTGTGCCTTCATAGGTCTATAAAAAGCATACGAGAAAGGAACTATGGTACTGTATGAGATGATCTGGAGAAAAGTGTCAGGGGTAATGTGTAATGGATGAATATCAGCCTGAATGATAGGAAAGGAATGCAAGACAGTGGTGGGAGCTGACATGTTGTGTGGTTTAGAAACAGTGGCATTGAAAAGACAGGACGCCGAGCTGGAGGTAGCAGAGACGAAGATGTTGAGGTTCCCTCACCATGAGGATGGATGGCAGAAAGAATGAGTTCATCAGAGGGACAGCACATGTTGGATGTTTTGGAGAGAAGGTTAGAGAGGCCAGTCTGAGATGGTTGGATCATGTACAGAGGTGGGATGGTAAAATATATTGGTAGACGGATGCTGGAAATGGAGCTGCCGGGCAGGAGGTCTCGAGGAAGACCAAAGAGAAGATTTATGGATGGGGTGAAAGAGGACATGAAGTAAGTTGATGTGAGAGAGGTGGATACAGAGAATAGCGTTAAATGGAGGTTTTTGATTCGCTGTGGCGACCCCTGAAGGGAAAAGCCAAAAGGCAAACAAAAAGATTTGGAGATGCGTGGATTTATATGTCTATATATAGATATATGTACGGCTACAGATATGGGTTTATGGATGTGGATACCCTCTGGATGCATCATCAAACTCTCGATCTCCTTTTCTCTAATATCAAAATGACTGACATAACAGTCCCGTTTGTTTCCTGCTCTTGAACTGGTTCTTCAACTTTCATTGTGGGAGACGGACAATAGAACAAGCCGACAATCTGGTGCGCTGAATTGCATTATACGAGCATAACAATGGAGTCAGCCGTCTCCCCCCACCACCGTATGCAGATCACCTCCGGTTCTATGAGTTTTATTTTGCGCTTCCAGTCATCCTGCTCTCTGCTCTGCTAACAGCTGAAACCCTGAATACGTGCATTCAAATACTGCTGTCTCCACAACGTTTGCATCTTTTGGGTTTTTTTGTTTTTGCAAATTATTCTGAACTAATCAAAACCGGCGCCAAATGTGCAATCTGTTCGAGCGACAGAGCTCTGTCGATGGCGGCCGCGGGTTTATAACGGAGCAATGCCGGTGAATGATTCTGATTCAAATGATCAAAACCCGACCGAGATATCAACAAAAAACAAAATCATGAATTAATTCATCTGAAATGAAACAAGAGAAAATGAAACATCGGCCAACTAGACTTCTTTTAAATTTATGGGGATATTTTGACTTCTGATCCATCTGATTGTTCTTGCCACATATCGTTTGTTTATCTTTTGTCACGCCAATCTATAAGGTAAATATGTGGATTAATGGAGGGAACATGCCAGCTAACATTCATCCTTTTTAAATCCCATCAAGTTAAATCATGCCACTGCTGCTCGACCTTTGTCAAATTCTCTGACATGCTTATATCAGACTGATCAATCGCCAGCCGGCCTGACACTGTTGTCATTGTCGATGCCCCGACAAGAGTCAAGGAACACACTGGCTACCTCTGTTTGCATCCTTTCCCCGGGCCTGGAACAGGCCACATAGGCCGGTCTTTGTCCACCCCACCCATATTGATGGAATCTGAAAGTAAGCAGATTTGCAACGGATATCAACAGTGGGCTTTCAGAACAATGGGGCAAAAGAAGCGCGACACAAGGTTGAGAACAAATGCATCCTTTATGTCCGCTGGAGGCCTGGGCTCTGAGAAAAGGAGGAGAGGAGAGGTTAGGGAAACGTATGGGGTGGGTGGGGGCCGGTGGGGGTATTCTCACACTGCAGATGGAAATGTGAATATCTACACGCACGTGCACACACATACACACACGCACGCAAACACGCGCGCGCGGCTCATATTGACAGCCGGACTCCCTCGGACGGCCGAGCATGCTGACAGGAATTAAAGGAGGACATCATTCATGAGTACACACACAAGCGCTCACATACACACATGCACATCAAACACACTTTGCTTCCTCAAACAGCTGGGGAGTCAGCAGTGTACATCTATATCCTCAGCTACAGAGACCCCCCCCTCCCCCTTTAAAGCCAATAAGAGACGTTTTACTCCTCCCTGGACGTTTCCATCCTTCCAACCCTTTGACAGCTTCATGGGGGGTGTTATTGGTTGAAGCTGCGGGGTGTCTCTTCAGACACACGGCTCCCTTCGCCGTAGCCCGCAGTAATGCAACACCTCTGCGGGGTCGAAGGAAAGTTACGGTGACATTACGGCGTTCTTTTTCTTTTTCATTAACTTTGCTGGGAGATACGTCGGCGAGGGTTGTTCCCCACGTTAACAACGCGTCGTGTCAGTCGGGTCGGGTGGGGTGGGGGTGGGGGGGCGGAATATGAAATCAGCCCTCATCTGAAGCCTTAGTTTGCCGGCGGGTTCCGCGTGAACCGCGATTGGTGAACTTCTATGTAAAATGCTGGGGGAAAAAAAGGAACATAACTAAGTTATATTCTCAGTGGTGTCCGTGAAACGATGATAATTATCTGTTAATGGCTGAAAATGCATCTGTGATGACGGCCGCCTAGTGCTAAAGCTATATGAGTTTCACGCTGTTTAAAAAATGCAGGATTCCTTTCCACCCCTAGACCTAGAGATACATTACATATCTTTTTTTTTTTCATGTTTTAACACAGAAAAGGTATATTTAATTCTTGACGACGGGTCAAGGTAACACTACGAAGGACTATATTACAGGATTCCCTACACAATTACTGAGTTGTTGTTCTTTATCTCCGTTAAAGTGAAAATCTGGCACTAATGTTAACGGATGCAAGGCCTCTACCTAACTATTTACCTGGTCGCGAACCAAAAACCTAAACTAAGAGGCAGATTTTAGGAGTTTTAACCGGGGTTGCGACCTCCGTCATCTAGATCATTAAGTATAAGGTGGTAATCTGAGCAGTTTAAGATCAATCATTTTCTAGTATCCGGTTTGATTTTATCGCAAGTCTTTCAGTCTTTAAGGTGATGTAACACAATCAACAACAAATAGACGAGTTCTGACAAAACTGGAAACAGAAATCCCAGCATTGGGAAAATTTGCTCAAAGAGTCTTGTTTTAATCTTGTAAGAACTGTAGCAACCCTGAAACCCTCCCTGTGTGAGCAGTCACAGGCTGAGACTTGAAACTAATCTTTAAATGTGAGCAGGTGTGCGATGATATTTAACCACGCGTCTTTTCCAAATCTTTCAAAGTCTTCTAATGTATGGGTAGCTTTTAACACGTCATTTAAAGTATTTTCCTTTTTGTGCCCGACCATGAGATATTGATGGTTCATTTCTGGTCAATTTCTGCTGCGTAGCTAAACGTGAAAAAAAAAAAAAACACTTCAAATAATGTTGCAAATTTGCAGTTATTGCTCAATTAAAATGTTATTTATCTACCTATGTGAATCTCAGGCTCCGGTGGTTACAGGCTCAAGAAATGCAACTGAAGCCCAACCAAAATGCTGAATGATTGTATATCAAAGAGTAAACACGGACGTGCAAACAAAGTAGCGCTAAAATGGAAATTGTGAGCAGCTCGTGTCAGCTTGTTAGAGGATAATTAAAATGTTGACATGTTTTCAATTACTTGATTTCATCTAAATGAAAACCATATCCGTTGGATAACTCCGGAGCTTGAAACACGGTGATAGCGTGTCACCTCGGCACGAAGAAGTGGGAGAGCCTGGTTGCGTTCCACCACGCAGCACATTTACAGAACAAAATCCTCTCGTTTTTCGGCATTATCTCATTCTTTCATTCGCCAATTCGTCAATTTGACAAACTGTGGCCACGGGCATCATCCTACTTAATTCTGATTTGTTAGCTTCACCTACAAATTGCATGTGTAAAAGTAAATCCATGAGCCATTTCATTTTGCGCCTAAAATTACCAATATCTCTATTTGTAGAGCCTGTTATTTTCTCTTTGTTGGGAGTGGTTTATATTTCAAGGGAGGCTGCTGATATTCTGATGAGGACTCACATCCTGGGCATTTCAAGAAGGCTGAGCTTCGGTAAATAAAAGATGAGAACATTTCTTTTTTTTTTGAAGGAGTTGTTTGTGTTTTCGGTGAAGAGGGTGGAAGGGGAAACACAAGCACAGACGTTGATATCCTATTCAGTTTCATTACCCTGTTATTATCATGTCCTAAAAGAAAGTCAAATGAAAATGCGTTACAGTGAAGTATTTCATTTTAACACAAATTGTTAAACATGGAAAACAGTGAAAACCACCGACTCAGCTGCTGCGGACTGATATTAGTGGTTCACTGGGCTGCACCTCACATAACTGAGTGAGGGGAAGCAATCTTGTGGTATTTGGACAAGCAATTTTCTCCTTGAATGTAAGGTGTTGAAGAGCTTTAAAATGATGCATCCGTTTGCCAAGAGCCCTCTCTGCATATTTA